>NC_139512.1:247769657-248507157 GCF_947247035.1 Vipera ursinii
GGTACCGTTTTCATCTATTCGAATCTGAGCATCGTGACTTCCCAAGGGTTAAGACTATCCTTCCGATTCGGCTCGAACACGAGGGGAGAGAGAGAGAGAGAGAGAGAGAGGCAAGTCAGAATTGAAAGCCGCCTCTTTCGCAGTTTAGTTTGCTCTGCGTCTTTCACGTGGACAGTTTATCAGTTATGGGGGAGGGGAGACGGTGCATCAAATTAGGCTGACTCGGAGTCTCCGTCCACCTGCTTCTGTATGAATGGTAACTTAATTTCCGTGGGGTTTAGCCAGCGCCTCTGTGGCATAGCCGGTATCCTCTCCCACATGGATCTTAATAGCATTCGAATAGAATATTCTTTATTGGCCAAGTGTGATTGGACACGGGAGGAATTTGTCTCCGGTGCATAAGCTCCCAGTGTACGTACAAACAACATAGTGACGGGTAAACATCTTTAGGTGGGAGAAAAACCCACGACTCTTCCCCTGTCCTGTATATTTCACCCTTCGCTCTTGAAGCGAGCTAGAGATGCAGATCCTGACGTTGGGGGAAGGGTGCGGAAAAGGAGAGCGTCCAAGGTGTAGCTTTGTAAGTGGGGCAGCTACCAGGCCAAAACAGCCGGCTAGCCAGCCCGTTTGATTTCACTGTGCGCGTCTCCTGCTTCTGCTGAAGGCAAAAAATAAAAAAAAAGCAAAAAAGCAACCCGGTTAGGAAAGATCCGGGTTCCGTATTAGGCGCTGGAAAAAAAAATCTTCCGAGGATAGAAAAAGCAGGACGATCTTTCGGGGCAGATGAGTAAACTGCTGGTGGGGAAAATGCCCTTTCATCCCTGGCTAAGCTACAAAGAATGCATTTTCCTCGGCTGCCAATCCCTAGATTGCGCTCGGTTAACTGAAAGTTCAGTTCTTCCCTCGGTTTCATCTTCCGGGCTGAAAGCCTCTTGAAACACACACAGTACGAAGAAACTTCTGGGCAACAGGCTCAGAAGAGGGAAGAGCTGAACGGCTAGGAGCCAGAGGGCTGACCCGTCCAGATCAGAATTCCCATTCCGAACAGGCCTCTCTGGACTCAGTAAAAAGGATTGACCTCTGGATAGCAAGCACGGTGATGTTACAGCACAGCAGCAGCCCAGGTCTGTTGTAATGGAGAGCGAAGTTCTAGGAAATGGGACGAAATGTGCTTCTAGGGAGGGAGGGGGGGTGCAGTGTGGTTTACTATAGTGGGTTCTATCTGTAGGAAATTCCTAACCCTACCCCTCTCGCAAGTAATAAACTAGGTTAGCCCGTTTCTATTTCAATAAAGAGAGCTACCTGGTTCTCAGCTGGGGGAAAAGCTAGCGAGGCTACTTCTAAAGTTACAATAGCCTTGTTGGATGGAGTTGTGGCTTGGTTACAGGACTGAGTTGTGAACAGATCCGCTAGTATAATGCGAGTACATTTTTTTTTAAAAAAAGAAAGAAAAAAAGGCAGGAGTGATTTATTGTTTAATTAATGGTACCGGTTTGTTTTTAAAACAATGATAGTAACCCCGCCTTACTAGAGTGTCAAGCTGCAGCAAATGACGTTGATTTTATATATAGATAAAATGCTATTAAAATCCCTGGAGCTATAAAGAGCTTTATTTTGCTAGGAAGAGTCCCATTGCTGTAAAGCAATTCACGTTTGGATTGCAACCAGAGAGGAAAGACTGGAAAGATTCCCAACACTTACTTTCTAAAAAAAAAAAAAATCCCTCCCCCCCACCCCCCTCGCCTTGCCAGTGAGATTTTGGGTGCTTGGGTTAAACATTGATGCAACTGTTGAAATTATCGCCTTTTCCATTCGTAGCTTTCTCAATCAGCAAATCTGGAACGCCTTGTAAAATCTCTTGGAAGAATATCTTGGTCTTCTGCCCTTGTGGCGTTCCGGACAAAAGGAATCCTTTTTTCAGAAATGGCGACGGCTAGGGCCTGCTCATCTTGGGGCTTCTATTCAAGAAGCTCCATTGATTTTGCAAAAGGTGCTGGAGGAGACCTTCTCGGGGAGTCCAGGCACGAGGCCATCTGCCGCCTTGCAGTCAAGGGTGCCTTTTCCTTTGTTGTTTTGTTTGTTCAGCCCGAAAAGTTAAGGCAGCAGGGAGAGACAAACCGCGTCCAAACTGATACTGGGGCGTTGGGGGAGGGGGAGAGAGAGAGAGAGAGAGAGAGAGAGAGAGAGAGAGAGAGAGAGAGAGAGAGAGAGAGAGAGAGAGAGAGAGAGAGAGAGAGACTATCCCTTGTTCTGCCAAGGAAGGGTTTGTGTAGTGCTGGGTTTTTTGTTTTTTGTTTTTTTTAAATTCTGCAAACTCGCAGTAAAATTTGAAGGTGGGGTTGCTACTGACTTCCATGGAAAGAACATCCATCTCTCTTCCGGGTGAAATCCCAAGTCTTACCTCTATGCTCCTTGCCCTTGTTTCTCTGCGATGCTTGTCCCCCTGCTCCCCCCCCAAATATAAAGTATTTAAAATGAGCTTTCTTATTTTTCTTTCTTTTTTTAGAACCCCTCGAGTTTCTTGACGCTTCAGCGTTTATACTAGTTGGGAATGTAAACAGTCAAGCCAAAAGTTAGGCGAGGAACCGGAGCAGGAGGGAAAGAGGACTTGTATGCCTCCCTCCCTAAACTCCAGAGAGTGAATTTCTTCCCCTGCTCCACCAAACTTTTATGGGAGATAAAACAAATAGTAATAAAAGGGAAGCCTGCAACGCGTTTCGAGGCAGGGCATCTCAATTCTTGAAATCTCCCCCAGTGGACGTGACCGTGCAATTGTCCTCTCCACTCCTCCTCTCCACCCACCCCACCCCCGCCCATTTCTATAGGCTTTGATGAATCTGAAAAGGCCTGAAACCGCTTTGAATTCGCTGAAGCCTTCCCGATAGTTAAGCTGGGTCTTCCTAAAAGCAAAGCGGGCCCTTCCGTTCCTAGGACAGCCCAGCCCAGCCCAAGTTTAGCCCAGCCCAGCCTCAGAGCTTCAGTTCCGCCAACTAAGCCTCAAGTTCCCAATTTCCATCGGGAGATGCTTTCAAAGGAAAGTGCAGTCCAGCCTCTTCCCTAAAGCCAGCCCAGACTCCGAGTAGCCCCGGAGTAAAGTTTGGGGCGACTTTTCCTCTCTTCCAAACCTCCAGGCGTTCGGCGCCAACTCTGGGAAAGCTCCAGCTCCGCGGTCAGTCGGCGAGGTGTGCCAAGAAGGAGGGCGCTATTTATTTCCCTCTGCCTGTGGCTTGCGAAGACGTTCAGGCAGGCACAATCATTACACTAATTTGTATTTGATTGTTTGGGCGGACGAGGGGTGAGTTTTATTACACTAAAGCATTCAAGCACGCACGCACCACTGATTAGCAGTATACATTAAATAAAGTTGTTTGTACACATTGTCTTACCACATATAGGCAGACTTATTATTCTAATTACTCTAATTAGGGCCTTGCGATGGCTTCTGTTTGATCTAGGGAGACTTGGCTCCGCGCTGGGCCTTTTTAGGAGGGGGAAGATAATAATTCGCTCCCTTGAAGTTGTCACATTGCCCCCTCCCTTTAAAAGACAAAAGTGCCGGCAACTATCACTCTTGATTAAAAACGGACGATTTACGCCTGGGTTGCGAAAGAAAGGTTTGGAGGAGGGAGGAGCTCTGAGGATGTTTCTAAAGGTCCCCCGCACTCCAGCAATAAGATTCTTGTTTAATGTTTAAAATGTTGACGTAAAACTAACATTCCAACGAATAAGATTTAACTTTTATTTTTATTTTTCCCCCATCCAGTGGTTTCGTCCTTTTAGAAGTGGTCTAGGTTAGGGTGAGTAAAGTCTTTTAAGCGCAGCCCTCTGTTCTTACTGCTTTACTTGGAGAGGAACTCCCCTCTTGCCTGATACTGTCAGAGATGCTTGCCACAGACAATTGCGCAAAGGTCGAGATTGTTCTGGGAAAGTTTGTTTTCTTAAAAGTAAAAAGTAACGCTCTCCGTTAATCAAAGAAGTTACTTTCTTACGGCATAAAATGAATAGCTTATTTCTTTTGGGCTAGCTCTTTCTCTCCTTCCCTCTCCCCCCCCCCAAAAAAAATAATAATACAGAAATTGTATTCCTCCCTCTTTGAAATCAAAGATAGCATCGATACTGTCTGAAAAGGAGAGCTATTTACTCCTTTGCTCACTCTCCCACTGTAGCAATTACTCTAGTTTACAAACGCCTGCCTCCCTTCCTTCTCTTTCTAGAAGCAAGTCCGGCTGCTTAAATCTTAAAAGGGTCCCTTTTCCAGCCCTGCCCAGCTCCTCGGTGAAGGAAACCGAAACGTCAGCTCCCATCCACGCCTGTTCTTCCGTAGATGCTGCCGTCGGTCTTGGCCCCGAGGAACCGGGGGCTTCCTTCTTAGCAGCGCTCCCGGGTCACAATCCTATCCTCTTCTTCCATCAGCCGCTGGAGAGTCGCCGCTCGGCCCGCTGCTGAAATGCCTTGAAAAAGGGGCGCACTCGCTGCCCCCTTGTCCTCCTCACTGCTCTGTTCCGAAGTGGAGTTGCAGCTGGGTTTGGGCTTGCGTGTTCCCGGGAGATGCACCCGGGTGACCTTTTTTTGCGGTGCTTTGGCCAAAAGGCGCGGCCGAGCTGGGCTTAGCTTAGTAAGGGAGGCCGTCCCGTCCGGGCGGGCCTCTTTTTGGAAGGATCCCGCAGATCCTTGCGGATCTCCCGCGCTTTGGCGGGGGGCTCCCGCCACCCCCATCCCCCTTTCCTTCTTTCCCGCCTCCAGCCTTTTCATGGACCCGAGTCAGGGAGAGGGTTGGGGGGGCGGGGGAAGAGAGAAAGGCCAAATTGTTTGGAAGAGATCCGAGGGCTTCCTGGGGGAGGAAAAACAACCACCACCACAAGAAGAGCCTTGGTGGAGCAGTGGGCTAATGCCTCCTTAAGTAACACCAGCTGCCTGCAATTAGTGCAGGTTCGAGTCCCACCAGGCTCAAGGTTGACTCAGCCTTCCATCCTTCCGAGGTAGGTAAAATGAGGACCCAGATTGTTGGGGGCAATTAAGCTGACTTTGTAATAATGCCGCTTGGGGTGTGTGTGTGTGAAAGCCCTAATAAGCAGGCATATACATAGAATGAAGGCTACTGCTAAGCTTGTAAGCCGCTCTGAGTCTCGGAGAAGGGCGGGATATAAATGGAATTAAAATAAAAATAAATAAATAAAAGAAGAAGAAGAGCGCCGGGCTGTTTTGGCAGAAGTCCCAGCAAGGCAAGCCAGGGGGACGGGGCGTTGGGACCAGGCCTGGGCTGGAGATGCGGGGATTCCCCCCCCCCCACCCAGCCGGGAGAGATCAAACATTCTCAAGCAGGACTTGAGCTGCCAGTCTGAAAAAGACGGACGTGGGGGAAGAGAAGAATCCGCGCTCGCTCGGTTTAGAACCAGGCAAATGCCCCCCCTCTGCCATAAAGATTCCCTGTGCCCCAGGATTTATCCTTCCCCCGAGAGTTCATTGTACTACACAGCCTGGCTGCCCTTCTCGCAGGAATCTGTTTTGTAACAAAGTCTCCCCGGCGTGGGTATTAGAGCAGCGTTTCCCAACCTTAGGAACTTGAAGATGCGTGGACTTCAACTCCCAGAATTCCCCAGCTCAAGTCCTGCTTGAGAATGTTTGATTTCTCCCGGCTGGGGGGGGGGGGGAAAGCCCCGCATCTCCAGCCCAGGCCTGGTCCCAACGCCCCGGCCCCCTGGCTTGCCTTGCTGGGACTTCTGCCAAAACAGCCCGGCGCTCCTCTTCTTCTTGTTGTTGTTGTTGTGGTTGTTTTTCCCCCAGGAAGCCCTCGGATCTCTTCCAAACAATTTGGCCTTTCTCTCGCCTTTGTTTTGTAACAAAGTCTCCCCGGCGTGGGTATTAGAGCAGCGTTTCCCAACCTTAGGAACTTGAAGATGCGTGGACTTCAACTCCCAGAATTCCCCAGCCAGCATAGCTGGCTGGGGAATTCTGGGAGTTGAAGTCCACGCATCTTCAAGTTCCTAAGGTTGGGAAACGCTGTATTAGAGAACAAAGCCTCCTTCCCCTTCCCCCCCACCCCCCCTCCTTTTGATTTCTCTCCTCCTCCCCCCCCCCAATCTCGTCCATGCAGCAGCTGCTCCAGAGAGGCTCCGCTTCAGCGCCGCGAAAAGAAGCCAAAATAGAACTTGAGCGCCCCACAGCGGCCCCGAGACGAAGTTAGCTCCCAAAAAAAAAGAAGGAAGGAAGGAAGGAAGGAAGGAAGGAAGGAAGGAAGGAAGGGGAGGTGGCGGGCCGAAGCAATGCAAACCGGGCCGCCGTCCTCCCAAGCGCCTCTCGTGCGTTTGCGAAAAAAAATAAAAGCAGGGCGCTTTGGCTTCCTGCTGGCTTTGGAAGGCGAGTTGGCGGGTCTTTGGGCACGATTCGGAGGGGCAGAAAGGTTAAGAAGCCAAAAAGCGGGGAGCGCGGGGGGAGGGGGCGGGGGAGGAGGAGAGGGAGAAGAGCGGATTGTCCTCTCCAGATTCTGTTGGCTGTTTCTGGCTTTGCTTCACAGCTGGGAGGAAATTAGGATTCTGGAAGGAAATGGCCTCCATCAGTAGGAAGAGCAGAAAGATGGTTCTCTCTTTAATGCACCAGGCTCAAGCCTGATTTTCCTGTAGGAAGAGCAGAAAGATGGTTCTCTCTTTAATGCACCAGGCTCAAGCCTGATTTTCCTGGGCCATGGTTAAAACTTATTTCGTGCCTCCCTCCCCCATCCCATGTCGCTTTTGACAAGGTTGTGCCCAGTGGTGGGATCCAGCCAGTTTGCACCACTTTGGCAGAACCGGTAGCTGATTTTTTTTGTTGTTGTTGTTGCCCGGGGCCCAGAATGGACTTCCGGAAGTGGCATCCGCACAAAGAACCGGTGGTTCACATATTTGAATCCCAGCACTGGTTGTGCCACGAAGTGTTGGGGGCAGGAAACAGCTTCGGCACCTCACTTCAGGGTGGGGAGCTCTTTTCTTTCTGCATTGGCTGGCATCTGTAATTCATACTGTATGTATGAACTCTGACAGAGAAAAGCAGCCCAATGGCTTCCAGATGTTTCAGCTCCCACTTTGCACACCTGTCCCAAGACAAAAAGCTGTATGTGAAAACATTTTCTTTTCTTCCTCCATTTCCAGAGACTGCTGGATAAGTTAAGTCCCTGTAGTTTTCTTTGGCTCTTTCCTAAGGCTGAGAGAGAGTGACTGGCCTAAGGCTTTGTGCCTAAGACAAGACTGAAACTTGCTGCCTCCCAGTTTCTAGCCTGATGCCTTAATCCACTATACCAAACTGTTCTGACTCAAAATGTTTAGAAAGAACCAAATTGCTGAGCTGGAGCAGAACGCTGGTTTGATTTGTTCTGAATAGACTCCATGTTATTTGGGTGTTTGTATGTGTGCCTGAGTAGCATGAAAAAAGAGGAGATGAAATATTCTTCTAAAATGCCAGGTGACACTACGCTTGGAAGGAAAGATCTGAAGGATTGTGTCTGTCATTACACAGCAATCCAGGTGAAAAAGAGACTTGAGGAGCAGAGTGAATCTAGTTACTGAAAAAGAATTCAGAATTAGAGTTTCCCAACTGCAACAGGGCAGTTGCTAAAGGTTTGAAATTAATCCTGAGGAGGCTTCCTGTCTCTAGACATGCTTGTGTCTCTTCCTTTCCTTGTCATGCCTTCATGTGATAGTTTTGTCTTCTAGGAATGTTGGATCTGCCTTGAAAGCCATCTCAGCTAGTGGCTAGTGCTACATCTTGTACAGAGTAGGGTTGGGCTGTGTGTGAGTTGTGCATTTTGGGAAGAAAGAGAGAGAGAAGGACACAGTAAGATATAAAACACAACTCAGCTTCTTTTCTAAAGGATTTCTATTATTTCTTTTACTAAATATTTCCCAGAACAATACCTAGACACAAATTAAATCATGGTGGGTTTGGCAGCATATGATCACTCATTTTTACCAGGTGTCTTAACATCTCAGCCTGATGTTCATGTTTTTCCTGGGAATAAGTCTCACTGAACATGGGAAGACTTGCTTACTGGGAATGAGCATAGGATTAGTTTTATGACTCCGTGCATCAGTTGCAAGGAGATAACCTCATGAACCTATCTCCATAACATTATTCTTTTGCAAGACCACTCCTCAGGACCTTAACAAATGCCTGCAGTGATGTGTAAGGATTAGCGATTGTGGAAATCTTATGTTAACGTTACAGGGTGTGATGTTTATGTTGTATAAGAAGCCAAAGTTTTCATTGCCCTTCTGCTTACATCCAAAAAGTGAAAGCTCATAAAGTCCTACTGACTTACGTAAATTTAAATATGTTACAATCCATTCATGGAGCAATTTTGTGGCTGGTTTAGATATTTATTTCTACATTTCCTATCCTGTTCTATGGGCACCAGAGGGGCTAAATGTGTTGATGTGACCTTCAGATGCAGTTCAGTTGTGAAAGCCATGCTGGTAGTGTGTGCAGCATAGCTAACGGAAGGCACATTTGTAGCATGGGGCTTTTTCCCTGGAATTAAATGGGCAGGCATATGATCCTTTAAATCTATTTGCACAGGAGCATAATCATCAATTAGCACAATGAAGGCTGATGTAGAATTCTCCTTATCTCATTGTGATCTTTATCGAGCAATTTGTTCTCAGTTCCCTCTCCAGGAGTGGGAAAAAAATGGGTATTGTAAAGTACATAGATCTTCGCTGAATAAGATGGGTGAATCTGCTGTCCAGAGACCAAGTGCTGATGCTGAGTTACTCTTGATTAACCCATAAATACATGTGCACTGGAGCCATGGCCTGTTCTGTAGGTCCTTCCCTTTTCTGTCAGCCTCTAGACGGTTTCATGAACATGTAGAACTTCTAGTATTCCAACTGAAGCCTCTATGCTCCTTCTGCAATGATAGCTGTGTATCAGACCTGGCGATAAACAGACAGGTATGCCTGAAACAATTAATTCATATCTCCAAACAATAAGCCATGAGGAGATAACTGTTATAGCTATTGTTCCCTTTTTACATCTTGGAATCCTGTCTGATTTTCATCCATCAGTGCAAGTGTCTCTCTTTCTGGATAAATTTTATAGCACATAAAATGTTCATGGCCCTTAGAATAACCTAAATGCTTTAGGCAGGTTGATCTAAGTAAGTGGATGTCTGTGTTTCAGGTTAAGCAAGACTTTTTTCTAGTGGAAAATCCTCATATGATTGAGATGAAATACTTTTTAAAAAAAATTCTTCTGAAATTTTGTTGATGACCTCTTTGTTCTGTTAAGGTAACGTATGTGTTTTTTTCTAATTCCATGAACCCTGAAATGGGCTAGCTTTTATCACATTCAGTACAATTCAAAAGTGAAACATAAACAAGTAGTCAAAAGTGAACATAATATTAGTGACAGTTCAAAAGTTATCACAATTTAAAAGTTAACGTAATATTAGAAATTAAATCACCCAGATCTCTTTAACAAAGCCTATAGATATAGATACAGATTTACATCTGAAACAGTTTCAAGTTTACTAGAAATTTATTCAAGCCTCCCATTTTCCAGTAGTGACAATTTCTCTCTTATTATAAAGAGACATGCTAAGAATAAAGTTTACAGATGGGCAGATAGGCAGATATCCAAAGAACTTAGGATTCAGACCAGGCAGTTATTATATCAAGAAACTGATAAAAGTGTTAACAAATGCTGCAAAGTAGTTTTCCTATACATTATTCTTTGTTCATGCACATATCACGATATGGATATATATTCAAATACAAATTTCTGGAAAGGGAGAATATTTTTTTTAAGTGATAGGAGCCCCATTTCTGTAGGAAAAGAAAGTATGCATCTTTACAATGTTGCCGTTCCCAGTGAGATAGTAAAGCAGCAATAGACTTCAGTCCATCTAAGATCTGTATATATGTTGACAGTCATTTCGTAGAAGCATGCTTTTTTCTGACTTTACCAGTTCTTTTAGGCAATTTGCAAAAATAACATGCAGCCCTGGAAAGTTATTCATATATTTCTAAACTATAAAAGAGGAAGTATTCTGTGCCAGCAATTGCTTGACTTAATATTTCAGGTTAGCTTTTACTTGCTTAATATTTCAGGTTAGCTTTTACTTGCAATTCAAGGATTTTTGTTTTTCAGGTTTATATGATGTCCCCAGATGCTTTGGGAATCTAATATATAAACATGATTGTCTAAATATTATTTATCAGTGGTCTCACACGCACGGAAACTGTAGAATCATAATATATTATGGTCTTTAGGAAAACAGTATATTTAATTTAATTTTATTTATATTTTATTTTTGTGGGATGTCCTACATACATTATATATATATATATATATATATATATATATATATATATATATATATATATATATATATATATATATATATATATATATATATATATATATATATGGCTTCAATCTCTGCTATCTAAGATATTAGAGAAGTTCAACGTCTGCAATGAGGGTAATCATTATTATTATACTACTATTTTATGTGCCACCTCTCCATATCAACAGCCTTAGCATGGCACACCTATCACAACCTAGGGGTAACTGCAGCAGTTCTCATTGCCTGGGCTTTACACAAAGGATCTCAGCCTTCAGAGAGTTCCATCATATATTGATAGTTGCATTCCTAGCCAGCTGGCACGTTTGTCTGTTGTCTGTTGTTCTCTGGGTAGGGGAATCACATTTTTTTTTGCCCCTTCTTTTCCTTTAAAAAAAAAATCCCTTTCGCAAGTCTATTCTTTGTTGGAACTTCTTTGGCAGCCTATGAAGGTTCAGAGGCAGCATGTGTTTCTTCCTTCTTATTACAGGAACAAGACTGGGGAGAAGCTCTTCCCCTCTCTTCAAGCCACCCCTTGACAACGTTGCTTCAGAGCTGCCTTTAATTATGGAACCACTGGCTAGAAGATTGCGGCCTTCCCTTCGCAAGGCATCTAAATTCAACACGCTCCCTAGCTATTCCACGGGCCCTAATGGGCATTTATTATTATTATTATTATTAAGGTTCTATTATTATTATTACTATTATGTTTGGGGGGGCTTCAGGTGACATGCTGTCCTCGCTCACCATGTTTTTTAATCCCTCTCTGCGTTTGATTATTGCTACTGGTGGTGATAATACGGTTTTCTCCATGGAGTCTCTTGTTTCTGCTTAAGACACAGTCAGAAGAAAGCTACTCATTTTTGCAGGATTGCTTTTCTTTTTGCCTTTTCTTTTCCAAAGCTCCTCCACTGAGAACTTCATCTCACAAGTTGGAACAATTTTAAACGTGCAAAAACCAGCCCCTTAAGAAATCTTTGGCGGAGAACAGCGCTATCTACCAGCATATGCCTAAATCATGAAATATATTACAGTACACTACGTTTACTTGAACAATCACATTTTGGGTGACACCTAGACAAGACAAGCTTATCATCATGCTTTGAACCATTCTGAATCTCACCTCACTAAATTCAGTGGAGGTATTCAAGAGTAATTGCTCAAAGGCTTTTTTCATTCTTCAAGTGATTTTTTTTTAATGACCACACAGATCATTTGGAGCTGTATGCGTGCAAAATTATAATTTATTGCCTGGTTGCTGTGACAAGAGGCTGGTGCCCATTTGTCACCAATCCAGAGAGGTAATTCACTAGAAGCTAACTGTGGCCTGCCTGCAGCTGAGGACAGATGACAATTCCTTAAGGGGCAGATCTCCATAGAAGTGTGTGGTATGCTCTGAAACTGCTCTTGATGAACTAGTGTTAAGTTTTCCAAACAGTATCATCTGTCCTGCAGCAGGCCTCAGAAAATATGAAATGTATAAAGCCAAAATAGGTGAAGATTTTTGGGACCCTAATTTGAACTTCAGAAATTGTCCAATAAAAAATGTCGCATTACCTTTTGATTCACTTATTTTAATATGGATCAAGTGTTCCACCATGCACACATGAAAGGAAATCTTTGGCAGCTAGAGAGGCAGACATGGGTGTCAGTCTCCATTTTCCCAAAATGGATCTTCCCTTGGAAAGAAGACACAGGTGACAAGGAGATAATATTATTCATGCTGGGTTTGTTCACGCAGACAACAAATATAAAAGGTAGCTCCCTGGTATGCGATGGTGCCACATGGACAAATCTTTATCACCTCAGTATAGAGTAGGTAGACACTTTTAGTTCTTACCACAGTTTTTAAGTTTGAATGGGGTTGGTGGTGGTAATTTTGTAGCATGGTTGCAGAACTTGCTATAGAATTTCCTTTCTCTGTTCTATAATAAAACCATCCCATAATCTTTCCATACCTTCTATTTGAAACCAATTATACAAAAATCACAACATGTAAGTCAAGAACCTTTTCACAAGCAAGCACTTTTCTCCTACCCATTATAATGTTTCCTGCCCAAAGCAATCTCTTGATTCACCTAGAATCTGGGGTATGGTATTTTGTTATTTATACAAGTAGTGCCTTCTCTCCCTGGTTTAGAAGTGAGCAGTAGTAAGCTCACAGCACAGTAAGCAATATCTTCACTCATGTCTCGGTTGCTTTACAACACTCTAGATATCTGTATACTTGGAGATGGAGGAGGAACAACAAAGAACAACTTTCCAAACACAATAGCATTGCAGTCCAAGCTTTTGCTCAGCTAAAAGTGGAAATAAGGTTTGTCTCAAAGGCCCCAGCAATTATTATGTGCTATCAAGAACTTGCTCTTTCAGAAAATATCTGAAATAGCTTTTTTCCCCCAAGTCAATAAAAAGCTCAATGCCAAATGTTTGTAATTATTATTATATGTATTACGGTCACCCACACTTTCACATACATGGAGAATATTTATGGGTCTGCATTAGAAGGCTCGGTTCTATAAAAGAAAACCTACAAATCATGGAGACATAATGAATTGTGATAGATAAGGAAAAAAATGCAAAGATGATAATATCCCTTTCTGGTTATGTTATTCTGTGATGCCCTGGGTTAGAGATGGATTCTCAAAAGATCAAGGTAAGACTCCCTCCAGCCAGGTTGAACTCCACAATGATGACTGATGGCTTCCTAAGCTTGTCTTGGCTACAGTGCAACATGGTTTCCCTTGGCTGTATTTAAGTTGACATTTTAAAGATTCTCACTACTTTTCCGCTCTGAGTTTTCCTGGTAGCTTTTCATCCAAGTACTAGCCACCATGGACCCTGCTTGGTCTTTTTGAATATTAACCAAAGTGGCTGACGTTGTGTGAGACACAAAAGTAATAATCTTGCCTTTAAGCCTATCTAAAGCATACCTATTGAAATTCTGCAACTGGAAATTGAATTGCCCAAATTACATTTCATTGGGCTAATTAGACTATTATTATTGCCACTGACCATGTGAAAAGTTATAAGCCCCAAAACAGTGTTTTTCAACCTTGACTGGTTTAAGATATAAGGACTTCAATTCGTGGTGGCTGGGAAATTCTGAGAGTTGAAGTTCACACATCTTAAAATGGTCACTATTTGAGAAACGCTATTTTAGAAATAGTAAGCAGGTTAAATATCTCCAGTTTACACAATTTTGTTCCATGGGAGTTACTCTCTTGGCTCCTAGAAAATGTGTAAAGCGCTACTCTTCTGCCAGATTTTAAATTGTCAATATTAATGCCAATTGTAGTGCCAGTTGTAATATGAGCTTTCCATTCTTTATATCTTAGTTTTTAAAAATAATCATTGCCGCCTTGAATACATTCCAGAATGGACAGGCAGGATATAAATCCAATGAATAAAGCATGTTAACATGTGCCTGTTTTCAAAATCAGTTAATCAATCAATCAGTCAATTTCTAACCGTAAAATCAAGAAGCTCAAAAATGCCTAAAAAAGAAAAATAGCCTTTGACACAAAAAGCAAGCAGGAATATTTTTATTTTTTATTTAGAAAATGTATATTGCCACCTACTCGCACATGGTGACTCAAGGTGGCCTATACAGATATAAAAACTCTCTAAAAAGAATAAAAAATAACAAGAGAAAAAGGCCTTTAGATATTATAAAGCTGCCTTTCCATGGTATACAAGACACTCAGGAAATCTCACTTTTAAGGTGGGAAGGATACGGTATGGCAAGAGAAGAAATATAGGGCAGCTTTGGAAATGCCCAGCTCCCTTTCCTTCCAGCTCCCAGTCAAAGCTTCTCCCCGCAAGATTACAAACTTGCTTACACTGAGCAAGAGTAAGCATGACACTGGCAAGCTTGGTTATAATGAGGCTTATACTGATAATCACCAGAGTATCTAGGCAAGATGTGGAAGAAGTAGGTCTGTTGTTCGTCTCAAGCCATGAAGCAGTACAGGTAACCCTCACCTAATTATTACAGCTGGGAGCAGCAATTCTATTGCTAAGTGACACAGTTGTTAACTAGACATCATGTGACCAAGACGTGCAATTTTACTGCAGCTTCTCCGTTGACACTGCTTGGTGGAAGCCAGCTGTGCAGCACACAACTGGCGATCACATGACTGCAGGAGCTGGTGATGTTTTTAAATGCAAGGACTGGCTGTAAAAAAAATTTTCAGTGGCATCATAACTTCAAACAGCCACTAAACAGGGCACTTGTTAAGTGAGGTCTACCTATAGTTAACTTAAAAATGGTGGGAAGAGACTGCTAGGAAAATGATGATATGTATAAACCCTCATTCTTCAGTTCCAACAGCCAAGGTAAGGTGGCTGTTAGCTTTTTAAAACTTCAGACAGAAAGTAAAAAGAAGACAGCTTTCCCCCCCCACCCCACCCCCCCACACTAGGTAAGGTAGCAAACAAAAATTCTGTTGCCTGCCCATTGGTACACATGTATGTTTATCTCCCTAATTTAAGAAGACAAGATTACAGGGAGCACAACAGACTCAAGAAAGCAGACTTTAAAAAAAAAAGTCAAAACAAGCTAAACTCGGACAGTGAAAACAACTCATTCAAAGAAATTGTTGTGTTGGTGGTGGCTGTTCTAAATATTTTTCGGTCTATGAAGAATAAGCTCCTCTTGCACTGTCAATTCTTCAGTCCAAGCTGCAGGGGCCCCCCACCCTTCTATTCCGCTTGTGCCTTCAAGGAACTAGACAGAGTCCTGCTCCCCCTCCCTTCTCTCAAATAGAAATGATGCTACAATCATCTAGATCAGGGGTAGGCAACCTCAGCTCTTTTATGACTCATGGACTTCAACTACCAGAATTCCTGAGTCAGCTGATCTCAGAACTCAGGAATTCTGGGAGTTGAAGTCCATGAGTAATAAAAGAGCCGAGGTTGCCTACCCCTGATCTAGATAAATCAGTTGTGGCTAGCTTTCCATATCAAGGCCTAGAGACAATGGATCCTCTACCCTGTGGGATTTTCCAGTGTAATTAATGGAACTGCATCAGTGAAATAGCTTTACCTTTATTAATTAGCATTAAACCCATTAAGTGTTTCAAAAAAACAGATTGAAAAATTAGATGATTCTTCTGAGTTCTGTGGGAATCAGCAACTTTTGGCGACACCTTTGACAAAAACATGATCATACATGTACATTCCCTTTTTCTTCCATATACAGGCAAATATAACTAAGGTATAATTTATCTTTCCAATAAATATATTTCCAAGATTCTAAAAACTTATACAACGTAAGGAAGTAGATTTTGGATGCATGTATATTTTAGCAAAAATGGTGTGTATGTGTGTGAAGAAAAAAAAAATTAATATTCTTATCTTAAGAGCTGTGGTGGCACAGTGGTTAGAATGCAGTATTGCAGGCTATTACTGCTGGCTGCCAGTAGTTCAGCAGTTCGATTCTCACCAGCTCAAGGTTGATTCAGCCTTCCATCCTTCTGAAGTCAGTAAAATGAGGACCCAGACTGTTGGGAGCAATATGCTGACTCTGTAAACCACTTAAGAGGGCTGTGAAGCAGTATATAAGTGCTATTGCTATTGCTATATCACCCTGATAAGATACAAACGTTACAGTGTAGCTTCCAAACAATAACAGTTTATTTTCAATAATACTTATACATTTCTTTGTTGGCTGTACATCCAGAGAAGTTGTAGATGATCATTGGGAAAATATTAGACTCAGAACTGCTTACAAGAGGAAAAAAACCCACATATATAAACTACCTCAGTACGATTGCAGCATGTTAACTTTTAAGATCACATTTAAAAATATTTGCTTTGAAACCCAAGAAAACAGTGCAAAGCAAATATTTGAACAATTAAAGGAATAATTAAAAGAAGTGATACAGTAGTTTATATCCTATTAGAGAATTGTAAATCATATTGGATTTCCTTAATATAGTACATAACATGAGAACCTGGGAGGAGACATTAGAAATTATTCTTTAAACTATCTAGTAGGAGTTGTGGCTATCAAGAACTATTGATACTTTGGAAAATGACAGCATTTAACATGGGTCACAGCATCATAGCAATAGAACACAGTCAAACTAGAGTCTTGGATTTTAAGAGAGCTAATTTCAATAAACTTAGAGAGAACTTAGGAAAGATTCCATGGATGAGAATCCTTAAGAGGAAAACAACTGAAGAAGCTTGGGAAATTTTGAAAAGTGAGATAATAAAAGCACAGTCTAGCACAGGGGTGTCAAACTGCCAGCCAGCGGGCCGGAGCGTCACAGAGAAACTGCGCCCATCCCGTTGCCGGCAATGGGAAAAAGTTCCAATATGTTGTGCGACATCACGTGACGTCGCGAGTTTGACATGTCTGGTCTAGCACAATACCAACAAAGAAGAAAAATAACAGTTCTCAAAAGAAACCAGCATGGCTGCATAAAGAATTCTCTGATAAATTGAAAGATAAAAAGGACAAGGATAAAAAGTGGAAAGAGGGGCACATAACTAAGGCAGAATATCAGCAGATAGCCCGAGCCTGCAAAGATGAAGTGAGGAAAGCTAAGGCTCAAAATGAACTAAGGCTTGCGACCAAAGTAAAAAATAACAACAAAGCTTCTTTCAACATGTAAAAAACAAGAAAAAAATTAAGGAAATGATTGGTCCATTAGTGGGGGAAAGTGGCAAGAAGGTGACAAGCAACAGGGAGAAAGCAGAACTATTTAACTCATTTTTTGCATTTGTCTTTACACAAAGGGAAAAAAGATCAACCTATCAAAAACAGTACCATAAAAAACAGAATAGAAACACAAATTAAGATAGGCAAGAAAATGGTGAGCACCTGTCCAGCCTAGACAAGTTCAAATCACCAGGACCAGATGGATTATACCCCAAGGTTCTCAAGGAACTGGCAGATAAGATCTCAGAACCACTGAACTATATTTTTCAAAGATCCTGGAGCGCTGGGGAACTACCGAGGACTGGAAAAGAGCTGATGTAGTTCCCATCTTCAAAAAAGGGAAAAAATAGATCCAGGAAACTACAGACCTATCAGCCTGACCTCAATACCTGGGAAGATTCTGGAAAAGATAATCAAACAACGAATCAGCGAACACCTAGAGACAAACAAAGTCCTTACTAAAAGCCAACATGAGTTTGTTAAAAACAGATCATGCCAGACAAATCTTATTGCATTCTATGACCAAGTGACAAAATTAGTGAACCAGAGGAATGCTGTGGATATAATTTATTTGGACTTCAGTAAGGCATTTGATAAAGTAGATCACAACCTACTACTTGATAAGATAGAAAAATGTGGATTAGACAGCATCATCACCAGATGCATTTGTAGCTGGCTGACCGGCCATACTCAGCATGTGGTCCTCAATGGAACTGCATCTGCATGGAGGGAAGTGTGAAGTGGGGTGCCCTAGGGCTCTGTTCTGGGCCCAGTGCTCTTCAACATCTTCATCAATTATTTGGATGAGGGGATAGATGGGGAACTCATCAAATTTGCAGACAACACCAAGCTGGCAGGAATAGCCAACACTCCAGAAGATAGGCTGAAAATACAGGAGGATCTTGACAGACTTGAACATTGGGCGCTATCTAACAAAATAAAATTCAATGGTGAAAAAGTAAGGTTCTACATTTAGGCAAGAAAATCTAAATGCACAGGTATAGTATAGATGGTACCTTGCTCAATAATAGTAACTGTGAGAGGATCTTGGAGTCCTAGTGGACAATCACTTAAATATGAGCCAGCAGTATGCTGCAGCTGCTAAAAAAGCCAACACAGTGCTAGGCTGCATTAACAGAGGGAATAGAATCAAGATCACGTGAAGTATTAATACCACTTTACAATGCCTTGGTAAAACCACACTTGGAATACTGCATCCAGTTTTGGTCACCACAATGTAAAAAAGATGTTGAGACTCTAGAAAGAGTACAGAGAAGAGCAACAAAGATGATTAGGAGACTGGAAGCTAAAACATATAAAGAATGGTTCCTGGACTTGGGCATGTCTAGTTTAATGAAAAGAAGGACTAGGGGTGACATGATAGCAGTGTTCCAATATCTCAGAGGTTGCCACAAAGAAGAAGGAGTCAAGCTATTCTCCAAAACACCTGAAGACAGGACAAGAAGCAATGGATGAAAACTAATCAAGGAGAGAAGCAACCTAGAACTAAGGAGAAACTTCCTGACAGTTAGAACAATTAATCAGTGGAACAGTCTGCCTCCGGAAGCAGTGAATGCTCCAACACTGGAAGTTTTTAAGAAGAGACTGGGCAATCGTTTGTCTGAAATGGTATAGGGTTTCCTGCCTGAGCAGGGGGTTGGACTAGATGATCTCCAAGGTCTGTTCCAACATTATATTATTATTATTATTATTATTATTATTATTATTATTATTATTATTATTATTATTATTATTATTATTATTATTATTATATTCTTGTAAATAGGGAATATCTTCTAAGCTATCTTGGATATGACATTTCTTTATATAGAATCTCAGTATATTCTGTCCACCTTTGTTTAATATCTGTGAATCAGTTAATATTTCTCCATTGGCATCTTTTAGCATACCAGCTCAAAATTGGAACCGCCTTTTGAGTGTACTAATCACTTGGAAGGTTTTTCTTGTTTTTCCATGTTTATTTCCACCTCCAATATCTTCTTGTTCTTTCTAATCTTTGAAATTCTTCGTTAACTTCCTTCTTTCCAAAATTTTTATCTTTCTTGGCTTTGGCTTCTCTTCTTTCAGTTTGGTGCCGTTTCTACCATCTGTTACAACATCCAGTGCTTTCTTCTCTTTCTTGTTCTTTGGCAGTCTCTTTTCATATTTATCCATAATAATTTCTTTGATTTTATCCCATATTTCCTCTGGTTACCTTTTAATAGGATTCCAGGACCAAAGAGTAATTCCTAATGTTCTTGAAAATGGTGGCTTTGTGTTCAGGATTATATCATGAAAACCAGTTAGACTTGCTTTTCCTCTTTGGAAATTGAATTTGAATCTTCCACATGAACACTTCATGATCTCCTCCACAGTCAGCCCGTCGCCATCTTTACTGTTATAACAGCTCTTCCATTTCCTTCTAGTTTGATTCACTGTACTGTAGTGAATTAGGGAGGAGTCAATTTGAGTTTCTTTTGCATTCACTGTTGCCCAGATTTAAATTATGCTTCTGTTTGTGTTATCATTGCTTCCTCTGCTTAGCTTCTCCAAGATCAACTCATGACTCTCTATAGTGGCTCAACAGCTGCCCTATCTCCAGGCCTGGAAGTAAAGCCAGAAATGATTTTGGAACACCATAAGGGTGGAATCTCTGGAGGAAAGCTATTCCAGAGAGCAGGCACTGCAACAGAAAAAGCACATCACTAGTCACTTTATATAATCTATCCAAGCAGCTTTCAGGGTTAAAAAAAGAAGAGTGTTTTACCATTGCTTTTTCTCATGCAGTATAAAATTATGGTTTTTGCCATTGTCACTAAGGTGACAATCTTCCTCCAATACCTTCCTGTATGTCTGTTGACTGATATGGGTATCTACTTGCATTAGCTGAGCAGCTCGGATAACCTTAATGCTCTGGAATATATACCCTTGGCATAAATTCCTAGCATTCTTTGCTCAGCCCTCACAGGATCACACCCCACCCCTACCACTGCAAAGCATGTATAATAGGATTTGGTAGAGTGATAGAATTGGTAGTGGTAGAATGGAAGAAACAAATAACATCTGATCTGGGTCACTGTGGGTTTTCTTTTCAGTACCTACCTGTGCTGAGCTTTAAAAAAAGCCTGTAGTGAGAATTTTTAATCTTGATGTACAAAATAGGTTTAACATTTACACCTCTGCCCAAATATCCATCTTTCACTATCCACAAACATTTCTAGCATACATTTGCACCCTCCCGTAGGCACTGGCATGTTTTACACCCTTTGCCTTAAGTAAGTAATACTGACAAGGAAATTCAATAATGTCCCCTCTCCACAATGCTCGGGACAGTCAGGTGTGCATTTTCGAAATGGCTTATCTAGCACCATTGCAGGAGAAAATTTATACATCTGCTAATCACAAATTATTCGGATCACTCTCAATAGACAATTGTGTTCTTCCTATTAAAGAATCTATGCCACAAGGTCTGTAGGATGGAAGCAGAATTCAGCCGCGCTCCTAGAGATTTCATGGCATAGATTGTTTAATAGGCTTGTTGACAAATTGTGGATAGCCCCTAAAACAGGAGTGTACTGGGTCATGTCATCTCTGTATTGAAGAATGTGTGTGATTATCAGAAAGAAACAGTTAGAATGGAATATGGAGCAACCAAGTGGATCAAAATTGAAAAGGAATGGGCCAAGCGTGTATATTGTGGCTTTATTTATTTATGTGCAGTATATACCATGAGAAATGATGGAGTAGAAGAAAAAGTGAGCTTTTAGGAAATCAAGGAGGCACTTACTGAGTGACAGTTCTGATTAAACGAATCACAAAGAGGTAGAAGCACAAGAACAATAAAAAAGAACGATATCCATCAAGAACAGCTAAAGGACAGCAGAGTGTATTATATAAGCTACATATTATGACTGGAAAGTTTGCATGGTGACCTTTCATTTCTCAGAATTGGGGAAATGGAGAAAGAAGAAGTAAATTCCCCAGTCTGAAGAGGAGAGTCTTAAATTTGCCTTTGGAGAAAGCAGAGCAAAGACAAAGATGATTTTCAAAAAAGTCTCTTGCCTGTTATCCCTTCTCCTAATGTTCCTTGTGGCCATTAAGATAATGGTGAATCAATGCTTCTGGAACCATATTTCCAACATTTGCTTCTAAAATAAATTAATCTAAATAAAGCCAGATTAATATATTTTATGTTTGAGCATAACAAAAGCATCAACTACATGATGCCAAGCGTATCAGCACTAACTGCATATCAGTACAGCCTCATTATTTGCCCTTCAATCTATTCTACGATGACAAAAGATTTGTAGTCAGTGGGATCATTTTCATATTTCATATTTTACACAATAAAATATGATCGCATTGCACTTTGGCTACAAAATAATCATGAGTGAAGTTGAGAGTAACACAGAAAGATGAAAGTGTTTTAAATTTTTGGGAAGAGAATTTTTTTTGCAGAAGTATTAAGTAGAAAATAATTGTATTCATTGGTGAGAAAAATGTTGAAATCATTACTTTTTTTAAAAAAAATTGGCAAACCAAACTTTTGACAGCTTCCATCACTGCACACAGATACGAACTTGTCCAGATAAAAATTATTTAAACAGATGCTTGTTATTTTAAATATAAACTCCTCAGTAAGCTTTCATATATATTTGTTTATTTGTTCACTGTCTTTTCACTGCATATAATGAATAAATTTAGCACATTTGTAATTTTGCATTAAAGACTGAGGATAATGGGAGCTGCAGCCTAATGTTTGGAAGTCACAGTTCATCAAGTCTAGTAACCAGGAAATGTTTTAATAGTAAGCAAGTTCTAGGTTACTAAAAATATTCTAAGAATATCTACTGTAGAAAATGCTCTTGATGTAGCAAGATTACTTTATGCACAAAAATGGAAGGACACTTTGATTCCCACAAGGAATGGATGGCTGCAGAAGGTGATGGAGTTAGCAGAGATGCCTAAACGGACTGCTTTGATTAAAGACAAAAGCACAATTACTTTTGCTTCTACTTGGAAGCCGCTTCTGAACTTTGTGCTCGAGGTGGGGAAAAAATGAAACTTTGATTTCGGGTTTTACCGATTAGTTAGGTTGTTGTTATAGAAATGGCTAGTTTATACTATTATGTAAAACATAAAACATCAAGGTTTGATGTTATTATCTTATTTTACTGCACCAAAGGGAGTTGGAAGTCAATGCCTTTACTTTCTTTTCCCCCTTATTTCCTACATTTTCCCCTTTCCCTTTCCTTCCCCACTATTTTCTTTTGTATTTTTGTATCTTATAGTATTAATAAATAAATAAACTATAAGAACATCTAGAAAATAATGCATTACAATACAACCAACATGTATTTGTAAATGCCAGATCTTATATTATTTTAAAATGCACATGCACATAGGCCTGTGTAATTACTAGACTAATAATAAATTATGGGAATACCACTGTAACACATCAGATCATTTTAGTAAATCATTGTTAAGTTCGCTTGTGACATTTTTGTGGAAAAAAATGTTATAAATGTAAACTAATGCCATAAGATAGGTAGCTGAGCATTCATTCACTTATCCGTTCATTCATTCAAGACAGCATTCTCTTACAGACCTTCTTAAGATGGCTAAAGTTTAAAACCTGAAAGGAGAGGTGAGAGGTCAACATTTATCCACAATCTGTGTGGGCTTCTATTAACAGGTTTTTAAACTGAAGGGTTCTTTTAGTCATTCTCCATAACAGAGGATCCCAAGATTTTTGAATTTGTAATATGGCTAATTGTGAGAGCATCTACACAATAATTACTGGCAATACCAATTCACTCATTGATTCCAACACAGCACCAATTTATACCACAGATAATAGCTATATTCTTCAGTTATTCTTTTATACTATGTTCCCTCCTACTTCTGCTTTACCTTGTTCTTTTTCTGAGATGATACTCTCCAACTAAGCATTCACCATAGAGGCATTTTTGGAACTCAGATTGATCTGCAGGCTGTCATTTGGCTTTGCAATATGCAAGCTTCCCATTATTTTTAACTGAATTCATTAAAAATTTGAACTGTGATTAGTGGTAGCAAAGGAAAGGGGCCTAAATTATACATCTTTTAAAATGCAAAGCAAATCATACTTGGTTTACTAAGGAGTAGATAATAGAATGAGTATTTCTAACTTTGACATCATGATTCACTTTTTAAGTAACTTTAATTCTTCTAATTTTGCACTGATTTCTTGAAATATGTCCACACCCTTCTGGAATAGTGGTTCAAAAACTGAATCTAGTACTGTTATTAGAAAAACTATTTCTGTTACTTCAATTTCATATCAGTGGCGTAGCATGGGTTGTCAGCACCCGGGGCAAGGCAAGTAATTTGCGCCCCCTAACCGCACCGCACGCCTGCCCCCCCCTCCACAGTGGGCAGCGACCCGGCGGCTCGGATCGGATTCGCACAGCCAGCACTGCAGTGAGAGAGAGTGAGTGAGCCAGGCAGGGGCAGAGAGCTGCGAGTGCGAGCGCGCCCCCCCAGATGTTGCGCCCGGTGCGGCCGGCCCCCCCCTGCACCCCCCATGCTACGCCACTGTTTCATATCATTGATTTCTTATTCAAGTACAGTCTCGAATAGCATAAACTCTAAACACATTTGATGTAAATGAAAATTGTTCACCAATATTAATATCAGCAAACAGTTTATATTTTAGTACTGATAACATAAACTAAGCCTAGTCAGTCTTTGCTCTCTTTCTCAGTGAAAAGTAAGTCAACTTCTCAATTTAATCCTTTTATTTAATCAGTTCAAGATGAATGATAGACTAAAACCTAGCAGTTGAGAAAGCATTGCTGCTTAACCTGCCTTATTCTTGATTTTTGTTCTTGTTAATATAAATAATGTAAATTTTGTAAGAGAATCACTCACTTCTGTATCCAAGTTTTTAATTAAGATGTAGCAATAGAGAATACTTCAATCTATAAAAATATTTATAGATTCTTCTTGGGAATCTTATCTTGACTCCATTATTGATGTTTTTACAAGTTTAATGATTCAACTAATTAATTTAATTTTTTAACATGGCTATAATTCTGATCTCAATAATCAAAACATTTGGGACACTGAGTTCTTGGTCAACTGAGTTTCTCAATTAAGTTAATTACATTAGTGTAGCATAATCAAAATACTAAATCAAACTAACTTCATAATGGAACAATGATTTCATTATGCTGTAGGTGCTTATGAACAGTTTATCTAATCTAAACTCTTTGCATTTAAAGAAGTTTAAAAAATGTAAGAATTAGGTCTGCAGTTCATTCTTTTTCTTTTGCTAAAAGTAAAATGTTCACTGTCATTTAACCAAAACAATCTTGAAACATGGCAGCAAGATTACCCAAGAAGCTTCTTACCATCTTTTAGATGCTCCCTGGTTAATTTGATTTTTGCCTTATTATTTATATAAGACTATCAAATGTATTATGTAAGTGTTCATTCATTGTAACTGCTAATGCAAAGTTCTTTTTTCTTTATGTGCTTTCCTGAAATATAGTTGAAAATATTTTGATATTTTCCTCTTGTAACCCAATTTTCCCTTCAATTCCTTCTATCATTTTTCATTCCAAAAGAAATCCATTAAGGAGAAAAACAGGAATTCCAGAAGCCCTCCAAGAACATCCAGCCCCAGCAATTGGTCTGAGGAACTGAGGAAGTTCTAAAGAGTTTAAAGGGAAGGACTTTTGTGAGGGAATAAAATGCTTTTGTCACTGGGAAAATCCACTCTAAAATCTCCCATTCTAAATAGCACTTTCTTTGAACCGTAAGATTATAGGGTATTGAGCTGTCAACTACTCTCTACAATGCCTGAATATGTTTGTGTGTATTCTAAAGTTTTGCTATTTGATAAAGGAACTCATAAAGGACACTGATGTTAAGTTTCCTTGGAATGAAAGAAAATGGTAGCAAAACTCTGTGTGTGAAACTTTCCAGGAAACGGGTTTTTTTTCCCCCCTGGGTGAAGGTCGCCTGTAATTTCCTCTTTATGGGAAAGCTCCCCAAATGTTTTCATTAAAAGTCCTATTTTAAAAAACTTCACCTTATGGTTTTTGATAGAAGGAAGCTCTTGTAATTCAGTTAAGAATTAGTGTTGAAATTTAAGAAAATGTTTTCAAACATTGAGTAGCAATAAGTTACTTCAGTATCCTGCATGTTTTGTTTTTCATTGTCTTCCAAGCTATCCTCATGCTCTACAAGTCTTCTGTCAGATACATTTACATTGAAAATATCTGCCAAGCATCCTGCTTTCAATATTCTGAAGCATTATCCTTAAGATACACCAAATACTAACAATGCAGCCTTTTAATGACTTTAATAGGGAAAAAATGTAAACACCTGTTATGCTTGTTTAACATTTCCTCAAGATAGTCCCTATGGAAGCTATCTTACAAGATGGCTACATTTATAGTATAGGTGAGAAAAGAACAATATGAGATAAAAATGGAGTCCATCTGGAGTTATAGTACAACTTACGTTATCTGTGGTCTGGTCTTCTCTTATCTAAGAGATGACTAGGAAACAGCAAAAAAAAACCTTTCTAGGTTCCATCAATGTTCTTTTCACCTTGAAATTATTATCCTTCTCTTCTTCCACATCTCCTCCCTACTATTTTCAGGCATGAGTATGACAAGGATCACATATCTTAAAGAGTTAGAAACTTTCAGTTCTAAATCTGATTTTCACAATACCAGTAGGGTTTTAAAATTATTTGAGGGGAGCAAAAATGGACTTAACATTGGGTTTCCTATATACTGAAACTAATAAAATCTCTTTTAAAAGTGAAATATCAGAGACTCTAATCTTTCTCTCCCTTGCAATATAGTGATAAAAATTACCCATATATTTTTCTTGTACATTCTCTTCCTCGTTTGACATTATTTCAAGTATTATTCCATCACTAGCAGCCAAAAAAATTAATCAGCTGTTAAGTGCAATTCAGTGGTAGGGAAAGGAAAGGGAGAGGATTCTAAACATCTTTTCATGAATATAGCAAATTTCCCCCCCCCTCCAAAGCAAAATATTCACAAACAACGTAAATGCTGAATACTTAAAATTCAAGTTCATTTTTTCAATTGATTTGAGGAAAGCAACATTGATCGTTTAAATTATGTTCTTTCATACGAAGTGTTTGTAGAGGTTTTCATTGTGAAGAAATATAAAATAACAAAAAAGTGCAATTTTGATGAAGTAGCAATAATTATACAGTTTTTCTATTACAGAATGCAGAGAAAATTATGTGCAGAGCTTCTTCTTCAATGCTTTTTGAGAAGTTGCCTTCCTTTTAGCACTTCATCAAAACACTTCCTCTCACAAAGTAATGTTTTCTGGACTTTGAAGAAGAAATGAATGTAGCAACAAATCATTTGAATGTTGTTACAAAGCCACTGCAAGCTACTTAGTTTTAGATCAATCCTTTTTTTATTTATAGTATGAAAAGCCTAAGGCAATGGTGTCCACAGTGGAGTGATGCCAAGAGACAGTAGTGGTGACCATGACTGCATTAATGTCAGGGCCCAAACCAAGAATAACACATGACAATTCTTCCAAGCTGGGTTCTTTATTCTTTCATACCTATAGATAAAATCTTGCCAGACTGAAGACTCTACCATGTGCAATCGCAATATATTCTGTGAACTATTAGGGAGAGGCTGCTTTCATCCTCTTTCTCTCATACATAGTATCTGAGCTGAGTTTCCACTTACTCCTCTAGAATGCACCTCTGCCCTACTGGGAATCCACCTCCTCAACCCAATCACAATTAGTGCATGTAAAAACACAAGGTTAGATCATGACTTTCTTTTTTGACACATACCCCCACCCCCACCACCTTGTGCCTGGTCTAAACCTAAATCCCTGAATTAGAATAACTCCTCTTGCTTCTGATGAAAGCCTTTTTGAGACCTGTGGTGGTGCAGTGGTTAGAATGCAATACTGCAAGCTAATTCTGCTGATTGCCGACTGCCAGCAGTTCAGTAATTCAATTCTCACCCGGCTCAAGGTTGACTCAGCCTTCCATCCTTCTGAGGTCAGTGAAATGAGGAGCCAGATTGTTGGGGACAATATGCTAACTCTAAAAACTGCTTAGAGAGGGCTATATAGCTCAGTGAAGCAGTATATAAGTCTAAGTGCTACTGCTATTGTTTAAAATCAGCATCTTTTTCTAGGGAAAGAATCAAATTTTAGAAAGTAAGAAATATGAACTTGATGGATATATGCAAGACCCATTGCCATGGGACAATGAATAAAGCATGTTTCAGGTGCGTGACAGATAATACTCAGAAGAAACTCATCTCCATAACTCACTACAAAATAAGATGGGGAGGGAGGTATAGTAAGATCAGCGCTTTTTTTCTCATAGAACGCTCAGAACGGAGTTCCGGCACCTTTTTTGGATGGAACCTTGTAGGGTAGGCAAGGCAGGTTGTATAACATATGTGAGTTCCGGCACCTTTTTCTTTTACAAAAAAAGCACTGAGTAAAATACATATATTTCTTTACTTTTTTTCTTACATTCCATGGGGAAAAAATAAATAGAAATTAAAAAATAAACTATGAGGCAAAATTTGCAGAATGCAGAGAAAAATCTAATCCCCCCATAATTCTGGCGGCAGCAGACGGCTCTATAGAGGGCTGTTAAGTGTATGCAGTAAGTGCTCAAACATCATGTTTCCTTCATGTTAACTTTTGTAGCTAGGCCTATTCATAGTTCCTTGATTTCTACTCTCTTTTGAAGTCTAATCTTTCAGTATATCATCTGTACATATTTTTCTCATTTTCAGTGTTTTTAATAGCCTCCAGATATTATTATAAACAGATTGTTTTGGTGTCAATTTGTGTATTGGGGACTATCTCTCAGAAGACCTTGGTCTCTCCAGATTACTAGACACTAATCTTAAAGTTTCAATATTAGTAAAAAGGGATAGTTTTTTTATTTTGTGTCTATTTTTTTAACCTGCTTTGCCTGGACATAAAAATGGGCTGAGTTTTGCTTACCTGGTTGTGCCTGCCACTTTGCAGCCAATGTTGGTCATTTTGGATCTCGTTAGCCTTGCTCTTCTAAGTCTGGGTGAGAAGGTGGTGGAAACCAACATTATCTTGAAAGCATTAATTTGTGCAACATTTGGTTATTCTGGTTAAGTGTGGTAAAACTCTTTAGAAATTTGCAGATTTCTTTATTGCAGCCCAGAATCAGTGAGCAGCATGTCTACAGGATATTTGAAAGGCTACTTTCCACTTCCAAGGCCTTTCTTCAAAGATCAGGTCCGGTTGCTTCAAAATCCAATCACTTTCCCACCTGTGTCTTCTCATTTCTTTCAAAGAGCTTTGAGTGATATCAGTGCAGAGAATATTAGGATAATGAACAGTAAATATACAATCTCAACAGAGTTTAATTTATTTCTGGACAAACGTTATAGATCTAGTCTAGTTTTTATGAAGCACAGTTAGTCTGGGAGGTAAACAAAGGTTTTGTTGTATCCTAAACAAAACAATTTTTTTAAACAGATTTCAGTGACATTTGCTCTGCCCTTAAGAATCCTATGTTCTGTTGGTTATAAAAATGGAAGGCACAACTTTTAATCAGTATAGTCTTAATATTATTTTACAGTTACATATATCCATGTGTTTAAAAATAAAACATGCTCACCATGAGCTACATAGAATAGTTCATTTTAAAATATTAATATTTGTAAAACAAGCATAACCCCAATAAGCTGTCTTCTTGTTAGATATGTATAAATATATGTACTTGTCCTGAATTCATATTTCAAAACACATTTTAAAAGGCAAAACAAAAATAGCACATTTAGTGTTTGTCAGCAAAATAAAAAGATTTAAACCTTTTAACAACAGATTGACACAAGCATACTTAATTTTATCTATGGGAACACATAGGCTAATAAGCAGACATATGGAAGAATCTTAAACTGAATATTTAAGATTGTGTGAGAATATTGCTAGTCATCATTGCCATAGTGGAGAAAAACACTTTATATGTTTTAGTGGTAATAGTTGTCTAAAATCAAATAAATACAGTAATGTACCCTTATACCTAACCTCCAGGGGAAAAAAAATCTTTTCACTAAACTCTCTATGCTGTCTTTAATTCACAGAACAAATAACTAAATGAAACCGGACTGAATCTGTATGGCAGCATCTCTGTCAAAGTAGAATACATCTTTTCAGATCTTGAATCTTCTGCAGAATGAGAAAAAAAATCTGAAAACGTACATTCAAGTAAAACAGATGTTCTGTTTTCTGAATGTTTTATGATTTTTTTTAAAAAAAAACAACAACCCAGGATCAACTGATAACTTACAGTTCTATATAAAATATTTGTCCCTTTTTTGAGTGTTTGAATCTTTTATCCCTAAACGCTTTCAGAGTTTCACTTGTGTTCTTCTGATACAGTAAGGGAGCTAAGTAAACAAAAATTAGGAAAGTTGAGACACTTCTTTATTTGATTAAAATAAAGCATCCAACTTAGGATGGAAAAAGCAATAGTGGAAAAAAGGCACTGACTGAAATGCTTCACTTGATTTAATTCAAGGGATAACTAAGTTGCAAGTATTTTAAATAATCAGTTTGCAATGAATCCTGGCTACCCTCTTTACAGTGAAGTTTTTACTGCAAAGATTCTGAATGCATGTTGTGCCACACTAAAACATTTTTTGAAGGCCACTGTAAAAAAATTATTGATTTCTATCAGCCTACAAAAGGCTATTCCTAAATTTCTCAGGCTACACCAATCCAGACCCAGTTAGAAATAGAGATAAAGTAATAGCATCTTCTCAAGAATAACCATCCTATCAAAAGCATTCCAACAGCATAGAGTAAAATAATGCAAAAATGTTACAAAGAACCACAGAAAAATATTGAAGGATATGTAGTCTCTATCATTTTGACCAAAGCTACTGTTCATTATTCAGCATCAGAAAAATACTGGGTAAAAATGAGATTCAAATGAGAATAGCAGGAAAGGAACAATGGCTAATTAATAAGGACATACTTACAAATTTGTTAAACAGATAATTTCAAATTTGCTAAAAAGCACCTAAATAAATCCCCAGCCTTTTAGAAGAGTGTTCCAAGGAAATACTAATTTAAAATGTCATGGTTGGGAACCTAGATATTTTGCTATCACTGAAGAAAGTATAAATTCTGCTTTGTAGCAGAGAAATCTACAATAAATCTGTCCATCAGCTGATGCAAAAGTGAATTATACAGCAATAAAATCACTTCAATGAAACACGCAAGTCTACAAGAGAAAGTCTATAAGAGAATCTAGAATAAATTCAATGTTTTGGAATGCTCAGGTCAAAATCCAGGCTTATACCCCATATAAACAGGACCCGAACCAGAAATTCATGCTAGAAGGCCCTCAAATCCTGAAGTAAATTGCCATAAAAGAATGGATAAAAATCCTTACAAAGAGTCACTTGAGAGTGAAATGGGTGGCATATAAATTCAATAAATAAACAAAATACAAGAGTAACTTGGCAATTACAGCAAGAGTTTAATTTGTTGCGCCGAAAGATCGCACATGTAGTTATTCAATCTAAAGTGGCAAAGACTGGATCACTTTAATTAATAACTGAAACAAGCATTAAGCCTTACTGCTATTTATTCACTCAGAATTCTTTTCTGATAGACTCCGCCCGAAGCTTTGGTGAAATTCATTTCAAAGATATGTAAAAATTCACACAACCTGAAAGGGGGAAAGTACATTAAAACCTTGGATGCCCTTTTATTCAGAAAATCCTTCTTATCCAATTTATAATTTAATATATTTCTAGAATACTATATTCAGCACAGAGGTATCTTGCTTAAGAATGAAACTACATTCAGTAGAGAAACCTTTATTGCCTTCTTTACTATTGGCTATGAAACAGCATCAATAGAGATCCGATACGATACAAAGAATAGGTATGCTTGTTTTAAGTCCCAGAAAAATGAAAGGGGTACAATAACCTAGAAATTCTGACACAAAATTTAAATCAATGGTATCATGATAGTTCATATGAAAACAAATATTTCAAAAATAAGATTGACAATGTAATAATGATTTTGGCTTGTTTCATGATTAGTTAGGAAAAAAGCAGCTTTCTCAGTAAAGTTCTATCATCACTGGCCAAAACTTAACTTGAGATAGGAGAGAAAAGAGGTGAGAGCAGTGAGGAAGGTTGGCAATACCAAGCAAATGCTTAATTTGCTAGGTTTGATCAGAAACAACCAGTACTGCCAAAAAGCCAGATTTTCAGATGTTTCTGGCTAACCTCATTGAACTGGGGGAAATGAAAACTACTACAAGAGTAATGTTTTTGAACTGTGGTGGAATTCCCAAAGATGACTGAAATGTTTGTTTCTACAAAAGCTGACTTAATAATCTGTGTTGTGACGAAGAGAAATTACAGTTTCCAGCATGCTTTAAAATAAAAATACTCTATGCATTATAAGAGGGCTCTCTTATGCCCTCCTAGTTTTGGTGGACTGTTCAATAGTGAAGTATAAGATTCAGCATTGGCACTACTGATAAAAATTTAAAACACAACATCCAGTGTTATACACAAATACACATTGTTGTTCAAGTTGGCTTCCCTTCTTTCTTCCTTAAACCTACAAACAGTCCATGCGAATCTCCCAAACATCTGGAGAAATTTGGAGAGCAAGGAAAGAGAAGCCCATCCTGCTAGAAATGTAACTTGTTCATAAAATGGACACAGTGACACACAACTCAAATATATGAGTTATTTTAGACAAAACCTCAAATAATTATCATTACATGAATATTATTAGCATTTGAGTGCCAGACAGATTTAAAAAATGATGTAAAGTCTTTTATAATTTGGATACTTCACTGTTATGTGTAGAAAGCAGCTCTGACCAAATTGCTGTATTAGTAAAGATATTATTTTAAATTTGTTTTCAGACCCCTTAATCAACTGGGTAATCATTTTTTCCCCAAAATGATTTGCTTGATTAAAGCTGGTAATTCTTATCACATCGATGCAGATCTAAATTCTCAATTCTAAACATATTTGCTAATGTTCCAAAATAATGAGATCCCTTAATTTTACATCTTGTATTGGAATTCAAGCAGTGAACAAAGAGAGAAAGGGAAAAACACTCGACTGATAATATGACAGATGAAAAGAAAAGATCGGAGGCTGCTGTAACTGAGAATTTCCTTGCTACAAAAAGAAACTCTAGAAATTCTCAGCTCCATCAGAGACTGTCGGGGAATTGCAGTGGGCTGTTCCTTCAGTCTAGCAAAATGGTCCCTTAAAAAATAAATATATAAATAAAATATTAAAGGGTAAATAAATTCTAAGATAAAACAACTCATTATATTGCATTTACTAGAAAGGCCGAGGCTCTCGCTGCCAATACCAGTCTGAATGGATTGATGAAACTATTTGAATAAAATAGGTTTCATACTTCAAGACATTCGGGTTTTAAGTCCTTCCAATAGTTATATCTTAAAAGTGAACGTCAAAACTTAAAATGATTTTATCTTTCGCTTCTCAACTGTATTGTTTTATTACTAATATCCTACTAGGATTAAATGCTTTATAAGTGTATATCTTCTAACATTTACAAGATGCTTTCAACTGTAATCATTTGGCAAGTATTATATGAGGAATAGATGCCTGACCATTATTTAAATCTTTCATATTTTACCTTCATATTAAGAATTAACCTTTCCCCCATGCTTCACAAAAATATATATTTTCTCTTTGAAAAAAAAATCATTACAAATTCCCAGCAAGCAGAATCCTCAGATCAGTTCTACGTAGCAACATATGAATTGAGTCACTGAGTGAAGCTCTTCTTGATGAGCACGTTAGGGAAGCTGGCATTCAGTTCTAGGAAAACTCGGTGATCAATTTGTGAACAGAAGGACACATCAAGTAAGGACAATTCTTTACAAGACTCCAGCAATTTTCTTAAGGAAGCCGGGCTTACCATTCTTGTCCCTGGAAAAGAAGAGAACGAAAAGTTAAAGAAAAATAAAAGGAATAATTAAAGAAACAAAAATCACTGGGCTATTTAAGAAAAGCGACAATGCTCCTAATTAATATAAAGCTTTCGTTTAAACAGGGACGCGGTGGCTCAGTGGGTTAGGACGCTGAGCTTGTCGATCAGAAGGTCGGTAGTTTGGCGGGTCGAATCCTGAGTGCCGCGTAACAGAGTGAGCGCCTGTTACTCGTCCCAGCTTCTGCCAACCTAGCAGTTCGAAAGCACGTAAAAATGCAAGTAGAAAAATAGGGACCACTACGGTGGGAAGGTAACAGCATTCCGTGCACCTTTGGCGTCTAGTCATGCCGGCCACATGACCACGGAGACGTCCTCGGACAAGCGCTGGCTCTTCGGCTTTGAAACGGAGATGAGCACTGGCCCCTAGAGTCGGAAACGACTAGCACGCATGTGCGGGGGAACCTTTACCTTTACCTACATTTTAAAACTTTTTTTCCTACTGCAACCCATAGCATTTTTAATCCTTTCAAATATTATTTTTCTTTTATATTATGCACTTCTCATAAGTCACTTTGGATGCTGGTATAAATAGAAAGCTGGAATATAAATTAAATAATACTGAGCCAACATGGAAAAGAGATGAAAGAATTGGATCTTCATTCAACTCTACAATTTCCTGGATGGTTTGGCAAACCACAACATTTCACACTATTTAATCTCCTGAAATTTTTTATTATAAACAAAAAAGGGTCCATTTTATCCTCTTCTCCACTAACTGGTCTTTCCCCTTTCCAAGACAACTAGAGTGAGTTTCTTCAATGAACCTGTGTAGTATTGATGCCATCTTATCAATTACATGAACCAATTAAGATCAAAGTCACCCCAGAAAGTGCAACAGGAAAAAAAATATCTACTGTTATAAAATGTGGCTTAGTTAGCTATTACAATCATGTGGTATCTGTGCTTGAGGCCAAGTGGTGAAAAGGAATGGTCCAGATAGCATAGCTAGATTGTACACTGTGGCATCTTTACAATGCAACTACAAGCCTATCTTATTTAAAATGAGCATAAACTGTAAAGTTGGCTAATAGACAGTTCAAGATGTTAGGTCAGATTCTTGTTTGACACTGATTTCATTTAAGGATAAACTATGTATCACAAACATAATGCTGCACAGTCCTTATTAATTTAAGAAGTTTTGAATAAAAAACAAATTAAATTTGTTGTATAACACGAACAAAGTTAGACTTTATCGTTTCCCCTTGCTGAGGATTACACCAATAATAAATAATATTTTTTATTTATTTATTTTATTTATTTTAATTCCATTTATATCCTGCCCTTCTCCGAAGACTCAGGGCGGCTTACAAGCTTAGCAGTAGCCTTCATTCTATGTATATGCCTGCTTGTTAGGGCTTTCACACACACACCAAGCGGCATTATTACAAAGTCAGCTTAATTGCCCCTAACAATCTGGGTCCTCATTTTACCTACCTCGGAAGGATGGAAGGCTGAGTCAACCTTGAGCCTGGTGGGATGCGAACCTGCACTAATTGCAGGCAGCTGGTGTTACTTAAGGAGGCATTAGCCTACTGCTCCACCAAGGCTCAATAACTTGGTAGCAGTCCTAGTAAGCTACCAGTTTGGTCTAGGGGTGAAGGTACCAGGCTAGAAACCAGGAGACCGTGAGTTCTAGTTCTGCCTTAGGCACGAGAGTTGTCTGGGTGACTTTGGGCCAATCACCCTCTCTCAGCCCAACCCATCTCACAGGGTGGTTGTTGCATGGAAAAACAGGAGGAGGAAAGAATATTGGGCATGTCTGTCACCTTGACCTATTTATAAAAAATAACAAAGGAGGGATACAAATAAATAAGTAATACCTCGGACTAATGGAGGAAAGAACCCAAACCAGCAATGAGCAGGGCCCAGACAAAAAAATGCCGATAATCTGCTTCCTTCCAAACAACCTGACTGCATATTGTTTTTGAAAACAAGCCAAACTCCTCGTGCCCCAGTTTTTTAACTTAGATGGGAAGGATGGTTGAAGAAATCCTCATAATGGGAGCTCTGGAAAATGCAGGTATGTGATTGTCTTTCCCTAATGGGGTGGTGGTGGTGGTGGTGTTTTTAATGTGCCTATTTTTGTACAGAAACTGAGTAACTGCATTGTAAAACTGTCAAGTAAACTGATGGTTTTGACAGGCGCAAGGGGACATTTGGAACTTTTGGCATTCTAGGAAAATGTGGGAGGCATTTTTTTTTTAGTTTATAGCATCTAGGAAGCCGTCAAAAGAAGAATGCATTGTTATTCCTCCTTCCCGTGCCTGAACGGTTTTACATATTAGGGCTTTTAAATATGTGTGAACTTTGCTAGAATTACTGTTTTTAATTCAGTCATTTAGGTAGGGTGCATACAGATGGTTAAACCCACCATATTCTCCTAAGCTGTACTTTATGCTGCCTGGCTGCAGTCAAAATATCAAGTGGAAGTTTATTTTTCTGGAGCATGTTTTATGCCCTTACTTAAGCATAATCCAAACATATGTTGCAATTTATGTGATCACATAATGGCTCTGCATATGTTGCTCTACAAGCAAAGAACAGAACTATTATACCCTTTTCACATATTGCCCATTTTCAAACTTCTGTATTAACAAGCATCTCAGCATTAGAAAAGAAAGAGAAGAAGAAGAGCAGGGGTGGAAGTAAACTGCCTCTGAGCGCTATCTGAAAGGGTAGGCGATGTTTCCAAAGGTTGTCAATTTGCACAACTCGTAAAAACGGTCGAGGTTTCCCTTACCAGCCGTGTCCGACTCTAGGGGGCGTTGGGTCATCTCCGATTCACAGCCGAAGAGCCAGCGTTGTCTACGATCACGTGGCCAGCATGATTATACGCCAAAGGCGCACAAAATGCTGTTACTGTCCCACCAAAGGGCTACCTGTTGTTCTACTTGCATTTCTCCTGCTTTCAGCTGCTAAGTTGGCAAAAAAAGCTGGGGCAAGTAAAGGAGGCTCACTCCATCACGTGGTACTTAGGTCTCAAAACTGCCAACAAGCCCAGCATCTACTCTTTTATTTGTACCTACTGGCTGAGTGGCAAGTATGAGAGCAGCATGCGGAAGTCCAGGTGGAAGCCCACTCTCAGCCTCAGAAACTCATTTGGGTCCGTCATTCACTCTCAACTCAAACTACCGCATGGGAAAAGAGGATGAAGTCCTACCTACCCTGCTTTGAACTCCTGAATGAAAGTATAAATGTAACAAAGAAATACAGACTTGTATGTATTTTTTTAAAAACAGACGCTTATTGTCATGAGAGTTAAATATTTTACTGGCTATTAAACCCTCACTACTGTTGACAACATGAAAGGGAGAACTGAAAAAGGATAAAACCAGCTTGTCAAAAGATATGTTGAAAAGATGTTTATTTTTCTCTGTGGAAGTGATTTCAACATGGCAGAAATTTAACTCAGCTAGGTAGCATATTTTTGTGCTGGGTGGATAGAGGACGTGTACTGATCCATTTAACAGCATCAGGTGCACATTTTTCTAGTTTTTACGTTGTCTATTTATTGCTATAATGAAACCTTGAGCACTGGACAACTTTGACATAAATATTTAGAAAGAAACAATAAACATATTTCATGTTTAGCTACAGTCATTCCACAAACACTCTGCAGCAATAACTTTCAAGATATTTGGTACAATGAATTAGCAATAGCACTTAGGCTTATATACCGCTTCACAGTGCCTTACAGCCCTTTCTAAATGGTTTACAGAGTCAGTACATTTTCCCCAACAATCTGGGTCCTCATTTTACCAACCTTGGAAGGATGGAAGGCCGAGTCAACCTTGAGCCGGTCAGAATCGAACTCCTGGAAGTCAACAGAATTAGCCTGCAATACTGCATTCTAACCACTTAGCCACCACGGCTCTTAAAATTAATTAATGCAAAGTACACAAAGAAATCCATCACTTAAAAAGACTGCAATGATGACAAGTCCAACAAACCACTTTCCCTCCAAAAATGAAGGCCTTGATAAGCATCCTGAACTGGGGGGAAAAAAGCTGACTAAAAACTGTCACCTGTATCTCACACTAAGCTTCGTACCCTGCCTGTTTTTATTTTTTATTTTAAAAATGAAGCTGAATATTTTTCACCTTTCAAAGTACAAGTTCTGACTTCTAGCCCCACCCTGCCTATAAGGACCTCCAAAGCACCCTTAGAAAATAAAATGGGTGCAGAACAGCATCTCAGCACTTACTTTTGGTATGTACTACCCTTCCAGGAAACAACAACAGAGTAAACTGGGAGATGGTGGGGAGAGTCTGGAAAATTCAGAGGTGCACAGCAAGGGCAATGCTTTGCCGGTGAGGTGGCTTTTACATACTTTATCCCTTTTTGACAGAGTATGGTGTGTGCTTGTGTTTTTACAAGGCGTGCGTGTTTTGCTTGAAGGGTATGGCCCCAATATTTGTGAATTCTTGCTTGAATGCAAAATAATATGTAGGTGTATGTAGGTAGACTACCTACAAATGTCAGCAGATGAATCAAACATAATAAAAAAATAGCAGTAAGCTTCCATTCCTGGTAGATAATGCAGCTTGTGTACAGTACAACTAAGCCAGCAAAGAATGTTATTGCATAGACTGCTTTTTTCTTATACAGTGGTACTGCAGTACTCATTGTTAATTGGTTCCAGGAGGAGTAATACTTACCAAAAACAATGAGTACCAAACAAATTTTTTTCCATAGAATAATGTAGTGAGTCACAAGGCAGCCGACATAGACAAGGTCTATCTTGTGTGTTGGGTGCCAACCAATGATGAGTACCTGCATTGGCTCCCAGTTGTCTTCCGGGTGAGATTCAAGGTGCTGGTAATGACCTACAAAGCCCTTCATGGCATGGGTCCGGAATACCTCAGGGAGCACCTGCGGCCGGCATCAACTTCCCTCCGCCCAGTGCGCTCCCACAGAGAGGGCCTCCTCAGGGTGCCACCGGTCAAAGAATGTCGACTGGTGGCCCCCAGGGGGAGGGCGTTCTCTGTGGGCACACCGGATTTATGGAACCATCTTCCGGTTGAGCTCCGGATGGCGCCCGACCTTCGCTCCTTCTGGCGTGATCTAAAGACCTACCTGTTCGAACAAGCCGGCCTGGCCTGATGGGTGATGGGTTTGGGTTTTATTGTTTTTATGTATTTTAACTTATTGTTATAGTTTTTGGGCATCTTGTTTAATCTTTTTTAACTTTTGTATTCTTGTTTTTTAACATATATTGCCCTGTTCACCGCCCTGAGTCCTTCGGGAGAAGGGCGGTATACAAATATAATATAATAAAATAAATAAATAATAAACAAAATTTTATGGTTTCTCAGAGAAATTTTAATGTACTAGGAAAGACAGCTTCCTATTTCTGGCTTCCTCTCCACAATTTTTTCCTTCTGAAAAAATCTCTTTGGAAGCCAGGGAAGCTCCTGAATAAGGGAGGAGGGATATAAACAGGTAGTAGAAAAAGGGAAAATAAGCTAAGGTCTTTTGAAACTTCCCAAGCTCGCAAGAGACTGGGGTACTTGATTCAAGTTTCAGCAGCTGTAACATTTGGCTACACTTGTCTGGATTCAGAAGTTAAATGAGATTAGTACTTGGTTGGAAATACTATCGGGGAATATCAGGACTATTAAAATAAGTTTGGAAAAATCCAAACATATCCAGATTAATGGCAAACTACATTAATATACAGAAATACAGTGTTAAGTATATTGAGAAAGCATTTTGGGGTCTACTGCAGCACAATTGAAAACTTACATTTATTCATTAATTTTTAAATTAGCATTTAAATTTATTTCAAAAAGTCATAGTTTCGTTTTATGCTCTTTAAGAAACTCTTTTATCGTAAGGTTCACACTTTATAAATATATCCTGTCATGCACTATTACAATTCCAAGAGCTTCTCAAAGCTGGCAATAATACTTGAATGAATTTCAGGAATTCATTAAAAAAAATCTAGATTTTTTTTTTAAAGAAAAAGTAGAATGTTCCCAATTTTGTTAATCAAAGAATTGGGAATTAGACTGATTTATCCCATTACCAATGAGTCTTTAAAGCCATGAATGTATCTTGATATCAATTGTTTTTACGTAGCAATGTGCCATAAGGAAGTAGATCTCTGAACATAATATTTACAATAGAAGAGAATGTTTGTAGCTCAGGGATGAACTTTGGGGTCCTGGGTGCTCTCTGAGCTTGGTTGTTTTCTTACAAGAAAAATAACCAAGCTCAGAGAGCACCAAGGGCCCCACACATAGTATTGCAAAAACATAATTTTCAAAACTTATAATTTTCTCTTCTGATTCGGATAACAATTAATTAATTTACAGACGAATTACATGTTCTTGGGTGAACTTACCCAAAATATCAAGCTGCCGAAGATTTGTACAATTTGCAGCAAGTTCTTCAATGTCAGAATCACACACAGACCGGTTAGCTGTCAGAAAAAGCTTTTGCAAATTTGGTAGTTTTCGGGCAAGTTTCGCAAAGCATCCTGTGCTGCTCTGAAGAGTCGGGCACCAGCCAAGATCAAGCTCCTCCAACAGTGGACAGCCAGCAGCCAGCTCTGCTAATCCATTTTCAGAAATGTTTTTACATCGCCATAAATCCAATGTTCGAAGTTTTTTGCATTTGGCTCCCATCATACTAGCTATTGTGTCATAGTCCTCAATCTGTCAAATTAAAAAATATTTTTTAAAACCAAAGAGTGTTATCTGCTCTCACTGTAGATTTCTGATAATATCTATACTTTGTCCAACTTATAGACCCATTAGGAACCTATCAATTATTTAAGAAGCCTTCAAGACCTTGTAGTCAAGAAACAATTTCTGTTCTAAGTTCATTACCTAACTAAAAAAAATTGGCACAAAATTCCACCTAACATCTAACATACCATGATATTTTTAAGCCTGTGCTTAAAAATAAATAAAATAAAATAAAATAAACAATCCAGATGGATTTCTTTAAATGATTGTTCTAGAGTTCATCTGCTGAAAAAGTCCTGCTTGAAGTCTTGATCTCATATTTTTAGTGATCACTGGACTTGAAGAACAATTCCAAAATAGGAACTATCTGGAAAAAAGTTATTTCTTATTAAATCATCAAAAAGCATTTTAAACTGAAGTCACAAGCACACTGGCTAAAGAGTTAAATTTGCACAGTATAAATGTAATATGATGCACACTGACTTTACTCTTACTTTGAAACTAAATAGTCTCATTTTGCACTAATGGAAGTTTATAGACTGTCCAAGAACAGAACTAGTATTATTTAGAGTAAAAAGAAAAAGAAAACTAATATGCAGGGTGATTATAGAATAAATTATTGAACTCAATCCTTGGATCTTTTTCCCTAAGGGATAAAAAACATAATTTGTTTATTAAATTTATTTGCCACTCATATCTTCACAAGGAAACTCAGGAAATAGCAGGAAAACATCAATAGATCAGAATTATACACCATAGTAGATATTAAAAAGTAATATTTGTAGAAACAAGTTCTATTTCTTATCTATATCAGGTTTTAAGACATGCTAGTATTTATGCAGAGGAAACAGTATACCGAAGTGATGTGTAAACTACCATATTTATATTTAGAATTCCTGCATGTAAACAACATGATATGTGAAAACCTTTTCATAGGATTTGAATTTACGTACGTTTATATAAACCAAATTTCTGTTTTTCACTTCTTCTGTGGTTATAGATCTCAAATAAACATTCATTTATATATTCTATAATGGAATTATGTATATTCTATTTTATTATGTAAATTCTATTATGTAAATTCTATAATGTAGAATTTTATATTAATTCTATAATTTATTTACATCAACAAAATCAATCCTTGACCCAGTTCTGGAATTATTTTCTCCTTCAAATGAACTAGGTTGAAAATGGAGCCTTAAATCAGAAATGTGAAATTTACACAGGCACAAAATTTAAGAGAGAATTTTTATAAAATGTTTTATAGATGGCATTTAGATCCTAAAAAATTAGCATGTATGTATCCGAATTATCAGCCTAAATGTTGGAGGTGTGGTTGTGATGATGCAACCTATTATCATATATGGTGGACTTGTAAAAAGGTTAAAGCTTTTTGGATTAAAATTTGGTGGAATATGCAGAAGATATTTAAGAAAAAGATAAGGTTTTCTCCACATTTCTGTTGGGTATTATTACAGACTGTACTGTTATAGATACTAAATTGATGTTAAATTTAATTACGGCAGCAAGTCTCTTGGTTGTGCAATATTAGGAGGAACTGCCTACTATAGAAGAGTGGACTTTAAAAGTTTCAAACCTGGCGGAAATGGCAAAGATTTCAGCATATCTGAAAGAACAATCGCAACAGAGATATATTTTGGAATGGAGAAGATGGATTGATTATATTCAGAATAAATATGGGACTAGAAAGTTTCATTTAGTATATGAATAAGTATTAGTATTATATGATGTATTATTAATTAGTTATTATTATTTAGTTATGTTAAGAGGAGTTAAAGTGTGTTAGAATTTAAAGTGTCTTTTTTAGTTGGTTAGCATATTTTAGCTTAAGATGGTTAAAGTTTATACCCTGTATTCAGCTCTGGGAAGTCGGGGGGGGAGGGGGAGGGAGGGGAAGTGGGGGGGAGGGGGAGGGAGGGAGTTTATGATTTTTAAAATGTATTTTAAAACTTTTCAATAAAAAAATGGAGCCTTAAACTCAAAACTCACAATTTTTCTTACCGGAAGGTTTCATAAACAGACAGTAACTGTACATAATTTATGGGGAGAATGGGGAATAGGGTTGAGTTCCTAATTTCAATCATTCATGTGACACAAGTAAAATGGTCAGCCCAAGTTAACAGATGTAAATAAGAGTAATTTTCAAGCACATATTTACACCTTTAATCAGTTATAGGTGTATTTGTATTTGTGTTGAAATAATTTTTAAAAAGTGTTAATTTTTAATTTAAAGACTTTACATTTATTTTTTTAATAATTTATTTTTTTTGGGGGGGGGGAGGAGGTGGAACCAAGCTAGTAAATTTGGGCAGCATCTGCACCAACTTTAAGAACTTACCATTACACAGCTTCCCAGGCTGAGGTGCTGAAGTTCTAAACAGAAGTTCAGAATGCTGAGCAGTGCTGTTTGCTGTCATGAGGGAACACATCAGAAGCAAATATAGAAAGCAAACATAAAGAGGAAGGGTCAATTAGACATTAAAGGCTGTTACCACTTTCTCTGAAATCCAGCTCAAAACCTAGGAAACAGACGCCACAAATACCATTTAATGAGTCCCCAGATGCTCTAACCAGTCAAGGTAATCATTACAACCCTTTATATAATAAGTCACTGTGGATATGGTTTTGCATGCCCTGAAGACACCTCTATTCCCATGACCTATCAGCTCTTTTCCCTCAGGAGAACTCCTAGAAGTCTGGTAAGTTCAAACAACAAGCAAGGCCAAACCAAAAACACAGAGGGCTGGTGACATCCTGAAAAAGGAGAGCATCTCTTGACATTCAGTGATCAGCTACAGCCTGATGGAACTGCCAATAGATTCACACAGCATCAGGATTGAGTTGGTGACTTTAATGTCACAGGATGGTCTTGCTGACAAGGATGCTGACAATCATTGAGCACCTGTCACAAGCAACATGCAGATGGAAACAAATATAACGTGCACTTTACATTCATGTTGTTGCCATTTTAAGCATGTTCACAGGAAAGTGCCACCTCATTAAACAAAAGTGAAACAGACTCTAACAGAATACCAGATGCACTTTGAAAAATGGCTATTCTTTCAAATTTATGGATAACTTTTACACCCAGGCATTCATAATGTACAAACTCAAATTAGTAATTCATCTTTTCTTAAACAGTTTTCTTTCTTTCCAATTATTTTTTAGATTTTATAATTCTTAATTTACAAAAACTGACAGGAAAAGAGTAACAGAAAGACAATTATGAATGCAGCAAAAAATTATAATGCAGTAAAATTATAATGCAACAAAAAATTCAAACCTGTGATCTTTCAATGTAATTTTACAAGTTGTACATATTCATTTGATTTAAGTCTTTATAAAAGCTCAAACATGCCCTTTCAAGATTTTTAATGAACAAAATATTACATGAAAGACTACTGTTATAAAAACTGATTAAGTTTCATAATTTTATCTGGTGTTCCAGTTCTAAATAGTTCAGTCAATCTACCTGCTGCAATGTAAATACAATATTTACATAAACAGGTAACTTCTTCATTAAGTAGAAAACTTGGTAATAGTTTTTACCCCTTTGTTATTTCTAAAGCACATAGTGTATTTTTGTAGTCAAGTATAATTTTCATAGTCTCTTCAATACTGAGGTCTTTGTAAATTATTATAAATCATTATTACTTAATTGGATTTACTGTAATATTAGATAGGATGTGTAATTAAATTTAATCTCTAGCAAAGATTTCTACAAAATTACAATGGGAAAAGTAAAAACAGCAGCAAAGGTAAAATCCAATGATTAAAAGGATGCACAATAATGCATCTTTAATAATGAAAAGTTATACAGTCTTGTTCTATAATGTTGGGTATATCAGACATTTGCTTTGTATTTATTACAAGAAAAAAATACTGGATTCTGCTAAAGAGTACATAAGATTAGAAAAACGTAAGTTATGCATGTTCATTCCATAATACTACAATCATAAATAAAATGGATAGTAACAGAAGTTTCAGATCCTAATATTAAAAGATTTGTAAGAAGTACAGAAATGATCAAATGGGATTCAGTGTATTTATATACAGTGAAAAGATGGTTCTCTAAGATTCTGCTAGTATGAATTCAAGTCCAAGTAAATTATAAAAAGAAAGGGCATATTCCATTCAATATTTACAATGTCATTATTGGACTAAACATAAAATATAATTATGAAATTATTGGTTTGTAGCTAGTTATAAGAAACTTTAAAAAAAAAGTCTTACCATGCAATAAAACCACAAAACTTTATACAGTCCCCAGGTTCTTTTTTGTGCTATCCAAACTTCAACAGTATTGCTCAACAACAGCACCCCAAAACATAACTTTTCGGCAGCAGCACCTGCCCTCTGGAATAGTTCCCCCCCTGAGATTAAAAAGGTACCCCCGCACATACATGCTAGTCGTTTCTGACTCTAGGGGCTGGTGCTCATCTCTGTTTCAAAGCCGAAGAGCCAGCGCCTGTCCGAGTACATCTCCATGGTCATGTGGCCAGCATGACTAGACGCCAAAGGCACACAGAACGCTGTTACCTTCCCACCATAATGGTCCCTATTTTTCTGCTTGCATTTTTACATGCTTTCGAACAGCTAGGTTGGCAGAAGCTGGGACGAGTAACAGGAGCTCACTCTGTTATGCAGCACTCGGGATTCGACCCGCCAAACTGCCGACCTTCTGATCAACAAGTTCAGCGTCCTAACCCACTGAGCCACCGCATCCCTCCCCTGAGATTAGATTAACCCAAACCGTGCTGGCCTTTTGCAAGGCTTTTAAGACCTAGCTTTTTTTCTCAAGTATGAGAGCCAGGAAATGGTTGAACCCACAAATTGAATGAATTTGTTGCTGACTGATTTGTCTTCAGAACTTTTATTTTGCTGTCAAGTGTGTTCTATTTATTATTTTGTTATTGCATTGATGCATAGGTCTAGTCATTTCTGTGGCTAAGTGAGATGGTCGTTAAGTGACTTTTGCCCTATTTTATGACCTTTCTTGCCATAGTTGTTAAGTGAATCACTGCAGATGTTAAGTGAATCTGGCCTCCACACTGACTTTGCTTGTCAGAAGGTTATAAAAGGTGATCACATGACCCCAGGCAGCCTCATAAATATGAATCGGTTGCCAAGCATCTGAATCTTGATCACATGACCGTGGGGATGCTGCAATGGTCAACAGTGTCAAAAGTCACTTTTTTCAGTGCTGTTATAACTTCGGTCACTAAATGAACTGTTGTAAGTCGAGGATTACCTGTATTTATTTTGTCAGCCATCCAAATTCACTTGATGTGAGATGGCAGACTGTATACATATACCGTACATATGTAATAAATATTGGTAGCATCAACAGTCATCATTCTGAGCCATAAAACATGTAACAGATTCTAAGCCATGAAACAGATGACAACACATTCTGAACCGCCAATCACATGGCTTAATGAAGTTTAAAAGCTAAAATGTTCTCCAAAGACCCTCCCTCAAATCCATTTTCCACTCAACTGTCATCACTAGTCTTCCCATAATGGTGCTTGGGCTCCCTCAAAATAAGTTCAGCTCTCAAAAATCAAAAACTCCCCCCCCCCTTGACATGGCATTATCCCTGACATGGCATTACTAGAGAGGCATTACTTAAACCTTTTACCTATCAAGGATGGAATGAAAACTTGTATCCTAGCAGTCCTGGATAAAACCTGAAACCTTTACTCCACTTGATAGATCCTGTTTTCAGTATAAACAATCCCATTTCACTCTATCCACACCTCAATGCTTATCCCAATTAATTAAAATGCCAGAGGTATATAATTGATATTTTTCAAAGAGAAACTCTGGCTTCAATACAAATGTGCAAACAGAAATTAAGATATATATCAGATCAAGTATACACATATACAGAATGGTTCTGTGTATAACATATAACATGGTTCGTAAGAAGTTAGCAGTATGCCGCTACTGTCCATTGTGCACCTTAAATACATTCAAGACAATAAATTCTGAATGCATGTTATGAATGCATATTTAATGAATAAATTAAATGAATAAAGATTAAAGTCATGTATTAGCAAATGGTGAGACCATTAGCACAAAAATATTCTGGGTATAATCATTGCAAGCTAGATTGCAACTGAATAGAGTTAAGTCAATTGGCTGATTGAAACAAAATTATAAATTATGTTAAGTACTCTCCAAAGTTAAGAAGCTTTTAACAATTATTTACAATTAGGAGACGGATTGCATATTGTGTTCTGATTCTGGAAACCGTTCACTACATTTTATGAAATGATGTGATAGCTGGATTATGTAAAGAGGACTTTCTATCTTTTAAAAAGTACTTCTAAAGTTGAAAATTGGACCATTCTTGGTCATACACATTCAAAAGTGAGAGACAATGGGCAAAATGAAATATGTGGCAATTAAGCTGCAGTCAGAGGAAGTAATTTAAAACTGAAAATCATGCATGCTATTACGTTATGTATTTTCTTCGTACATTTCTTTGTATTAAAAGGAAGCGCTTTTCCATTGGCAGCAATTAAAAATTCATTCTTGCAGAATGCTGACTGCATTTGTATGTATAAATAACTAGCTGTGAAAATCGGTCTAGAAGCTTTTTGTTTAACAGGTGGCTTCTACCTGTATTACTAACAGGCTCTATAAGTGATGATGAAGAAGAAATAAGCAAAAATAATGTTTTCATGAGCTTGGAAATAACAAATTTCTTATGATACTATAACAAATGATAGAATACTGCCATTCTTAGCATGCACATTGACAATTGCATACTAAATTACTATGAATTTTTGAAACAGGGCTGATTTCAGGACAACACTCAACCCAACAATCAATATAACGAACACCAGAAAGCACATGCAATATGTAGAAAATAAATCATATACAGACCATCATGTACAGTCACGTGAAAATGTAAGTATACCCCATTGAACTTTATTTTTTCAACATGCATATATTTGATTTTCATTTCAACAATACTGATAAAAGGGATATAATGCAATGACTATCATGTACTACTTACATTTTGTAATCCATTCTGTAATTTAAATAAACACCAGTGCAAATTTCTCATGCGGAAAAATTAAGTGTACCCTTATATTTGTTACTGCTACAAATCCATAAAATTAGTATCTGGTGCCCAGTTTATCTGCAGATCTGCAGGTTCCCCAACGACATCTAACCATACTACCAGGTTAGATAGAGTAGTCTCTTTCTTTAAACATTGCCACCATATTAGAGCATGTTTTTTTTCTGTGGCAGTTACTGTCTTGTGGAACATTCTTCTCCCTAACATTCAGCAGGCCTCTAGTCTCCTAGCTAGCCTGACAACATTTCCCCCCCAAGCACTGGGACAGATGAGGTGACTGAATATCGAAAGCTTCACTTGTGCCAGGATTTTGTTTTTAATTTTTAAGAGTGTAAATATGGTTTTTATGTTATTTTAATGCTTGATTGGTCACTGCTCAGAGTTTGGTATAAGATGGATGGCTATACGAATGTTTTAAATAGTAAATAAAGGAACAGACCATAATTCATCATTACTGAGCCTTTTAAACATCACATTCTGAAGTTTCTCTTCTTCTGCTATTTACTTTATGTTTAAAATAGTTTACTATGTTTTCTCTATAACGTTACAGGGAGCGCATTAACACATAAGGGTAAAAAAATGATTTTCATACCTCTATTTTTGTTCGATAAAGAATTAAACGTGTAAGGTTGCACAATTTGGCAATGTGGTTGAAAGCCTGAGGTGGAATTTTATCACAGGAGGAGAGATTTAATTCCTGCAAATTTAAACATGTGTCAGCAATAACTTCCAAACAAGCCTCATTGAGGAAATGGCCACAAGACAATTCCAGGCGTACTAGTTCTGAACCACAAACTTTCAGGAACCTGTAAGAAGCATATATGAATCAATTTATTCCCAGAATTTCCAATGCCACGTCTTAATAGCTCACAAAATTATGCATGCCTAACAAGGAACTATTTTAACATAGCAACAACTTCCTCCAAGATAATTGGAAGGTAATCATAATCAACTCCAGCATCCAAGACAATCCAGCTAGCCAAGGGTTCTTTGCCACAGTTGCAGTAAGTCAAATTCCAACATGTAAGCTTTTAATATTATTTAAATCCATTTATAAGTGTTACAAACTGCTATCCAAAAATAATGTGATGCATTAATGTATTGGGGATCAAAATGCAGTATCCCATTATATCTGCACAAACAAAAACATCTCCCCTCCAAACTCTCATGTAATTATGATCTACAGCTGACAGCTGGGTTTCATAATAATTGATATAAGCATTATTTGTATTCATTTACTGCATCTCTATTCAGTGTTTCCTGTGAGAGCTTGCATTCACATACATAAAGGATTCCCTGCAATTTTATCCTTATATAAGAGATAGCTTGGTCTGAGAGACAATGATTTAGTTCAAAGTCACTCAGATGACTTGTAATGGACATGAGTCTCAATACATCTGGACTATTATGCTATCTGGCTTCTCTGTTTTGAAACTTGCATCATAGTTCTTGATGTTGCAGAGGTACAGTTCAACTTCATATTAAAGTTTTTGTATGTCCTATACAACTCATTCCCCTGAATTGGAACGTTCAGATATGCTTGTCAGTGTCAAGTGCAATACAGATGGGAAAAGCCCAAGGAAACAAGAGGAGATTGATCCTGAGTTAAAATTTACTTTTTGGGAACAGAAACTATGATCCATGCAATCTAACCAGCTTATACTCAACTGAAACAGTTCAAGCAAAACGAGAAAATAACAGAACAAAAAATAAAATTATTTCACGCAGCAGTCAAATTACATGGCTAAGTAGTTAGATTTTTAAAAATCAGAATAAATTAATTTGTATTGATTCATTCATTGTTTAAAATGTCACCAGCCGTAAAGAAGGTTTTTTTTTATTTTTAAAGGAGGAATATTGCTTTAATGTAGACATTTCATGCTGCCAAAGCATTTAAACAGAATTAAATGTTCTTCTGTTACAGAAGAAACAACAGCCTTTCACTACTGGTATTTCAAGCACTATCAAAGATATTTACTAGTCTGCTGTTGTCAAAAAAGAATTCTCTCAATTTAATTTATTGTATCAAGAATGTGTATGTGATAATACACCTCGTCTATTAAAGTGTCTAAAGATTACTGATAGAACACTGTAAAATTATTCAGCTGTATCACATTAACATCATTTGATTATACATGATTTATAGTCCCATTTAATATTTCTCAAACTCTGTCTAGCTCAAGCAAAGAAGTTTAGTATGTTTAGCAATTTTTACAAGTGAAATATTACAATATTCTTATATAGCACTACAAAGGTGGACACTATCAATAAGCTAAATTACCTTCAGCTTTGCCTCAGGATATTGAAATGCCTGAAGCATTCTGTTCTCTTATGGTAATATTTTGTCAAGTTTGTCAGCAATCCTAGATTACTATTCTAATTTGTTCTATTTATTATTAATACATTACTAATATTTACATTTTCAGAAAAATAAACATGTCTGCCGTATATATTAGCAGTATATGAAAATATTTGTCAATTATTCAGTCTATGAATTATTAATTCTAAAAAAGAGAAAAAGCATTTTAAAACTGTAGGTACAAATTGATTGTAGCCTACTTCTACTATTTACAGAATTTCCATTATCAACAATAAATGAAGTAACTAGAATTTTGGTTGTGTTCTTGATCAATATTTTCTTAAATGTTTGAATGTATAAAGTAGATTGTAATAAAACATGTCAACATATCAGCAGCCATTTATAGTCATAGCCTTTAAAGAATTTACATATGTTTTACTGAATGAATTCTGTGACAGATCCAACCATTACACCATTAAAATGAACCCGGGTGGCCCTGTGCTTAGAATGCAGTATTGCAGGCAAATTCTGCTCACTGCCATAATTTAATCCTGATGGGGCTCAAGGTTGACTCAGCCTTCTATTCTTCCAAGGTTGGTAAAACGAGTACCCAGACTGTTGGGGGCAATAATGCTGACATTGTAAACTGCCCAGAAAATGCTAAGAAGCACTGTGGGGCAGTATATACCTTAAGTCTAAGTGCTATTGCTATTAAATATAAATATAAATGAGATTCATTTGAGGCCAGAAAGGTACAGACTAAAAGGTCTACACTCTATTATACAGAAAGTTTGGAGTTTGAAAAATATGCCATTTCAGCCAATGGCAAGATGTCCTAGAAAACCATAATGTTGAGATACTGGTTTTCATAAAAGACAGCAATCTTGTTAAAGCAAATTTTCTTTGGCCAGTGTTTTTTATTAGATTGCAGAAGATACACAATACACAAAGGATTTACAAAGGCTCAATTTTCTACCCCTTGGCAAGTTTAGCTTTTTTTTTTAACAACCCAAATAAATAGTTCTCTGACAGAAAAACTTATTTTTGCTGAGAACCTTGTCTGTATCCCTACTTTTACCCTAAACTACAGGAGGAATTCACAAAACTATTCCAGAAAGCATTCTCTTTCCTACTGTGTTTACATACAGCTTTAAGTTTCAAAACCATCCAAATGTTTGGTAGGTGGGGAAAAAAATGAGTAGGAACACAAGACAACAGAAAGAAAATCTGAACTTTTCGACTCCCACTCTTGAAAAAGTGATCAGCACAAAGTCAAGTACATGAAAAAGATTTGCTAAACTTGCCTGCCAGGTTATCTCTGTCATGGATGTATGATGCTGCAAATGCATGGCTAGACATATGCTTCTGACCTTGAACTACTGTGGATTGACTACAGCCATGTTAGTAACTTTTATTCTAACTGCTAGGTGATTGGGATAAAGGGATAAGCATGTGATTCTATTTTATAGAATACATTATATACCTCTTCAGAATACTGACCTGCTAAAAGCAGAAAATGAAATGGTTCCTCTGTTCCCAGTCCAAGATAAATTAAGCCACTGGACCAGGATACAACGAGACTGCAGGTATTCTAAAGCTGTGTCATTAATCCTTGCCCAATATGGTTGCAAACTGAGATGAATATATTGTAGTGGATCACAACAATGTTGATACAGTAGCTTACATGTCTGTGATAGTCTACACAGATCCGGAACTGTAAGGTGACTCAAAATCAACTGGATGAGCTGAATTGAAAAACAACAATAAAAGTGAATTACTCTTATCAAAATAATATTTTCATTCTAGGTAAAAAAAATATTCTACTTAAATTAATCTCCCCAACTTTCATTTCCATTATTTTACTAATTTTTATTTTAAATACAAAAAAATGCAGGTATATACATTTCTATTTTGTGCTTGCTTTCAGATTTAACCTGGGGTGCATAACTGTTCCTGCACTTAGCCTTAAAGTGCATACTCCACCCTAAAGAGTTGAACAAGAGTTGAAATCTGATTTCTACGATTTCAATCAAATGTACTTAAAATTATATACATTTACTCTCCAGTCATACACAACTAGCCCTTGCTTAACAATTGTCCTATTTAGTGCCCATTGGAAATTACAACAGCACTGAAAAAGTAATTTTATAACTGCCCTTTGAACTTAACAAACCATCATAGCATTCCCCACATCATGATTGAAATGCTGGTGTCTCTCAATTGGTGAGCATTTACAATTGTCACAGCCCTGCAGTCATACAATTTCCATTTGTATGCTTTACGGATGGCTTCTGACAAGCAAAGTCAACGGAGAAACCAGCAGTAAAAACAGAAGTCACCCACATGTCTTGCTTAACAACCTGCAGTGACTCACTTAAAAACTGAATGGTAAGTGCCATAAATCCATTCCAATTATGTGTTGTTTTGCTTAGCAATCATGTCACTTAAGTTTTAGAGTTACCGGTCCCAATTGTGGTCGTTAAGGGTTATTAAAAATTACAATCTGATAATAAAAATGGGGATATATGAAGGTGCCTTTGAGTTGTTCTTGATTCCTGGCAAGTCCCTGCAGTTTTCTTGTTAAAGTTTTTCAGAAGTGGCTCACCAGCTCTCTTGATGCCTAAGGCAGGAATAGAACTCACAATTTCTTGGTTTCTGGCCTGATTTTTTAACCATTGCACTCTCTTTACATGAGTATTTTTAATATATTTGAACATTTGAAGTTTCATTCCTAGTTCTGAGTAGAGTTCTTCTGCACATATACTGAAATCAGGATTTTTAATGCCATGATTATTATCATTACTGGGCATGGCTCAGCTGAAATACCTTTAAGTCCTTTTATTTTCAATGGGACAGTAACACTTAAGATTTTCTTCACTCTTTCTGAATTAAATGGAATTTGATTATATTTATTAAAAATAAAATGCTTATCATTATCTCATCTATTATACAGAATTTGAAAATATAAAATGTACATATACAAAGACTCATGTTATCAGTCGCTCAACTGAAGTCCATCCCTACCTGTTATTTTTTTTAATGTTGCCATATAGCCTAAACTAAATTTCAGTACATCTAAGTTGGGTCTGTATTTTAGAGAAACACTTATGACAGCTGTGCTTTTTTTAATTCAAAGGTATAAATATGCTTCCAATTATACAATAGTGCAAACAATCACAATCGGGACTGGAATTCCCATTGCTAAGCAATGTGATTTTAAAGTGTGATACCGCAGGACACATTGCTTGACAACAGTAATCCATGCAATCCCTATTGTTGCTGTTAAATAAGGATCACGAGGCATTAAGCAAGGACCTCCACTTCGCGACATCCTGCTGGCTTCCAACAGGCAAAGTCAATGGGAAAACTGGCAGGAAGTCGCAAGTCCTGGGCAGTTTACAAGAAGGCCAGTGGGTGGGTAAATAGATGCTGCAGCACATGAGCACACCTAGGTAGGAGTGCTTGCTGCCATGTATGGGAGGTTGTGCAAGTGACTGCTGTGGCGCAAATGTGGTCAGAGCAGGGATGGCCGCTGCCAGGTGTGGGAGGCTGTGCAGGCAGCTGCCATAACACCGTACAAGCACACTTGGAGGGATACTATGGAGTGGGGGAGGCACTGAGGAGAGGCATGGGCTACAGAATATGAGATACCTAGAAGAAAAGTAGTGGAAGTGAGAGCAACTTAAAGAAGTCACTTGCAACTTTCCTGCTGGCTTCCTTGTTCTGGTTAGTTACATAACTAAGTACACCGCAACTATTATAATCGGAATCTAAGAACACCAGAATTATGATGTCTATCATTTAATAAATCAATTTTGGCATTTGATATATATCAGGGGGAAAAAATCATAAATTACCATTTATAGCTAAGATAAATATCAAAAGTCTACAAATTGTCATGGCAATGGGATAAACAAAAAAATACAGGCTACAGAGTGGCTTATTTTATATATACCGGTAATGGTGGCAAGACAGCATCAAGTAAAAGTTGTGAGAAGGTCAAGTTATCTTATTTGCATTGTACCAGAACAATTAGCATACCATAGTTTCCGGCATATAAGACGACTTTTTAACCCATGAAAATCTTCTCAAAAGTCAGGGGTCGTCTTATACGCCAGGTGCTGAAACTTTAGGGACAGGGCTGGCTGGAAAACCTGGAGCGGATCTTCCATTTAGTCTGCGCAGGGAAAGCGGGACCAATTGGAGTAGAAGCTGCAGTCTGTGATTTTTTACAGGCTGGGGTCTGGGCGTCTTTCCTTCTAAAGTTGAAGAGCAGCTGTAGGCAGGTGGGGAATGCCCGTAGCCAGAGCAGCTGCTTAGCTCTAAGGACACATTTGACTCAGGAACTGGGCGGGCTGGCTGGAAAACCTGGAGTGGATCTCCCATTTGGTCTTTTTTTTTTATCCCATTTATATCCCGCCCTTCTCCGAAGACTCAGGGCGGCTTACAATTTAAAGCACAAATCAATGTGCTTAGCAATAGCCTTCATTCTATGTATATGCCTGCTTATTAGAGCTTTCACCCCCCACACACAAGCAGCATTATTACAAAGTCAGCTTATTTCTCCCAACAATCTGAGTCCTCATTTTACCTACCACGGAAGGATGGAAGGCTGACTCAACCTTGAGCCTGGTGGGATGAGAACCTGCACTAATTGCAGGCAGCTGGTGTTACTTAAGGCTCTGCGCAGGGAAAGCTTTAGAGTGAATTAGGAAAAGTGAAAAAGTGAATTAGGAAAATAGGAAACGGTTGCTGGAATTGGGTATGTATAGTTTAACGAAAAGAAGGGTGAGGGGTGACATGATAGCAGTGTTCCAATATCTCAGGGGCTGCCACAAAGAAGAGGGAGCCAAGCTATTCTCCAAAGCACCTGAAAGCAGGACAAGAAGCAATGGATGGAAACTAGTCAAGGAGAGAAGCAACCTAGAACTAAGGAGAAATTTCCTGACAGTTAGAACAATTAATCAGTGGAACAACCTGTCTCCAGAAGCTGTGAATGCTCCAACACTGGAAATTTTTAAGAAGAGACTGGACAGCCATTTGTATGAAATGGTATAGGGTTTCCTGCCTTAACAGGGGGTTGGACTAGATGACCTCCAAGGTCCCTTCCAAATTATATTATTATTATTATTATTATTATTATTATTATTATTATTATTATTATTATTATTATTAAAGTTTAATCCACTTGCACTGTTTTATGTTTACATGTTTGATGACAAACAGCCTTATGTTTATAAGTGACAGTTTTCCTACTAAGTACCTGCATGTCATAAGCATTTGAATTAAAATTACCATATTAAAATCAAATCTGATGTTTTTTAATTTTTATTTGGTGTGCGTTGGAAGAGGGGTAGTCTTATACGGCGAGTATAGCCCAAACCCTATAATTTAACAGGAAATGTAGGGGGTCGTCTTATACGCCCAGTCCTCTTATACGCCTGAAAATATGGTAATTAACAGAACTACAAAATATCAGAGTTGGAAGGGAATTTGGAGGTCTTCTAGTCCAACCCCTTGCTCAAACAGGAAACCCTATACCATTTCAGACAAATAGTTGTCCAATCTCTTCTTAAAAACCTCCAGTATTGGAGCACCCACAATTTTTGGAGGCAAGTATTTTGACTGATTAATTGTTCTGTCAGGAAATTTTTTCCTTATTTCTAGGCTGATTCTCTCCTTGATTAGTTTCCATCCATTACTCTGTTGACTGACTTTTAAGATATTTAGCATTTTAAATTTTAATTTTAAAGATGTGATAAAACAAACATTTTGCACTCATTTCTAAACATGACACCCATCAATGAGTCAAAGCACAAAGTGTAATTTCAGATTAATAATAATGACCAAATCCACTACAAATACAGCAAAAAGTGTAAAGGGGAAAAACTCTTACGACCCTTTTTAACTAATTTCATTAACTGATAATAATTATATACTACATAGATAATAAAATCTAGTATCTTGCTAAAAATTTCATTCCACATGTGGCCCAGCATAAAGCACAATTTGATATTATGCGAGGAGTTTAGAAAATTCCCAGAATGCAGATGCATATTAGCTTACAAAAGCTTATGGTATAAAAATATGGCATCTGAAGTTCAACTGGCTTTTTGTAATCTTAAGAACTTGCACTTAAAATGGGGTAGGAACATAACATTTATGTAATGAATATGTTAGATTTAATAGTTAAGATTTGTATTTATATCTTCTGTTCAAAAGAAGAAAACATTCCTATTTAATTTGATTAACAGATGCTTAAAATAGCTTATTTTTTTTTAAAAAAAATACTGGAGTATTATCCTCTGTAATCAAGACGATTCAGTGAACAAGTCATTCATTTTTATAAGCACTTGACATAGAAATAAAAATAAATTTGCACGGGGAGATCAGCTAGGGCCGATAATAGATTCTTCTATTTTTAAGAATCTACTTGAATCAGTTTCAACCATTTTAAGTGGGGGGGGGGAGCTACACTTACTAAAATCCAGCAAGCTAATGGAACTAAAAAACAGGCACAAGTCTGTATTTGAAGCTATAACTATGTACCTCAAGATATAATGAATCTCTAAGGCCTAAGTAATTGTGACGTTTTTTAATTAACCCTGTAAAATTTCCCGGGCTTTTACCTCATAAGGCAATTTATCAAAGTATCCATTAGATGTCCAGTCTTTGAAGGCAGCAGTGCTAAACTGCTTGTTGAGACTGTCTACGCTGCTGTAACTTTCTCTCTCTCCTTCTTCATCGTCATCTAAATCATTCATATCAATAACCAGAGCACCGAGTGAATGCACAGGTCTCTCTCTTAAACCATGTAGCACTACAGCATCCAACTCAGTATAATAATCCAGAAGGGAACTGTTTATTTCCAAACGGATTAAATTTGTAGGAAAATTTATTTGTTTGATATCAGGTGTAAACTGACGTGCCTGAGGCAAATTCACCTTGGAAGGTAGCTCTGACCAAAGGACTTCCCACCTACCAAAAGAAAAGTACATTAGTATCACAGGGCAGTTAATGCAAATATCTGTGTTTTCATTTCTTTAATAAGTTTCAATTTGAGGAAAAACACTACTAATAATAAAGAACATCGAACCGTGGCCAGTGTAAAGGACTCTTAATAACTCTAACTCAACAATGTATGATAAATATCTTAACTCCCAAACATTAAATAACATATTAACATTATTCAGCAACATTTTAGTGTTTTAATTCTTTTTTAACCTATCACTGCATTGGGAGGAAAACAAAGAGAGTAAACTACAGTGAAGATCCAAAGGTGCTTTTTCACCAAGGAACTGGACTTTCTTGTTTTTCTCTGAAGACTCTTCTCATCCAAGAAGCTTCTTCAGTTCTGACCATAAAGTGAAGATGCACTTCAGTAACAAGATAGTTAAAGAGACCCTTTGGTTAACTCTGAAATTAAACCACAACTTGCTCAGTAGGATAAGAACTGAGACATTTGACTCCAAACCTATATTCAGGCTATTTAGCATTTGGAAACCAATGAAGTTTTAATGTAGTATACAGGTAGCCCTCAACTTACAACATTCAGTGACTGTTCAAAGTTACAACGGCACTGAAAAAAGTGATTTATAACCATTTTCACACTTTGTAGCAGCCCCATGATCATGTGATCATAATTCAGATGCTTGGCAACTGGTTCATACTTATGACCGTTGCTCTGTCTCAAGGTCACGTGATCACCTTTTGCAACCTTTTGACAAGCAAAATCAATGGGGAAGCCCGATTCACTTAACAACCAGGTTATTACTTATCAACTACAGAGATTCACTTAACAACTGTGGCAAGAATGGTCGTAAAATGGGCCAAAACTCATTTAACAAATGTGTCACTTTGCAACAGAAATTTTGGACTCAACTGTGGTCGTAAGTCAAGGATTACCTGTACTATGGATCTACAGGTCAGATTTCTAAAGCAATTTCAAGAACTCTGTTGCGCAAATATCTTACAGCATCCTTTCTTAAACTGAAACACTGCAAAACACTGAATACTGTGAATATAAAAAGCAAAACAATGGGGTCAGGCAGCTTTCATTTGCAACGACCAGATCATAGAAAAAAAAAAGAATTCCTTTTCTTTCTACCTGTAAAATCCAAACAGTTTGTAAGTAGCAAAGACGTTTTTGGGGGGAGGATGGGGGTAAATATGTAGAATTTTCTATGAAAAAAATGTTACTTTAAATATCTGAATATACCATATCAAGGAAAGACAGAGAAAATTAATAAAATGAATTACCTTACTTCACTGGGCTGATTTTGTGAATAAGGACTTGCAGAACATGCCAAAATCCTAACCACTGCACCAGGATGATATGTTTCCAAAATATGTATGGCTGTAGGATACACTTGTTCCTCAAACGCAAGCTCTACATAGTCCTGGCTTTGGAAATTGGGAGGCGTCCTCGTAAATGGTATTCGCGCACTAGGGCACATATCCCACCATTTTCCATAGGTCCTAAACACAGCGGTTTGTGTAAAGTCACCTGAGCTAGGATACACATTAGGAGTTCCAGCTAAATTCCACATAGTATATGACATGCTGTTTTCACTGCCATAATGGGAGCTGAAGTCCAACACTTCTTTGGCATACTGGACCAATTGAACGTTGATAGGTAGGGATCTATTTGATTCAATAGCTCTCCGATTGTTCATCAATTCTCCCCTTGTAGCTGCCCTGGCTCGGCGCCGAAGGCAAATATAGTAAAACATACTTAGAACCGTTAACATAGGAAATGCTGGTGACATCCAAACAGGTAGTAAAGTCCTCCTGAAAGTCAGTATCTTCAAGACTTCTTTGTGAGAAGTTTGAAAGAGAAAGGACCCTAAATAAAAGCCCATACAATTGTCAATTTAAAAAAGATTCAAGAATTCAAGGAAACTTATTTGAAGCAGATAAAACATATAATACAGGTAGTTCTCGACTTACAACAGTTCATTCAATGACCATCTGAAATTACAACAGCACTGAAAAAAGTAACTTTCACACGTATGACCGTTGCAACATCCCGATGATCATGTGACCAAAATTTGGATACTTGGCCACTGACTCATATTTATGATGGTTGTTGTGTCCCGGGGTCATGTGATCACCTTTTGCAACCTTCTGACAAGAAAAGTCAATAGGGAAGCCAGATTCATCGAACAACTATGTTACTAACTTAACAACTGCAATGATTAAATGAATCTCTACAGTTGTTAAGTTAGTAACATAGTTGTAACATCATTTAACTCCTGTGCCACAAAAGGTCATAAAATGGGGCAAAACTCAACAACTATCTCACTTAGCAACAAACGTTTTGGGCTGAATTGTAGTTTTAAGTCGAGGACTACCTGAATAACATAAAAAGAGTTACTAAAATATCCAATCAGGATATTAGTATTTAATAAAAATACTATATTAAAAATATTGCTAATAAGATTTGATAATCAATTAGTTAATTATTAATAATATTTGTTTCTCAGCCAGTTTGACTCAGTGGTTAAGGCACTGAGCTACAAACTGGGAGACCATGAGTTCTAATCCTGCATTAGGCACAAAGGCAGCTGGGTTACCTTAGGCCAGTTACCGCACTCTCTCTCATCCTTAAGGAGGCAGTGGCAAAAATCTTCCAAAATCTCACACACACCCTCAACAAGAACTAATCCAGGCAATTGCCAAAGTCAAAGGCACTCCCCCCAATCAATTGTAATATTGATTACAATATTTATGATATAATAACAACAAAACTTAGTCTCCAAAGAACTGAAAAATCAAAATGGAAATTAGAAAACAGGTCCTACAACTAGGCACAGCACAAAATGATTGCTGCTGTGCTACAACATGAATCCCACACTTTGTATGAACTAACAATTGCTTTGGTCCAAAGACCTGACATCAAATACTACAGATCATGTGTGCTGAAATCACAAACACTTTTAGTAAGTAGATTTGTGCAAAGAGAATTTAAGAAGCAGCATCCTTTAGAAGATCACACAACTGCTTCAAAGACGGTCCTTGTTTGACTACTTGTACTGAGGATAGCCTTTGTTCAGAACAGACTAAGCCTTTTAGAGCATAGTTTCTTTATTACTTCAAACAGGCATGCTTCACTCCCACTTACGTGCTTTTAAAGAAATATAATATTAGTGCTTTGCACAGCTCTAATAGTAAATATCTGTTTGAGTCTTTTGTGTTCAAATCCAGCAATACCTATTTCAAAGACATTCCTGATGTAAATAAACAAGTTCATTGCTCACAAATATGAAGGGCAATAAGTGAACCAAAATCTGAATACAGAAATATGAAAATATCCAGAACTAAGCTGAAAGAAACCTTTCTACCCAGAGGAAAAAACTATATTTCCCCCCAAATTTCTACTATTAACTACCAGCACAATTTTAAACAATCCATTTACTCATATGGCAAATTTGGCCTAGTCCCCAAAAGACAAGTCGTGTTCCATATACTATCCAACTAAATATATACCATTATTTCTTTGTAAAACTGCAAGAAAAAATACATAACTACTATCTCTTAGGAAAATAAAAAAGGTAGCTCGATGCTGTTTGATAAAGAATAAAATTGATTCCATTCCACTACTTACATGTTGATTGAGTACATATTACCTCAGAAGGTGCCAGGTGGTAACACTGGGGCATTCTGGTTTATTTCCAGATTTATAATCTGGCAGCTGTTCTGTGTTACTACATTCCATTTCATACAATACAATTATTGCCAGCATTATACTCCTTAACAATGTCAATTAAGATTCTCAGTCATCCAAGTACAGCTATCTGGAAGTTGAGTCATGGCAACTGGACTTCTTTTCTAGTTGGTATGAAATGTTTCACTGCTTATCCAAGTAAGTAGTGTTGAGCAAGTTGGTTAGGGGAACCCCATATATATAAACCTGCCTGGAGGACATATATGAGGTCCCGCTAATTAACTTGCTCAGACTGAAAAAAACTACTTGGATAAGCAGTGAAATGTTTAGAATCAACAAGAAAGAAAATCCAGTTACCATGATTTAACTTCCAGACACCTTAACAAAGTTCTCAAAAGAAGTACAGTATAGAGTTTAATTAAGTAAAAATGTTTTTATATAAGTACAGAAATAATGCAAAGAGCAATTACATATGTTTACCAACTAATAATGTATAGGCATCATTTTTATATTATGCATAGTGAAAATTTATCACACAGTAGGAACTCACATATGGCACATCTAAAGCTACACAGTTATATAGTGGGTGTACATATATTCCAGATGCCTCTTTACTTGCCTTGCTCTTTTTATGCATATGATTAATTTACCATATTATTAGATAATTTAAAGAGACCAGTTACATACACTAAAGTACAAGAAAAACTTTCAAATATGATCAGTAAAGACTAATGATGAAGATGATGTAGATAGATAGACAGACAGACAGACAAATGTTTATCCCACTTTAATATTTTATAAGTTGTTCAACCTACATAACACTCTTTATGTCTCCTTTTTCCCCACAACAGCCCTGTCAGGTGACCCACAATCACCAAATTGGTTGTCATGTCTTAGATGGGACTAGTCACTTTCTGTCAGTCCAACGCACCTCACAGAGTTGTTACAGGAAAATAGGAGGAGGAAGGAGTATTGCATCTATTTACCACCTTGTGTTATTTATAAAAACAATAAAGGCTGGACATAAATAACTAAAATAGCAATTAAAAAACATTGCTATGATATTATTAACATAGTATTATGCAATTTTATATAATGTCAATTTTAAAAAATTAATTATTAACCCTATAACAAAATTCTCATGAACATCTTTACCTGTATGTATATATATATATATATACATGGTTAAAAAAAGTCATTTTCACAAAATGAGAAAAATGCAAGATGCATGTTCATAGAGGCTTACAAATGCGAGAATTAAATTAACCTTGGAAAAGATATTTTTGTATAGATTTATGAACTCCCCCAGCTAACCTTTTTGGCTTTGCTCATAGCTTTTTATGTTCAATGGCAAAGAGAAGCAATGCTCATAACCTGTTGGGAGTTTGCAAAGAGGATGACAGAATACATCTTAAAATAGATGCAGGATTTTTATAAGCGGCATTTACCAGAACATGCGCTATATTTTACTAAACATTGTCTGCATTTCAAAGACACTCTATTTTCTCTAAAAATAAAGTCAAGAAATGTTAGTAATTCTCTTCATCATTCTGATATTAAAACATCTAAAGAACACACAGTGCAATTCCATGCATGTCTGTGCAAAGAAATGTACAGGCAGAATTTTAGCCCTACTCAAAGCAGTAAAAGCAGAAGAATTATTTTGTTTTGGCAGCCCAATTTTCTTTTTCTGCATTTTTTTAACTAGGAGTTATTTGAAAAGACAAATACCCTAAATTGTTCAGATGTATCATTTCTTACCAACATCCACTCAAAAACAGGAGTGAGATTCATCTCTGCTTCAACAGTATAATTTTCAGAATAAATTTAGAACTATTTTAAAAGAATCTGTATGTTTCTAATGTTCATAGAAGGATATTTCTTCAAGAAAATTTCAAAGAATCTTCGCAAGTAAATATTTCCATTGTAATGGATGTTGTTTATTCGTTCACACCCATTTTTCCCTTAAAATTCATCATGGAGGAAAACTAACTGCAGTAACTAGTTTTGTCAAAATACTATTTACTTAAATTCAGTCTACTAAAGCAGGGGTCCCCAACCCCCGGTCCATGGACCAGTACCAGGCCACGGCATGCCAGCAACCAGCCCACACAAACAAGCAAAGCCTCATCCGTGGGATGCAGGCAGCACACAAAATCACACACCCTCTGGTCCGCGGAAAAACATGGAACTGGTCCCTGGTGCCCAAAAGGTTGGGGACCTCTGTATTAAAGTAAGCTATAATAACAAACTACTTCTGATCATGCATTTATTTATGTAATCATAATATTTATTCATGATTATTTCTTTAATACCTCATCTTTCAGGAGTTCTAGGCAGCATATAAACTTAATAAATAAATATAGATAGCCCCTTTCATTTCTTCCATTACAGATTGTGCGGTTATTAAGCAAAAAGTACATATCCATTTGTAGCACAGGTTTGAGAGGGCCCTGCTGGGCTTTTATAGTAATTATTGCTTAGTATAGCTGGGATTTTAGGAGTAAAAATGGAAAATCTGAAACCTTGTTTCAGGCTTCAGTAGATATATAAACTTACAGGCCAAGGTTCAAGATGATGCAAGATGCTGAACTTTTTATCAAGTATTTGTATGTGGATAGATGGATGGATGGATGGATGGATGGATGGATAGATAGATAGATAGATAGATAGATAGATAGATAGATATCCAGAAAAATTGCCCACAGGGAGAAAAATGGCTGGCCGTTGCTTTTCCCAAACAGAAAGGTAGGATACCCAGTAGCAGGGTTAGTGGGAGGACATTGTAGCCTGCATTTTGGACTGGACATTTTGGAAGTTGCTGCCAAGATCTCTCAGTCCAGATAGCAGAGTCACCTCGAACCGTGAGATGAGTGGCATATAAATTTGATAAATAAATTAATTTTCTTAATTAATCAAGTATGAGCAGGAAATGCTTAAATGGTAAATGCAGATATAGTTAAGGAGTTCTAAATCTGCATTAGATCTTTTCCAAGTAATCAAAACAAATTTTTAACTCTATAAAGGAACAGAAAATATTCTGCTGTATTTAATTCTCTTCACAGATACACTACCTTCCCATGTGCATAGCTCCATCTGTTTGTTGATATTTTTTTTTGTTGTATCTTTGCTCTCCACACTAGACAAAATAATTGCTGAAATTATCTTCCCTTTTTACCCTTTAGCATCACTGCCCTCTTCCACACATTATCTACACATTCAGTCTAAACTTCTCACCACATTATCTACACATTCAGTCTAAACTTCTCACCACATCATATTTAGGTTTTTGTTACAGTTACTACAGCTGTAAAAAGGCTATTTAAAACTATTTTTACATCTCTAATTCACAAATCTTTCCAGTTTAGAAAAATGTTGTACAGATTAGACCTTGAATTATGACAGTCTTTGAAACCAGGATTGCTATCACTAGGGGATGCAGTTATAAAGCGTGTCATGTGACTGCATCATTTAGCAACAGCAACCCTGGCATTGGTCATCAGGCAAGGACCCATCCCATCCAAGCCTTGGTAAGGGACTGCTTCCCTTGACTCCTCTTCAACTCCCCCTCCCACCTATCTCCCCCCTCCCCCCATTTCTAACCTTTTGGTCACTCTGCACAATAGTTCTCCTCGGTTGCAGCAGCGCTGGGGCTGAATACAGCTTCAGAGCCTTTAGCAGTCTCAGCCTACTTCAGCCCCAGCCCTGCTGACACCAAAAACGTCAAGCCCAATGTCATGGCCAGCCATCCCAGCAGCACAAAAACCCTGTTTTTAGAAAGCTTCTGAGGCCTTCTGAAACCCCACAAGAAGGCTACTGTCACTAGTCTCAAAGTCATATGCACTGTTCTTGTGAGGCTTCAGAAAACATCTGGAAAGTTTCTGAAGCATCACAAGAACAATGTTCATGATTTGGAGAATGGTAGGCATGGCTTTCTTTCACGGTTATAGAACAGGGGTGTCAAACTCAGTGCATCAAGTGACGTGTCACGACATATCAACACTTTTTTCCCCTTGCTGGAGGGGCGTGGCTTTTGCGTGACGCATCTGGCCCATGACCGGCAGTTTGGTACCCCTGTTACAGAAGGCCTCAGAAGCTTTCAGAAGGCTTACTGTGCTGATTGGAGAACACTGGATACTACTTGGAGAACGATGCAAGCAGCTGTGGGTAGGAGGCCTGGCGTGGCCAGGAACTGCCTTCCATGGGCCAGGATGTGTTGTAAGCAGTGCTTTTTTTGTAAAAGAAAAAGGTGCCGGAACTCACACATGTCATACAACCCGCCTTGCCTACTCTACAAGTTTCCATCCAAAAAAGGTGCCGGAACTCCGTTCTGAGCATTCTATGAGAAAAAAAGCCCTGGTTGTAAGAGGAAGACAACACAAAAGTCCACTGGGTGCACAGATCCTGAAGAGTGCAGGGCAATGGAGGCAGCTGGAGATTTGCAGTTTTGGCAGGCTGAAGCACGGGGCTTGAAGCAGCACTGTTCGCTGACAGCAATGGGGGGAACTGAAGTAGACATGTGGTTATAAGTGTGGAATGGCTGCCAAGCATCTGAATGTTGATAATGTAACTGCACAGGCGCTACAGCCATAACAACTGGGTATACCATTCATTCAGCACCGCCGAGGTTTCAAAGGTCACTGAATGAATTACTATATTAAGTACGTACATGCAGAAATGAAACTTCAATAGGAAACAAAACTATTTTAAAAACTATTTTGAAGTTATGAATCTCCAAGTTTAGGCTGTATTCACATCTAATGGCAAGGTAATTAAAAGGAAGTGTTAGCTATACTGCAACATTTGTCCCTGTGGAAATAAATAGCTACTCTTTAATACTTGACATAAAAGAATAGGGACTCTATAATTAATTTTAGACTGCTATGGATAAGTACTAAATAATTTAGAGAAGGGCTGCTTACCCACAAATTTTCCTAGTTATACCTATTGTGCTGGTAATGTTTGACACTTTCAAAAAAAAATAAAACATTAGGCTTATTTTTAACCTGAATACACTAAGGAATTTTCATTTTCATTTCTGAAAAAACACTTTTCCCCCAAACTAAATCAAACTGGCAAACTTAAAAGCTGTTCTGTTGCTCATCAGAAGTTAAAAGTCCTAAAATTTAAGTAATTTCCCATTTCATCTCATTTACTCAAATCTGCCTATCTACTGTAGCTGGAATGTTGGAAAGTTCTTTAAAGAAAGCTATTTTGGCTAATTTTTGTTGCTTAAGAATCTAAATTTAACTTCTAGGACTTCTTAAGTAAATTTCTTCTGCCACAGATATTCACAACTGCTGATTTTAGAACAGGGCTATTTATTAGACTCTTGATAATATAAGGTATTAATAGTATTTATATCGGGCGCAAGGGTCACTATATAACTGTATAATTTTTATACAGTTTTATCTTATAATATTGTTAGCTGCCCAGACTTATCATATGGGCAGATAATAACTTTTACAAACAATCTAGTATAACCCTGTGTATCAGAAGCTTCCTGGAATGTGTATTCAGTACAAGATAATGGTTTATCTCCCAAGAAAAGGGAGACAACACAGATCTGTTTCCACAGTACCTTATGACAAGGGTCCTCAACCCCAGGTCCGTGCCGCAGCATGCCAGCAACTGGTCCGCACAAACAAGCAAAGCCCCATCCATGGAATGCAGGCAGCACACAAAACCATGCACCCTCCGGTCCATGGAAAAAGCTCTCTCCACGGAACCGGTCCCTGGTGCCCAAAAGGTTGGGGACCTCTGCCCTATGGGACAGAAAACATTTCTTTTCCCTACAGTTTTCAAACTATAATTTAAAAGCAATATTTAAGGAAAGATAGGAAAGGTTACTGAAGCAAAAAATTAAAACATACACAGGAGCTTTTTGTTTCACTTTAAATTTTTAGTTGTTTAGATTTAATTGTTCTTTATTTAGTACTATATTTTGTAAGCCTACTGAAATAAGCAGCTGTATTAAATCTAACAAATGATAATATACTATTATTAACATGTTATATAATTGTAATAAAATGCTATTTCTTGTTTTTCAATCAAACATTTCTGTAATTTAAAGAAAATCAAGCTATTTATATGTAAAATAATATAGCTTATTATTTAAATTAATATTATTAACATAAATATGCTATCCTTTGAATATTCAATTGAAAAATAAAAACTGCCACTTTCAGTCAGAATGTAAGCGCCTAATATTAAATGTCAGCCTAATATTAAAAGGCCAAACACAGTGGAAGACAACAGTATGCTAAAAGTAAAGCTGGAATAAATTAAAAAAACAAACAAACTATGGATATATTAAACTAATTCAGTAAAACCAGTATAAAAATGTATAATGCTCTAAAAAGCATTAAAGATGTATAACTAGTTCCAAAGCTTTTGCTTTATTTATGTATGATGTCAACTATCTTACAAAGATTCCTAAAAGAGCCAATATACTAATCCAGGCATGTCAAACTCGCGACGTTACATAACATCACACAATGTATCATGACTTTTTCCCCATTGCCGGCAACGGAGTGGGTGCAGTTTCAATGTGACACATCCTGTTCGTGGGCCGGCAGTTTGACATGCTTGTAACTAATGGGTGCTATGGGTGCTATTCACAAAATGAGTATGGAAAATTAAATAATAATAAATTGCAAAAGGCAGCTTTACTTGGAACAGCTTACAACCTGTGATTATACCTTTAACTCTATCCAAAAAAAAAACCGTTTGCCTATATCAGGTCCTTGGGAAGGATTTGACTAGAGGATAAAAATGCCAAATCCAGTCTGAACCTCTGGTTGAATATGCAACTAACCATAAACAATAAATTGCCTTGTCTTGCTAGATTAAGCCCACCTCTCTTGTGCTGGCAGAGAGGGACTGTGGTGGCAAAGAACTCTGGCCGTCAGGATCCAAAAGAAGAGCCTTCATTGCCTTAGCACCCACCCTCTGAAACATCCTGCCCCCCAAGATGAGATCTGTCCCCACCCACCTATCCTTCCACAAAAGCCTGAAAATTTGACTCTGCCAATTGGCCTGGGGATCCAATGGAGGAACAACATACCCCACCTCTCCCCTACATTCCCTGCTTTCCTCTGTCCATCTTTTAATCTCATATTAGCAATACCACTTAGATTTATATACCACTTCATGGCACTTTACAGCATTTTCTGAGTGGTTTACAGAATCAGCATATGGCCCCCAACAATCTGGGTCCTCATTTTACTGACCTCAGAAGGATGGAAGTCTGAGTCAACCTTGAGCTGGTCAGGATCGAACTCCTGACAGTGAGCTGCATTAGTCTGCAATACTGCATTCTAACCACTGCGCCACCACACATATTATTGTGTTTTCATTGTTTATTTCACTATTTTGCTACTGTTATGTTTACACTTCTTTTCATTTTTTTTACTGGTGTAAGTCAACTTGAATAGCTCCACAATGAGCTAGCTGGCAAATAAATTTAACAAACAAACACATAATAAATATATATATATATATATCTTCATCAGAGATGCTCTCTTGTTCCTTCATGGATATACCCTTTGTTGTGGGGAAGGAGCTTGTGATGCTCTGGCTGTAGTGCATTCTACCAGACAAGTCAAGCATGCTAGACAGGTTTTAGCAAAAGAGCCAGACTAACCATATTCACCAATCCATTTAATATAAAAAGAAAACAGAAAAAGAATCCTCTACCAGATTGGTCATCACTCAGGTCAACAAGAACCATGTCAGATATTAAAGAGTTCCTGTCCTTCTGTCAACAAATGGTTTTGAGCTATTAACTTCTTCTCATATCCACATATAAAATGACTCCCAAAAGAACTGGGGACAGCTGGGACGGTAAGTGCCTGTCAGCCAGACAGTGCCTGGCTCTGGGAGAGAAGTTCCTTTTGCTTCACCAGCCCTGAAGAGAGAACGAGATGACCTTGCCATGGCAGCAAAAGGAGATAGCCCAACTATTAAAACATGCAGGAGAAAAAGATATGGCTTTTCTCCTGCCTGCACACAACAGGAAGATAAGACTTCTCTACAGATGTGGTCACTGCTGCCTCTAATCACCATTTTGCACAGCAAGGAGAAAAGCAGGGAAGAATTGAACAAAGGAGAGAGAAAGACTGTAACAGCAATTTTCCCATTGAGTAAGAAAAAATAAAGTTGTAAAATGCAAAATAATGAGATATCTAATATCCCTTTGATCCCCGAGATACAGATAAGACCATTTAAAACATAAAAAAATGTATGTTTCTATGGCAGAAGAGGAGCCCATACAGGAAAAAGATGGAAAGAGCAGAGAGCCTTCTAATACTGTGATGCCATTAACTGGAAAGCAGTGTTTGCTCTGTCTATCAAACCTTGCCTAACACCGCAACAGCAATTAATGCATAGGCATTAATTATGAATTTGGATATTATCTAGAAAATTCTATCATTTAGTCTGAAATCTATCTCAAATATTATATATTCTAGAAATTCACTGGATTGTTTTCTGGCTTTGTTTCTTAATAATATGTGTTTTTAATTTAGAGCTATACTTTTCCATTTCTAGATAACACATCAAGTATATGGAACTGCTTATTTTTATGACACTGCTTTGCTTCTCTTCTAAATCGAATTCTCATTTAGTGGGATCTTCAATGAAATCTTCCAATATACTCTCACTGTTAAAACAAAGCATTTTGTTCCTCTCTGATGTTATTCTACGTTTGTTTTCATTTGAATTCCGATGGCTACCGATCATACTCCATTTTCACAGAACTGTTTGCATTTTTTTTCCTACAATTTCACTACAATGGTTGTGTTCTCATTTTCTTGGAGCATAATTTTGAAAAATAAATACTGTATTTCCCCAAGTGTATATTCTTCTGTATATAGCAAAATAATACAAAAAATAAAAATCTACCTGAATTGTCTTTTAGAAGATGTAACAGTAATAATAGTAACTGTGAGTGAAACAGAAGGTGGGAAAAAATAAATGCTAATTGTTCAATGCTGCATGGGTTAAATATGTCAGACTGGAGTATAATTTACCTTAATAGGGGTTATGTTGCATTAGATTATCCAGAAATCAAATGGGAAAAGGTCTGCAACTCAGAAGGAAATTGTTTAGCCATACTTTCCAGGATAGGGAGTAAAGGGAATTAGTGTACCAAGAGAAACAAGGTTTAGGTCAAACAAGTCTACAACATCAGAAAAAGTAACCTCTCAAACGTATACTTCATAAGGCAGTAAAAACAGTAGTTCTACAATCAGACTAATTACTGACAAGGCAAGGCACATTTAAAAGAAGCAGTTAGAGAGGAGTTATTAGATGCTATTATCAACCAAACGGAGTCCCACTTTATAAAGACTTGGTACTCACTGTACAGGCCATATTTTTCACAACTGGCCAATAAAAATCCATGTTTAAATAATTTAGCTTTTTTTTAAAATTTTTTTAAGTTTGTAAATCTGAAAGTAGGGAAACAATGTGTTATATTAAGATGATAGACTAGGATTGAAGACATCCAGGTTCAAGTCCCCTTAATCACAGTTCACTGAACGAGGTCTCACAGTCACGTCAAACTCGCGACGTCACATGACGTTGCATGACGTATCAGGACTTTTTTGTCATTGCCAGCAATGGGGTGGGCGTGGTTTCAGCGTGACCCATCTGGCCCGCAGGCCGGAATTTGACAAGCTAGTCTAAGTCAACTATAAATAGTTTTTGGGAACGGGAATTAAATATTAAATTATATACACCATGTTGAAGAAAGTGAAAATATAACTCTTACTTTCCAGAGTAAGAAAGTGGAGTAGAAATGTATGTCAGAAAGTAAGAAAAAAGTGGAAACTTTTTTGTGAAGAATAAACATAGTTATAAATATTTTAAATAAACAGAATTTAGCAGGCAAAGGTAAATGAATACATCTTCATTTTTATTTAATGAATAAACTTGTGGTTAGATGGTAATACGATACGGGCATTAAAAAAAGAGTTTCAATTAAATGTTGGCGGCAATTAGCTAAATCTTACAGCAGGCCAGAATCTGACACTATTAGTCAATCAACACTTTTCAAGGACCAAGTTGCCCTGACATTCTGGCTTCAAGTGATTTATTTATTTATTTATTTATTTATTTATTTATTTATTTATTTATTTATTGAATTTCTATACCCAAAGGATTCAGGGCAGTGTACAGGGCGATAAAATACAACATACAAAAATTAAAAATAAATTAAATTAATTTAGTCCCAACAATAAATAGTTAAAAATAAACCCAAACCCTTAGTCCAGGCTGGCCTGTTCAAACAACCAAGTCTTCAGGTCATGGCGGAAAGAGTGAAGGTCGGGAGCCATCCGGAGCTCAACAGGCAGTTGATTCCAAAGGGCTGGTGCGCCCACAGAGAATGCTCTTCCCCTGGGGGCCGCCAGCCGGCAATCCCTGACTGATGGCACCCTGAGGAGGCCTTCTCTGTGGGAGCGCACAGGACGAAGGGAAGTTGACACCGGCAGCAGGTGCTCCCGTAGGTAATCCGGACCCATGCCATTTAGGGCTTTATAGGTCATCACCAGCACCTTGAATCTCACTCGGAGGGCAACTGGAAGCCAATGCAGCTCGCGGAGGAGAGGTGTTACATGGGAGTATCGGGAAACCCCCATCACAACTCACGCGGCCGCATTCTGCACCAGTTGAAGCCTCCGAGTGGTTCTCAAGGGCAGCCCCATGTAGAGAGCATTGCAGTAGTCTATCCGAGAGGTCACGAGCGCATTGACTGTACGCAGGGCATCCCGGTCCAGATAGGGCCGCAACTGGCACACCAGGCAAACCAGGGCAAAAGCCCCCCTGGCCACAGCCCCTACGTGGTCTTCCAAACTGAGCTGTGAGTCAAGGAGGATACCCAAGTTGCAAGCCCTATCTACGGGGGGTAACACCTCACCCCCCCATAGTTAAAGATGGAATGAACTGAATTTCCTGAGATGCCGGTTCGTACAACCACTCAGTCTTGTTGGGATTAAGCCGAAGCCTGTTCCTCCCCATCCAGACCCAGACCGCCTTTAGGCAACAGGACATCACATCGAGGGCATCACTGGGGTGGTTTGGGGTAGAGATAAAAAAGTATCAGCTGTATGCTGATGATACTCCACTCCAAAACCACGAATGATCTCCCCCAGCGGCTTCATATAGATGTTGAACAGGAGAGGCGAGAGGACCGACCCCTGAGGGACTCCACAAACGAGAGGCCTCAAGGCCGACCTCTGCCCTCCTGCCAGCACCGACTGCGAACAACCCAGGAGGTAGGAGGAGAACCACTGCAAGACAGTGCCACCCACTCCCAACCCCCTGAGGCGCCGCAGTAAGATACCATGGTAGATGGTATCAAAAGCCGCTGAGAGATCTAATAGGACTAGGACAGAGGAACAACCCCTGTCCCAAGCCCACCAGAGATCATTCACCAGCGCGACCAATGCCATCTCCGTGCTGTACCCGGGCCTAAAGCCCGATTGGTACGGGGCCAGGTAATCAGTTTCCTCCAGGAACAGAAGGAGCTGATGCGCCACCACGCGCTCAACAACCTTCGCAAGAAAGCGAAGGTTGGAGACCGGATGATAGTTGTTCAAAATAGCCGGGTCCAGGGTAGGCTTCTTGAGGAGGGGCCTCACCACCGCCTCCTTCAAGGCGGCAGGAAAGCTACCCTCCCACAAAGAAGCAGTTATTACTGCCAGGAGCCAGCCTCGTGTCCCCTCCCGAGCCTCATACACCAGCCAGGAGGGGCACAGGTCCAATAAACACGTGGTGGAGCTCAGCCTCCCATGATCCTGTCCACATATATGCCAGACTTCCTTACTTTGCACAATAACAATCACTCCTGCCATCCAAATGGCCCAATGTAGTTGATGCAAAATTGACCAATTTGCAATTGCATATAATAGTTCGCTCTGAAATAAATTCATTAATTCTGGGAACAGCTACATTAAGATTTGACTTGTCCTATAGTCATCTCTTTCAGCCCTAGGAAGCAGGCAATGACACATACCATTTTCCAAATCTTATGAAAATTACAGAAACTTGTCCTGGTGGTCACCCAAAAGACCAACCTAAAGAAACATACACATTAAAAAAAAAACAACCCAAACTCCAAACAAGCTTGTTAAGTTACAATTGGTTCCCACTTCAAAGCGGTCATAATAAAATCTTCCTTTCGTTTTTTAGCATTTCAAAGTATTTTAGTAGGTCTGCTTTTAAGCTAGGTTTATTATTTTGCCCTGATTTATGCTGTAATTACCGTATCGTTTTATTGTCTCCCCACTTGACTGTTCTTAAAACAGCCCTGACATATCTTATTCTTGTAAGATGAGCAGAGAGCGAAGATAACTCACAAGGAGGTGTCAGAGCTCAAATTTCCTTAACTAATATGGAGCAACAACACTTGCTCCGCCCTTTAAAGAGTGTGTTTGTGTGTGTGTGTGTGTGTGTGTGTGTGTGTGAGAGAGAGAGAGAGAGAGAGAGAGAGAGAGAGAGAGAGAGAGAGAGTGTGTGAGAGAGAGAGAGAGAGTGTTCGTGTGTGTGTATGTGTAGACACACACACACACACACACACACACACACACACACACAGAAGGAAGTACGAGATCTTTTTGAAAGTGATGTCACCAAGACTGACCTGTACTATCTGGAAATGACGGTGACCCGAAGGTACGAAAAGACAGGCTGTTACTGATTTTTTGGGGGGAGGGAAGGGGAGAGAGAACTGTCAAGGTGCAAGCGCCCTGCCTCACACACCTTGACAGCACATTGCTCGACTTCAACTGCAAACGACACGAGCCAGGCAGGTGCTCAGATAATAAAGCGGCTCGAGCAAAAGCTGCAGGAAACGACTCTGCCCGGGCGACGTTGTTTACCAGGGAGCGAGTGGGAGAGCGCGCGCACGCATACATACACAAGAGAGGTTCCCACAAGCTGCAGCCACCGACCAGCGCGCGGCGGCGGGGGGGGGGGGCGATCACTCCCGCATACTAGCTACACCATTTCCTCCTGCCTTCCTCGTCCCCATCTAATTCGGAGGACGCGCCATCGAATCGACCCCGGGGGAGCGAGCCTCAAGCCCGGGCCTTAAGCCCGACGCGCCGCGCGGCCCGCGCAAGACTTAGGCACGGCTTCTCTCGCGCGGGCTTCCCCCTCCCGCGCTTATTGAAGGCGGAGCTTCCAACAGGAAGAAGCCGCCGACGGCGTGGCCTAGTTCAGCGTTTCCCAACCTTAGGAACTTGAAGATGCGTGGACTTCAACTCCCAGAATTCCCCAGCCAGCTATGCTGGCTGGGGAATTCTGGGAGTTGAAGTCCACGCATCTTCAAGTTCCTAAGGTTGGGAAACGCTGGCCTAGTTAATAAGGAAGAGCTGGGCGGGAGGGAGGAAGGAGCCGAGGGAAGAGGGGAAGAGTAGGCTGCGGGAAGGTTTAGCGGGGTAGGTGGCAACCCGCGTTACCTCGATGGCAAAAGGGGAAAGTAACTCTTACAAAAGAGATCTGTGCAAGTTAGCAAGCGGCTCCGGCGAAAGCCTGGATGCCTACACGCCAAATGGAGGTCGAGCACATTTTACCAAAAAATAAAAGCGAGAAGGTTTTGCTTTTTCCACGTTTGACAATATTGTTTGTTTGTTTTTTTTTTGGACGTTATTTCAGAGCAGGGAAAAGGAAGCCAAGGAAATTAAAAGCAGAGCTCAGAACAAGAAAAGGAAATGGGCCGAACGTAGCTGACACCAGCACTACTTTAGGGTTTCTATTCGGCCATGTCCAGGGGTAGGCAACCTCGGCTCTTTTATGACTCATGGACTTCAACTCCCAGAATTCCTGAGCCAGCTTGGCTGGCTCAGGAATTCTGGGAGTTGAAGTCCATGAGTCATAAAAGAGCCGAGGTTGCCTACCCCTGGCCATGTCCATAGAAAACACAGTTGCCTTTTGAAAAAGTACCTTTGGGACAAACGTGACCTGGAGGACTGAGAATCTCCGTAGACATGGTCATATGTCTACACCGTTTCTATATTTCTGTTCTTTGAAGTTGTCAGCTCTTTTTGAGGATGTCTTCAACTCCATCTAACCAATGTCCTTGGGCTTCTCCTTCCTCTTGACTCATTATGCTTCTCCCACACACTATAATTTTGTTTTATTCAGTTCTCATTCCTTTTCTCTGTAACCAAACCACCTCAATGTACTTTCATATTGGCCACCCTCTTTCGTATTCACTCTTGCATACATTCAGTACCAATTCATTCTTAATTCCGAATTCTGACCATTTGTTACAGTTCTTCCCTTAATATATCATTATCTTTCCAATGCATATTTCTAAAATATTGTTTCCATATGTTCATCATTTCAGTTTCATCACAAATCATTTCATAACTTTTAATTCCATTCACTGTGTTACAGTCCTCATGTTTAGCTCTTTTCCCTGACTTCCAAAACAACCTATTCCAATCAAGATCATTTCACATTTTCTTTGCCTTTTAATCTGAAGTTCCTTCTCTTTCACTATGTTTTTTTTTGCAATTATGTTTCTTCTTATATACATTATACAATATCATTTCTCATTTTTGCAGCAATCATTCTCTTATATGCAATTTTCTCATCCACGGACTTTCATTTTATCATTCCAAGCATCAATTTTCACCCTTTCCATCAGCATAGTTCTCTGGCACTCTACAACGTAATTCTTTTTACTCTGTTTTCAAGCAGTGTACATATCTTCTTTCTTATCCAGTTTCTTTTACCCCAGATCATTCCTGATACTGCCAAATAAATGCTGTCCCAGAGAATTTCTTGTTGTATTCTTCACTTATTCTCTGACCATAAATAATTACAAACAAGGCTTTTGCATTTATACTCATCCCTACCGTTATATATGTATGCATGTTTATGCAATGTATGCTTAAACCATACATTCAAACCAATTAATTTTTTATAAGTAGTCAACCACCATCAAAATTAAAAAATAACAGTTAAAATCACACAAAAGCAATGAAACCAACAAATAGAATAATTTATTTACATTCACAGTAAAAACATATTAATACATATATTATTACATAACCAGTGAATGGCAATAGTAGAAGAATCAGAGATACATCTTGGGGAAAAATATAAACCATTTTGAATAGATGGGAAAATATGTTAGGTTGCATTGAAATCCAATGAATGTATATAGTGAACGTTTGTTGAGTATCTGATCAGAAAAGTTCTACAGGTGGCCCTTGACTTATGTCCACAACGGAACCCAAAATTTCTGTTGTTAAGTGAGACATTTGTTAAGTGAGTTTTGCCCCATTTTATGACCTTTTTGCCACAGTTGTTAAATGAATCACAGCAGTTGTTAAATTACTAACACGGTTGTTAAGTGAATCTGACTTCCCCATTGACTTTGCTTGTCAGAAGGTTGCAAAAGGTGATAACATGACCCTGCATGACGCTGCAACTATAAATATGAGTTGCTAAGTGTCTGAATTGTGATCATGTGACCACTGAGGTGCTGCAGGGATCATAAGTATGAAAAAATGGTCATACACCACTTTTTTCAATGCTGTTGTAACTTCAAACAGTCGCTAAATGAACTGTTGTAAGTCGAGGACTACTTGTATTTGGTTTCTCTTTGTCTACTGACCTTGGTCCAGAAATATACAGTAAGCATCATTTGGAACCTCCCTTATTTTTGACATTTTTCTCCCTGTTGCTGTACCTTAAATCAGCTCCTATTAAACCCAGAGCCCAATTTAAACTCTTGGTATTAATGCTTAAAGTCTTGTTGTTTGCTGTACTGTACTATCTGCTCCAGAAAATATGTTGGTACGAATCTATTTTTGGCCACATTTGTTTTTTACCCCACATTTTATTAAATTCATTCTCAGAACTGATGGTTCTGTAGTTTTCTTTGCTCTCATCTAGAGATTATCTAGATTTTTTCAGCTCAGAAATGGTACACCTAGGTGATAATGAATAGTTGACACAAATGAAGTTGCGTTGTTTTCTAACAATATAAAATATATTGGGGGTTTGGTGCAGTGGTGGGATTCAGCCAGTTCGCACCACTTTGGCAGAACCGGTAGCTAATTTTTTGTTGCCCAGGCCCAGAATGGACTTCTGGAAGCGGCATCCATACAGAGAACTGGTTGTTCACATATTTGAATCCCACCACTGTTTTGATGGTAGAAAGAAACATGATGCCCTTTTTTAGCTGCAAATAGTCCAACCATTGGCCTCACTTTTCGTATGAAATAACCTGGTCTTGTTTTGGGATACTGACCTGCAAGCTCTTCAGTTAGACGTCCCTGTAACTGTAGTATAACTACAGATAGTCCTCAACTTACAACAGTTCATTTAGTGACCATTTGAAGTTACAACAACACTGAAAAAAGTGACTTAAGATCTTTTTTCACACTTACAACCATTGCAGCATGTCCATGGTCACATGATCAAAATTCATCTGCTTGGCAACTGACTCATATTTATGACAGTTGCAGGGCCTTGAGATCATCTGATCAGCTTCTGCAACCTTCTGACCAGCAAAATCAATGGGGAAACCAGATCCGCTTAACAATTGTGTTACTAATTTAACAACTGTAGTGATTCACTTAACAATTGTGGCAAGAAAGATTGTAAAATGGGTCAGAACTCACTTAACAAATGTTTCACTTAGCAACAGAAATTTTGGGCTCAATTGTGGTCATAAATTAAGGATTATCTACATAACCCTAGCCTATAGGGCAGGGCTTTTCAACCAGTGGTACGGGTACCACCTGTGGTACATTGGCACCTGGCAGATGATATGCAACCATCCTAGAAAAGTAGTAGCGGGGGAGGGGAATGAACTGAACCGGTGCAGGGCTGTCAGGGCTCAATGGAAGTGCCAGGATCAGTGCCAGGCTCCAGCTGGAGCTCGGCGCTGATCCTGGCGCTTCTGCTAAGCCCAGAAGAAGCGCTGATCAGCTGGAATGTTGCAGCATCTCCAGGGTCTTGTGATTTACATTCCGATGCTTGGCAACTGATTCATATTTATGACGGTCACAGTGTCCCAGGGTCATGTGAAGTGACCAAAACCTGCTGCAATCACCCAGCAGACGGGGGGAATAAAAACGAAACACCCTCCGCCCCATCCCCGCTGCCAATCCTCAACAGAAATGCTCACAACAATGAAAACCTCGAACAGGAGGAAGAGCACTGCCGGGCAGGCAGGCAGGTGTCTTGCTTGGCTGTGGCTTGGGGGGCACTTTTTTCAGTGCCATTGTAACTTCAAACAGTCACTAAGCAAACTGTTGTAAGTCGAGGATCACTTTTTTCCTTTGTTGGGGGGGAGGTCATCAAGTTTTCACACCTTGCTAGGCGACTGGTGGTACTCGGATGTTGCCATATCCTAAAAGTGGTACAATGAGTGAAAAGGTTGAAAAGCCCCGCTATAGGGAACTTAAACTATTAATTACTTTAGACAGACAAGGATAACCTTGCTTTTTGAGTTCCTATTGCAAGATGGAATCCCCAGGTACAGGTAGTAACTACAACCCATGTCTTAAAGGTGGAGTAGTAGCATACACCAGGAATAGAGGGACCACCACCAGTTAAAAGAATTTGTCTCTTGAACATGCCGTCTTGCTGAATTGGACTCATGGAGTTTATATGCAATGATAATATGTGTTACTCCAGGACCATCAGTTGGTTAGGGCACGGGCTTTCAAAGACCACAAAACTTGTGAACTAAAAAGAATAATCCCCAAAATCCCTGATCAAGATTGTAAAGCAAGGAGTTGTCATTGGCAAAAGCCCTCCAACCCATGAGCTGCTGAGTGTCATCTGACAAGGCCTCCTTCCCACAGTTACCTTTGAAAAATTGCTATATATATCTCTGGCTGCACTCAAGTGATTTTTTTAAAAAAATTCTACTTTGTCTCTTCCATCTAGTTGTCATGGAACTGTCTGAAAAATCCTGGGTTAGGGTAGGGCAGGGGACTGATTGAATGGCATTTTTTCACATCCCTATTGCTTAGCTGGGGAAAGTATTGACTGGCTTGTGAAGTTCTCAGCTTGTTCTCAGATTTGCAGAACCGAAGATGATTGCAAAGTAGCTTCCAATAGTTTGGAAGAGTTGGGGAGCAGGTAGCAGCAACTTCAGAAGCTCTTTCCTAAGCTATTGAAGGATGATACTGTCTCACAGCCTATTAATGCCTGACATATTAGCAAATTCATTACAGGCTTTCAAAGCATGGTAACCAGAGGTGCAGTGCTTTATAGCTGAGGACTCTAAATGCTTAGGTAGTGGAAGACAGCAATTACTGGAGCAATTATGCAAAATGGTTAGGGACCATTTCATGTACGTACTTGGGCAAAATCTGGATTTCCTGTTTTTTCCTAATCTCATAAATTTCAATATTTTAGATTGCATGAAGACATACGCTACAGTTTTTTCATTGTAACGCTGCTGAGGGTCTTTCTTACAATGGCATGGCAATATGTTAATTAATAATAACAATAACAACTGAAAAGTTTTATGTTCATATTCCCAAACGAGGAAATAATACTTCTGATTTTCACCATTCATCCCACCATTGTTAGCAGTGTAATCTGAAGGAGCTCAGGAGATTTATACATCCAGTACTATCTTTTAGGAATCATCCATGTTTCAGTTATATTCTCTGATTGTTTGTTTGTTTGTTTGTTCGCTGTCCACCTCATAGTTCAATGACTCTGATCTGATAATACAAATCTAATGTATATGTGGAAATGACCACATCTTGTTAGAACTTATTTTAAATATTTTTTTTATTTTTTTTATTTTAATTCCATTTATATCCCACCCTTCTCCGAATACTCAGGGCGGCTTACAAGCTTAGCAGTAGCCTTCATTCTATGTATATGCCTGCTTATTAGGGCTTTCACACACACCCCAAGTGGCATTATTACACAGTCAGCTTATTGCCCCCAACAATCTGGGTCCTCATTTTACCTACCTCGGAAGGATGGAAGGCTGAGTCAACTTTGAGCCTGGTGGGATGCGAACCTGCACTAATTGCAGGCAGCTGGTGTTACTTAAGGAGGCATCAGCCCACTGCTCCACCAAGGCTCTTATAATACTTTACAAATAGGAAGAAATACATGTGTTTTATTAGCCTTGGTTTTAATGTAACACTTTCACCATATAACCGACTGCCACAAAGCGTAAGGTTTGGCTAAAATGATTATTTTTTAAAAAAAGCCATATTTTTGTCATCATTTCTAATGATTTTGCCATTTGGGGATATTCAATTGTTATATGTACAATTAATAAGATAGCCATAAATATGGTAGCTTGCTTCTTCTATTATTGCTGGGCTTAATTGTAATAATTAAATAACAAGTATTGCTTTAATATTTCATGCCTCAGAATCTAGGTAGTGAATTAGCTAACAAAATATGTAACAGGATTTTCTCTGGGTGTCTATCATTTTGATAATGGTTAAAACAGAACATAAATTCAAGCTGGTTTATCCATAAGTTTCAGAGTTCCCCCTCCACCCCCAAGCCCATTTAGTATTTTATGCATCAACAGTAGACTGCTACTTCTAAGATACGTTTGGTAGCACAACTGATAATACATTTTGGGGTGTAATATATTCAAGGCCAATTCTTTCAGAGCTGTGAAACCTTCCTGGAGGTAGGTGTGCAGTCTAACAGCATGTAAGTGAAAATGACCCTGAATCTTTGGAGGTGGCATCCACCCACATGTTCTCTGTGACCTTATATTCAATTGACCTGGCATGGGACTGTTCTCTTAAAAGGCCATAGGCATTACAAGCAAAAATCAGATTATAGCAGGTCTATTATAATCTGTCAGATAGAAAACGGATGTGCTTTTTCTTTCTAACAGAAATATTTTTTTTGGCCTTAATAACAGTCTTATTTATTCATCTTTCTAAAATATTGATACTCAATCTTTCATGTATAAACAAATGCAGAACAGGCCAAGTGTAGTAAAAAAAAATGTTTTAAACAATTTGATTACATTCCTTTTTAATTATTCTATTAAAAGTTTTTTTTAAAGAAAATAAATATTGAGAAGAAAGAAGGAAAAAAAGAAAGAAAGAGAAAGCAAAAAATTCAAGAAAGGCGAAAAAGTAAAAGAAAATAAAAAAAGAAAGAAAAGGAAAGATGCAAAGAAGTCCCTTCCAAACCTTTTAAAGCGGTTATAAGTAATTTATAAATTTACTTTCTACATTTTTTGATTTATATCTATTTCACATTTCTGATACAATGCATTGAACGTAACGATTTTTAAAATCCACTTTAAATAAAAATTGGATTATACTCTTTCTTAAAGTTAGAAAAAAACACCAATATAAAAATCTTGCCACTTAAAGCCTATTTGAAAACTGAAAAATTGAAAAATCATGTTCACTTGTCATCAATGGCTGCACTCCTAGCAAATATAATTATTAGGTAGTAAACATATATATATACGTCATGAATTACTGCTGAAGATTTTATTCATAAACTTAGAACACCTCAAGTAATGTACATAAGGATTTTCTTGCTTGTATAGCGGGGTTTGCACCAGGTGGGAGCTCTCATCATGCTCTCAGAAAATGATAGACATCATTCCTGAGAAGCTTGTATTTTTTTTTTAAGATTAGGGTCTTTTGGCTGTGTCATTTTACTAGCATGGCATCAGCGTGGTTTGCCCACTGTTACTTTTGTAACATAAGTATTGGACCAATCTCAGAGGCATGGTCTAAGGCAACGTTCCCCAGCTTTTCCGGCCTGTGGACTGGCAGGAGTGGATGGTTCTATGCAAGTAGATTTGCCTGCGTACTTACCCACCACTTCTGCAGCCCAGTTCAAACAGGCCATGGCTTGGTTGGGGGACCCCTGGTTCAAGGCTTGATACAACAGATCTGTTGAAGTTAAGCACCTTAGAAGAGAGTAGAGGTGGAAGGGACTTTGAGGTCTTCTAGTCCAGCCCCCTGCTCAAGCAGGAGAACCTATAACATCTCAGACAAGTGAGTGTCTAGTCTCTTCTTAAAAAATCTCCAGTGATGGAGCGCCCACAACATCTGAAGGCAAGCTGTTCCACTGGTTAATTGTCCTCATTGTTAGGAAGTTTCTCCTTAATTCCAGGTTGCTTCTGTCTTTCAGTTTCCAACCATTGTTTCTTGTCCTGCTCTCTGCTGCTTTGGAGAATAGTTTGACCCTCTCTTCTTTGTGGCAGCCCCTCAAAGACTGGAATATTGCTATCATGTCACCCCTATTTCTTCTTTTCTTTAGACTAGCCAAACCCAAGTCCTGCAGCTGTTCTTCATATGTTTTAGTCTCCAGGCCTTGGATCATCCTAGTTGCTCTTCTCTGAACTTTTTCCGAGGTCTCAACATCTTTTTTGTAGTATGGTGACCAAAACTGGTTGCAGTATTCCAGGTGAGGTCTCACTAGGGTTTTATAAAGCGGTACTAATACTTCGCATGGCCTCACTAACTTAAAAGAATTAAGCAAAAGGTTTTAGGATGAATCATAACCATGAAACTCTGGAGCTGTATGGTGGACTGGGAAGTCAGAAAGTATTCTGCATGGAGATAATGACAAAGTAGTTCTGTGATGCTGCTGAGAAAGTTATAAAGACATCACGAGAAGTCAAGATCAATTCAAAGGAGAAGTTACTATTTTAATAGAAATTGATTAGTATCAGGATGGGAGGCCATCCTGCAAGCTTATCTTTAAAACCTCAACTTCTATCAGAATGTCCAGTTATTAATAAAATTAAATAAAATATAACTTTTTATATAAAATATAAAAATTTTGGCAATTTGACCTCTAAAAGGGAAATAAAAGGAAGCATGTTGTAAAAATAAATATATAGATAAGGTCCTTCAGTGTTTGTAACGTTACAAAATAGAATGTAAATCATGCAATGAATAAAGTTCTTTAGCACTAGTATAGTTGCATGGTTATATCAATAGCCAAATAGTTGCCAGTTTATTACTAACAAATGATAACTTCTTTTTTCTCTGTGCTTGTAGCAAGATGTCAGGTTTTCAGGTTATAAATCAATTAGAAAAAATTTCTCTGGTTGATTTTTGACTATTTTATACTGCAATATTTATATTGCTATCCTGCCTTTTGTAAAGAGAGTTTGTTTTCTTTATGTTTTTTTATATTTAAATTTATTCCCTAATTTTTATAAAATATGTTTGCCCACCATTAAAAAGAAAACCTTCCAAATATTGTCTCTATGTAATTGGACTTGTCATACTCAGACAGAATTTTGATTCAATATCCTTTCCACATTTTACTTATCCAAACATATTCTATAAATATTAAGAAAAATTAAACAAGTTTCAAAAAAAATAGCACTGAATGTTTTCCTTGAGGTTGTTGATTGTGTTAATTTATCTATAAAATTATAATTTCCATAAATTAAGAAAGATACTGGTGTGTTAAAAATGTTTTAAGCATGACTGAATTATGCAGTATTAAGACTGCATATTTAGTGATTTTTATCATTTGTGGATTGATTCCTGGTATGCTAATGAAGACCTATGTATAGATTCCTTGATTAACTCATGACTTAGAACTTGTTACTTTCAGTTCTAAATAAGACTTAAGGTGATATGGGTTTTTTTTTGTTTTGTTTTTGTTTTTGAAATGTTGAGTCTGATACCTCAATTATTCATCCTAGGAATTAATGTACAATTAACATGAAGAAGAAGAAATAAATGGCTATGTAAATTTGGATGTTCTTTCTGGAGTAATTTAAAAAAATAACATGTGATATCTCCTTATATCTCCTTGGATATAAGGAGAGGACTTGAGATTGCCCACAAGTGCTCCAGACAATTGCTCTTTGCAAGAAGACTACAAGACTACAAGGCAAGACAAGAAGCAATGGATGGAAACTAATCAATAGTTTCTAATAAGATAGAAGTAATAGAACCAAGGAGAAATTTCCTGACAGTTAGAACAATTAACCAGTGGAACAACCTGCCTCCAGAAGTTGTGAATGCTCCAATGCTGGAAGTCTTTAAGAAGAGATTGGACAGCCATTTGTCTGAAATGGTATGGGGTTTGGACTAGAAGACCTCCAAGGTCCCTTCCAAATAATAATAATAATAATAATAATAATAACAACAACAACAACAACAACAACAACAACAACAATAACAATAACAACAACAATAATAATGTTACAGTTCAGGAAGATAAGGAAATAGCCATCTTACTCAAACCATGGTTGGCATTTTCAAAAGGACACCAAGCTCACATACTTCCTTTTTTGAACATTTTGAAAATTACTTGTTGATAGCTTTTCAGCTATTAGGAACATTTTGATTGAAAGTCTGAAAATAAATGTTTCCTTTAATGCAGGCATGTCAAACTCATGACGTCACGTGACATATTGGAGCTTTTTCCCCATTGCTGGCAATGGGGTGGGCGCGGTTTCAATGTGACGTATCCAGCCCACGGGCCGGCAGTTTGACACCCCTGCTTTAATGCTTGGTGAACAAAATTTTAAATACAAGTTTAAAGATTGAAAAAAACATAGAAAAACAGCAAAAGGCTGATTAGAACTTTGATTTTGGAAAGTTACAAACAGACTAGGTGTCTAGTTGGATTCAAATAAGATTTTGGAATTATTTATTTATTTATTTTATTTATTTTAATTCCATTTATATCCCGCCCTTCTCCGAAGACTCAGGGCGGCTTACAAGCTTAGCAGTAGCCTTCATTCTATGTATATGCCTGCTTATTAGGGCTTTCACACACACCCCAAGTGGCATTATTACAAAGTCGGATTAATTGCCCCCAACAATCTGGGTCCTCATTTTACCTACCTCGGAAGGATGGAAGGCTGAGTCAACCTTGAGCCTGGTGGGACTTGAACCTGCACTAATTGCAGGCAGCTGGTGTTACTTAAGGAGGCATTAGCCCACTGCTCCACCAAGGGAAATTGCTTTTGCTTTGACTTTTTTTGTTGTTGTTTGTTTTTTTAAAAAATGATAGGATGGGACTTTGAAGGTTGGGCATTAAATAAAAGTAGAATGAATTAAGATTACCATTAAAGGAAAAAGAACACTTAAATGTGACTTACTAATACAGAATGGAGAAAAATATTTTAATTTAAAAAGTTTTACAATACATTTTGACTTTAATCCCCCCTCCCCCACCCCTATCCCTCTCCCCCACTCCCTCCTCCCCCCCCCCGACTTCCCAGAGCTAAATACAGGGCATAAAATCAAAAAACAAACATAAACACCCCTATATTATCAACAATAAACTATAAATTCTATCTCTCTCTAGCTCATATAAAATGAATACAAACAATATTAATATTACAAATAAAGTAGAGAAGAAAAAGAGGAAAACAAAAAAGATCTTTACTCAAAATAAATTTTCTTAATCCCAGTCCTTATTCATATTAATTTCAAAAAAAAAGGGAAAAGAAAAAAAAAACTTTCACCTGCTATTTGCATTCTCCCACCTTTCTCTAATTTCCAAACAAATTCTCAGTTACGCACCAAAAGCGCTTATCTCTGTTAATCTTAATAATCTCCAACCAAACTAAACTATAATCTAAAATAGTTCTTGCGTGTATCACGCCAAATGTCTCACAGTTCCAAATCATCCTTAAGTTCAAATAAAAGTTCAAATAAAAAGAGTATATATAAAAAAAAAATTTTTAAGCAGTCTCTAAGACAACTTGTTATTAATTAGGAGCTTACATACCCACTCTTAGTTCAACACATACTTTAAGTCCGTAACCCTAATATACTTTTCTAGCAAGCAAATAACATCAATCTTAAATTATATAAAATATTTTAAAAAAAGAAAAAAAACTTTCTTTCTCCTCTATAATAATTTTACTCCATTGACATTCTAATCTAAAAATTTAATCAGAAATCTTAACGCCCCAAAACTTTTGGAGCACCTCTGTCATGACCCCCAAAACTTCTTTAGACCGCTCTCCTCCTACATCTTCATTGTAAGCACACTTTAAAGATTCCATAACTTTCCGCTGATCTTGCTCTTGCTCTCGTCTCGCTCTTCTTAGGGCGGCACGCGTCATCTTCTGGCCTCCTGCAGCAACCGATGAGACTGTAGCTTGATCCCCTCCACCACCATTGTCCTCTGTCTGTCTGTCTGCAACATCTTGAAACTTTCCCACACCGTGTCCTTTTGCAACTTCCAAAAATGATAGGGGGGTTGCTTTTAACACATTACTATAAAAATCACGTGCCTGAGCCACAGTAACCAAACGATGTCTTTTACCTTCGTGCGTTGTCACCAACCCAACTGGAATCTCCCATCTGAACTTAATATCACGTTTCTTAAGTTCCTGTACTAGAAATGCGAAATCTTTCCTTCTCCTTAGGATCTTCGGAGGAATCTCTTTTAAAACCAAAACTTCTTGCTCAGCCACTACCAAATTAGTATCATAAGCAGCTTGAATGACTTCATCTCTAATTACTCTCTTTGTAAAACAGACCACCACATCTCTGGGTAACTTCCTCTGTCTTGCAATCCATGAATTTACACGAAAAACTTTGTCCATATTTCCCTCAATTTCAGATGCTGACTGGCCCAGTACCCCTTCCAGAGCCTCAGAAATCAGCTGCTTTAAATCTTCTTTACCATTCTCCTTTAAACCCCTAATTCTAATAGCATTCTGCATCTGATTATACTGAACAAGGCTCAATTCTTCATCCATTTTATCCCTTATATTTTCATTTTCTAATACCTTTGCTTCTAATATAGAGTTCTTTTGACTGAGATCCTCCACTTTTATGTCCAGGTGTAGCACACATTCAGCTACGGATACAACCTTAGACAAGATGTCCACCCTCATTGCTCTCAGCTTCTCTTCCATCTTCTTCTCCAATTTCTCCATTTTCTCCTCCATTTTCTCCTCCAATTTCTCCTCCAGCTTTTTCAACTTTTCATCCATCATATCAGACATCAGTTGTGCGTGCTTTCCAAGAGCGTCTTGTAAATCCTTAAGCGTCAATACCGGGAGAGATGCAGGAGGAAGCAAAGCTTGCAGTGAGGTCTCTTGCACCAGGGAAGACCCCGCATTCCGAAGAGCTTTAGAAGTTTTAGCCGCCATCTTCCCCCACTTTCACTTATTACGCACTTTCACTTTAAAGCTATAAAATCCATTGAGCTAGAGAGTAAAAATAAAGAGTCCACTTCACCTTGACCTCCTGTACCGCTCTGCCTGCATCTTGATAATCAAAAGTATTTCCTTTTGGCAGGGGTGGTTGCTAACGCCTGGCTCTGCTCCAAGAATCCCAGAGCAGAGGCGCTGCGCAGCTCGGAGCAACCCAGGCTTCGGGGGGGGGCTCATCCTTCAGCCGCCCAAGCTCTCAGCTCAGGCGGCCCCAGAGAGCTCAACCCCTACCTGGGGCCTCACCCCCTCCTCTTCTCCCGAGGAGGGGGCTTCAAATCCATCTAAACAGCTGATAGACGCTGTTTACGATGGAAAAACACAGCTGTGGAGCGGGCAGCCCGAAAACGGCTGTCTTTCGACGTCGCGTCGCCACCGGAAGTCCTGGAGAAAAATATTTTAACATTGCACATATTGGAGAATATTATTGAACAATGTACTTAGACGTTAATTTTAAAAGTGTCCACTTCTATAGATAGTATTTAAAAGATGCTATGGAAGAGAAACAAGTTTTTATGGATAAGATTGAACTAATCTGAAAGTGGATTTAAAAATGACAAAAATGATATGAAAAAAATTGCTACACTGTCTTAGTAAATAAAGTTTTGAAGAAATTAGTGCAAAGGGACAAAGAAATCAAGTTATATGACAAGGTGTTAGTTATGACTTACAAAGCCCTTCATGGCATGGGTCCGGATTACCTACGGCAACACCTGCAGCCGGCGTCAACTTCCCTCCGTCCAGTGCGCTCCCACAGAGAGGGCCTCCTCAGGGTGCCACCGATCAAAGAATGCCGATTGGTGACCCCCAGGGGGAGAGCGTTCTCTGTGGGCGCGCCAGACCTTTGGAGCCGCTTACCGGTTGAGCTCCGGATGGCCCCCGACCTCCGCTCCTTCCGGCGCGATCTCAAAACATTTTTCTTCGAACAAGCTGGCCTGGTCTGACGGGATGGGGTTGGGTTTTTATAACTAGTTTTAACTTTAATATGTATTGATTTTATGGGCATAATGTTTAATGGTTTTTTAATTTTTGTATTCGATTTTTATTGTGTATTGCCCTGTTCACCGCCCTGAGTCCTTCGGGAGAAGGGCGGAATACAAATCAAATTATTAAATTATTAAATTTGAAGGGACTAAAGATCAAGATTGTTAAAATTAATAGGAAGGAATATAGCAATAACAATACCACTTAGATTATATATTCCACTTCACAGTGCTTTACAGCCCTCTCTAAGTGGTTTACAAAGTCAGCATTATTGCGCCCAACAATCTGGATCCTCATTTTACTGATCTTGGAAAGGTGGAAGGCCAAGTCAACCTTGAGTCGGTGAGAATCAAACTACTAGCGGTCGGCAGAATTAGCATGCAATACAGCATTCTAAACACTGTACCACCATGGCTCATTTATAAATTTGGTTTATTTGATCAAAGTTAAAATAGATACATTATCTCTGCTGATCAGGACTGAAATAATATTTTAAGGATATTTTTAGAGATGAGAGATGGAATATGGGAAAATGACAGCATATCTTGTATTTTAAGAGAAGGTGACGTTACTAAAATTGTTTATATTTGTTGTAGTAAAGAAGGAAGTCATTTTTATATATATTCTTATATGAAATATTCCTATAGAAAGTCATTTCTTTACTATATTCTTATTTTTCTTTCTTTTCTGCAAAGAAGAAGAAGAAGAAGAAGAAGAAGAAGAAGAAGAAGAAGAAGAAGAAGAAGAAGAAGAAGAAGAAGAAGAAGAAGAAGAAGAAGAAGAAGAAGAAGAAGAAGAAGAAGAAGAAGAAGAAGAAGAAGAAGAAGAAGAAGAAGAAGAAGAAGAAGTTGAAGTTGTTGTTGGAAGGGACCTTGGATGTCATCTAATCCAACCCCCTGCTCAGGCAGAAAACCCTATACCATTTCAGGCAAATGGCTGTCCAGTCTCTTCTTAAAAACTTCCAGTGTTGGAGCATTCACCACTTCTGGAGGCAGGTTGTTCCACTGGTTAATTGTTCTAACCGTCAGGAAGTTTCTCCTTAATTCTAGGTTGCTTTTCTCCTTGACTAGTTTCCATCCATTGCTTCTTGTCCTGCTTTCAGGTGCTTTTGTAATTTTTCTTTTCACTTATTTTGTTTGTATTACTTTTTAATGCTGTAAATGTAATTTTTTAAAATAAAATTACTATGTTTTTAAAAAGAAATTCTGTCTGCCTGTTTAGATGGTGCAGTTTCTCATATACTGATCATTGTTTGTGTACTTCTCCCTTTGTTTAATTGACAGTCTTTAAGAAAACCTTGGTTCGTGCCTTGGTAATTCCAAACTAATGTGAATTGGTAATCATGCAGCAAATGAGTTACAAAAGAGTTACAGCATTAAATTATAGCCACAAAATAACAAAGCAACTGTGCTGAATCATATGTCCACAAAAGCAACTGCTTAACTAGTCCTCTATTTTACTGGGAAAAATAAAATACAATAAATTAATGGGGTAGCAATTATTAAGTAATATTCATGTTTTCTCATTCCAATCAAGCTGATTTGCCATTTGGCTAGGGTAAAAAAAAATACATAAATTATCTGAACATTTTAGGAGATATTCAAAATACTGTAAAGATATATACATAGGATCCCATAGGATATAACATTAACTAAAATGAAGAAAAGGGCACTCTCTCTGCCCTTTTTAAAAGCGCTTTATTGTAAGAAGTCATCTTTTTGTAGCTGATTATTTGAAACAAAAATGTTTATTTTGTAGTTGGCCAAATTGATGTGTACATGTCCATCTGACAACTTTTATAATCTCATCTTGTCAAAAGTATAGAAGTCTTAGACATTTCAACTATTTTGGAGTACAGAATATACATTAGACAGTTCTTAATCTCTTGCACCCCTCATGTCCTCAGAAAGCAGAAACAGGAGAGGAACAAGGAAGGGATCAACCCTTGGCAGATTAATATAAAAATATTAATGTCAAATAAATGCATGCACCATGCTAAGCACATTGATTTGTGCTTCTTAGATTGTAAGCCGCCCTGAGTCTTCGGAGAAGGGCGGGATATAAATGGGATTAATTAAAAAAATGTGCTGGCCACAACTTTTTGATTATGAAATCAAAAAGCTTTCACATGAGACTAGGAAACTGAAGTTCAGCGATCCCAAATTCAGCAATCCACTTGATGGGAAAGATTAATATACATATATTGTCACCATATCACATTCTTAACTGAATTTCTCTACACCTTCCTTCCTTCCTTCCTTCCTTCCTTCCTTCCTTCCTTCCTTCCTTCCTTCCTTCCTTCCTTCCTTCTCACACTTCTGTTTTATTCTATAAGTTTTTCTTTTCTCATTTTTTTCACCTTTTAAGTCCACTTGTGGTTTCTATGAAGCAATTCCAATAAAACTCTTATATTTCAGTTTGAAAGGGTAATCCACAATGTCTTTTTCAATTTTTAAATGATCGTCCAATTGCATTTGTAAATCCAGTAAATCCATTTCAGAGGGATCTACCATCTGTCTCCAGACAGATATGTTCATCTTCAGTAATAATTCTGGTTCCAGTAAGGAGTTAAAAAGTTCAAATATTTCATAGGCCTGTAAGTCAAATATTTCATTTAAAGTAGCCATCTTGTGCTCTGGTAATTTCCTTCAAGGATTTGTTTTGATATGTAAACAAGATAGCTGTCACACACAGGAGGACCTTTCTATTCACACTTTCAAAAATGAAAGTTATATCTGTCCATTTAAATAATTTAATCTCTTTAGTTCTCAATTTTTTTGTGATGCTAGCAAAAATCAATTAAGTTCTCAGGCATTTCTAAATTTTATAGTATCATAAATAAATGAAAATCACCAAAGAGAAACACTTATCTGTATCAGAAGAAAATCTCTCTTTAACTGAAGAAGAATTTATAATCCAAAAGGTGCACTAGATATTGGGGTGTGTCCATAAACATAGGCTATGTCACAGCTGCCAACATGATGTAAGAGCCTGCCTCTCTGTTGCGTGACTCACCAGCTGATTGGGGAAACCTCCATTTCTACAACTTGCCTGTGAAGAATGACAAGACAGGATTTCAGGTTTCCTCCTTGATTCCAGAGGAAGAAAAAGCCCTCTCCCCAAACAAGTTAGCACGCAGATGTGTCCAAGTGGGGTTGTAGGGAGGGTTGTCCATGGCTTCTTTCCTGTGTAATGAGGGCACATCATCAGTTTCATACCATTTCATCCTAGTTAAATGGCTTTGATTAAAAAGAAACATTGACTTTGGTGTTGTTAACCATCGAATGGAATATTTTTGAGGTAAATGTTCATGCAACTTCATTGGCTTCATGGTAATTCCAATTGTTTAGCTTCTTCTTTAGTTGAAGAAATGAAAGGATAGATTTGCGTCAGCCATTTTCTATCTACTAAAGCATTTCAGAATCTTATCTTAGAAAATAAGCTTGGTCGGGAGGGGAAAAAAATATCTCTCCCTATTAGAAGCCTAAGAGCTACAGTGGCACAAGCAGCAGTATATTACACTAATTGAGTACATTAGTGAAAGAGATGAGACAGGTCGGTTATCTTCGCTTTCTTCCAAGTCCAGTATTCTGGAATAGAACTCACATTATCACCAATCAGCCAGGAGGCCTTGAAGCAAGGTGGTATCTTTCAACCATTTAAAGTTTAGTCAGACAGGTTTGCAGCCAAAGCAAGAGATCCATTGATAGAGGAGGTAAAGTATTGCAGCCTGATGGCTGGAGGACCATTTTAGAAGCACAACCACACAAACTCAGGTGTCTGCAGGTTTCATCAGGAAATCACCATCCTCTTTTTGTTTAACTTTTCAAAAACGACTCTTACTGCACGGTTACTGGTGGGACAATATTGGAAGAAGGATAGTTTGCCCACTATAGAAGAATGGGTGTTTAAAGTTTCGAATCTTGCAGAAATGTCTAAGATTTCTGCTTATTTGAAAGATCATTCACAGGAAAGATATATTTCAGTTTGGAGGAGATGGATAAATTATATTCAGAACAAATATGGGACTAAAAAGTTCCATTTAGCTTATGAGTAGATTTTAGTGGGATATTGTTATTGGTACTTTGTTTGTAGTTATGTTAAAGGGGAGTTAAAGCACATTATGAATTTGGTTAATTGTATATTATGCATAATTTTTATTTAGAATATAATTATTGTAACTATAACCCTGTATTTAGCTCTGGGAAGTGGGGGGGGGGAAGTGGGTGGGTTTGGGGCGGGAGGGATTTGGGGATATATTGTAAAATTTTGTTTTTGTAAAACTCTTTAATAAAAAAAACACGACTCTTACTGATTAATGTTGGGGAAATCAGCCCTTATAGGGTGTGCCAGAGCCTGGTATTAGTGACTCCTTTTCTTGCCTGTACTTGTGTTGTTTCAAAAGGGTCTTTTCAGTCAAGCCTAAAGACACAACTCTAGAGTACAGGTAGTCCTCAAGACCACAGATGAATCCAAAATTTCTGTTGCTAAATGAGACATTTGTTAAGTGGTTTTTGCCCCATTTTACAACCTTTCTTGCCATAGTTGTTAAGTGAATCACTGCAGTTGTTAAATTAGTAACATAGTTGTTAAGTGAATCTGGCTTCCCCATTGACTTTGCTTGTCAGAAGATTACAAAATATGAGGCAGTTGCTAAGCATCTGAATTTTGATCATGTGACCATGGAGATGCTGCAATGGTCATAAGTCACTTTTCCAGTGACGTTGTAACTTCAAACAGTCACTAAATGAACTGTTGTAAGTTGAGGACTACCTGTATTGATAAGACCTTTGAGAGCACCCCTATGTAACAATCCTCTCCTTGTCCAAAAAAGCCATTTCATCTTGGGACACCTGGCCTTTATCAGAATGGAATGGCAATCCCAAACTGACAAGGTTGTTTTGACAAGTGCTTTCTACTCATTCTCTGCAAGGCCCTTCTCCCACCATTAAAGCAGCTACAGATTGCAAGTAGGTCAATTCAAGCTAGTGATAAGAACTTCTTTTTACACTGTAATTTCTGTGAGTGTCTCTCTGTGTGTGCTGTGATAAAACATTTTGCCATTTTTGTTACCTGCTGCAGAACGTATTTTTAGTTCCTCAGGAACCAAATTGCTTATCTCTATCTTGAGCTATGACTTCTTCCTTGAGCCTGCTTTAGGTTTACGCTAGTCTTTCAAGGGTTAATTTTTGCTTCACAAATGTGGGCTATTTGATATGAAAACCATCATTGTTTGATATGTCAAATAAAACATTTGTCAATCAAGAGCCTTTAAGCACTGGGCTATGTGACATTTACTCTTTTATACACCAAGAAAGTCCCCAGTGGCGATGCCTTTTTCCCTCTCATTTAAATAGTAGTAGGAGAGCAAATCATACTTCAGGGCAAGTTGATAACTGCCAGTCACGATTCCTCCCTTGTTTACTATAATGAGGAGGGTAATAAATGCATCTGACCATTTTAGCTGGCATTTGCATAGATGAATGATTTGTCCAGTCAGTTCCTCTCTTGTGATTTGGGCCTTTTTGTCAGCACAAAGAGCATTCAGTCTCTCTGGAATTTGCGGCCGCCAAGCCCTCATTAGTAAACATCCTTTGCCATGAATGATTCAAATAATTACCACTGAAATAATAAACTGTTTCACAAAAAACATTTTATTTGATGGCTCCAAAACATCAACTTTTCTGAATTGTTGACATTCAAATAAGCCAGAAAGCTTTATTGTTCAGCAACAATGATCCGCTTGTAAAAGGATGGTCATTGTTTTACCGCCAGGAGACCTTTCAACTTGGCCTATTATCAAATGGTGTCCTTCAGTCTGGCAGCCAACCATTCTGGGTAATCCAGAGGGCATGCAGCAGATGGAGCTGCAGGAAGTGGTGGTGCTTGGGCTCCAAATAAATTTTCATTTTCAATTTGCTTCTGATGTTGCAAGCAGAGAAATGCCAAGCTAATTAGTAGCAATAGTTCCTTGCCTCGTTACACCTACCGTGGTAATAGATGATGGCTCTTTGTTTATACTGAGTTACCACTGGGCATGCATTTCTTCCCTGAATGGGATTCAGTGTGTACTGTTCAGTACTGTTGGTATAGTTTTCTTGAGTTCAAACAAATGAATAAGCAACAATTAGATCTGCCTATAATCGTTGGTCGTGGTAGAAGGAACAAAAGCCGTGTGTTAGCAGTTCCTGTCTTTTTGACATCCTCTCTCACACACGTAATTTGTAGAAGTGTTGTTGAGTTGGAGCTCCTTTGGGTAGAATGAGTGTCATCAAATCTAATAACCCTTTATTCCTGCATGTAAGCGTGAAAATACCTGAAAGAATTGGGACAAACAAGGTGGTGGTGATAATTTCTTTCACAGCTGTGAGAAAAAAACATTAAGCAAAGAACGGGCAACAATTTATCTCTTCTATTCTGGGCCTTGCTTTACTTTTGCTTTTAATTGGAGCAAAGTTCAATACTGACAGGATGGGTATAGTCAACTTACATTTCCATAACCTCTAGTAAGAAAAGAAGCTTGACAATACCTCCAAAATATAGGGAAAGAAGTATTTAATAGCAATAGCAATGACACTTAAATTTATATACCACTTCACAGTGCTTTACAGCTTTACAGAATCAGCATATTGCCCCCCAAAATCTGGGTCCTCATTTTACCGACCTCAGAAGGATGGAAGGCTGAGTCAACCTTGAGCAGCTGAGGATCGAACTGCTGGCAACCGGTTGAGTTAGCCTGCAATACTGCATTCTAACCACTGCATCACCATGGCTCTTTACAGGTATAATGCTTTATGGGTAAGATTCAAGCATTCTGCTCATAACGTGCAAAACAGGATGCTCTTCACTGCAGACTTTGAGACCACGCTGATTGAAACAGAGGAAAACCTTTATTTATTTGCCATTCTGTGCCCCAACGTACAAATGTAGGACTCAGATTGAACCCAGATTTGATCAGAAAGGCAGCAGCTAACATTTTTCTGATTTAAATGATCTTTTATTTTGACTGCTATTTGTATCATGTCATACAGTTCTCCAATGGCAATACTTAGCTGATCTTGAGAAAGTATGAGTCTACCAGGACATTCCTGGCCTCTGGTACCAACTAGAAAGGAAAACAGCAAGCCTCTACTCTTCTGAAGAAGATAGTCAGCAGGATTTGAGGCGAACTTAAAGGAGTCTTTCATTTACAATTACTTACTTGTCCTTTTCTAATCAAAATGAAAAAGCCATACAAATAATCCATGCACTATTTTTCTGGTCAAATGATCATACCTCAAGTGCACTGAGAAAGAAAACTGTTAGATAACATAACTCTAGCCAAAAGTCATAGGAAAATTTGAAGGATTTATAGAGAGGGGAAGTAAAAATCAATGCCAATAAAGCAGGGGTGTCAAACTCAATTTCACTGAGGGCCGCATCAGCATTGCGGTTGCCCTCAGGGGGCCAGGTGGGTATGGCCAGGGTGGGCGTGGCCTACTGGGTGGGCATGGCTAGAGTGCGTATGGCCTAATGGGTGGGCATGGCCAGCTCTACATCGTTCACATCAAGGGTGCCTATGGGGGTCTGGGCATGAGTGGGACAGATCTGAGGGTCTCTGGCAGGAGGAGGGTCTCTGGGCCAGGGCCAAGGCAATGGGGGGGCCGTTCCCTCACTGTTTCCAGGATGGCTTCACGGGCCGCATGAAACCACTTCGCGGGCCAGATCTGGCCCCCGGGCCTTGTGTTTGACATGTCTGCAATAAAGGATGGAAAATGTGCTATCATTACTTGTTTTCTTACACTTAACCAGTGTCAAAGGAATCAGCTTCTCCCTTAAGCCTCTTTCTGGTGCTCTCCATTTATTATTATTATTTTTTACTTGTCTTTTCTAACTCTTCATCAATGCCAAGTCTATTTTTCATTTAAATCTTTGGCTTGTCAAACCCAACATCAGGAGAAGATGGTGAAAAAAAACATTAATAGTTCAGATTTGACAGATATATATTTTAAATGTCTCATCCAATTTGGCGTTTGTGAAATTATGCGACAAACAGAACTGGCTGTGCCTCTCAGTTCTCAGACTATAGAAGTAAGGATAAAGAGCTTCAAAGTAAGCAAGCTCAGGATCATTTTGTCGGTGAACACGTAAGCTAATACCATAGAATAATGTACTGCACAAAACACTTTAGCAGATTAGCCGTGGTACCTGAAACAATGATGTGATTGCTTTCTATCAGCCTGTTTGAAGAGGCTATAATAATAATTCTCTCTTGTTCTTTGTCTTTTACAAGAAAAAGGTGTAACTTATCATCTTGAGCTATTTGGGAATGCAGAAATCTCCATGCATTCAAAGGTATGCAGTACCAATATTCAAAGTCTTTAGTCAAGGTAATATGACGATGTTGCATAATACCACACATAGAATTAATCACTAAGTCTTTAGCACTCAATGTATATACTGCGTGGTTACAGTTGTAACATGGAAAAGAGCTATTCACAGAAAAGTGAAACCTAGTTAGAATTATCAAGTGGAGGATCTGGTGGAGAACCACTTGCAAATGGCATTTCAAGGTATATACTCAGATATTTCAATATCTTCAGAGCCTACAGTCTAATTATTATTATGCAAATAATAAAATAAGGAATAAAAAAATCCCAGGAAAAGAGCAGTGGTAATGCATGTTGTAGTTAAAAATAAAATTAGTATTGTTTTATCAATGTATATAATACAAAGAAAAATAAAACAATAAAACTCATATAAAAAAAGAATAAAATTTTATTGCTAGGTAGAAATCAACCCTAACTTGTTTAGAGGTTCTTTGCGTTCCTGCAAAGCCTGTCCCTTTCTGGAGCATACATGGTTGTGTGTTTCTATTCAGTGCTATATGAATGCTTATAAATTCTGTGACATAACCTGGTTAATGAACCCTACAACAGAGAAGAATCTCCTGTTCACACACATCTCAAATATCTACTTTCCTGCTCTGTTCCAGATTATAGCCCTAGTATCTACAATTTGTGAAATTAGTTTATTATTATACAAGATAAGGAGGCAATGACTACAGAATGATTTATAGCAATAGGTAGATCAGACATGTCAAACTTGCGACATCACGTGACATCGTGCAACCTATCAGGATAGTTTTGCCATTGCCGGCAATGGGGTGGGCGTGGCTTCCGCATGACATGTCCAGCCTGTGGGCCGGCAGTTTGACACCTCTGGGGTAGATGATATGTGTTTGTTGGTTACAAGTGAATTAGGTTTCTTTCAACAAAGGAATAAGGGGCATGTTGAATTTCTTGGAGATGTTCTATTTATAACAATTTTCCAGATTTTCTTTTTCTTTCCCCTTTCTGTTTCATTAATACTAAGGTATGTGTTTATACTTTCCTTGTGCTAGTTTAGCACAGTAAGTTTAAAAAAAATTGAGACTGCCAATTTTCACAAGTACTGTGTTGGATTATATCTGGAATTCCGAGTTCTGAAGCCCCTGTAAATGATGCTGATCATATTTTAATTCTAGGGTTATGGATACAGTTAAGAGGAATCTTTCCAGCTCTATAATTTTTGTATCAGACATTTCCGTAAGTAGTGTTATAGTTGTGGAGTCACAGATATTAAAATTTGAGAAAATATAAACTATAGTTATCTGATAACAAATTGATAATGTTATTTCAACATAACCTGTTAAACATGCATGGAATGGTTTGGAATAAAACTCTGGAGTGATTCTCAGAACCACACCAAAATTGTAGTGGAAGGCAATGTCTTACCATGTTTCCCTGAAAATAAGACCGGGTCTTATATTATTTTTGGTCCAAAACACACACTAGGGCTTATTTTCAGGGTATGTCTTATTTTTCTGGGAGGTGGTGAGTGTGGGGGGGCTGATAGTGCCTCAGTGATCTGCGGGGCAGGGTGGGGCGAAGCAGGGGTGGTGGAGACCAAAGAAAGCCCTTCCAGTGGCAGACGTGGTTGTTGCATAGCAGCTGCAGAGGCCTTTCGCTGTCACTCCCCCCCAGCTCTGAAATGGCAGAGAGGGACCGGGTAAGGGGACCAAGGCTCCCCCACCCATCCTCCATAGCATGGCAGTCCAGCTCAGGAGGGGAATGAAAAGGAAGAGGCAGGCGGGTCATTGAATGGGTGGGGGGAGGTCATTGAGTGGGGAATGGCCTGGCTGTGGGGGTCCTGAGGTGCACAGGTGTGTGGGGCAGCTCCACAACACCCGCCAGTTGCCTCGCCTCAGCTCATGGAGGTGGCACCAGCACGCCATGCAGCCTTCTGCCCCATTGCTGCAGCAAGCAACCAGATGGTGGGATGGAGTGGGCAGGTTCTTAACTAGGACTTATTTTTGGGATAGGGTTTATATTAGGCATATGCTAAAAATCTTGGCAGAACCTATTTTCTGAGTGGGTCTTATTTTCGGGTAAACACAGTTGATTGTATGTCCTTCTACTATAGTATGCCTATGCATTGCATGAAGTGGCAAGTATATGACACTTCCTGTAAATAAATCAGCAACTTCTCTCTATGTGTAAATGATCCAAATGATCTTAAGGAGAAGCAGCATAGTTAGATACCTATTTGGAAGGAATGCAATGTAGCTCTCCATACCATGATTGTGTCTGACAAATTGCAAGGCTTTGTCCTTGTAGTAATTAAGGACAAATTGCATAACCAGTAAAAAAAATTATATAGAAAATAAAGAATTCTATGTGATGTTTTGGGAGTTTCCTTCCGTGCAGATCATGCCAGATCTTTTAAACAATTTTATTGATTAACTGAGCTTTATAATTTTGAAACACTAGATTTTTTAACTCACCCTCCATACTGTCAGCTGCTTTTCCTTGCTATTGCAAATTTACTATTTCTCCTAATTTACAGAAGGTTTGCTTGGGGTTGTTTCACTGTGTTAGAGATCGAATAGCAAAAATCAGTTTATCTCCCTCATGTAGGTAAAATTGATTACTGCTTATGCAAATTCACCAACAGTTGCAAACAGTGCCTTTCATTATTTTTTAAAGCTGATTTTCCATTTGAAGCACTTTTAAAAAATCCTATAGACATCATGAATATATGTCATTTTAGTACAGGGGACCGAAGTCCCGGTCCATGGCCATGGCATGCCAGCAACTGGGCCATGCAAACAAGTGAAGTTCCATCTGCGGGATGCAGGCAGTGTGTAAAACCACACCCCCTCTGGTCCACGGAAAAATCTGTCTCCACGGAACTGGTCCCTGATGCCCAAAAGTTGGGGGGGCACTGTTTTAATGCATGTACCTCCTAATGAGTAAGCTGTGAGAAATAGTATGTTGGCTTGCAAGATAGTCCCTACTTTGGAGACCCTATCTTGTGTAGTATTTGTGACAAAACTGAGCTTTGGTTGAGTTTATGATATAATAGCCAAAATCTGCCCAAACTGACCTGTGCTGTCCTTACTATTAGTAGGAAATGTAGTATAATGCTGATAACTCAGTTTACTTACTAAATGGCATTATGTGAAAACCTAAATTAATCACAGCCATGATAGGAGGCAAAAGTCATATTTATGGACCCATTTACTAATTCTGCTAATTATGAGATCTTGAAGACTTGGAGTATTAGAAGAATAAAGAGTATCAATTAGCAAATTAAATTACAGAAGGGAAAATAGATATGTTGTATGTCTGTAGAACTAAGAGAAAGTGAAAAGATGCAAGACATCTGAATGAACTTAATCTGATGAATACATGCAGGAAAGTGAAGGTATATTTTTAATTATGAATTAAAGGGTTCAGATGTATGTCATAAAGTACAAATTAGTGTCATCCTGATTGTTGTGAATTTATATGAAAGTAGACATGTGATAATAGCATATTATGCTGTATTGAACAATGATAACAAAAGAATCAGAAGTGAGGTTTAAGAAAAATAGTGAAAGGTTTTGAATAAACGTGATCCAGGAAACCATCATTTGTTAAACAATAAAGCAGAATGGGTGGAAATGAAATGGAAAATTATTATATAAGTGATTGGACCATTTTAACCACACAAGAAGGAAGAAGATTTGGACTTTTAATGAGTGGTAAAAAGGGAATCTAAATCTAAAAACATGCTTGTTTGAAATAAGAAAGACAGAAGTTTAGTAAAGGATAAAAGAATGGAATGGACCATGATTTAGCAGCGTGAAAGATGAATCTGGAATAAAAATGGGCATGGGAGAAGAATAGAAAGAATAGAGTGAAAGTAGAACATATAAGCATAGATGAAAATGTATTAGAAGTTTACTTAATCTCTCAGCAGAATGAAAGGAAGGTGGATACAGGAAAAAGATGAAAGCTCCATAGAAAAGAGTGAAAAGAATTATGCTTCAAAATGCCATAGAAGTTTGTTTGTTATGTGACCTCAGTGAGGATTCACAGCAAACTAGACATCCCTGTTTGAACAGGATAGCATCTATGGCAGAGACCAGCAAAGTCTCTCTGGAGCAAGGAGAGAAGATGAGATAACCTGTGTGTACTATCTATGGTAGCTCCTTGTAAGTCGCTTGCAAGAACACAATTCTTTGCAATCGGGTTAAAGTTATAAATGGACTAAGGGTTCAGATAATTTTGGAATGAGAATTTGTAATTAAATGTAATAATATTTCCCATTGGAATCTGTGATTGTTTTGATTTGCTGGAAAGGTAACATGTTAAGAAGAGACTTTGAATGCTGGACACTAGATAGAACTAGAGAAAACTACAGATTATTTAAAAGAGAACACTCAGATTAGACATCTTAATGCAAAATGGAACAAAATATTTTAACAGCAGATGCTTTTATGGATATATTAGGCAAAGATCCAGAACACAGAAGTAAGATGTGCCACTTGGAATTGGAGAAAACAAAGCAGGAAATATTACAGTGGAAAATGTAGTTGGCCTGTATGGCTTAGGAAAGTTGGTTTGAAAGAATATTGGCACTTTTGTACTTTGGTGTTGGAAGAGAATACCATAGTTAGAGAATACCATAGTTAGGCAAGAAAATAAGCAAATGGATCATTAAACAGATCAACCCAGAGTTCTCACTGAAGCACAAATGACCAGTCAGTTATCATACCTCATCTTAAGCAAAAATCAGCTCTCTTGAGACATCTATAATACTGGACAAGGAAGAAGTAAAGAAAAAGAAGAGGATGGCCAGCAGTCGAATATGGATGGATTCAGTTACAGTACAATGGCGATGGATGCACTGTTGTAAGATCCAAACAACAAGATTAGGGACAAATTGTCCTGAAAACAAACTATCTTTGTGGTTGCTAAGATCTGACCCTGACTTGATGATGTATAATCTGTCAACTACTCAATCAGTTTCCTGAAAGAACTTGTGCCACTTGTTTAATCTGAATGTAAAGACTTAATGTCTACTTTATGATTGGAATAATGCAGGTACTGTTCTCCTATACAAAAGGAAAATTAGCAAATATTACAAAGGCTTGTGTTTGTTAAAATCTTGGGGAGGTATTTGTCAGAATTCTGAGCAAAATGGTATGAGAAATGAGCAAAATTTGGTTAAGCAGGGTGTGAATTTATATAAGGAAGGAGGTTTGCATAACCAGATTTTTGTTTTTTAGTTGAAAGAAATACAGAGCATGAATGCAAAAACCACCACTTCATCCCATTCAATAGAGTATTAAATAGAATACTCAGGAATATATTATATTAAACTATATTGCTATAAACTATACTGCTAAGCTTGTAAGCCGCCCTGAGTCTTCGGAGAAGGGCGGGATATAAATGGAATTAAAATAAATAAATAAATAAATAAAATAAAATAAAATTATATGTAATGTTTTGCATGAACCCAGTATTGAAGATTAATTTCTGAAGGTAATGAAAACAATAATAAAAAATAAAGCATTGGTGAGAATAAGTGGAAAGTGATTCCATATAAGTGGCGAGGAATAAAGCAAAAAAGTGTTTTAGCTCTTGGTTACTTAATGTATTTATTTATAAATTTGTAAGGCATGTTTTACTGTGACCATTGCTCTATAAATCCACAATTATTCAAGTAGTAATAAATTCCAGTTTTTTGTATATAATTTCAAATAAATTTATAATCATTGTATATATTTATAGCACTAGATTAACACACTTATTAATGTTAAAACCAAACAATGTAATAGTTCTAGTAGATATCATATGAGTTAGTAAAGCTTCAGCTATTTTACATTTTAAAACAGAGATTGGTAGCCAACTCTTTTTAAACATGTAAAAAATTTGCAACTATTTATGTGTTGGTATTTTTAAAATTGATTTAATTTATTTTTTTGGTATATGTAATATAGAGGAATATATATATTCCTTTATTCTTTTTTCTGTTTTGTTTTTTTGTATTTCAGGCTCTCATCTGTTGTTTTTGTTCCACTTTTCTGTATATTAATGGAATGAGAAAATTAAAATAAAAAGGAATGGTTGTGATGTTATTAGACATATGTTGTTTGAGGACATGGAATAATATATTTTTGTATGCATATGGTGCCATGTTATTCCCTTAGAATGCCAATGGTTTGAAAGAAATGTTAGGTTCTATGAATAATCTGAAAATTAATATATTCAAGACCAAGAAATTTGTAGGTCATAGAAAAGATAAAGCAGACTTCCAGTTTTGCAACATGGTGAGACAGATGCAGAAAGGCAGAGTTCTGCCTTCCACACCTGATTTCTCTCTGCTGGGGGCCCTAAAAGGGCCTAAAGTCACCCCAAATAGGTGATAAAGAAGGAGGGGTGCCTTGTCAATCATGGAGAGATGGCAGTATTTCTGTTCAATCCAAGGAAAACCTTCCAAATTGGCACGGGAAAGATTGGCTACATTCCTGTGGCCAGCCATTAGCCACTGACAACCGAAGAAGAAAAGCACCAATTAGCAGATTGTAAACAGCACTGGGTGAGAATATTGATGCTTTCTTTATTATTTTACAACTGAATTGCCTGGGAAAGGCTCCCAAGAAGCTAAAAACCTCTAAACGTGAGAAGGAAGGGGGTTGTAACCAGTGGTGGGATTCAAATATGTGAACAACTGGTTCTCTCTGTGGATACCAATTCTGGAAGTCCATTCTGGGTCTGGGCAACAAAAAATTAGCTACCAGTTCTACCGAACTGGTGTGAACAGGCTGAATTCCACTGCTGATTGTAACCCCACCCTTCCAGAGTAATGGAAGCAGCATTTTAATTTCTCTTATGGGGGACAGAAATACATAATACTGAAGTGGAGGTAACATAAAACTACAGTTTTGATAAATTTCAGAACTGGGATAATTGCTAAGATTTTCTCTTTAGAAATAAAAACTTTGAGGTGAAATATAAGAAATCAACCTTTGTCTTAAGAGTGGAAAATGGATTTTGAATGACATCTAGTGGTGGATTTGAATATAGAACTACAACTAGCTTCCTGGCTGCTTGGTGACTTCTAGCTTAATGCAGAACAGCTGGCAATAAAGGAAAATATTTTGGCATACTTATCACCCTGAACTTCTTGGATTATAAACACTTATTGAGCTTGGACCTCTAATATGAAGAACTATTGGGAGAGAAAGAATAAATTGGCTTTTGACTACGTCTGGCTAGGAGAGACTTTTGAACTGTTTTATGGATGGTTGAACATTTTGAACACTTTGAACATTGTGGATTACAATCTTACCTGACCAACAATTTTTGGATGCCTGAGACAAAGGATCACTACAAAATATTGCTTTTAGGACTGGACTTATATTTGGAACCTATTGGATTATAAAGGCTATACATAAAACCCAGAAAACTAGATGAAACTTTGTTCTACTCTTATTAGGATTGGTGATACTAGACAAGACTTGTATTTGGAGAACATAAAAGTTCTGACAGATTATCTGAAGGGGGAAAACAAAATGGATGTTTTACACCCAGCTAAAAGTGGTAAGAAAATATACCTTGCACTTTCATTTGAAACCCCCAGCCAGGCTAATCAAGGATCTCTAGGAATGATGCCTCAAGAAAAAAATAAACACCTTTCAGAAGGAAATATACTCTGTGCTACAACTAATTTACCAAACAATTGTTTCACACAAAAAGGACACAGAAAGAAACCATAATGAGACTAAAAACAATTTAGATAATATAAATGAGCAATTCTCAAAATTAAATCTACAATTAGAAAATTCCCAAATAACGGCTACAAAGAATGAACAAATAAACCAGAAATTAGAAGATGAAGCAGAGGAAATTGACCCAGAGAGGGAAGAGATTAAAAAAGGAAAATATAAACTACCATATACAAATAAAATACTGCAAGACTTAGTCATGACAATGAAAATTGAAAAGGCGCTTTACCCCTTAGGTCTACAAAATATACCTGATGTTAAAGAAGAAGCATTTAAAAAATGGAATATATAGCTGTCGGGGGAAATGTCACAACCTGAGAGACAAAAAATGAAAAGAGAAATTGAGGGAGAAGGAAAGTGAGAGTTGCTTAAGGAATATAAATGGGCAGAATTCCCCCCAAAAAATACCCCACCTAAATTTTCTTCCTCATTCCAAGCTACTTTTACAAAAATAGAAAGAAAATTCCTGGGTGATTTAATTGCCTTGGCCTGGAAAGCTACTTGGGAAAGAAAGAAAGAAAGAAAGAAAGAAAGAAAGAAAGAAAGAAAGAAAGAAAGAAAGAAAGAAAGAAAGAAAGAAAGAGTTAGACTTAAAAAACAGAAGATTTGACCTATTAGAGGGGGCCTTATATGATTAAATATCTGTTTGAATATGATTAAAAGAACGGGTGACCGTTAGATATCATTAGACTTTTATAATGAAATATTATGATTTAGAATTAATTTAATTTAATTTAATTTATTAATATTTCTATACCGCCCTTCTCCCGAAGGACTCAGGGCGGTGTACAGGGCAAGAATAAAATACAAAATTACAAAAGTTAAAAGTAATTAAATACATGCCCGTTAAAAGAACAATTAATACATAATAAATAACCCCAATAAGATAATAATAAACCCCCCCCAATCCCCCCTCAGGCCAGGCCGGCTTGTTCGAACAAGTATGTTTTTAGGTCGCGGCGGAAGGAGCGGAGATCGGGCGCCGTCCGGAGCTCAACTGGTAGCTGGTTCCATAATTCTGGGGCGCCCACAGAGAAATATCTCCCCCTGGGGGCCACCAATCTACATTCTCTGACCGGTGGCACCCTGAGGAGGCCCTCTCTGTGGGAACGCACAGGGCGGAGGGAAGTTGATGCCGGCAGCAGGTGTTCCCTAAGGTACTCCGGACCCCTGCCATGTAGGGCTTTAAACACCATTACTAGTACCTTGAATCGGCCTGAAACCCGATTGGTACGGGTCTAGATAATCCGCTTCATCCAGGACCAAAGGGAGCTGATGCGCCACCACACTCTCAACAACCTTCGCAAGAAAGCGAAGGTTGGAGACCGGACGAAAGTTGTTCAATACAGCTGGGTCCAAGGCAGGCTTCTTGAGGAGAGACCTCACCACCGCCTCTTTCAAGACGGCAGGGAAGCTACCCTCACTCAAAGAAGCTGATATAACTGCTTGGAACCAGCTGTGTGTCCTCTCCCGGGCTGCATAAACCAGCCAGGAAGGGCACGGGTCCAATAAACATGTGGTGGAGCTCAGTCTCCCCATAATCCTGTCCACTTCCTCCGGAGTCACAGAATCAAATTAAAATGGCATTCTTTTTTCTTTTTTTCTTTTTTGATATGGGAAATATGAAAATAAGAGGATGTCTGGTATGAATAAAATTCTTAGCAATATAAATGTAATTAATATTGAGAAAATCATAACTGACAAAGATATTTCAAATATTGATGGGAGATTGAACTTTAACAAGAGCATGAAAAACAGGATGTTGATTTATGAATTGATATTATTGTTATTTGTATAATATTAGTAAAATATAATGAGGATGTTTATATTTAACTTTGTATGCATGAACAGTAGCAAGAATTGTAACTGTGTAATGAGGGGGAAATGGGAAAAATATGGGTAAGAAAGGAGGATCAGGGGCAAAACACTTGATTGTGCAGTACTGCACAGATTTACATCGAAGAAGTTAATGTTAAATATGTGAACCCAGACAACATGTTGTTTACTAAGCACTAAAGATTGCAATTATAAAAAATCAATAAAACATTATAAAAAAAGATAAAACAAATTATTGCAAATTATACCTAAATCACAAAGAACTAGAGCAAGTAGATAGTCTGTTTTAGAATATGGAGAAACGGAGTGGAGATTTTAAAATTATAATAGCGAAAAATATGTGGTGTCTATGTGAAGTAAATATTTGTGAAATGACTTTGAATAAGAATATGCTTCTTAGGGAAGCAGAAGTTTGCGTCAGGAGAAACAGAAAAAATAAGTGGAACAGGCTACCAAAGAAACATCTATGGTAAAATAAGAGCTAGAGTTAGGAAGAATGGGCACTGAATGAATGTGAACTCAACAAAAAATGAATAATCAGTATGAAAGAAGTGTGTTCAAATGGTTTGGTCATAAAGAGAGAAAAAATGAGGACTGAATGTAAAGCAAATAACAGAAGGAATGTACAGGTTGAGAGAAAGAGGAACACAAAGAATCTTATAAAAGGTAAAAGTTGAGATTTTCAGAAAGGAACAGGTAAGAAATTTAAGAATCTAAAAACAATGTATAAAATAGGATTTGAACATAGTAGAAGCAAAACAACTCTGGAAAGATAGAAAGGTCTGGAAAGATGAACAAGTCTGGTGGTGGTGAACAAGTTTGGGGTAAAGTAGATTTAGTTGTATTTCCCTTCTCTTAACTCTTTCCTTCATTTTATTCATTTATTGGCCTATTTCTTTTTGTGCTTCGTTTCACCCCACAGAGAGTTATAAATTGACTAAATCAAACAATGATAATGTGTTCTCTAAAATACATTTACCACAAACCTTTTTTTGGGGTGGGGGTGTTAGTTTACTCTGATGTAAACAATAGCAATAAAGATTGTTGTTGTTGTTGTTGTTAGTTGCGAAGTCGTGTCCGACCCATCGCGACCCTATGGACAATGTTCCTCCAGGCCTTCCTGTCCTCTACCATCTTCTGGAGTCCATTTAAGCTCACGCCTACTGCTTCAGTGACTCCATCCAGCCACCTCATTCTGTGTCGTCCCCTTCTTCTATTGCCCTCAATCTTTCCTAGCATTAGGCTCTTCTCCAGTGAATCCTTCCTTCTCATTAGCTGGCCAAAGTATTTGAGTTTTAGCTTCAGGATCTGGCCTTCTAAAGAGCAGTCAGGGTTGATCTCCTCTAGGACTGACCGGTTTGATCGCCTTGCAGTCCAAGGGACTCGCAGGAGTCTTCTCCAGCACCACAGTTCAAAGGCCTCAATTCTTTGGCGCTCAGCCTTATTTATGGTCCAACTTTCACTGCCATACATTGCAAGCAATAAAGATTGCTGGTCATTAAATTCTATGGCATGACACTGTTTCTTAGCTGCAGTGCCAGGTTTTTAGCAGTTCGTATAAAATTATATACATAACAATTTTCAGGAAATGCAGTTCTTCTTTGGATATACTGTTTGCATAAAATCAGTTAATATAAAAAGGGGATATATAAGCTTCTCCAAAGTTTTCATGATGCAACTGTGTCTCCAGGTTTGCTTGAAAAGAAGATACATTGTTCAATGGCTGCTTGGTTTGCTACCTATGCTATTTGAATTTATTTATTTATTATTTATTTATTAATTTAATTTCTATACCGCCCTTCTCCCGAAGGACTCAGGGCGGTGTACAGGGCAATAAAAATACAATAAAAATACAATATACAAAAGTTAAAAATAAGATTAAATAGAACTAGCCCATTACAATAAATAAATAATTAAAAATTACTAAATAGAATACCCCAAACCCCATTAGACCAGGCCGGCTTGTTCAAATAGGTAAGTTTTCAGATCATGGCGGAAAGAGCGAAGGTCAGGAGCCATCCGGAGCTCAACCGGTAATTGATTCCAAAGGGCTGGCGCGCCCACAGAGAATGCTCTCCCCCTGGGGGCCGCCAACCAGCACTCTCTGACTGGCGGCACCCTGAGGAGGCCCTCTCTGTGGGAGCGCACAGGACAAAGGGAAGTTGACGCCGGCAGCAGGTGCTTCCGTAAGTAATCCAGACCCATGCCATTTAGGGCTTTATAGGTAATCACCAGCACCTTGAATCTCACCCGGAGGGCAACTGGAAGCCAATGCAGCTCACGGAGTAAAGGTGTTACATAGGAGTATCGGGAGACCCCCATCACAACTCGCGCGGCCGCATTCTGCACCAGTTGAAGCATTTCTTGTCACCATTGATTTAATATGGTCAAAATCTTTCTGCCACCAGATCTGTCTTGCATCTTGTCTCCCAATATTTTACACTACGAAATAAACCCCAAATGGGTCTGTGCCAAGCAACGTCTGACATATGAAATTATTAAAATGCAAGCACAATTTTTGTGGTTGCTTGGTGTGTAATAACCTACACACATTCCTCTAATGTTATCACTGAATCTTTTAACATCTGTGAAGCCTTAAAAATATGACCCCACATTTTCCAAACATGCGTCTCTTCAACTCAGCAGGAAAATGGGTTAAATAGGATGTTTCAAAGAGCAAAATAGAACAACAGGGCATTACTCCTACATGTTTCAGCCTTTCAAATGCTTCTCATATTTTAATGAATGAACGCCCTTTTGGAAATTTTTCATTATGGAAAAAAACATTCTTTTGAGAAGTTTGAAGTCCACAAAGAAAGTACAGATACAAATTCCATTGCTGGACTTATAATAAAATGTTTGTAGTTAGCTGAACAAAATATCTAGTAATACATTTATATGTGCTTCAGAACTGTTATTGCCATTTTTGGTGTACACTGTCAAAACAATTTATTAATTTCTTAAAAGAAAATAAAGTACATCAAATATATATTCTTTATCAAGAAAATATGTGTGACATGTAAGGATACAGATTCCACGGAACTCTTGAACTTAACGTTATTACAAAATTATAAGCAATTATGATGCTGGGCTTGTCATTCAGGAGGTTGGCAGTTTGCGACTGAGTGATGGGGTGAGCTCCACTTCCTGCTTCAGCTCCTGCCAACCTAGAAGCTCAAAATCATGCAAATGCGAGTAGATAAATAGGTACCACTTTGATGGGAAGGTAACGGTGTTCTATGCTCCTCAGCATATAGTCATACTGGTCACATGACCACAGAAATGTTTTGGGACAATGCTGGTTCCCTCAGCTAGAAAACAGAGATGAGCACAGCTCCCTAGAATCAGACACGACTGGTGGGGAACACTGCCTTTTACAAGAAATATGAGAGAAAGGAAAGTTATGCCAGACACCATTGTTGGATTCACATATTATGCCAGGCTAGAATGAGGTTTGCTTGGTTTGTAAGTTTTGGTAAGAACATGGCACTTTCAGCAAATCATAGCTTTATGAATTCCAGAAACTGACTGACAAAGAATGCCAATACTTTATTATTATTATTATTATTATTATTATTATTATTATTATTATTATTATTATTATTATTATTATTATTATTATTATTTTAATCCCATTTATATCCCACCCTTCTCCGAAGACTCAGGGTGGCTTACAATCTAAAGCACAATGTGCTTAGCAACAGCCTTCATTCTATGTATATGCCTGCTTATTAGGGCTTTCGGACCCCCCCCCAGCGGCATTTTTTTTTTTTACAAAGTCAGCTTATTGCCCCGAACAATCTGGGAGGGATGGAAGGCTGAGTCAACCTTGAGCCTGGTGGGATGCGAACCTGCACTAATTGCAGGCAGCTGGTGTTACTTAAGGAGGCATTAGCCCACTGCTCCACCATGCATTTCAGCATGGCACAAAACTTTCATTTTAGCTCAGTTTAATACCAAGTTTTAAAAGAAGTTGGCTCAGCTTTCAAATACAACGGCAAGCCATCATCCCTTTCTGGGCTGCTAGTTTCTATGGAGGTCCCCTTTACCTTGTAGAAACACAAGGGAGTGAATGCAGCACAGCAGCCCCTTAACAGCAGGTAGGTATCCTGTCTCTTATCTTCAGACCTGGCAGTGTACAAGGCAGTTCCATTGGTACTTGAATTGGAATTTTATAACTTAGCTTGTTTTGCAATCTTTATAATGTTGTATTTCTTGCAACAGGTACTGTGGAGACAAATATAGTCAAATACTTAAAGATGATGATGACGATGACGATGATGATGATGATGATGATGATGATGATGATGATGATGATGATGATTGGAAATAAGACCGTCCGAATGAAGGATCTACTTAATTATAGTCTTAGTCAAAGGACAAAGGTATGGAATAAGATTGGAAACTAAGTACATAGTACTCAAATTTATTTATTTATTTACTTACTTACTTACTGACTTATTTATTTATCTATCTATCTATCTATTTATATTCCACATTTATTGTTTGTATAAATAAGTCAAGGTGGCGAACACACCTGATATTCCTTCCTCCTTCTCCTATTTTTCCTTACAACAACAACCCTATGAGATGATTTGGGCTGAGAGAGAGTGACCTTCATTCTTAAAGCAGGGCTAGATCTGTTTTGTTGGCGGAAACTCAGGCATTCTGATTTATGTAAACAAATGAAGTTTATAACATACCTAAAGTGTTATGTGACAAGAAGTAGTCATGGATTTGACAAAATATTACAGGATCCAATCTGGGTCAGTCATCGGGACCAGAGGTTTGGTCTTCCAAGCTTTTGGACTCGTGCTGAAGCCCATCCTCAGGGAACTTCTCTCTCACCAGAATGTGAGATGCAGATTGGATCCTGCAATGTTACCCTGGGACATGTATATCCGCCTTCATTCGTGCCTGTCAGATTGCATAGAATTGTCACGCTCCAGGTCCCTTCCCTGAAATCCTGCCACTTGGTGGGACATCCAAAGTGCAGGATCTGAAGATGGGCTCCAGCACAAGTCTGAAAGCTTGGAAGACTAAACCTCTGGTCCCAGTGACCAATCCAGTTTGGACCCTGCAACGTTATCCTGGGACAAGTATATTCGCCCACACACCACCCAAATAGGACAGTATATCTGTGAAGCAAGGGTCAAACTGACCTGCAAGGATAGTACAAGAGTACAGTTTGAAAAAGAGAAGTACATGTCGAAACAGAAGAAGCTTTCATTGGGATTTGCTGGAAATGGAATGCAGAGACAAAAGTATCTATGATTGGTGGATTTGTATCAAAAACATAAAAGAAGCTAGTTCTCAGTATAGGTAGTTGCAACAGTTCATTTAGCAACCATTCAAAGTTACAATGAAAAAGAGACTTAAGACCGTTTTTCACACGACCATTGCACATCCCCATGGTCACACGATCAAAATTCAGACCATTGGCAACTGATTCATATTTATGACGGTTGCAGTGTCTTGGAGTCATGTGATCATCTTTTGCAACCTTCTGACCAGCAAAGTCAATGGGGAAGCCAGATTCATTTAATAACCATGTTACTAACTTAAGAACAGCAATGATTCACTTAACAACTGTGGCAGAAAAGATCATAAAATGGGGCAAAATCAACTTAACAAAGGTCTCACTTAGCGACAGGAATTTAGGGCTCAATTCTGGACATAAGTCAAGGACGACATGTACTGTTTTCAATCCACAGAAAGTAACACTATATAATCTTGTCTCTGGAACTTCCTGCCACTTTCAAGAAGTGGAAAGTTTGTTCATCTTCTATTATACATTTAAACACTTCAGCACCTGTGGGAGCATTTGGGTGCCATTAATTTGCAATGTGGAACATAGCGCAATGGATATACAACTGCCTACATTTCTCCCTTGCCTATATTTAATGCTCACTCAAGGTGAAATCCATTCTTACGAAGAAAGCCAACATACGCACAACATGGGCAATGGCTTTATTTATGTTTCACTTAAGACAATTTACTGCCTTGTAGCTATGCAGTTCAATTCTGCCATAATATGTTAAACTCTGCTTGCTTCTTTCAAGGGCTTGTGAGTGGATTTTAGATCCTGAATGCATCTTTATTTAGCACGTTGTCTCAAATGTTGAGACGGAAACTTTCCAGTGTTCGTGTAAATAGAATGCTATATGACTAAAAAGTCTGGATTGCTAATTTTTATCAAAAAATGCCTAAATCATATTTAATACGGTTTGCAAATAGAACCATTGCCACCTACCAAATACTCTAATAAATTTACTCAAGAGATGAATAAATTAGTATGTTACATCTTCCCACAACTCTCTTTTTAGGTAAGTCACATTACTGTTTATTTGCGTATGCCCATTAACGGATGTGTAATTTACAGCCCATAATATGCATATTCTCTGTTGTGCCTAATGCATAGAACATGTTAAAATTCATACTAAATCAAGTACTATAGTGGGAATGAACAACATAATATTAATGTAGGAGAATATCCAGACAATAAGGCATATGATCTCACTGTCTGGAGCAGTGATGGAGACAGGCCAACTTTTCAGATTGGAACAAAGACTCATGGGGTTCTTTTGTAGATTGCTTTTTTTTTTTGAAAGGGTGTCTTTTTTGAACCTCTCATGCCCAAAGTCAATGAGAATGCCATCACCTTGCTCCTCTGTGACTCAACATCCTTAAAAGGACCACAGCAAGCCCTAGTAGGTACAAAACCTTCCTTGTAGAGCAGCATTCACTGCTCTGAGTAGATTGTCCATGCTACCTTTCTTTAGATACTATAGGGCAGGGGTCTTCAAACTTGGCCCTTTTATGACTTGTGGACTTCAACTCCCAGAATTCCTCAGTCCACAAGTCATAAAAGGGCCAAGTTTGAAGACCCCCCTGCTATAGAGAAATATAACTGTTTATTTAAGCTTTATTTAATAACTACATTACACTCATTCATTTTCAAGAGTAAAAAGGAATTTTCTAAACGGATTTATAATCTCTATGTAACATCTGAGAAACAGAAAACAACTATTTTCAAAAAGATATTCTACTCCTGCATTATAAACCCAATGCTCAGAGTGATATTTCTACATGAATATCACAATGTTTCTTTCATTTTTTTATGTCACAATGGTTTCCAAATAATCAGAAAGTACATAAAAATGAAATGGGTCTAATAACAATAGAGCACTACAGACAGGACCGCCTTAAAACTAAAAAAAAAGAAAAACCTGAAGAAGTCAAGGACAAATCGTATTCACATTATTGCCCATACGGTCATATGTACATCTCACTAGAAATTGAGTTTGACTTGAAAGAGTCTTTATTTTTACCATAACAATCCTTATGAGATGTCACTTAAATTTCATAAGTGTTTGGTGGCTTTTTCCAAAATCAGGTAAAATACTATTATTCTATTTTAAGAACTCCCTGAGGTCTTCCACCCCCACCCCCAAATCTGATTGATACATTTATTGATACTGCAATCACATTTGGGACCAAAAAAACTTTATTGAATTTTTCTACATACAGACCATGCACAATGATTGAGGGATGTCATCAGAATATTTATAATTACACACTGATGCAACCTTATGCAGGAAAAAATGATAAATCATGATGATTATGCCTGAACATTTGTCGCCATTTTGCATTTCACAATAGCCTCTTTAAAACTGTTTGAAGGACCAATTTAAATATTTTTGTTTATTACTGAAAATATTAAATGAAGAAGATTGTAACCTTTGTGCTGCCTGTTCCATTAATTTGTCTTACCAGAGTGGCAAGGAGCAGATTTATTTCAGTCTCTATAATCAGGAAGATCAGGAAGCCAAAAAGAAAAAAAAGGCGGGGAAGAAGAAGAAGAAGATGCAGCATTGGGTGAAAAATGCATAACTCTATTAAAGTTACTGGAGCATTACACATTACACAAGCAGAAAATCTACGCTGGATATTCATTGAAATTTTCTTGATAAAGCATGTTACCAGTGAGTTATAGAAACATATTAGGCTGCACAGTAGCAAGGAAAGTAACACTTCACATAACATTGTATATTAAAAAGTTGAGATGATGTTCTTATTATTAGTGTTACACCAAATAGAACTTTCTTGGAGAAAGTTTGCCACTTGACTCCATCGGCATAGTTGCAAACTTTGACACAATATTTTAAATTTAGCCTAAAACCAACCAGAACATAAAAATATACATGTTAAGTTTAAATACAAGCCAGCTTAAGAGAAACACAAATACACAGTCAGAACGCCAACATTAGACTGTAGACCATGTGCTAATTTGCATGAATGATAATTTGCTGTTCTTTGGAGTATTGTGTTGGCTTGCCTAGAATTGGGACTCTCTTTCTAACTTATAGAGTCGTGCTTGCTCAGCAAGGGATTTTTCATCACTTGTGAAGAAGGAGGTTGTGTGTGGTGTGCAGCATAATGAATCCATACCCATATAGTTTTCTCTTAAGAACTATGTAATTACATTATCAACCTTCCTGTGCTATTGTTGTTGAGAGATTAATCAGGCATTGTATTAGGTAACAGAACAAGCCCTCATTTGGGGAAATGATACAAATGCTTGCAGCTTTATTTAAACTTGGTATCACTCATCCTCTACAATGAAAATTAAAATGATATTCTCCAAATGAATGGTTGTGTCTAGTATGAACTTTATTGTGCATGTATAGTTTGTATATGTAGAATAATTAAGCAATTGTCTTAGAACAAAGATTAGTTTTGATCCCAAAGCATTGCCATAGAATATTAGAGTGTGCTCCAATGCACAATTAATGCTGCTTAACCACTAGGCTATGCTATTTTCTTCAGTGGATATCAAAACTCTGGTATATTCATTTTATTGCCTCTCCTCTCCACTTGAAATATAGATTCATCGGTGAATCTGAACTGGAGCCCTTTCATACTTTTTGAACTCTAATTCAGAAAGTGATCTCCATATATGGCAAAGCACATGTGCAATACTAGCCAACTATGAATGATTGGTTACATCTAGATGCAGTAAACATAGAAGCATTCCTGGTTGCTTAATAAAAGGTAAAGTTTCCCCCGCACATGTGTGCTAGTCGTTTCCGACTCTAGGGGCCGGTGCTCATCTCCGTTTCAAAGCCGAAGAGCCAGCGCTTGTCCAAGGACGTTTCCGTGGTCATGTGGCCGGCATGACTACACGCCAAAGGTGCATGGAACGCTGTTACCTTCCCACCATAGTGGTCCCTATTTTTCTACTTGCATTTTTATGTGCTTTCGAACTGCTAGGTTGGCAGAAGCTGGGACAAGTAACAGGCGCTCAGGATTCAACCCGCCAAACTGCCAACCTTCTGATTGACAAGCTCAGCGTCCTAAGCCACTGAGCCACTGCGTCCCTATGGTTGCTTAATACTTTATAATTAATGTACATAACTCTATGTACTGTATATCTAGACTTAATTAAGTGGGCATAGGATTGGTATTTACATTTATAAAATGTTCTACGCATTTTTCTTTTCTCTAATTTAAGTCATTATCTAAGGAGGAAAAGTGTGTTGACTTTTGAGGTAGGTTAGTAGGAAACAGAAACCACAAGAATAACTGGAGCTCTACTCTATTGTTGAAGAGGATAATAACAGAATCTTGAAAGTCCAACAGAATTTCTCTCTTCCCCCTTTTATAGCAAGGAGAATCAAGGCAAGATAATCTTGAGTTTCTTTCTCACCCTCTCCTATTTCTCAGAATTGAACTTGTGCTTACATGACTGTTTTCACACTTCTTCAAGGTTGTTTCCCATGTGGAAAGAAGAGTTGCCTATCTCTATGCATAAGGTTATTTTTAATAATGTATATCTGCTCTCCAAAACAGGGGTCCCCAACTTCCATTCTGTGGACCAATACCAGGCAGCAGCATGCCAGCAATCAGGCTGCACAAACAAGCAAAGCCCCATCCGCGAGATGCAGGCTGCACACAAAACCACGCATCCTCTGGGCCATGGAAAAACCTCTTTCCACCAAACCAGTCCCTGGTGCCCAAAAGGTTGGGATCTCTGCTCTAAAATATTGTAAACCACTCTGACAAAGTTGAAGGCTGCCATACAAATTATAAAAAAAAAATATTTTACTTATTTTTCAATAAGTTGGTTGTTTTTTAAATTTTAAATAAATTACTTCATTGTCTCTGCCTTAAAAATCTGTGCCTGTTCTATGTAGAATGGCTGCAACATAGATGCAGCCTGAACAGAAAATGTAAATATTTGTGCAGCAACAATAAAAACAATGTATGGAGCAAGCTTTCTCAACCTGATGTCCTTCAGATAAGCTCAGTTTTAATTTTACATTTCTCACCCTTTGACCAAGCTGCCTGGAGATTCTGGGAATAAAGTCAAACAGGTAAACAAATCACCTGGTTATTGGAAAAGTAATCTAGAGCCTTTGCAGAAGTAGAGACAACATTGTGTTCAATGGACCTGTTTCCCAAAAACATGAGACTTGGGATCTGCTGAGACGAGACAATTAAAAGCAATGAACAAAGCAATAGAATGTGAAACTTAGAGCAACGAATTCATGAGAGTTTATACTGTTGCTAAACTTTTATACAATTCATTGAATTTTTTTTTCCACATGTATAAAAACTCTTTGGATTGTATTGTTTAGAACTATGAAGCCTTAGGATAGGAAAAGAAAACGAGAATTCTGAAATCAGAAGGAGAAACAAGTAGTTGGCTTTCATTCTTTCTTCTAAGGCAGGGGTGTCAAACTGCTGGCTGGATGCGTCATGAGGAAACCGTGCCCACCCTATTGCCAGCAATGGGGAAAAAGCTCCGATAGGTCACGCGACATCATGAGACATAGTGAGTTTGACATGTCTGTTCTAAGGGATAACTGTTCAATGTTGTATCTTTAGTTTGTACTGCGATAGATTTACTTAAGCATATATTAACTTTTATGTCCCCCTGCATTTATTTAATGTTTTATTTTTCCTCATACATTTTTAGAGCTTAATTTTATATATATCGTTTAGATTTTAGAATAGAATAGGACAGAATAGAATATTCTTTATTGGCCAATGTGATTGGACACACAAGGAATTTGTCTCCAGTTCATAAACTCTCAGTGTATGTACAAAAACAAAGTAATAAGTCAAACATCATCATCATCATCATCATTATCATCATCATGTTGGAAGGGACCTTAGAGGTCATCTAGTCCAACCCCCTGCTCAGGCAGGAAACCCTATAGCAAACATGTCAACCCTAAAGCAGACGTTGCGCAATGTATTGGAGCTTTTTCTCCATTGCTGACAATGGGGCAGGCGCAGTTTTGGGATGACGCACCCGGCCCCATGGGCCAGCAGTTTGACACCCCTGCCCTATAGCATTTCAGACTGTCCAGTCTCTTCTTAAAAACTTCCAGTGTTGGAGCATTCACAGCTTCTGGAGACAGGTTTTTCCACTGATTAATTGTTCTAGCTGTCAGGAAATTTCTCCTTATTTCTAGGTTGCTTCTCCCTTTGGTTAGTTCCCACCCATTCCTTCTTGTCCTGCCTTCAGGTACTTTGGAGAATAGCTTGACTCCCTCTTCTTTGTGGCAATCCCTGAGATATTGGGACACTGCTGTCATGTCACGCCTCATCTTCATTAAACTAGACATACCCAATTCCAGCAACCATTCCCTATATGTTTTAGCCTCCAGTCCCCTAATCATCTTTGTTGCTCTTCTCTGTACTCTTTCTAGAGTCTCAACATCTTTTTTACATCGTGGTGACCAAAACTGGATGCAGTATTCCAAGTGTGGCCTTACCAAGGCATTGTAAAGTGGTATTAACACTTCACGTGATCTTGATTCTATCCCTCTGTTAATGCAGCCTAGCACTGTGTTGGCTTTTTTGGCAGCTGCAGCACACTGCTGGCTCATATTTAAGTGACTGTGCACTAGGACTCCGAGATCCCTCTCACAGTTACTACTATTGAGCAAGGTACCACCTATACTATACCTGTGCATTTGTTTTTTCTTGTCTAAATGTAGAACCTTACTTTTTTCACCACTGAATTTCATTTTGTTAGATCGAGTCCAGTGTTCAGGTCTGTCAAGATCCTTCTGTATCTTAAGCCTATCTTCTGGAGTGTTGACTATTTTTGCCAGCTTGGTGTTTTCTGCAAATTTGATGAGTTTCCCATCTACCCCTCATCCAAATCATTGATGAAGATGTTGAAGAGCATTGGGCCCAGAACAGAGCCCTAGGGCACCCCACTACACACTTCCTTCCATGTAGATGCAGTTCCATTGAGGACCACATGCTGAGTAAGGCCAAGCAGCAAGCTATGAATCCATCTGGTGGTGATGCTGTCTAACCCACATTTTTCTATCTTATCAAGTAGTCGGTTGTGATCTACTTTATCAAATGCCTTACTGAAGTCCAAGTAAATTATATCTACAGCATTCCTCTGGTCCACTAATTTTGTCACCTGGTCAAAGAATGCAATAAGATTTGTTTGGCATGATCTGTTTTTGACAAACCCATGTTGGCTTTTGGTAATGACTTTGTTTGCCTCTAGGTGTTCGCTGATTCGTTGTTTGATCATCTTTTCCAGAATCTTCCCAGGTATTGAGGTCAGGCTGATAGGTCTGTAGTTTCCTGGATCCATTTTTTTTCTTTTTTTGAAGATGGGAACTATATCAGTTCATAAATCATAAGATACTATCATAAATCATGTTACAAACAAGTGATAAATTATAAGAGATGGTGGTAGGAAAGATGAGAAAGATGAGATGATGAGAAAATGAGAAAGATGAGAAGGAAAACAGCAATACAAACCTTCCACATGGGTAAATATCTTTCTGTGAAATTTTTTAAAATGCATTGTTTAAATTTTTAACCTTGTGCAACATTTGTTTTTATATATTTTTTTAGCTTTTAGAAGATTATTGTTTGCATTCCGTTCTCCATACGCTGATCTGTGATTGTCAGGTTGATTGACTGTTCACTGTTTGCAAAAGTAGCAAACAGTTGCCTATCACCTTGTTTTAAGATGCGTTTGGCCAGCGGTGTCTGATTAAGTGGCTTGAGGGGTGGTTCTTCTGACCTTCATTCTGAAAGTGATCTGTCTTTGATTGATGTAACCCAACTCTCTGGGTGAGAATGCAATTTATTTTAGGATCTCTGCACAACACTTGGCTTTAGAACAAACCCTTTCCACTCTTTTTAAAAGGACAAAATGTGATTGCATCTGAGGTACAAGGGGTGAAACGATGAATGCAAGACTTATTTTTAGAGAATTCAAAATGTTTATTTTGAAGTGTATCTTAATACCTTTAATGGCTTTATTTAAAAGTAGTGCCATGCATTCACAGGATATGGCGCTAAATGCAAATTATGCTAAAATGGTGCTCTTTTCCCTAAAGTGGGCCGGGGGGGAGGGGGAAAATAAGGCACAGACAAGCATATTCTGCACATCAAGTTGGTTCCCTTCCAGTGTAAAATATGGACTTGAGTGACTGCAAGGGGAGCTGTCAGTTTGGACTTGCCTTCCCTGTCAAGGGCTGTGTCATCTGTCAATGTCGGTTCCACCTCACTGTACCACATAGAGGGGATGCACTGTTGCCTCCCAATTGATAACATGCTGCCAGAATCATGCTAGTTTCTCATCTGTCTTCTTGTAGCTGTCAAAACTGCAATCCATTAATTAGTTTGTTCTCGTGAATTTTAGTTGCTCTGAAGACATGTAGATTCTAAAAGTAAGGGAATGGCACACACACTCACAGGCACACAAACCGACAGCAGTGCCAAGAGAGGTCTGCAAATCCTAAATGGCATTTATTATGGGCAGCGTAAGTGCCAGTGATCACAAGTAACAGACTGGCTGGGTGTAATGACGTAGCCGGTCTCACTGCACGGCTTTTAATGAGACCGAGGTTCCTCCAGAAGCAGAAATGGAATGACAAATAAGAGGAAGAAAGTTCCAAAGAAGGAGGTCAGCTCAGACGTGGAGGTGTAGCTTGTATGTAACAGCCTCTTTCCCCCCCCCCCAGTATTTTGCAATTCCAAACAAATGTTCATAGTATATAATACATTGGCATGAGCAACCAGAACTAGAGTAAAATTATGATGATGATAATAACCACAAAACAACAATAATTGACATTTATCAGTAGAATGTCTTAAGATTTTTAATTTTTTAAAAAAATACTTTCAGTGATACTTGGTTACACAATTACACTCATAGTAATAACAACCAGGGTGGATATGAGGGAAGTTAACTTCAATGAGCTTCCAGTGAACCTATTTACTCAGTAAATTACGTCCTGAGCTTTGGTCCTATTGGAGATTAGCTGTTGAAATATAGAGGCGTGTCACCTCTTCTAGAATTAGCAGTCTCCAACATCCTTGACAAATGGCTATCCAGTTTCTGCTTGAAGACATCCTGTAAAGGGCTACCCATTATCTCTTTAAAACTGATCTCATTGTCAGGTTGGCTTATCACTGGCCTGTTTTTTCCAGTATTCAGTCAGGATCTCTTTGCTGTACCTTAAAAGGCTTATTCTGGATCCTGTACTTTGGGATAATTAAAAACTGGTATGCCATCCTTCTGTTACTACTCTTGGGTGTAAGGAGTAATTGAAGTGAGAACTTTATGATGAATTGGTTGAGGGAAAGGCAAAGAGAACTTTGAAATTCAGGGCATCCAGACAGCCAACTATTTCTGTCCCATTTGTACACTAGAAAAGCCCACTTTACTATTAGATGGAAACAAGAGTTAAGAGGGTTGTATTTCTTGCTGTCATCTAGTTTTGGAGCTCAGATGCGGTAGACTTATTCTTGCTCAAAGGGTAGGCAAAGTCTCAGAAGCTTCTAAAGAACAACCTCTATACTTGCATCCCTTGAAACAAGACTGAAACACAGTTGCCAGGGGGGGGGGGAGAAAGCTTCAAAGAGAAAGAGAGAGTTCATTGGTGGGCTGAGTTTCCCCTATCCTTTGAGTATTGCCTGTGTTTTCCATCTCTCACTCCAGGGCAAGCATCAATAGTATCATAGTCACACATAGGAGAGCCTCCAGAGATATAATCTGTCATAATTGCAAATGTGTGAACAGAAATTCATTTTTTGTTGTAAGCATATCCGGAATAAGTTAAACCCAAGTTGGGATGGGTTGAATATACAAGTGAATTTAGAAGAAAGTGAATGAGTGAATGAATGAATGAATGAATGAGCCTTTATTGTCAAAGTACAACCATGTATACAATGAGATTGGCTGAGCCTCCCTCTGCGCCCCACCACCACAACTCACAGTGTAGGAAAGGACATGTTCACATTGGTGTATTCATTGTGAACTAGCATTACAACTTCAATTTACTTTAAGAGAGACAGGAGGGAAACAGAAAAGGAGGGAAATCAAAAGATACTGCAGCTAATTGCCTGTAATTTGCAATGTCCAAGGATAAGGAATAAATATTCTTCACAGGAATTGAAGCAGAGAGCGCAATTTGAAAAATGGTGTAAATCATTAACCAAATCATTCTTGAATTTGATTGATTGAGTTGGTTTCATTTGATTTCAGTTCTGCTTTTCTATAACTAAAATTGTCTTAAAGGTATGTGCAAAATCGCGTGGTCACACAGAGAGACGGACACTGGAGCTGGGTAGTAACTTCTTTATTGGATCAGGAATGAAGCTGGAGCAAAGGGGTTACCTGGCATCTCTTTATACCTGCCCAGGTGAATCGCGACCAATAGATTCAAACCTGGGCTTCCCGCCAGTGCAGGTGGCCAATGGATTTAAACCCTGGCTTCCCGCCAGAGCTGACCATGCCCTGGGGCTGTCAACGACTTGCTCTATTCAGGCTTTCCTGCCAAAAGCGGTTATAGCCTGGAGCTGTCCAGCCCCCTGCTGTGCTGACATTCCGTGTATGCTTTAAGAGCATACACTACAGTATGTGAAATGGGTTTTAAAATTCTCTTTCATATGCCAAGCCAGTCAACTTTTGAATAGCCAATGCTGAGGACTGATAATGGAAGAAAAATCTTATTTCACTGATAGGTGTTTTTTCTGATATACCAATGCTCTTTGTTTTCTTAAGCAGTTAACAGCATGAATTGTAAATTTATCAGTCAGGATCCTTCTTGTATTAGTCCATCACATGATCTATAGAGACATAATGAGCTGAAAAACAAGATTTCTGTATTTCTTTAGTGAAGTCAGGATTTATCTATTTCATAATACCTTTCTTTAGCCATTTTAAAGTTTTGATAGCCAGCTATAAGAGCAATTTGCTTGGTTCATTCCATATAATTTTCAGTGAGTTGCAATTCTAACTTGTATATTCATGTTTTGATACAGGATGCAAAAATATTTTGTCTCCATAATTAATTTCGCATTATCTTTTACTCATAGAGGAAGATCATAATGACCTTTAAATTCACTTACAAATTGGAAGTCATTGATTAATATGGACCAATTGGCTTCAGTTACACGTTCACTGGCAAATCATTATTTCTGTCCCAGTTGTTTAATTGGCTGGGATGCTCTTTCCCATCAAATATATTCTCTGTCAGAACTACTTGCTAGCCTTTTGCAGAGTTCCTGGATGCTTTCCAGGTCATTAAAGCTACATCTTCCGTTCAATCTCTTTTTAGCCAGAGCCAACACTCTAGCTTCTTGGTCTTAATTAAAGCAAGGAAAATTTTGGAATATGTCAAACGGCAGGTGATATGCATGAAACGGACAAAAAGTGAAGCAAACCATTCATCTGTGAAACTCACTTTTTGACCACTTTAGAACTTTAGATTTCACAAAGCAGGTTTCCCCAGCAAATACATTTTTAAAGATATAATAAAAATGTTTTATTTTCAAATAAGCACAAACAAATCACAATATTCAAATATCCTCTAGCTCCCCAGAATGGCTTCCCAACAGAGAAGTTAATTAAGCATTAAATTCTTCATTCTCTAGAACAGAACAGAACAGAATAGAAGCAGAAGGGACCTTTCAGATCTTCTAGTCCAGCCCCCTGGTCAAGCAGGAGAACCTATACCATCTCAGCCAGGTGGTTGTCTACTCTCTTCTTAAAAATCTCCAGTGATGGAGCGCCCATGATTTCTGGAGTTAAGCTGTTCCACTGGTTAATTGTTCTCAGTGTCAGGAAGTTTCTCCTTAATTCCAGGTTGCTTCTCTCTTTGATCAGTTACCAGCCATTGTTTCTCATCCTTCCTTCTGGTGCTCTGGTGAACAACCTGATCCTCTCTGCCTTGTGGCAGCCCCTCAGATTGTGGAACACTGCTATCATGTCTCCCCTATTTCTTCTTTTCTTGAGACTAGCCAAACCCAAGTCCCACAGCCCTTCTTCGTATGTTTTAGCCTCCAGGCCTTTGATCATCTTAGTTGCTCTTCTCTGAATTTTTTCCAAACTCTCAACATCTTTTTTTATACTGGGATTTTCCTTGAATATCTCTTTTTGGTGTTTCTCTCTCTTGTACTTTATACCTAAGTATTCTCTAACCCAACAATGTGATTACATAGAGAAACTACTAAATTGTAACATGTATATGGTAATAAAACTAGTGCTCTATGCACAAGGACATCAAAAATATGATAAACTCTGTTTAGTCTTTCTGCAGTTACACTAATATAGAAGAAATGGTGGAATAGAATCATTAAAGAAAGGATGCCAAAGGAGAGAACAGAATGAAATGTGAATAAGAAAAATTAAAATAAATTTTAAATTATTTTAAATAATTAAATTGAATTATTGAATTGTCCCACAGCGAGTTGTCCCACGGTGAGTTGGCCATGGCGAGTTATCCCATTCCGCTTTAGTCATATGTGTGGCTGTCCCATCAAGGTCCAAAAGCAGTTCCATGTGTGCTTTATGGTAGATACAGATTATATAACTATAGATATTATTATAATGTCCATGCAATATGTCATTTATTGAGTTCATTATTTCTGGTAACGGTTAAATCTTCTGTGCATTAAACCATGCAAAAACATCACTTATTCACCACTTTATTATGTCAATGGCATTAAAATTTTGTGATGATATAATGTGCTCCGGATCTGAGAAGGGATTGGCATTGGCACAGCAAAGATTAGGCCAATATGGTTTTTCACCAACTCAGAAATGGGCAGAGCACTTAAACTCAGTGGCAGAAGAAGGTCCTTAAAACAAAATTATTGCTTGTTTTTCTCTACTCCTGGGAAACATACTCTGTCTTTCCCCCTCAACTATTGATTAGATTAGCTTTCATATTTTTTCTAATAAATATGAATTTATACAGGTGGTGTAAGACCTGGCTTGTGTGATAGCATGCTAAGCACATCCTACATGCTTATCTAAACTGATCACTTTTACTGGTTCTTACCTGGACTGTAAATATAAATGAATTTATGAATGAGATTAGATATAAGTAAACTTTACGTATTTGTCTTTTCACATGCCTACTGATAAATTGCTTTTTTAGAGGCATTGATTCTCTGAAACATAAAGATATGTTTAGTGTCTAATGCATAAACAAATTTGCAATGTAACTCTTGAATGAGCTACAAAATATGTATTTTCAAACATTCAGACAATTACTAGCTGGGTGAAAAGAGTTATGATTTCTATGCCTTTTTTTGCTTCCATCAAGAGGTCCTTCTTGCAGTCCAGAGAGAATAGCCCAGAAGTAAATTGCATAGCCTGTATAGTGGTTTACATTTTATTCCATCCCAAGATTTTTGATGCCTTACTACACAAAAATTTCCAAAGGAGAGGTCTTATTCCTGTAAATGCTCTCCATGTCAAAATATCAGTAGTGGTCAAAACAGCCAAGCTCAGAGAGCACCATGGCCCCCATAAGTCAAAGATTATATCATAGAGGATACACACAGGTAGAGACAGGTGACCTTATAAGCATAGTGGCATGATGCCAACCCCAAAACTAATGAGTTTTCTTCCGAATTCAGAATGCAGTTGTAAAAGTGGAGCATTCATTTCTCCTTCAGCTACTGAGAAATTGCTCAGAATACTTCATTATTCTTCCATCTCCTCCTTCTGGATACTTCCGGATTGTATGTCTAAGGAGATTCTCATTATTCAGGTCATTATTATCCCAAAGGTGTTTTTCAAAAGGCAACTCGACTTTCTTTGTTTCTTTTTTTCCCTTGAAGATGTTTCACTTCTCATCCAAGAAGCTTCTTCAGTTATGATTTGTGGTTTGCATGGATGAGCCATCCACATAGTTTGAAAAATTGGGGGGGGGGGCGTACTGGTTTAATATTCAGGATCAATATTATTTGTACTTTACGAGAGGTGTGAATACTTTGATTCACATATTTGTAAATACTTATGTGTTCCGAATCTGTAGGGACTGAAATTCACAGAATTTTCCAGGTTCATCTGAATAGGAGTTTTAAGAATGCAATCCTGATTTAGCTGGAAGGTTGCAGAATGGAAAGGCCAAGTTATATTTATTCCAACTTCAATTCCACTTCACTTAGATATGAGCCAGCAATGTGCTGCAGCTGCCAAAAAAGCCAACACAGCATTAGGCTGCATTAACAGAGGGATAGAATCAAGATCACGTGATGTGTTAATACCACTTTGCAATGCCTTGGTACGGCCACACTTGGAACACTGCAACCAATTTTAGTCACCATGATCTAAAAAAAATGTTGAGACTCTAGAAAGGGTACGAAGAAGAGCAACAAAGATGATTAGAGGACTGGAGGCTAAACCAGATAAGAAACGGTTGCTGGAATTGGGTATGTCTAGTTTAATGAAGAGAAGGATGAGGGGGGACATGATAGCATTCTTCCAATGTCTCAGTGACTGCCACAAAGAAAAGGGAGTCAAGCTATTGTCCAAAGCACCTGTAGGCAGGACAAGAAGCAATGGATGGTAACTAATCAAGGAGACAAGCAACTAGAACTAAGGAGAAACTTCCTGACAGTTAGAACAATTAATCAGAAGCAGTGAATGCTCCAACACTGGAAGATTTTAAGAAGAGACTGGACAGTCATTTGTCTGAAATGCTATAGGGTTTCCTGCTTGAGCAGGGTGTTGGACTAGATGACCTCCAAGGTCCCTTCCAACTTTATTTTTATTATTATAAAACTTTTATTCATAAACATGAAACTCAGTCAACTGAGTTTGTATTCAGATATTATTATTATTATTATTATTATTATTATTATTATTATTATTATTATTTCTGAAATGTTGACCATTTGGGGATAGAGAAATCAGAAATTACTAAGAAATGTGCTTTAACAAAGGTCAAGTAATGTAAAAAAAAAATCTTATTACATTCTTTGACCAAGTGACAAAACTAGTGGACCAGAGGAATGCTGTAGATATAATTTACTTGGACTTTAGTAAGGCATTTGATAAAGTAGATCACAACCTACTACTTGATAAGATAGAAAAATGTGGGTTAGATAGCATTACCACCACATGGATTCGTAGCTGGCTGACAGGCCGTACTCAGCGTGTGGTCCGCAATGGAACCGCATCTACATGGAAGGAAATGTGTAGTGGGGTGCCCCAGGGCTCTGTTCTGGGCCCAGTGCTCTTCAATATCTTCATTAATGATTTGGATGAGGGGATAGATGGGGAACTCATCAAATTTGCAGACGACACCAAGCTGGCAGGAATAGCCAATACTCCAGAAGATAGGCTTAAGATACAGAAGGATTTGGACAGACTCGAACACTGGGCACTATCTAACAAAATGAAATTCAATGGTGAAAAAAGTAAGGTTCTACATTTAGGCAGGAAAAATCAAATGCATAGGTATAGTATAGGTTGTACCTTCCTCAATAGTAGTAACTGTGAGAGGGATCTCGGAGTCTTAGTAGACAATCACTTCAATATGAGCCAGCAGTGTGCTGCAGCTGCCAAAAAAGCCAACACAGTGCTAGGCTGCATTAACAGAGGGATAGAATCAAGATCAAGTGATGTGTTAATACCACTTTGCAATGCCTTGGTATTATTATTATTATTATTAAAAAAGCCCTCATTAGCTTTCCAAAATATTGCCATAACCAAAGTGCAGCACTGTCTGTTAGTGACACACAAGATTGAAAACTTTACATGACAAAGGAAATGTGTTCTGTTACAAACGTCCAATAAACTTTCATTCCTGAGAGTATGCTGTTTCCACCTGAGCATACCATTACCTTTGTCCCCATTAGGCTTCGAGAACTGGCCAGACAATATACTAATGTCTAAGTCACTGCTAGAGTTTTAAAAGCATCTGGTTAAACCTGACTTCTAGCTGGGGTGCAACTTTTGTTATCAAATAACTTTCCATCACTTACCAACTGCTTTGCTAGAAATTACTGAACACATTTCTACTGCCATAAAATTGGCTTGGACTATATTTCTGGATTCCAAGAAAGCTTTTGACAGCCAACTATGATACTTTATGTAACAAGTTGTCAGCATACTGTGTATCACCTAAAGCTGTCACTTGGCTTAGGTAAAAACTGTCAGATTGACTGCAAAATATTGTTACTGGGAGCACGAAATCTTTTCAACCTATTTCTGTTAGGATTCAATAGATAGAGCCCATGCTATGACTTTTTTTAAAAAAAATTCTAGCTATAAATGATCCATCCTGTGTGTTTATGGTGGGGAGGGGTACGGAGGAAAAGACATATATGGAGAGAATAGTACCATTTGTAAGACCAGCAAAAGGCATAAGCAATCCACTTTTCTTTATGAAAGAAAACAGTCTTCATTCCTTGTATTTTGTAGGACAATTCCCATTTATTGTAATGCTTATAAAAGAAGAGCATGAACCAACTGAAAAAAATATGAAATATCTACCCAGAATCAGTAGCATTCATTCATTCATTCATTCATTCATTCATTCATTCATTGCCTGGTGTCTAACTTCCACCAATCAATGGGATGTCAAATAAGGAAGAAGAGAAGGTTTACAGACTTGCTATAAAATAAAAATGGGTACTGAAAAATAGAGGTAGAGAAAAAGAATGTTGAGACTCTTTTATAAATAAATCTATATGAATAATGCACCAATGGAAATAATATGAAAACACTTGTGTTTTATAGTGATGAACATCTTATATGAGTGGTAGGAAACCTGTAGCTCATAGACCAGTCTCATATTTGAGCAGTCCATAAATCATGACTCCAGTTTTTAGGAGAACATTCTTTTCATGGAAAAAGTTCTCAAGTTGCTCCCAAAGTGTTCTTTTTAATATGTAAGAAGAAGATATTTTAAGGATGGCGGAGGGGAAGGGAGGTTTCCATTTCTTCATCCATTCCAACATACCATTTCTGACTTTTTTCAGATAATAAACTCTGTCCCCAAAATTTTCATTCTTCTGCACAAACCATCAAATCCCTGATCTCTCCCACTAAATTCAGGTACAAAATTCCTTATTTTACTCTCCCTGCTCACTTTGGAGGACCATGGCTCTACAAGAAATACGTTCCAATCAAATTTATTGAGAATTAATTATAAGTAATGCAGCTTTTTTGGAGAGGCAATTCAGATAGAACAAAAGTTCTTTAAATGGCTTGTGTGTTCTGCAAATAGTGATGGAGCAGGAAGGATAAACAGGCACTGTTCTGCTTCCCTCCCCGTACACAAATTTATCCCAAGCTGTTGAGGCAGTATCCTGTAAAATACTATGGGTTTTCCTCACTGCCACCCTGTATACACATTCTCAAAGCAGTGGATGGTGATAATATGTGGAGCTAAAGAGATTATTTATATAGCATGTGCCCTCTTAGTATAGCCAAAGTGAATCCGTGGTACAAGGCAAGGAAGCCTTCCTGAACCAAAATCATATTGCTAGTAACATCATCTTAACTGGGGGAAAAAAATCTCTCTCATTTGTCCTTACAATACCCTTACAACTACAGAGACTTTGTACCCAACATTGCATGGTCATGATAGAAGAGAATATTTGTACTTCAGGGTTGAACTGTGGGATCTTTGATGCTCTGTTTGGTGGTTTTCTTGCAGATGAAATTCACGTGCACTGATGATGTTATCTAGTTTGATAATGAGATGTCTGCAAGAAAACCAGCAACTTTAAAGAGTTCCAAGGACCCCAATTGCAAGACCACTATCTATAGAATCAGATTTTCCTGGCTAAATAAAATCCAAAAGTTATAAGCCTCATTACTTTTCCCTTTTTACTTTGGAATCAGTAGGCCTTAGAAATTCTTGACTCAGGTTGGGATTTGTCCTTTTTAAAACTTTGATTCTGAAGGCTGAAGTGCTCTATATTTTATATGAAGTCTATATAACATGTATCTCTTCATGTCATCTCAGAAAAAATTAACCAACTGACCCAAAAAGGCTCATATTTTCCATATAAATTGCTCTTATAAGAGAAGAAAAAATATATTTGCAAAAGGGGCTTCCCCTAGAGGATTCCACCATATTTAACCTCAATACTATGTCAAGACTATTAAGGTATTTCTTAGGTTACAGTATTGTTGCTACAACTGTTGTGATTACTTGACATTTTTCTTATTTATCTGCTTCTTCCTTAGAACTAATAGTTCTTGCAGTAGTTATTAAATTTGTGCATTTATAGAACAGCAATCTAGCCTACCTGTGTGATAATAGCATATTTTTATATTTATCAAGTGCTGATTTTCTACAAACACAAAAGTGCCATTAATTATCCCTGGGATGGTTTATTAAGGTTTGAAAGGAGAAACATAATGAATGGACACATCATTTACTAATTGAAATACTTCTGATTGTGTCACTCATAAGACATCGGCATATTGAATTTCAACACAGATACCCTGAACGCTGACTTTTGATAATCAGCTACACTTTAAAGAAAAATCAAATCTTCAAAGTGAAGGTCAATTCCTGATTACTTCTTGGAACCTCCATGTCATTTTCCTTCCTTTCAGGAATGTCTTGCACTGCAGCCTTCTAAGATTTTTTTTCCAACTTCCCTGAGAATCTGGAGATCTCCCATCCAGCTCCTAACAAGGCTTGACTGAGTTTAGAAAGATTTAAAAAAAACTATTATGCTAAGATGCACTTTGAAGCAGGAAGGCATAGGTATGGGCTACAAATTGGTTAAAAAAACCCTCAAGAACTGAAAGAAAGAAAAATGATACACTGCTGCTAATTCTGATGTAGTAGATCAGAAATTAAATGCCTATCGCTAATGTTAACTGACAGTGCAATTTAAGGGCATTTCGCACACATGCAGGCAGTGGAGTCCCAATAGGCTTTACTTTTAATGAGAAGTTGCCTGGGTTGGGAGGCAAACCATGAACCTGATGAGAGGGGCAGAGTCTGGTGTGCATGCACGTATGAGGGGAAAAAAATAAGACCAAGTACATAATCCTTTCCCCACCAATTACGATCTAATCCAAAGTTTTGCTGTCTTCTCCTATAAGGATGCCGGAATGACTGCAATGTGGTAAATCTATATAAAGTTGCCATTTTAAAAGGTAAATCCTTTTCTAATATTTTTTCCTAGAATTTACCCAATATCTGTGTAGGACAAGAAGATCTACCTAGAACAGGGGTGTCAAACTGCCAGCCCGTGGGCTGGATGCATCATAGCCAAACCATGCCCACCCCATTGCCGGCAATGAAAAAAAAAGTCGTGATATGTCGTTACACGTCACGTGACGTTGCAAGTTTGATACCCCTGACCTATACACAAAAGTGGGAGGGCACAGAAGCAGGGGAACAATCTAACAGGAATATTTGATAGTCCAGATTGAGTAACCCACAAACTGTTGCCGAAATGTCTCAGTCCAGGCAGAATTTTATTATGCCAACTCAGAGTCAAGCCAACAACAACAAAAAAAGGACAACAACAGCTTAAATAGTAATAGGGGAATATGCCCAGAGATAAGAGTGCTGAAAAAAATAAGTTTTGGTTACATAGCTTTCCACTCTTTGTAGTGAGCCTGCCTTAGCCATGGTCTTTACCAAGTTTCCTACCAATGACGCCACAAATTTCCTTCCACTCAATTTTAAAATTGACAAGACAGGAAGAGAACAAGATATTAGTGTACTGGTTAAGGTGCTGACCTGGAAACCAGGAGATGGTGACTTCTAGTCCCACCTTATGCATGGAAACTGATTGGGTGACTTTGGGCCAGTCATTCTTTCTCAGCCCAATGACAAGGTTGTTAGAGGAGGAGGAAAGAATGTTAGCTACTGTATGTTCACTGCCTTAAGTTACTTATAAAGTAATAAAGGTGGAATAAAATTCAAACAAACAAATATTTAAATGTTACCATTTCTTTGCTGGGATTTATATATCCCTGATCATGCCTGAGAATAGATGGTCAGTGGGAATGTTTCAATTTATAGTATACTCTTTTCAAGTAGAATGTTTCACTGCCATAGATGCAGATACAATTCTGACTTAGTTCCATTTATTCTTTGCTATCCTTGCCACTCAACCTACTTTTTGTGCCTTGCAGGGGCCTGAGTTATATAGTAGGAATGTATATGTATTTGACTAGCCCATTCAAAGCATGCTTCTCCAGCTCTGTGGAGTTACTCTCTTAATATATTAATATGGATTTATAGGCTGGTTTAGGGATAGTAATTGCCACTTCATGTACTGTACATTTTATTTTTATTTTATTTTATGATTTTATTTTATGATTTTAATTTCCTCTACCAATTTTACATTCCCTTTTGTGTGTATTGTAAAAAAATATTTATGGGGTCTGCTGAAACCCTATATAGGGGTAAGGATCCACTTCAACTACCACCCAAGACAGCAGAACTCTTGAAATAGGCATTGTCTCAAAAGGATACTTTTATTAGGGGGCAGTGACAGTAGGGAAGTCAAGGCGAGATCTGGGAAAATCCCGCACAAACGGTATAGTTAAGCAAGCAATAATCCTCTTCCCACCAAAGTCATAATGTCCATTTGAAATTCAGCCAATCCACAGGTGGTATGATGTGCAGGTAACTGGTTCAGCCAATCCACAGGTGGTATGATGTGCAGGTAACTGATTCACCCAATCCACAGGTGGTATGATGTGCAGGTAACTGATTCAGCCATCCACAGGTGGTATGATGTGCGGGTAACTGGCACAGTTAGCCCGCATCTCAAGGTCTTCTCCAGCTTTCATTTCTCTGTTACTGTCTCCCTGATAAGGGTGACACATTCCTTTCTCAAAGATAGAGGCAGGAGAGGGAAAGTAGAAAGCAAAAGTTATCCCAAGCTCCCCCTCCCCCCAGCAGAATGGCAGGCCCCCAAAGTAGAATACATATGCAAAGGAAACACAGAGGTTTGGGGGACCTGACAATAGGAAGGTTTTTTTGCTTTCCCTCTGACATCCATTTGCCTACTGACATATCTTAAGATGAACAAATTAAACATTTTTATTGCCAAGCAATGAAGCTGAACAAAGCTCTACATGAATGGCAAGCATATCTCAAATGGCTATCAGTTGAACATTCTTCTTTGCCAGCTGAAGGATTTTCTCTTTTTTTCAATGAACTGGGGGTTGGGGTGGGGAAGAGTACTAGCTACTAAAATACTATGCTTACTTGAGAATAGATATCATCTTGTTAAATTGAACAGTATTTGTCTACAGGGAACCAAGAGTTATAGGGCTGAGATTCATAATGTACAGTCACAAGCATCTTGCATCCACGAGTATCAGAAATACCAACCATTGATTCTATTTCTTCCTCTTAGGCTTGATCTTCCACCAAGTAAACTTCAAACTCCTAGTCAGTTTTTAAGGAAGGCTGCCAAACCTATGGTTCACTTCTCACTGAGATGATAAACAGATTCAGAGTGCATGTTGCCATTCATCTCTCTGCATAATACATTGAGGGAAGATGTTTAATTCTAGCTTTTCTGCCTGACATGTTCATTTTTTGGGTGCATGGAATGTTGGTTAATTATTAGTAATTTTAATATTTATTTATTTATCATGGAGGGTAATTTTATCATGTGAGCTACATCTGACAGCCCTAATGCTAGGCTTAAATTGCCTTTTAGCAATAGCACTTAGACTTATATACCGCCCCATAGTGTTTTACAGCACTCTCTGAGCAGTTTACAATGTCAGCATATTTCCCCCAACCAACCTGGGTCCCCATTTTACCAACCTGAGAAGGATGGAAGGCCGAGTCAACCTTGAGCCAATCAGGATCGAACTCCTGACAGTGGGCAGAATCAGCCTGAAATACTGTGTTCTAACCACTGTGCTATCATGACTCCTTTTAGACTGTTCCTGTCTGGTTCACGCTTTGCATTAACATCACAGGTATTTTGTCATAAGTTCCTGCTGTAAAATAGATTTGATCACACTTAAAGGTAACATAGCATGGAGGAAAGGCATGCCTTTGATAAAAAGACATCAGCAGATGCCAAAAAGAAAAATAACCCTACATTTCAAAGGTCAAGAAAACATTTGTTTAGACAGAATCAAAGCCTAATTCTCTTCCAATTTAGAGGAAGCTTAATCTTATTTGGCCTCAGAGAAATGTATACTGTACTTCCAATAGAATATATGTAGCTCGAGATGGTACTATGGAGTCCTTTGTAAGCATGACTGTTTGCCTGAAGACATTTAATTACCCAATTGAGGTAACATCATCAGTGCTAGAGAGTGTGTGGTCTGCCTTCTGTTTATATACAGTAGCTTGTCCTGTCAATATTGGTGAGGGTGTGGGTTTTTTTCTTTTGGTAGTTGCTTGATTAGATATTGTTTTCTGCTTGATTGTCTGGTGATAATCCCTGATTATCTTGATATGGGTTGCTGGTTTTTTCCTTCCTTTTTAGCTTTTGCATTGTTTCTTTTGAATGGTGTATAAATGTGGTTCATCGCCATGCATCTGTTGATAGCTGGTTTATCTGAATGCCAACTTTCTAGGAATTCTCTAACATTTCTGGATTTAGCTTAGTTTAGGATGCTCGCAGTTTCTCAGCTGAAACTATTACTGAGTCTGTCTATATGTTGTGAGATTGATGAGTTTTCATTATGATGAATGAAGGCGAATATACGTGTCCCAGAATAATGTTGCAGGATCCAATCTGGATTGCTCATTTTATTTATTTATTTATTTATTTATTTATTTATTTATTTATTTATTTATTTATTTATTTATTTATTTATTATTTAAACTTATATACCGCCCTTCTCCCGTAGAACCCAGGGCGGTTCACAAGGCAATTAAAACAATATAACAATACAAAAGTTAATAACAAATTAAAATAAATTAAATTATCCTTAATTAAAATCTAAAACCCTTAACTCTAATTAAAAAACCCAATTACAATAGGTTAAAAATTAAAAGTTCTCAGTCCTGGCCGGAAAGCTCAAAGGGCCAGGTCTTCAGGTCCCGGCGGAACGAACGAAAATCTGGGGCAGTCCTGAGCTCTACGGGTAACTGGTTCCAAAGGGCAGGCGCACCCACAGAGAAGGCCCTCCCCCTGGGTGTCGCCCTCTGGCAATCCTTTGCCGGCGGCACCCTGAGAAGGCCCTCCCTGTGGGAGCGCACAGGACGAAGGGAACTTGATGCCGGCAGCAGGTGTTCCCTCAGATATCCCGGATCCAAGCCATTTAGGGCTTTATAGGTCATCACCAGCACCTTGAATCTCACCCGGAGGGCAACCGGAAGCCAATGCAGCTTGCGGAGCAGAGGTGTTACATGGGAGTATCGGGGAGCCCCCCATCACAACTCGCGAGGCCGCATTCTGCACCAGTTGAAGCCTCCGAGTGGTCCTCAAGGGAAGCCCCATGTAGAGAGCGTTACAGTAGTCTAACCGGGAGGTCACGAGCGCATGAGTGACTGTGCGCAAGGCATCTCGGTCCAGATAGGGCCGCAACTGACTTATGCAGGAGCCCATCTTCATGGAAGTTCTCTCTAGTTTTCATTGTGTCTTCTGATTGCTTGTTAATGTCCATGGATGCACTTTGTTAGTCTTCTGCTTGTCTGTCCTACATAGCGACTGTTATAGTACTTACACTGTGCGTTGTAGATGACTCTTGTTTTTGTTTCTTTGGTTCTTTGATCTTATGGTTTTATTTTTGGTTCTGGAAAGCTTTAGTTAGTTTGTGTGCTATGGTAATGCTATGTGGTTGTAATAGTCTTTTGGTTGTTCCTGAGATCTTTTTTTCTATGGTAGTGTTATTGTTTTCATAGCCTCTCTTAGTTGTGCAGTAATGGTCAAAAGCACTTTAAAAAAAATCTGATTCTGAGTTATTGTTCTGTAAAACTTTTCACTAACAGAAATATGAGTTGTGTTTTTACAGTCAAATCCTAACTATGTTAACTTGACTGTGCAATTTTAACTGATTCATTTAATTCTTATAAAGACAAAACTTTCATATCTCTTACGTTGACTGTAATACAGTAATGTACTACATGTTCTCCTTCTTCTAGACAGGAGTATTTCATGCATATCATATATGTCTCCTTGATGACTGAAAAACTATTTATAGTATGCAATTAATTGTAGCTATTTCTCATTAATTTTATCAGTGCAATATATGGAGAAGGTCTTTTCTCAATCACTAGTAATTTCTGCCAAATCAGCCAGCAAGATTGCCAGATATCCAGATGTATATACTGTAGGGTCAAAAAATAGTTGCTCAATTTAAAGGTATCATTTACATTTATGGAATAAATGTATGTTATAATGGTTATTTTCCTTTTCAATAAATAACAGAATAACAGAGTTGGAAGGGACCTTGGGGATCTTCTAGTCCAACCCCCTGCTCAAGCAGGCCACCCTATACCATTTCAGGCAAATGGTTGTCCAATCTCTTCTTAAAAACCTCCAGTGATGCCTTCAATTTCTGAAGGCAAGCCGTCCCATTGGTTAATTCTTCTCACTGATAGGAAATTTCTCCATAGTCCTAAATTGCTTCTCTCCTTGAAATCACCATTCCATCTTCCCAACACAAATTTCCTTACTGGAGCTTCAGTTTTAAAGGCAGAATGAAAAACTGTTGCTGGAAGAAAAAGAAGGCCCAACTTTCTCACTGGTTAAAGGAAGTATTGTCACAAGACTAATTCTTTGGTGTTTGACTATATATGCTTCCAGAATCATTTTCTATGAGATGGATGGCCACATAAATCTGGTTAGTTAGTTAGTTAGTTATTAAATAAATAAATAAATAAATAAATAAATAAATAAATAAATAAATAAATAAATAAATGTATGTATGTATCAGCAATACTTGCCTTTAAAATTATGATATTCATTAACAATGCCATGGATGAAAGTGTTTTGAATAGGAAGCCTTTCTCTCATTCATTGCTTTAATGAGTTTCTTCCAACTTACCACAAGCTGTGAAGAAATGGAATTCAAAGGTTTTGAATAAGTAAATAAAGCTATGCCCAATATCTACCGCATGCTCCACCGACAATGTTTTCTTTAGATCTTGATACACTCCCACCCCACTATTAAATTGCCTCCATATTAATGAAGTTCTCCCCCTCCCCTTTCCCCTCAATAATGAATCTAGTATTTTATTGGCATGGGGTATATTTCTAATTAATTCTCTCATGGTATCATCTGAATCAGTGTCAGGGAGCAATAAAGGGTTCTCAGGAAGGAAACCCTGAGTGTAAGAAAATCATTATTTCCATAAACTTGATTCATTCCACTAGATGGTTTGGAATGTGCTTTGATTTCCAAAGAGATGACAAGCTGTAAGTGGGACTGTTGTTCCTGGAGAGATCTCCTTGCCATTATTTTTCTGGTGTTTCACGGACACGTTGGAGTGAACAAGGCTAAGGTAGCAAGGCTAATGAGTTCCAAAGAGTGTTGTTGTTGTTGTTAGTTGCGAAGTCGTGTCCGACCCATCGCGACCCTATGGACAATGTTCCTCCAGGCTTTCCTGTCCTCTGCCATCTTCTGGGCTCCATTTAAGCTCACGCCTACTGCTTCAGTGACTCCATCCAGCCACCTCATTCTCTGTCGTCCCCTTCTTCTCTTGCCCTCAATCTTTCCCAGCAATTGGGCTCTTCTCCAGTGAGTCCTTCCTCCTCATTAGGTGGCCAAAGTATTTGAGTTTTAGCTTCAGGATCTGGCCTTCTAAAGAGCAGTCAGGGTTGATCTCCTCTAGGACTGACCGGTTTGATCGCCTTGCAGTCCAAGGAACTCGCAGGAGTCTTCTCCAGCACCATAGTTCAAAGGCTTCAATTCTTTGGCGCTCAGCCTTTCTTATGGTCCAACTTTCACTGCCATACATTGCAACTGGGAAGACCATAGCCTTGACTATACGCACTTTTGTTGACAGGGTGATGTCTCTGCTTTTTAGTGTGCTGTCTAGATTTGCCATGGCTTTCCTCCCCAGGAGCAAGCGTCTTTTAATTTCTTGGCTGCAGTCCCCATCTGCAGTGATCTTGGAGCCCAGGAAAATAAAATCTGTCACTACCTCCATTTCTTCCCCATCTATTTGCCAGGAATTGAGAGGGCCGGATGCCATGATCTTGGTTTTCTTAATGTTTAGTTTCAACCCAACTTTTGCACTCTCCTTCTTCACTCGCAACAAGAGACTCTTCAGTTCCTCTTCACTTTCTGCCATTAGAGTGGTATCATCTGCGTATCTTAGGTTGTTGATATTTCTTCCAGCAATCTTAATTCCAACTTTTGATTCATCTAGCCCTGCCTTTCTCATGATGTGCTCTGCATATAAGTTAAATAGGCAAGGCGACAGTATACAGCCTTGCCGGACTCCTTTCCCAATTTGGAACCAATCAGTGGTTCCGTGTCCAGTTCTCACTGTTGCTTCTTGGCCCGCATATAGGTTTCTCAAGAGACAAATAAGATGTTCTGGTACTCCCATCTCTTTAAGAACTTGCCAGAGTTTGTTATGATCCACACAATCAAAGGCTTTAGCATAGTCAATGAAGCAGAAGTAGATGTTTTTCTGGAACTCTCTAGCTTTCTCCATGATCCAGCGTATGTTGGCAATTTGATCTCTAGTTCCTCTGCCTCTTCGAAATCCTGCCTGTACTTCTGGTAGTTCTCGATCCACATACTGCTGGAGTCTAGCTTGTAGGATTTTAAGCATAACTTTACTAGCATGAGAAATGAGTGCAATGGTGCGATAGTTTGAACATTCTTTGGCACTGCCTTTCTTTGGAATTGGAATGTAAACTGATCTTTTCCAATCCTGTGGCCACTGTTGAGTTTTCCAAATTTGCTGGCAAATTGAGTGTAGCACTTTTACTGCATCGTCTTTTAAGATTTTGAATAGCTCAGCTGGAATACTGTCACCTCCACTAGCTTTGTTGTTGCTCAGCTTTTCTAAGGCCCACTTCACTTCACATTCTAGGATGTCTGGCTCGAGGTCAGTGACCACCTCATTGTGATTATCAGGGACGTTAAGCTCATTCTTGTATAGTTCTTCTGTGTAATTTTGCCATCTCTTCTTAATCTCTTCTGCCTCTGTTAGGTCCCTGCCATTTTGGTCCTTTATCATGCCCATTTTTGCATTGAACGTTCCCTTCATCTCTCCAATTTTCTTGAAAAGATCTCTGGTCCTCCCTATTCTATTGTTTTCTTCTATTTCTTTGCACTGTTCATTTAAGAAGGCATTCTTATCTCTTCTAGCTATTCTCTGGAATTCTGCATTCAATTGGGCGTATCTTTCTTTTTCTCCCTTGCCTTTTGCTTCCCTCCTTTCCTCAGCTATTTGCAAAGCTTCCTCAGACAGCCATTTTGCTTTCTTGCATTTCTTTTTCTTTGGGATGGTTTTGGTTGCTACCTCTTGTACAATGTTGCGAACCTCTGTCCATAGTTCTTCAGGCACCCTGTCTATCAGATCTAATTCCTTAAATCTATTTGTCACCTCTACTGTATATTCAACGGGGATATGATTTAATTCATACCTGACTGGCCTGGTGCTTTTCTCTACTTTCTTCAGTTTAAGCCTAAACTTTGCAACAAGAAGCTCATGGTCTGAGCCACAGTCAGCTCCTGGTCTTGTTTTTACTGACTGTATAGAGCTTCTCCATCTTTGGCTGCAGAGCATATAGTCAATCTGATTTCTGTGTTGACCGTCTGGTGATGTCCATGTGTAGAGCCGTCTCTTGGGTTGTTGGAAAAGAGTGTTTGCTATGACCATCGTATTCTCTTGACAAAATTCTATCAGCCTGTGCCCTGCTTCATTTTGTACTCCAAGGCCAAACTTGCCTGTTATTCCGGTTATCTTTTGGCTTCCTACTTTAGCATTCCAATCCCCCATGATGATAAGGACATCATTTTTTGGTGTTAGTTCTATAAGGTGCTGTAGGGCTTCATAGAACCGGTCAATTTCATCCTCTTCAGCACCGGTGGTTGGGGCATAGACTTGGACTACTGTGATATTGAATGGTTTGCCTTGGATTCGAACTGAGATCATTCTGTCATTTTGAGGATTGTATCCCAGTATTGCTTTTCCTACTCTTTTATTGACTATGAAGGCTACTCCATTTCTTCTGAGGGATTCTTGCCCGCAGTAGTATACCTGATGGTCATCTGAATTAAATTCACCCATTCCTGTCCATTTTAGTTCACTGATACCTAAGATGTCAATGTTCAGTCTTGTCATCTCTTGTTTGACCACGTCCAGCTTGCCTTGATTCATGGATCTTACATTCCAGGTTCCTATGGAGAAAAAATCTTTACAGCATCGGACTTTCCTTTCACCACCAGACATATCCACAGCTGAGCGTCCTTTCGGCTTTGGCCCAGTCGCTTCATTCTTTCTGGCGCTACTAGTACTAGCCCTCTGCTCTTCCCCAGTAGCATATTGGACGCCTTCCGACCTGAGGGGCTCATCTTCCAGCGTCATATCGTTTTGCCTTTTGGTACTGTCCATAGGGTTTTCATGGCAAGGATACTGGAGTGGGTTGCCATTTCCTTCTCCAGTGGATCACGTTTTGTCAGAACTCTCTGCTATGACCTGTCCGTCTTGGGTGGCCCTGCACGGCATAGCTCATAGCTTCATTGAATTACGCAAGCCCCTTCGCCACGACAAGGCAGTAATCCATGAAGGGGTTCCAAAGAGTACAGTTGTACTAATAATGAGATATACTCATTTGCTTTAGAATCCTTGCAGGCTGCCTCTTCTGATTGCTCCTTCCTATACCAGGGATTTTATAAAATATGGTAATTAACACAGTTTTTAGACTACTAAATTTCTTCTGAATAATATGTTCAAGAAGCCTGGTAAAAGGCCATGGCTGGCACTCCTTTAACTCATAATTATTGTGTTTTATTATTGTGGTTCCACTAACACCATTAACAAGCTAGGACTCTGCTTTATTAGAATTCACTTGCATATTTATTATGTGAGAGAATAAGATTCTTTTCCTCCAGCCTTTACTAATTTAAAAGAAGATATCCTCAATGAAATGTATTCAAATATTTTGACATTTCACTTCACCTCACTTACAGAGCAGAAATTGTTTCTGACAGTTATTATACAGTACGGGAAACCTGCTGTTTCACTCTACTGAAGTGCAGGTTGAAAAGACACAACGAGCGCATTTTGTTCAAAGAGAGCTTCTTTGGCCCAGAAATAGCAACACTGTCAGCTGTATGATTCACTGGAAGTTTAGATAATATCCTCTATGAACCTCCAGGAGGCACAGAGATTTGGGGATCCCCCCTCCCTCCTTAGAATATTGAAATAGATGATCTGGCCTTCAGAAAGCTTTTTTTTTTCCTTGAGACTTTTTATGGAAATAATTTGCTCATCAAATTCACACCAATGGAAAATATTATGGTGACTGGCAGAGTACCCACATCCATTGTCAGACCCCCAAAACCAAGAGGAATTACTCCTGAATAGTTTCCTTTATTGTTCTTGACATATAGACAGAATCTTGCCAGATTGAAGCAAATATTTGCGTAATTATAGATATACTCCAGAAATTGCTAGGGAGGAGCTATTTGAACCCTCTTGATGCTGATCAGACTTTCCAAGTTCTGCAGCCTCTTTGTACTCTTGAATGGAGCCCCTCCCTCCTGGGAATCCACACTACATTCCACCACACCTCTACATCTCTTTGGGATGATGCACACAATAAATTACTATCAACCTCCCTCCGTCCAGTGCGTTCCCACAGAGAGGGCCTCCTCAGGGTGCCTCCGATCAGAGAATGTCGACTGGTGGCCCCCAGGGAGAGGGCGTTCTCTGTGGACGCGCCAGACCTGTGGAACCGCTTGCCGGTTGAGCTCCGGATGGCCCCCGACCTTCGCTCCTTCCGACGGGATCTAAAGACCTATTTATTTGAACAAGCCGGCCTGGTCTGATGGGTTCAGGGTTTGGGTTTTAACATAGCTTTTAACTATTGTATTATATCGGGCATAATTATTTAATCCTTTTTAACTTTTGTACTTTGTATTTTGATATTTATTGCCCTGTACACCGCCCTGAGTCCTTCGGGAGAAGGGCGGTATAAAAATTTAATAAACATAGATATAATAAATAAACTGCACAAGAATTAACTAACGCTGGTTAAATAAAACAAAATTCTATGAAGATTCAAACACTTCCCCACGGTTGTTAAGAGGAACAGGTACTTTTTTAGACCAAACTCACTCCATTTGTTTACTACAGACACCAGATTCACCTAGCAGTCTATCTCAAATAACAGTACAATTTCTGTTCACCTTAGTCATCAATAGCTGAACTTACTTATGTCTAGGCAGTCCTCCACTTATGACCACAATTGAGCCCAAAACCTCTGTTGTTAACTGAGACAGTTGTTAAGTGAGTTTTGCCCCATTTTACGAACCTTTTGCCAGTTGTTCAATGAATAACTGCAGCTGATAAGTTAGTAACCTGGTCGTTAAGTGAATCTGGCTTCCCCGCTGATTTTGCTTGCCAAAAGCTTGATCACATGACCTTGAGACACAGCAACAGTCATGAGTATCAACCAGTTGCCAAGCATCTGAATTTTGATCACAGGATTATCGGGAATCTACAAAGGTCATAACGGTCATAAGTCACTTTTTCCAATGCCGTTGTAATTTTGAACAGTCACTAAATTAACTGTTGTAAGGTGAGAACTATGTGTACTGGCGTTCAGGCAGGTAAATGAGGCCAAGGTTTCATAATGTCCCAGCAGAGTGGGTCATCCTTAAGAAGTCTTATATCAATAAGTTATTTCATAAGGCTCCCAATTTTAAAAAGATGCATAGTAACAGGCTGTGATCTCAGATTAGAATATTCATATGTTTTCTTCTTCCCCTCATTTTTAAGATTGACTTGCGATATTTAGGTTTCATCCAGAAATTTAAAGATGATTTTTATCCAGTAGGTTTTTTCCTTGAAGCCATCTGTTTTCACAGCTGATTCATATGACAATGACAGGAGTAGATCATATCTATTCATTTCTATTTGCTTGTTTTAATTCTGTTTCCACTAACCCAGCCCCAGTTCAATATGATCTTCCACCCGCATAACAATTATACATATTTATTTCTTCTACACAAAATGTAAAGTAGCAGTCAATTGAAGCATGACTCATATGACTCAAAATACCTTCATACCTTAGTGTTCGAAAAGCACAAATATAACGGTAAACATCAGAATTCTCTCTTTCTCTTGGGAATCACATTTGCAAAGCCAATCTGAAGGTAGAATAGAAGCCAATAATATCATGAAGAATATTTGTATGGCATTGTCTTTGCTACATCTTTAAAATAGCAATTTGTCTTAATGGGCATTCTACAAAGAAATAAATAAACAAATTTCTTCTCAGATTTTATGCAACCTCGGATCCTTTCTTTGTCAGCCTGTTTCTAACTATGATGAGCTAAACTAAAATAACCTCCTCCTCCTCCTCCATTTTTTGTAAGTCACAAAACAGGTTGCTGATAGATGGCCTTGCCTGATAGACATCAATCCCCTCCAGCAAGCAACAGTTATTGTGCCACTATACCAGCTTCTTTTCAGTTGCTGATTTTCTCTATTAAAAAGGGGGGGGGACAAGAAAGTTACCAATAGGAAATGGCAATATATATATTTCTAAAAAGGGACGCGGTGGCTCAGTGGGTTAGGACGCTGAGCTTGTCGATCAGAAGGTCAGCAGTTTGGCGGGTCAAATCCCGAGTGCCGCGTAGCAGAGTGAGCGCCTGTTACTCGTCCCAGCTTCTGCCAACCTAGCAGTTCGAAAGCACGTAAAAATGCAAGTAGAAAAATAGGGACCACTATGGTGGAAATGTAACAGCGTTCCGTGCGCCTTTGGCGTCTAGTCATGCCAGCCACATGACCATGGAGACGTCCTCGGACAAGCACTGGCTCTTCGGCTTTGAAACGGAGATGAGCACCGGCCCCTAGAGTCGGAAACGACTAGCATGCATGTGCGGGGGAACCTTTACCTATATTTCTAAAAACATTCGTGAACTGTTCAGAAATGTCAGGTTTTAATAAATAAAACGGGGTATGCAAGAAAAGTGTAATTTTAATTCAGCATTTGTATTTAATAATGTTCACTGAATGTTCATGTTATTTATAGTCCAGCTTTCTGGGTTAGGCTATTATACAAAACAAAGCCAAACAAATAATACAGATTATTATTAAATGCTGCCCACATCTGGATTATTTAAGTTTATGTCAATTGATTATAATGTTCTTAGCTTTGGTTGCACTCATTTCACTGGTAATAATTGTTTTGGAAGGAAATGAACAATGAACTAGTATCAGTTATTTGTAAGTTCTGGAATTATATTTTATTTATTCAATTTCTATAGCTGCATATCTCAACCAGTGACTCTAGGTGACTTACAGTCCTTAAAACTATAAAAATAATTATTTATTTATTTATTTATTTATTTTTATTACATTTCAAACAATATAAGTAACAGATATATAGTATCTGGAATCAGATCCCTAGGCCATCAAACCTGATTTTAACATTGTAAAGTACACTTACTTCATTGTCTTGAAAAATGAAATAGATAGGCTGCAGCTCCTTTGCCAGACCTTCAAAGAGCTCCTTAGTTTGTCTTGGCCAACAGGGTTTCCAAGCAACCTGGTCTATCATTAGCTAATGCAGGTAAATTGAATTGGAAGGATTGGGGAGTTGGGGCAGAACTATCCATTAACTAACATAGTTCTGGACTCCATTGACTAGATATCTTATCAGATGGAGATGGAAGAATTTTTAAGAACTGCTAAGCTGCATTCATAAAAGGATTTTTGTAGTTCAGTATATTAGGCGAAAGAATGGCATTTTTAAAGCCTTTGAAATGTCCAAAATCAAAGTAGTCACTATGGGAATTTTATTGCTGTCTCAGTGTGCCACTTCTGAATAATAATTTGTGAATTCAAATGCTCCTTGCACTTGTTGTTCACAAGATACTTAGAAATTGCACAACGTGCTTTCTAAAAAAAAAATCTAGATGGGAAAACTAATAGAACTAGAAAACATAAATGTTCAGTATGGTAAGGGCAAGGGTGTTAGTTTCCAAATCTTATAGAATCCAATTATAAGTCTCTTTTATATTTATGCACTTTTACTTAGAGATAGAGCTTTCTTCTGCTTCACTGTCATTTCTCAGCAGGGGCTTCACATTAACATTGATGCTTCGTTTCACTACCCTTTTTCATTAGAAGGCAATTGCCATCGGTTCTAAAGATCTTGGGGCTGGGTCTATCCAAACCATCCCGCATTGATAAAATGTTTCGAAACATTCCACAATTTTTCATAGCTTTTTTTTTTTTTACATACCATTAGGTTGAAGTCTTGAAAATGCGTACTATGTTTTGCTGCGTATAAAACTATGGAAAACATATTCTATCACACAAGAAATTATCTGAATGATTCTTTTCAATCTACAAGGTTCTAAATTAATGTCCTTTTCTAAATGTTTTTGTGTGATAATAGAAATGATGATTCTCGTTGATAGATTTTCCTTCCTTGTGAAGAAGCAAGAAAATATTTGACATTTCCTAGCCAACATAAACGCAATTGCTTGTTTTCTCTACTATTGCAGGTTACAACACAAATCTGAGGGTTTCAGCCCCCATGTTTGCCCTCTAACACTCTTGTACATAGATGTAGAGAGCCATTAAAGAATCAGAATTTAACCCCTTACGACTAGCAGCTTTCTTTTGTAAATGCTTTTTACCTATTTTAAATAATATTTCATTATTTATTCAGTAACAATGATCCATAAACTATTCTATTGTTAATTCACAAACACCATTTATATTTCCAAAGTGTAATGCTTATTATTTATCATATGCTGTTTCTTTTTCTAATAATTTCTGTTTATCATTTTCCCTTTGGCAGTGGGAAAACAACCTGGAAGATATTTGCAATTCAGAATTACTGAACTCATGAATGCCTAACCAGAGTATCCTTTCCATGTGCAAATCCACTCCTAAGTACTTCTTTATGCCTACAACTGCATCATTCAGCAAGTGGATATTGCTCTTCAGGAACAGGTGGTACCTTTACTGTGTAAATAATTTCTCTCCTCATTCTGCTTCACACGTAATGCTAAACCATGGGACCATCCAGTTTGGTCTGCTAGGCACATCTGGTGTATAGAATTACACAGCTGTCACAAAGAATTTCCATTTGGGAGATATCACCAAATCACCAAAAGATTACTTATCAAGCCTTCCACTTCATTCTCCCCACAGATGGACTCAACCTTTGAACAAAGCACTAAGAGAGAGTAGCCCAACATTTAGCAATTACCATGTCTTTTCACCCTTCCTTCTTAGAAATCTTTCTCCAGAATTTATGTTGGAAAGGAGACGAAACGACTTCAAAGACAGCTTCCTTAGCTAACAGTGGTTTTGTTTTAGAAACAAGAAAAAGCATGAAAGAATGAAGAAGAAGAATCTTTATGTAGATACTTTTTGAGGCCTTCCACCAGAATTGGCTAAACTTGAAATATTAATATAAATGTTAGCCATTCCATCTGCGATTTCTCTTGAAAAGTCTAGGTTCACGCAGATTACATAGCTTTAGGGGATTCTTAAAATATATGTGATGGTCATATCACTAACAGACCCTCAGAAAGTAGAAGAGGGAATACAACAATTACAGAAGGAAGCAGGGTGGTTACTGAAAATATTTTTGAGTTCAGGGGATGGGGGGAAAGTGAGAAACATACTCAAATTTATTCTACCTTAATTATGCTAGGTACAAATTGATCTGGAGAATTGTTTTGACAGCGGTCAAGATACAGTTACATTGATATTGATATTTCCAGAAGTCAAACAAGCCCTTGTTTGCCTCCCTTAAAAGGCTCCACAGAATAACATCTTAGCATCATGCAAACTAACAAATCCTAGCTGAAAGTCAAGTAAATAGGGCTTACATAAGAGAATGAGAGTGAAATAGAAATATAAATGTTGTAGATGAGATCAGGATGAATGTGAGAGGTAGTATTTCATCTTTTTCTCAATCCAAATCAGGATGGTGTTGTTTGGGAAGAAGTGAAGGACACAACAGGATTTTGTAGTATTGTAAACATCAAAGGGGGCACTGCTAAAACAAGAATTAAATTTTCTTTCAACTAATTAAATTTAATTGCAGCTTAATTTACTTGACTATTCCAGATCTATTTCATACGTCTTTCCCTCTGTCCCATTAAAAATTGTAATTGGCTAACAATTTTTGCAAGGCAAATTTTGCCTCTGACTAAAACCAACAACCTTGGTAACAGCATGATACTCTAGGACTGATAGCATCTGCCAGCAATTACACTGAGGATTTCATGAATGAGAGGACTGTAATCCAACATCTCTTTGATATAATTTGACTAGTTTGCTCTAGCTGCCAACTGGATGACCAAGAAGGGAATACACAAACAATTTATGACTGACAGAGCTTTCTGGTAGGCTGAATAAAATATTTAATGCTATGTATAAGATAGCTATAGATATAGGAAGTACACTGAGATCGTAACACCACAGATATACAAACACAGCCCAGAGACTACAATGCAATCATGGGGCTATAGGTAGTGTCATTATTCAAGAGGCATCCTTGTCCATTAGAGAATTTATACTTCAATGGCAAGTAGAAATTGTAAAAATTACTCCTGAATTCGATTGCAGAAGGAATGACTAATCCCCATATATTGTCCACATGTGTTGTAGTATAACTTCTATAATTTCCAACCTGCATCAGCTAATAGATATGATGGCTAGAAATTATAGATATTGTCATTTTTAACACTTCTTGAGGATTCCAAGTTTGGGAAGGCTGCATATAAGAAGATGAGATGCAGAGGAAGAAGAGGGAAGTCTTCTGAGGTTTGTGGAGGATGCTTTGTGATACAGCAATGCCTTGCAATTAAAAAATCCCGTCTTTGGTTATTATACTTTGAAAGTTTTAAGCATTCTTTATAACTTAGCCTTGGTGGAGCAGTGGGCTAATGCCTCCTTAAGTAACACCAGCTGCCTGCAATTAGTGCAGGTTCGAGTCCCACCAGGCTCAAGGTTGACTCAGCCTTCCATCCTTCCGAGGTAGGTAAAATGAGGACCCAGATTGTTGGGGGCAATAAGCTGACTTTGTAAAAATGCCGCTGGGGGGGGAAAGCCCTAATAAGCAGGCATATGCATAGAATGAAGGCTATTGCTAAGCACATTGATTTGTGCTTCTTAGATTGTAAGCCGCCCTGAGTCTTCGGAGAAGGGCGGGATATAAATGGGATTTAAAAAAAACAAAAAAACTTACGCTTGGGAAATACAATTCACTAAAAGAATAGCCAGCAGGACAAACATGAACCATAATAAAACATTAATTCAATTTTGCAGCTACTAAGATTATTGGCTGAGCAGGGACAAAAAGGGCCAGAGAAATGACTGAAGCCTGGAAAAAAGGTCCCTTGTCAGTCAACAGGAATGCTGATTTACCACCAGTTTACCTGGTACTTAAGAGCAGAGTGCACAGCAGTACAAGGAAACAGCAATCAATGACTTCATAGCCATCCATCCATACCACAATTAACAACTAAAAATCACACAAACAATGTGCCATATAAATGTAACGTTAAAACACTAGGATGAAAACTATGAAATCACAAGTTCTAGTTCTGCCTTAGATTAAAAAAATTAAATGGATTTTTTGGGCCAATCACTCTCTTTCAGCCTTCAGGATGAAGGTGAGGATTAGAAAGGAGCCCTGGGGCGCTTTCACACCTAGGAAGAGGGAAGGGCTTGTGTTCAATGACTTGTATGAAAAAGTGGAGAAAACCCTTGTCAGCTTTGGAGATGACTCAAAATTGGATGGGATAGCTAGAAGACAGATAAAAATTCAAATAGTCTTGATAGGCTAGAGAAGTGGACTGAATATAAGAGAATAAAATTTAACAGACAAATGCAACATTCCTCACTTAGGAAACAGGAATAAAGTGAGTGATGCTCGGCTTGGTCATAATGCTTGTGAATAAGATCCAGGAATAGTAATTTATCATAAATCAAATATGCATCAGCACAGTGATATGGCTGCAAACTCGCTTTTAGGGTGCATCTACAGCAGTCTAGCTTCTAAACTGGAAGAAGTAATAGTTCTGTATGATTCTGCATCGCTCAATCCACATACTGAATTTTGCATCAACTTCCATGTATTAACAATCAAGAGGGTTTCTGGAAAAAAAATGGAAGAGATTCAGAGAGGATGATCAGAAAATAGAAACTAAATACCCGTAAGAGTGATTAAAGATACATGTTTCGGCTCTGAGAAGACAGAGGGGTGATATAACCAGGGCTTTTTTTTCTCATAGAACGCTCAGAAGGGAGTTCCGACACCTTTTTTGGATGGAACCTTGTAGGATAGGCAAGGTGGGTTGTATGACATGTGTGAGTTCCAGCACCTTTTTCTTATACAAAAAAAGCACTGGATATATCACTCTTCAAATACTGAAAGGATACACAAGTGCCAGCCAAGGCCATTGTGCCAGTGCTCAGCACCCAGAATAACGGATTTCAGTTCCAAGAAGATTGATTTAGATTCAGAGTTAGAAAAAGCTTCCTTTTTCTAACTCTGCTGGCATCAACTTCCCTTCGTCCTGTGCGCTCCCACAGAGAGGGCCTCCTCAGGGTGCCGTCGGTCAGAGAGTGTCGACTGGCGGCCCCCAGGGGGAGGGTGTTCTCTGTGGGCGCGCCAGACCTTTGGAACCGTTTACCGCTGGAGCTCCGGATGGCTCCTGACCTTCGCTCCTTCCGCCGTGACCTAAAAACTTACTTATTTGAACAAGCCGCCCTGGTCTGATGGATTTGGGGTATTTTAATATTAATTTTATTATTTTTACTGTAATTGGGCTACAATGTTTAATTCTTTTTTAACTTTTGTACATTGTATTTTTATTGTATTTATTGCCCTGTACACCGCCCTGAGTCCTTCGGGAGAAGGGCGGTATAGAAATTAAATTATTATTATTATTATTATTATTATTATTATTATTATTATTATTATTATTATTATTATTATTATTATTATTATTATTATTATTATTAATAATAATAATAATAATAATAATAATAATAATAATAATAATAATAATAATAATAATAATAATAATAATTGTAGGAAGAGTTCAATAGTAGAGGTACTGTTTCCCCTGCATTTGACTTTTCCTTGGTTCACATGGGTTTTCTCTTCCTACATTTGGTTCAAATCCATCTTATTCTCAGAAGTGCAGCATTGGCAACATTTGCCCTGAGCACTTAGGTTCTTTCACTAAGGACGATGGAAATTATTTGCTGGAGGCTTTGTTAGTCTTCAAGGGAAGCCCATGGATACTAAGCTACTATTTCTAGATGGTTAAAGCATGGTATGATTAAGGCTTACCCAATAATAAATTTTCAGAATAGCATTTGAGTCTCTGCACAGCTCTATTAATATTCCTAGCCTGGATGGAGATCCCTCTGGTTGTGGGTTTTCTTCTAGAGGTGGAAGAATAGGAATTTTTGATTCTTGAAATCCCATCTCTAATACTGTTGTTCTCTTACATACCAAGGTTACAAAAGCCCATTAGAAGACTCAGGAGAAAACAGAAATTTCTTCACCATTAATTGCTAGTTTTTGAGCATCACAGAGAGAACATAGCATGTCCTTCCATGATAAAAAGCTAACGATACCAAACACAAACTAAACAATGCTAGACTAAACAATATTTAAAGGTTATTCCATCATCACATGTTGGGGAGTTGGCAGATGTTCCTAAGATTGGTGGGTCTTCCCTTCCCCCACCCCCCTTTCTTTCTGTCTTATCATTTTTAAATCTTTATTCATGCTGCATCTCAGTACTTGGAGTAAGGAAAGTAATCAGAATTAGAAATTTCTGGCGAGATTTAATCCATGGTACACAGAGTAAGAAAAGCAAAATTCAGAAGAGAGAAGACTTAAAAAGCTGCAGATGCCCACAGAGACACTCTTTAGGAGAAAGGAGGTGAGCAGAAGTTAATTCCGGAGGCATGACTAGGAAAAAGAGATGGAAAAGATTTGTTCAAATAGAGGTAACACAAGGAGAGAAAGAAGGTAAGAGACAAAGCTTTAAGTACTGATAAAAGAGAATATTTGTAGCTCAGGGTTGAACTGTGGGTCCTTGGTGCTCTCTCAGCTTAGTTGTTTTCTTGCAGACATTTCATTACTAAACTAGGTAACATCACCGGTGCTAGGATGCACTCACTTAAAGGCGAAAGAGTAGCTTGGGGAGTATCAATCAGTTAACAGATTGGACAGGGGAAATGCAGAAAAGGAGGATGGCAAGTTTTACCATCCAGCAGGCTTTGCAGTAAGTGAACAAGAGAGAAGCTAGAAGGATTCTGCTTGGGAGGATGTTGAAGGAAATAGTTCTTCAAGTCCAGGACAGTAAAGATAAAGGTAAAGATTTTCTTATCTAATCATGTCCAACTCTAGGGCATGGTACTCATCTCTGTTTCTTGGCCAAGGGAGCCAGCGTTGTCCAAAAACATTTTCATGATCATGTGGCCAGCATGGATATACACCAAAGGTGTACAGAACACTGTTATCTTCCCACCAAAGTGGTACCTATTAATCTACTTGCATTTGCCTGCTTTTAAACTGCTAGGCTGGCAGGAACTGGGAGCTCAGATCTCTAACCCAGCCTGTCAACTTTTCAGTTGACAAGTTCAGAATCTTTAACTGCTGAGCCATTGTGCCCTCAGGACAGTGTTTGAGGTAAAATAGGAGACAGACATCTGCCCCTACAATGAAGATGTCAAAGGGCTCTGCCTTTCTATAGTTGTGTCACAGCATCATACCCAAGTAGGCACGGGTTGGAATTTGCATCATGAGGTAGTGATGCAAACATTTCAACATTGGCCCAACCTTGTTGTCTCCTGCAGATGTCAATTTGGAGCCTACATTTATAATGGTAGTAATAATGGCAAGTTTCCATTCATAAAAAGGAAAAGGAAACATGACACTGTTGCTGATTGTCACTTGTGCCAGATTCCAGTAGCAAAGGACACCAATAATGATTGTTGTCATCATTTTATATGTTTGCCTTGATTCATGGCTGTTGCTTAAATGAGAGGTTGAAATTAGTGTCTAGCTATCCAGTAGTGTTGCAGTGATTATTGTCATACTATTAACAAGTCCTCTTCTGTTAGATGAAAATATGGGATAGGCTCACACATCTTTCTGTTTCCAGATATAATAAGAAGAGAAAATTCATGATCTCTTTTTACCCAAAACGTTACTCTTGGTGGGTCCCTGGAGGAAAACTCTTGGAAAATAGTACACATGAATTATAAAGAATCTTGGGACTGGAGACTCTCAACAATTTGTCACAAACAAGAATAATATGCAGGCAAGCATTAAAGCATTTCATGTAGGCCTATCGATACCATGGCACAGAATCTAGACTGTAAATATCCAGGAAACCTTCACATTCTGTGTTTTGTACCTTGGCAACGTAACCACAAAATCTGAGTTGTCTGGTGAAATATGGCGTAAATACATGGTGTAATGCATAAGAATACCAATAAAGAGAGTATGCAAGGTGTAGTATTCTTTTAGGCTAAGCATGTACACAAGAGAGATTGAAAAAGAACCACAATTCCTTGCCGCCCTATTATTATTAATAAAGATAACACGTGTTCAACAATAGAGTCACCCTAAACAGACAGAGGGGTGGTATATAAATTTATTAAATAAAATAAATAAATATTAAATTAGAAAGATATTCCTATACTAACTGTGTAGCAGTACAATTGCATTTTTACAGTGTGTGCCGTATGTAACACCAGTGAGACTTCTGTGCAGTTTTAGTGGCTTAAGGACTACGAAAGGAAACTCTCAGAAGCCTTTTTCCCTGGGTTTCAGTTTGACTCATCTACAATTCCTCACTTTCCGTTGACAGTTAAGAGAGGAAAAAGAGGAGTAGAGGAAAGAGGAGGAAAGGAAACAGAGAGAAAGAGACAAAGACAAAGACAGAAACAGAAACAGAGAAGCTGTGTAGGTTCATCGTTGTGGGAATTCAATGACGGAGTGGACTAGACACAGGCTGACAGCACACTAATCCAGAATATCAAGGTAGCAATGTAGCAAAATCTAGTCACCCAAATGCTGGAAATTTTCATCTGTCTAATCTATGTTAACTGGGTTGCCCTGATCCATTATGATGAGAGCAATTCTAGAATGTAAGAAACTGAAGGGGAAAAAAGAAATTTATTTATTTATTTATTTATTTATTTATTTATTTATTTATTTATTTATTATTGGGACTTATATGCCGCCCTATCTCCCAAAGGACTCAGGGCGGCTAACAACAATAAGATACAATAGTACAAAAGTTAAGAAAAAAATTAAATTAATAGCCCCAGTAAAAATTAAAATTAAGTTAAAAATTAAGACATTATTAAAATCCCTATCAGTCCAGATCAGCCTGATGGAAAAGGTGTGTTTTGAGGCCGCGGTGAAAGGACCGGAGATCTGGGGCCATCCGAAGTTCAAGGGGCAGTTGGTTCCATAGGGCTGGCGCTCCCACAGAGAAGGCCCTCCCCCTGGGGGTCACCAGCCGACATTGTCTAGCCGACGGCACCCTGAGGAGGCCCTCTCGGTGTGATCATCCAATAGTAGTGATACAATGATGTCAGTGCAAAGTATAGCTGTAACTATTTTTGTTGGTTCCTTAGTGCTCTCTGAGCTTGGTTGTTTTCTTGCAGACGTTTCATTACCCAAACTAGGTAACATCATCAGTACTCATCATCAGGAGCACTGATCATGTTACTTACTTTGGGTAAAAAAAAAATAACAACAACCAAGCTCAGAGAGCACCAAGGACCCTCATATTCTCCTTTATTGTTCCAATAGTTCCAATGAAAGGTGATGGTATATTTACTTTAAACAAATGCACTATCTACTGACTGATGGCTATATTATATTGCACTATATACTATATACTACACTATATTTTATTATTTTTATTCAGGTTTTTATTCTTTTTCCCCCTTTTTTTAAAAAAAAGAAATAACTTTAAAGGTCTGCTGCCAAAAATCATGATTTGTGGCTGAATTTTAACGGCATGATCTTGAAGGGGCTCAGAGGGCTGGAAATGGGACTGTGGGTTTGCCCATTCCTGCAGTAGTCAGCATGAATGTTTCAGCATAAATATGTCACAAATGTCTTACCAGGCTGCAACACAGTAAAACTTTCCCCATTGGTCTCACACCCACCCACAAGATGACTCGCATTTGAATCTGTAAAAAGGCTCCTAAGCAACTTTAGCTGTTTTGTAGCAGAGTGTATTTTCTGAGCAGTGCATCTAATTCACTGAATACGGCAACAAAAGTGTACCTTGGTTTGTTGTGAGTTGCCAGATCTTCTGTATTACTAAATACATTTGGGAGTTTAGCTGTTCAGAGATTTGTAGTTGGAGGCAACCATCATCCCACTATCACCTTCATTACATTCTGGAAAGCTTCAAGAAAAAAAAAACTGTAAAACTGAACCACCATCTTGTTCTATTGATTTATTGGTGCTGATTGTTTGCTCTCTTTCCCCCCACCCCATCTCCTTTAAAGAGAGGGCATACGAGAGGCAGGAAATTACTGCAGAATTTTCTAATGCTTTTGAACACATAAGAATTGTTTAAAATAGCTAGTCGGGGGTTGATCTTAAAACGCCTATTTAGCAAAACAAACTACTGTATAATGAATGGAAGCTAGAGAAAAACAAAAGAAGTATGCACTATTTCAGCTTCCCTAAGGCACATCCTATAAGATTCTAGTTGCTTGTCAAAAAAAGTCCTCTCGCGGAATTTATTATAATCTTAAATCACTGGGAGTACAAGGAAATGGGAGGGTGGGGGACATATCTAGAAGAAACAGCATGAGATCATAAACGTTGGGAACTCTTTTATGGCATACAAGCCAAACAAACATTCAGCCCCCCATAAAGGAATACATTTTGCATCACAACATCAGGTTGCCATCTCCCTAGATAATTTCCATCACTTTTTTAATTTTTATTTTAATCCCATTTATATCCCGCCCTTCTCCGAAGACTCAGGGCGGCTTACAATTTAAGCACAAACCAATGTGCTTAGCAATAGCCTTCATTCTATGTATATGCCTGCTTATTAGGGCTTTTGGGGCCCCCCTAGCGGCATTATTACAAAGTCAGCTTATTGCCCCCAACAATCTGGGTCCTCATTTTACCTACCTTGGAAGGATGGAAGGCTGAGTCAACCTTGAGCCTGGTGGGACTCGAACCTGCACTAACCTGCAACCTACAATTGAGATACCATCTGCTTTTCTCAAATTACAACCAAACTCTTGCTTCAGTAACCACAAGAGAATCCCCAAGATATTTTGGGTTTGTGATGTTCACCATACAAAACTGGGAATGAGAAGACAAGACTTTGTCTTCCTAGCCTTTGTGCATTTAGGAAGTGGTTTTTTTGTTTTGTTTTTTACAATCTTCTTTGAAGAAGTAGAGCTGTTGTTACTGCTTTTGGGGACAGCCACCGTTTTATCAACTCGCAACCTCCGTGGGTTCCTTTGATGCCTCTTGAGTTGTTGCTCTGTTCCTTTTTTCAGATCCTTGTTTCATTATTTTCTAGGGCTTGTTGCCTTATGTTGAGTCATGCAAAAAGACAGTGTGATGCACTCCTAGTGCGATGATGAAATTGGTCCTGAGTCTGCACTGGTCTGTAGAAGCTTGTAATTACTGTCAAAGAAGAAAGAGTCTAACCCTGACAGGAGCAGCCTGCTGCAAATCAATATTTTACAGGTAGCCTGTGTGGAAGGCATGACACGTTGACACACAGAAGGCAAGCAGGTGGGAAGGTGAAGAAGAAAAAGAATGCAAGAGAGAGAAATTATCCTGACATCCTGGGAAAGGTGTTTCTGCCTTTGCTTGAGTGAAAACATGCACAAAACACAGCACCTAATACTCTGTCTCCAGGCTAGGTAGCCTCCTTTACAAGAGATGTCATTTTCCACCTGCTTTCCCTGAAGATGTCCCACTACACAATACAGCAAAGGAGACAGCAACTGGTCTTGGAAATTCTGCTGGGAAACAGTTGGCACAGGGTGCATTGTACCAATGCAGGATCTCTCTCAAAGGAAATTAAACTGGAAAATAGCTTCTTGCTGTAAATTCAGTATGTGTATCTGTCTCCGAACTCTGTTTTCACTTCCCAGTCTAACCCACAGTCCTGGCTTTCCAGATCTCCAAGTGATCTCTTATCCAATGTTCCCATGGTAAATTTGGGAGGGGGAGAGGTAAGGCAAAGGAAGGCAGGGCTGTCCACTTATATATACTGTATATAGTCACTAGCTAACTTCTGCAGGATTCTGCTACTGCATAAACAAGCTAAACGCTGCAGTTTATACAAAGACCCTCTCCGTGCTATTCCCTTCCTAGATAAACTGTGTTGTTGTGAAGAGTGTAGAAAAGGAATAAGACATCGAAAAGAAAAGAAATGAAATGAAATGCAAGAGATAAGAAAAGCAAGCATAGCTAAACTGGATTCCCAGCTCATTTGCTAAACCTTTCCATAACTCTCTATCTGGCCAAACCATGCTTGATTAAACTACCTCTCTCCTTTTTTTTTAATGTCATCAAATCCCTCTAGCCACAGTTTTCTAATTTTGATTTCAAGCTATTATTTTTAGTCATATTAAGACTTATTTCTTCAGATAGCTCGTTTCTGAGATTATTTCAATGAAGTTCATTTATTTGTCTTGATTTAATTGTTTATTTGATTGACTGATTGAATGAATGAATGAATGAATTTTAAGGTCATATAAATAATATATATGTGTATATATACATAGACATCAATACAATCCATTGGAAGATATAATCTATTGATATCACTATAAAGGTGTAGGGTATTATTTATAATCATCAACCTTCTGGTATGCTAGTCCAGGTTATATACATATGTGTATATAGTATGGTTAGGTGTGTGTCATGTATGTGTTCCACTTTGAGAGGGGGCAACTAAATTTCATTTTTGATGTGTGCCATTGTGCCCACAGTAAAAAAAAATGACAATAAAGGTTATCTTATCTTATCTTATCTTATCTTATCTTATCTTATCTTATCTTATCTTATCTTATCTTATCTTATCTTATCTTATCTTATCTTATCTTATCTTATCTTATCTTAGTCAATTTAAGTCCAGTTAACTATTTCTGAAATATATTACATTAGAAAATTAGAAAACCAAAACACACTATGGATCTTTTCTGAAAGTTATTGAAGGAAAATCAGATAACATCAGAACATAGCAGTGACTTTAGAAAACACCACTTCGTATAGTAAATGCCAATTGTATAGAGGTAAAGATGAAACAGTTGATCATATAATAACTGAATACAGCCAAATTGCAAAGACTGATTATCAAAAACAAGCATGATAGAGTTGAGAAGACATTACACTGGCATTTTTATATAAAAAAATGGATCTGCAGCCAGTAGATATGAAACCAAAAATAAAGACATTAAAATTATAACAAAAATGTTATATTTTTGATTGATTGATGTATTGACTCCAAAATAAAGTAATGTTGAAGACATAAAATTGGAGATGATTACAAAATAGTGATACTTGCAAATAGAGATCTCAAAAATTTGGAAAACGTTATCAACAGTGGTCAGTTGGAGCACCAGCCACAATACAAAGCCATTGGGATTTAGAAATAATTTGGATTGTCTAACTTAAAATAACACCCTAACTGTAAACAATGATACTGTAGAGCATCTCATATGTACATAATTAGATGTTACCTTTATGATTCCCAAACTTTTGGATAGAGCTCATATCAGGAAGATGAAAATCAGCCATCACTGGCTATGATACACAATGAGTAGAATTAGAATACTAATACTATTGCAATTTTCAACAAGCTGCTTAACAACCCTTTCAAAATAAATAATGTGAAACCTTAATTTAGCAGACCCTAGCACAATGGATTTTGTATGCAATGGACCAAATTTCCACAACAATTTACTTCATTTGCATAATGAACCTATCATGCAAATGATGTAAATCACTGCAATTGTGTATTTTTGTATTTAATGGATATTCATGAATAACAGAGATCACCTCCTCCAAATTAGTGTATTAAAATAAGGTTTTACTGTAATAAATGAAAATGAAGTGCACTGCACTGCAGAACTCCAGCTTCAAACAAAACTATACTTTCAACAATGCCTCTGGGTCCAATGTAGATAAATAGCATTAAATAGTAATAATCATAGTAACGGTTATAGTGAGTGGATACATTCTGGGAATTTGTTTGGAAATCTATCCACCGGCCCAGAAAAAGAAAGAAAAGTTGAGGTGGGACAGAAGATTCCAGTAAATAGGTATTTCTTTTAGAGTTGGCAATATCAGATTTGGTAAATATTTGTGGAAGAACCCATCAGTATCACTGAAAATTAAAAATGTGTCATCAGTGCAAAAGGTTGGAGAACTCTGACTCAAAGAACACTTTCATTATTGTTGTACACCTAGGCAGGGGTCCCCAACCTGTGCTCCGAGGCCCGGTACCATGCCACTGGGCCCCAGGAATAGCTGGTGAGGTCCTCCCACTCACGGTAGCACTGCCGTGTGAGTGCTAGTGGCCTCATTTGTGCATGCATGGGGATGCTATCACTGCTGCCAGCATCATGTGGGCACCAGAGGCCCATCTGCACATGCATGCGGATGCCAGTGCGCATGCCATGGGTGCTTGCGGCCTGTTTGCACATGCACGTGCATGCTAGCACCATCATAGTGTGTGTTCCCATTAAAGCATGCGCACCTGGGGCCACCTGCACGCACATTTCCCTGCTGCTCCCTTTCCTTCTGGGCGGCCAAGTCGGAAAGGTTGGGGAGCTCTGGTCTTAGGCATATTCTTATTGGAATAACAAAATATTTGTTTGGTTTTGTAAGGTCACCAGATCATTATAGATGTTAGCTGAAAATAGATGACATCTTGGTAATTCATTCTAAAAGTTCCAAACTAAATACAGTATGGAAAAGGCTACCACATCGTTTTGATTTACTTCCACTTCTCCTTTACAAGCATTTTTATGGCAATTTATCAAGTTACAGTTAAAAAGATATGAATAGCATAAAACAGATTAAATACAATTAGAAATATACTAATGCAATTAAAAAGATAACGAATACAAACTGAAACAATAGAATACTGTGAAATAAAAAAATAGAAAATAGAAAAGTAAGAAAATAAAAGAAACAAAAAAGGAAGGAAATATAGAAAGAAGTCTTCTCCCTCATCACAAATCAAAACAATTTTAGTAACTTATCTTCTCTTAAAATACAATAAATGATCCCTTCTTCCGATATCCATCTCTAATCAATAAAAAACATGAAAGCTTTGTTATTCAATCCAGCAAAACTCATTAATGGTTACTAGAGATAAATATATATCTATATCTATTTTAATCTTGGGCAGATAAACCAACTTTATATCCCTTAACAACCTTGATTTTTAGTCCCTTCAAATAATGTAGAACTTGATTTCAGCTATAATACAGTATATAGTGTAAGGACTGTAACAGTCACTATGTAGGACAGACAGGTAGAAGAGTGCATCCATAAACACCAACTAGCAGACAAAAAGTATAATGAAAACTCCTTAATCTCACAACATAAAGACAGATTCAACCAAGTCAACTTTCAAATGGGAAGCTCTGACCAAGTCAAATCCAAAAATGCTAGGGAATTTCTGGAAGCTTAGCATCTAGACAAATCAGCCAACAATTGACACATAGAAATAAGCAGTGGTGGGATTCAAATATGTGAACAACTGGTTCTCTGTGTGGATGCCGCTTCTGGAAGTCCGTTCTGGGCCTGGGCAACAAAAAATTAGCTACCAGTTCTGCTAAACTGGTGTGAACTGGCTGAATGCCACCACTGGAAATAAGCCATATTTACACACCATTTAAAGAGACAACAAAAACAAAACAAAACAAAACTTATCCCCTCTAGCATCCAACACTCACCTATGGAGGTATTAATATCATTCAGTCAAGCAGAAAACAATACCGTAATCAAGAAACCACCAAGGAAAAAAAATACCCCCACCAACATGTTACCTAATTTGCTAATTAAATGTCTGCAAGCAACTATTGAGTACCAAGGATTCTACGGTTCAAGCCTGAGCTTCATGTAGTCTCCTCCATCGATTTATGTAGGCAATGTGTGCCTTTTATTTTATTTATCTATTGCATTGATAATTTAAGATATCTCTCAGAAATGTGAAACAATGGACATGGTCCAACTCCACAAACATTTTTTCCCATTTTTTTGTATAAATGTTGACTGTAGTGAATTTTCATAGAATGGGGATTAGAATCAGGGACCATTGGAATTTCAGTCTTCACATTTAAATTTAAAAGGCAAAGTTATCTTCAAATTTTGCCTGACTCCTTGTGACTTCATGGATAGATCTGTAGAATATTGCCAAAACCTTCTTACAGATCTTTTTTGTTTCATAATCTAGCCTACAACCTTCGTACTCCCTGGATTCAGAACTACTATTCTGTATTTTAAGGCCAGGCAGGTTGATCAGGTGGTGTCACTTGCACAGACGTGATGGCATATTAATATAAAGGCCTGAATAATATGTGCATAAGGGCTGAGGAAATTGAGGAAATCTTTGCCACTATGTCACACCAACACCATTCATCCCCCCCCCAAAAAAAAGGGATAATAAGAGTTGGAGTCCATGATTTTTGGAGAAATAATTATTGGAGCAGGTCTCTGTAAAACCAATCAACTGTATTCTCACCATAAACTCCACTTTTCCATAAACCACCTTAATAATAATAATAATAATAATAATAATAATAATAATAATAATAATAATGAAGTTGAAAGGGACCTTGGAGGTCATCTAGTCCAACCCCCTGCTCAGGCAGGAAACCTTATACCATTTCAGGCAAATGGCTGTCCAGTCTCTTCTTAAAAACCTCCAGTGTTGGAGCATTCACCACCTCTGGAGGCAGGTTGTGCCACTGGTTAATTGTTCTAACTGTCAGGAAGTTTCTCCTTAGTTCTAGGTTGCTTCTCTCCTTGACTAGTTTCCATCTGTTGCTTCTTGTCCTGCTCTCAGGTGCTCTGGAGAACAGCCTGGCTCCCTCTGCTTTGTGGCAGCCCCTGAGATATTGGAACACTGCTATCATGTCACCCCTCACCCTCTCTTCGTTAAACTACACATACCCAATTCCAGCAACCGTTCCTTATATGTTTTAGCCTCCAGTCCCCCAATCATCTTTGTTGCTCTTCTCTGTACCCTTTCTAGGGTCTTGACATCTTTTTTACATCGTGGTGACCAAAACTGGATGCAGTATTCCAGGTGTGGCCTTACCGAGGCATTGTAAAGTGGTATTAGTACTTCACTTCTGTAACACCTTTCTGAAACACCTTTCTCCAGGCAACAGAGCAGAAAAGCAATGGTTACCTTGCTTCATATGAAAAAAAATCTAGAGGTCTAAAAGCTACCTTGAAGGGGTGCTTTGACTCTAATAAATAAAAAAAGGCAAACCAAACATCTTAAACGGTACAGCCCGCATTTCTGAAATTCACCACGTAATATTTGGCTGTTCTCTTCAAGTCTCTTGTAAATGCATTACAGAGTCTATCTAGTGCCAAGAAAATGTAAAATATAAACTAGGAGAGTCTTATATGCCTTGTGTTTTTAGTCAGCCTTTTTTCAAAATATTGATGTTTGATTATTAGGCTGACATCTTTCATGCAAGATTATAGGCAACACATCTGTAACTCTGTTTTCAAAAACAATAAAAGCAGCTGTTGGAACTGAGGGTTTTTTTTCAGGTTGAGGCAAAAATCTACCTGCAGCCCACTTCAAGTCTCTGAAAATTCACAGTTCCTTCAATATCAAATCAGGATGGGAAAACTTGGTATGACCACAATCAAGTCCAAAATTTCTGTTGCTAAGTGAGAAAATTGTCAAGTGAATTTTGCCCCATTTTTACAACTTTACTTGCCACATTTGTTAAGTGAATCATTGCAGTTTTTAAATTGACACGGTTGTTAAGTGAATCTGGTTTCCCCATTGACTTTGCTTGTCAGACGTTTGCAAAACAGGATCACATGATTCTGGGACACTGCAACTGTCATAAATGTGAATCAGTTGTCAAGCATCTGAATGTAAACTATGTGACCGTGGGGATGTTGCAACAGTCATAAGTGTGAAAAAATATCACTTTTTTCAGTGCTGTTGTAAGTTCGAATGGTCACTAAATGAACTCTTGCAAGTTGAGGACTAACTGTACCTCAGATGGGACCACAGAAACAGGCCCTCTTAGCAAGATTGCTCCATGCACAAAAGTGGAAGGATGCCTCGATGCCTACAATAGACAAATGGTTACAAAAGCTGATGGAATCAGCAGAAATGGCCAAATTGACTGTGCTGATATAAGAAAAGAACGTAAGTAGTTTTGTTTCTATTTGGAAACCGCTTCTGGACTTTGTGCTTGAGGTGGAAAAAATGATACAGTATTATGTTTTTGGGTTTTACCGATTAGGCTGATTTGCCGATACAGAAATGGCTAGTGCATACTACTATAGAATTGTAAAAAGTTGAGATTTGATTTTAATGTCTGATTTTACTGCAACAGAGAGAGTCGGAAGTCAATGCCTTTTGTTTCTTTCCCTCCCTTTTTCACACCTTTTTTGTTTTCCTTTTCTCTACTGTTGTCCCCTACTATTTGCTTTTGTATTTTCACATTTTATGTTATAAATCAGGGGTCTTCAAACTCGGCCGTTTTATGACTCATGGACTTCAACTCCCAGAATTCCTCAGCCAGGCACATAAATAAATAAAACTAATAAAGAAAATGGGGGGAAACGGGACTTCTTGGTGGTGGCCCCTTCTCAGAATTCTTGTGGAGGTCCTGCTACTCTTCCAAAAGGCCCTAACAGATTATTTTGTCAGCAGGCCTGGGGATCATGAATGGAGATTAAACTAATCAAGTGGTTGGTCTGATGAGGGGAGAGATTTTATGGGTTTTTTAATGTTGTAAAAGATAGACCTACTGTGGAGACTGAATCTATTATATTTAATTAGACAACAATTGGTAAGAGATGACATTAAGAAACAAGCATTGATATGTGATCAGGATGAATTACTTTTAGCTTTTGGGATGATTTGGGACAGATAAGATGCTGTGGTAAACTTTCTACGAGTGGATTACAATAACAGTTTGTTAACAGAGAGTTCTGAACCTTTAATCTTCTCTTGTTTTATTCTTCTTCTTCCTGTTAACCATTTTGTCAATATAATATATAGAACACAGGTCAATAATTTGCAAAACAGATCACTAGTTTAAAAATTTGGGAGGCTGTTTCACAAGGGTTGGGAATCAATATTGAAGTATAATGTATTAATCAGTATTCTGTTAGGCCAGGCACCTTGGCTCTTTTATGACTCGTGGACTTCAACTCCCAGAATTCCTGAGCCAGCATGGCTGGCTCAGGAATTCTGGGAGTTGAAGTCCACGAGTCATAAAAGAGCCAAGGTTGCCTACCCCTGAGTTAGGCGGATAATATGTGCATATGTGTTGGGGGGGGGTTCCCCTTTTCTTTTTGATGCACTTTTTAATGTCTTGCTTGTCTTGTGTTTTCTTTTGTTTTTTGTCCGTTTTGGATTTTTTTGGAGTTCTGGATTTTAACTTTCTTTTGAATAAAATAAAAATAGAATGAAAAAAAAAGTATGAGGTATCCAGAAACTTTAAGAAACAAATGGCTCTCAAGAAATATGTCAAAATCAAGCAACAAAACATCCTCCATACAGCTGGTCAGTGTAATTATATCTCACGTTTATTCCAATGTGGAATAAACGTATTTGGTCACTGAAAAGAAATAGCACATCTGTTAATAGTGACCAGTAGGCGACACTTCTCAGAAGAAATTTATCTTTGTGTAGTGTACATTGGCTGAGAATTGTGAATATTGTAATCCTATCATATGTAGAGATGTTGTGGACAAACGGGAATAGCCAAATGTTTAAGATGGAAAACCACCATAATCCTTGAATACCACACTCTCTCTGGTCTGAACACGCTATACAATACAGTTATAATGTACATAAAATAATGACCCTCTTTTACCGGTCTACCATAGAGAGCGTCCTTGTGGTTTGGTATGCTGGTCTGACAGCCGTGGATAGGAAAGTATTACAGAGGGTGGTGAGCACAGCACAAGACATTGTGGGCTGTTCCCTGACACCACTGGATGACATCGCCAGAGCTCGTTACCTTGGAAGAGTGAGGAAGATTCTCAGGGATGACTCACACCCTGGACGGTATCTCTTTACTCTCCTACCATCCGGTAGGAGATATAGGAATATAGCCAGCCGTACCAACAGGCTGAAAAATAGCTTTTATCTGTGGGCTGTTTGGCTTTTAAATGGGATGTAATCTTATGCAGAGTTGACTTGGGAGGCCGGTGTGTGGTGTAGTTGGTTCACATAGTGTGGCGGGATGGAGGGTTTGTTGTCACTGCGTGTTGGGGGGAGAGAGCACGGGGGGAGGCTCAGCTAATCTCAAAGTACACATGTTGTACTTTGACAATAAAGGTTTTTATTATTTTTATTATTATTATTAAATAGCCACAGAGGCCATTTTTCCCCTTTCAGGTTAATATTTTTTTCCAGATTTCATATTTTGACTGAAATTCTGTAATTCTAAAGGAGAGGTGTGGGGGGGGGTGCACGTAAGAGGAAAAGAGAGTATAAGTGATGGTTTTGCTATGATTAGTTGGCAATGGTTAGTTTCAGTGATTCACTCAGCTGGCCAAAAATAAATAAAGCATACTCTTGAGTCTCTATATCACATTCACTGCATCTTTTCACCGATTGTCCAAAGTAACAGACTAACTATGTGTTGCCAAAAGGTTTACAAATTAATCACAAAGTCTTCCTTTGAAGTCCGGTCTACCATCTATTGACTGCCCTTCCCCAAAAGTTTAAGAACAGCATTCTGGAAACAGGGCCCAGGACCAACCTTGTAAAATTCAGTTTGCAAGAATTTTCTTCATGGGGAGATAAGATATTTTAGTATAGCGCTTCTTCAATTCTAGTTTTAGTTTCTATTAAAATATTCTGGTTGTTTTCAATGAGATTGGGTGTGTATGTGTGTCTGTACACATATATAAATTTTCAATGAAAACATATAAATGCTACAGAACTAGAAACATCTGACTAATTCAAAATGCCCTTTTCCAGCAATTTGTATAGAGTGATCAGGTAAGATACATGGTTATTGCACCCCAGTTATCAGTGTTCCATACCACTGTTTGTTTCTCATTAGCAAACATTTTCTTTAAATTATCTTGGATGTTCATTAAATAATATCACCTACTTAGAACCAAAGGATAATTATGAGTTTAATGAAGCATGTAGTAGCTTGCTGAAGTCTAACGCTCGCTTCTCTGCTGGGACTCCATTTTATTCTGCACTTATCCTTCAGCAAAGCTACTCTACAAAGTCACTTTGGCAATAAGAAGTATTTAATTAGATTAATGAATTTTTATCACCTCTCTCAGGGATTAGGCTTGTTAAATCCTGGCGACCAAAGAACAACAGATTTTTTATTGCTAAATACTTGGGGATGCGCTAGTTTTACTGCCATGGCAGTCCTCATATTCTGTCTGCTTTGAGCAAGAGTTTGTTTTGTTTTACCTTTTAAAGCCCCTTGAAAGGTTTTGGAGATTTGGCAGGGGTGGAATTGGTGCCTTCAGCTGAAATAGAGAATAAAAACGCTAACACTTGAGTATAGTTGAGCCTCAGACAGATTTTGGGGAGTGACTTTCTTTCCGAGTTTGAACTGTGACGGTGAATATTTCATGGCAAATCTATGAAAGGAACAATGTAAATATTAAATGCAGACTCCCTTTAGTTCCCTGGTTTCATGGGCAGTTTGCATTGATGGAGCCTAGCCTGCTTCTGATCAAAATGGAATGGTGGAAAGAGAAGGCTCGGCCCTGCAGCTTACGGAGACGCCTAAGGGGGTCTGTCACAGCAGGTGTTTGGCATCCCTTCCCTGAAAATGGGCACTTGAAATCATCTTCTGTTATTATTTCTCTATAACAAATTTAGTGCAGTAGGATGTCTGTTTGCACAAGGCCACAAAGATGTTGTATCATTTCCGCTGCCACTGTCAGCAATTTCTATCTACCCGAAAATCAGCATTTATTCTGCTTGTGTCATGCCCAAGCCCAGAGATGAGACAGTGAGATCCAGCTGAGTCCAAGTCTTTATTTGCTAACACCTAATAGACAGAATCTTGCCAAACTAAAGATGCACCTTTCCTAAGATATTAGATATATCACCAAGAAAGTCTAGGATGTGGATACCCTGAAACCCTTCCCCCTCCCCTGGCCAGCTCAGGACTACACAGTCTCTTGGTCCGAGTCTTTTTCTGGGAAAGCTCTGAGTTAGCCAAATCCTCCCCCTCTCCTACTGCCAGAGTACATTCCATCACAGCTAGATACACAGGACAAACTTCCTTCCTCCTACTATATATTTGTCTCATGACAAACGATGGTGATGATGATGATGATGATGATGATGATGATGATGATGATAATGATATGACAATGATGATATTTGTGAGACTGCCTGCCAGACTTCAGGATCCAATCTGGGTCAGTTGCCAGGACCAGAAAATTTAGTCTTGGAGCTTTTGGACTCGTGCTGGAGCCCATCCTCAGGAAACCTCTCTTTCACTAGAATGTGAGACTCAGATTGGATCCTGCAACATTATCCCGGGACAGGTATGTTTGCCTTCATAAGTGCTTTGTAAGATTGCACAGGATAGGCACGCTCCAGGTCCCTTCCCTGGTGGGACCTCCAAAGTATATAGGGTCCTCAATGGTCTCTGAGGTTGCTTGTTTTCTTGCAGATGTTTCATTATCAGTACTGACAATGTTACCTAGTTTGGGTAATGAAACATCTGCAAGAAAACAACCAAGCTCAGAGAGCACCAAGGACCCCTCATTTCAACCTTGAACTACAAATATTCTCCTTTATTGGTATCTCCAAAGTCTGCTTTTCCCTACCTTAGGGAGCACCTGCCTCCTCATGATTCAGCAGGTCCCCACCCTTTTAGCCTTTCAGAAGATCATCAGTTTCCAAAGATCTTCACCAGTAGCATCCAGCTTTTACCAAGATGTCAAGATGGAGTTGAGGATAACTAGATTTTGCTGTGGGGCATCCAAAGGGGATGACTGAGCTGCTGGCTTTTTGTTTTACGGTTTATGATTTTATAGTTACTGGGTTTATTGTAATTGTGAGCTATTTGGAATTGTTTAAGATGGGTGGCCCTACAAATGTTAAATTCAATAAATAAATTACTATTCTGACTGGTGACTTACATTCCACCATTCTCTTCAAAGTGCTTCCATTCAGCCCCTTTATGTAAACCATGTTCCACTTTGCTCACTGATTCAGGAGTCCCACTGTGGTCATTAGAACTTACTCTCTCATAAGTAGGCAAAGAATAAATCTAAAAGCAAAAATGGACAATATGTCAAAACAGAGTTACGCAGTGATGACGTTACTTAGTTGGATAATGAAGCACCTGCAAGCAAACAACCAAGTTCAAAGAGCACCTAGAACTCCTCAAGTTCAATCCGAGCTACAGATATTCTCTCCTGTTGGAACAGTTAGTGCAGTTTAAAACAAAACAGAGAAGTAATACCAAAGAAGTCACATTTAAGTGTTAATTAAACCTTCTTCTCCCTTCTCCAATTCATTTCAGCTCTTACTCATTCCATAGACACATCCATCCAGTGTTCTAGCAACAGTCCAAAAGTAATTAATCATTGCCTTTTAAATAAAAAAAACTTCGCAACTAACCTATTACCTAATTCTGATTGTCTAAAATGCAGGTAAAATCCAAGATTCACAATCAAATGGCTCTCCCAATGAGTATTCTTGAATAGACGGTGCTGGGGTCTTATTCTGCATAATGTTCCTTCTCTTTCTTTAAAATAATTCCTTAAGCTGAATTGTAGGAAGGTTGTTACTTTGTTTCCACGAACCTGAACTAATATTTCTTCAAGGCTGCAAGTTTCTATTGTGCCCGGTTGTTCTGATTATTCTAACCTCGGAGCAAGGAAGGAGCAGTAAGGGAGGGGGGAAAAAAACAGAACGGAAAGGGTCTGCGAAGTCATCCTCTTGTGCAAAGCTCTGGCAAAGCAAAGGCAAGGCGTGGGAGTCAATGAAAAAGGAACAATCATTAAAAGGGAAAAAAGGCAGGACCACTAGATGGGGTCTAGACGGGAGTGAAGCAATGAGGCTTGCCTTCCCTGCACCGATAGAAAAAGGCACCACTCAGGTCCTTTGTGATGGCAAACTGAGCTCCAGCCCAGCCTCATTGACAAACCACAGAAACTTAGGCTGGAATTTTCTAAATTAAGAGAACAAGCGAGAGCAGCGCGGAGGAGCGAAGCAGTTTAGGCTGGCAGGGCTGAATTGCCTCCAGTCTGGTTTGCAAAGATTCCGGCGCTGCTAGGAAAGAAGAAGCAGAGAGCTTGCTGCAAGACATTTATCTGTATTCTGCAGAGTGCCTTGGCTGAGTAATAAAGTCACCTTTCCCCAGAACCCTTTTGCCCAAGAGTGAACTCCTTCCTTCACAGACTGTTTGAAAGAGTCTTCTAAAGTGTCTGCATGAATAATACGGGAACACGAGCTACTTGTAACGTTTTTAAAGAAGCGAGATTCAAAGAGAAACGGTAAGAGGCGGAGAAGGCAAGGGAGATTAAAAAGAAAAGGGTGGGAATTGAAAGAGGTCAAAAACAAACTTCATGGTTAAACCCTGAAGAAACTTGGCACGAAGTTGGATTTCCACCCTACTGGGTTCAAATTAGTGAAAAGTGCACGATGAAAACCAACCTCAGAAGCACCTGCCAGCTCTGACAATGGCATAGGGACAGAAAAGGGTATTTTTGTTTTGTTTCTGTGAAAACATGGCAGCAGACAGGGGCAGGCACAACTAGACAGGGAACTTTAGTCTCAATCCTGGACATTGCCACCTCTTCTCCAGTGTTGCATCTTTGTTCCAGCTCCCTTCTTTATATTAAAATAATTACAACTCATCTTCATTGCTCTGGGGTCATTGCTCACCACCTTTCCTACAGAATTGCAAATGAGACGCCTTCTTTTTTACAACTCCCTTCATGGTTAAATTATTATTTCGTAAACAATGGTAACCAGTTGCATCAGCACCAGAGATGTAACCTATCAAGCACCTATGCAAAGAAATAGCCTGATGTAGGAGATAAGTAGGCAGAACCTGGTGGCAGAATCAAGAGAGAACTCAGTCTAGAATCATTACGTATCTACAAACACTTCAGGTCCAGTCCCTCTCCCTTGAGTTCTGTTAAATGGTATCTAGCACCAATTTAGTGCTAACCATTAGTTGACCAGATTCTTGTATATAGGCTTGAGCAGTACATTTTCTTAACTGGAATTTATGTGTGATTCTGATTCTTCACACCTCACACCTCTTTTTTAAATGGGTAACCATGTGACAACAACCTATACCAGCTAAGCTTACTGTTAATACACAGGACAGTGAGATTTGGACAAGATTTGTGCATACACCACAGCTGAAATGAGAACTATCTTGATTGAAGAACAACAAGGCTTGATGGATTGTGCCCTTACACAAAGTACTATCTGCTTAAGATACTATGTGTTCTGCTTTATTGAAACTACTACATGGAGCATGTATAAAAAAATGGAAAATGCTCATCTACTGCCTTAGACAACAAGCTAAGTAATCACTTCAACTCATCACAGTTTTTTAATTCAGTGGCAAAAAGTACTGTACTTTTATTGAAATCATAATGGTTATTCCCCTGTTGATTTCTTCAGATATATGTTAGAGTCTTAAGAAAATGAAGCATATAAATTTGTGTAAATAAATAAACTCATGATGGATCAATATTATTTCTGGATATGTTGGTGAAAACACTAGTGCAAGTCTATGCCTTTTTTTGGGAGGTGCAAAACTGGCCTTAATAAGGCCACTTCATTTTATATACTCTAGGTTTGGAATTAGGTACATGAACAATAATCCTATCTGGGATGGTCATCTTCCTCCACCGAATGCATAGCTTCAGGAGGGATGCACATAGAGCAGTGATGTAGGAAGGAGACACCTTTTTTGTCACCCAGATGAGCCAAATTAACCCTAGTGTTTAATAGGGTGACAGATGTCACAATCAGATCCACCTTTCATCCATACCAGAGCAATACATGCATCAGGCTTGGGGATTTCCCTTCTTCTTTGGTATGGCTACAAAGAGTTGCAGATTCCTTTTCTCCCATTTTGAAATTAGTTAGACTTTCATGTTACATCTGGAATTAATCTATATCGCTTAACCCAGAGTCACTGGTCAATTTGATCCATATTTGCATCACAGTTGAAGTGATGTCTAGCACCCCAACCAACCACTGAATCACAGTATATTTTATGTACATATAAAGTCCAATTCTCTACCACTACCCCCAAATAACTGTGAGTGGGGTCTCCTGCCAAGTAAATATATGCATGGAATTGTAGCCTCAAATTTATTTATTAGGGGTTTTTTGTGTGTTTTGCAAGGAGCAAATTGAACATTTCATCTAGTTTCAAAAGATGTAAATATGCTTTTGACAATTGGCTATCAATACTTGAAATCTGTGCGGTGACTCTTCTGCATTTTTAAATTATTTATTGTTATCTGTTTTTCCTCCATTTTTTGCATGTTTGGTACATTAGAAACCAATAAAAATACTGTGTCAGCATATTCCTCTTATATAATTGGTTTGTTTTTGATCTGTTTACAAACCAAGGGGAGGGATACATCCACTCCAGTGCTGACTTATGAGAAACTTACTTTTTAAACTAGACACTTTGATCTTTCACAAGCAAGCATCAGAAAACACTGGAAAAATTCAGATGACCGCCGGGAGGGAGAGAAACACAATCAGAGAATGCATAAAATAACTGGCCTCTAAAACAAAGTTTGAAATGCCACCTGATAGAGCTTTAATATGAGTGGACACACAAGCATTATGCATACAGAATATGTAAGTTAATGCTTTTTTATTTATTTTTTTCATTTTAATTCCATTTATATCCCGCCCTTCTCCGAAGACTCAGGGCGGCTTACAAGCTTAGCAGTAGCCTTCATTCTATGTATATGCCTGCTTATTAGGGCTTTCACACACACCCCAAGCGGCATTATTACAAAGTCAGCTTAATTGCCCCCAACAATCTGGGTCCTCATTTTACCTACCTCGGAAGGATGGAAGGCTGAGTCAACCTTGAGCCTGGTGGGACGCGAACCTGCACTAATTGCAGGCAGCTGGTGTTACTTAAGGAGGCATTAGCCCACTGCTCCACCAAGGCTCTTGCTTCACCTATTACAAAAGAAATACAACTAAAAATTAATCACAAGACACCTGTGCATATGGCTTATACATCCTAGCCTCTGACCATCCTTAGCTGACTTCACATTTGCTTTCTTGCAAAATTTAAATCACAATCCAGGATTTATGATACTTTTGTTCCAGCATTTGCAAATTTTCAATGGGGCCAAAAGGCATTTGCCCAGCCTTGTTTAGCATTTGTCTAAGCTCGTTTAACTTTAGCCTTCTACATAGCCATACAAACTTCAGTGTTGCCCCTCCCCACTCAGCTTGCAAGAAAACTGGGAGCAATGCTTTCAGCTGATCCAGCACAGTCCTTCATACCTTTTGTGTATAGATACCAGCTTCAATGGCTGTTCCACAGGTGCACATCTGCCCAACTGCAAAAACTCAAGCAATTTGCAGAATAGTTTACAGCTGCACCTTCTATTTGTGACAAGCATGAGCCACATGAGAGAGAGAGGGGGGGAAACGAGAGCGAGGGGGAGAGAGAGATGCAAGTTGTGAGTGCCTCTTTTGCTTCTCAGCTTTAAAAAGCCACAATGAAGTAGTTAGAAAGGTGATTTATAGTGTGATTAAAGTACGGTTAGAAAATTGTTACTTCTAATCCCACCCTTAAACACACACACACACCCCAAATGTGCAAAAAAGGTGCAAAATTTTGACAGGGTGGTGGTGAACGTATTTTAGTATTGCTTTATGACTAAAAATATGCTTGTGAGTTTGATAAAAATAAAAGAAACTGAACCACCAAAACTTGCCCATTTGCTATTCAACTTGGAAAAATGAGGGCCTCCCGGACAGATTAAACATTGCTCATCCTTGCTTTAAGTATATAGGTTGGCACAATTCTAAAAAAAGACTAGATCTCCATAGTTTTAATTTTCTAAGAGTTTCTCTGGAGTTTATGGAGAGCCCAGGGATACTCTTGGAAATAAAGATGATGTGGCAGATAGGTCCTTGCCATTTAATTTCTAAATAAAAACAATCTACAATGAAATAGTTGCAGGTGGAACAAAGAACCTAATAGGCAGGATGGAGGCCCAGTTTCTAAAGGCCTGTGAGATGGTTCTGAAAAAGAAGCACCGGTATCTGGCCTTAATGAGTTATTTTGGTATAGCATTTTACATATTTGGCATGTATATGATATCTAATGCAAAATATAAACTGGGATTCCAGGACCAAGCTGGATAAAAATAAACCCTCCTCAATAATTCTGAAATATCAGTGGGAAACAAAAACCTAGGCGGGAGTGAAATGGATAAATAGGCAGAGAATTAGGCAGGAAGGGAGCCCAGAGAAATAGGAACTGGATATCCTCACCCCATGTAAATTAATAGCAAAATTACTTTTCAATTGAGGAAAATAGTATCCATGCATGGAAATCAAAATAATCACCCACCTAACCACACAATAAACAAACAAATCCCAGTGATTGTGAGAGTGGAAAAGAAGGACGCAATGTGAAGGTGCCTAGGAATAAGAACACTTGTGACTAAGATATAATGCTATTTTTCATTTCATTTATCGGCAGCTAAAAAGACACAGCTTAAAATAGCAGAGTGGTTGCCTTTGTGCAAATATAATTTAGCACTACAGTTTGAGTGGCAGCTCTGATTCATCAAGGTAGCAAGATCTCTCCCGGTTCAGACGCTTTTTCTTTATGCGAAGACAGCCGAGTGAGTGGAGATTAAGAATCTCCTCCGGGGAAGGCAATCCTATGTCAAGACCACCCCCTGGTGGCCGGATGGGAGAAGCCCAGATGGAGAGGAGAGGAAAAGACGGAGAGCCCGTTTATAGCTCCACTCAAGATTTATTTATTTATTTTGCTAAAAACCTAATAAGAATAAAGGTTCCCTGGGTTCTTATTTAAAACCTGGGTGCAACAGCAATTCACTACACAGATAACAATAATAAAATTATGCTCAAATGCTTGCATGCTTACATACTCTTACATGCTCATGTACTCTGTGTGTGTGTGTGTGTGTGAGAGAGAGAGAGAGAGAGAGAGAAGTGTGTGTGTGTGAGAGAGAGAGAGAAGTGTGTGTGTGTGTGAGAGAGAGAGAGAGAGAGAGAAAGAGAGAGAGAGAGAGAGAGAGAAAGTGTGTGTGTGTGTTTGTGTGTGTGTGTATGAGAGAAAGAGATGATCTTATATATCCCTTCTCCAAAAAGTCACAAGTCAAGTCAGTTGTAAATCAGAATGAACTGATATATCAATATACAATCACTCACTAAATATTAAAACCGGTGGGAAAAGCATCATAATGCTTGCCACATACTATAGAAAATCCTGCACTTGAACATAATTTGCCCTCCTGTGAAGTGCAACTATGGATAAGGCAGGTAGGTATTAATACCATAGAAAAATAATGGCAATTATTTACATGGGTTTCCAGATCAAGACTGAAAAAAAAGGGCCATTTAGAAATCAAAAGTGGGAATGTTACAGCTGGGAATGTCTTGATTCTTGCTCTGTGTACTGAGCACACTCTGGTAGATGGACCAGTTTAAGTACAGTTCCATTTTTCAGAAAGTGGGAAAGATCTATGGATACTTTCCCTTTTTCCTGTTGTAATGAGAACAAGCCTCTTCGTTTGAGCATTAGTAGAATTGTGAATGTGAGACAAAGGCAGGAGCAACCAAAGTTGTTTACACTCCTCTCAGAAAATACTGGAGGGGGTTTGGACAGCAGTGGGATAGGAGAGGGAAATAACAGGTAGTCCTTGTTTAACAACTCTCTGATTTAACGACTGTTTGCAGTTACAACAATGGTGAAAATTAACTTTGCAAAATTAACTTGGCAGGTCTGCAAAGCAAAGGAAAACTGAGGTAAAATCGTAAGCACAGTCATAGTTTCACTTACTCACCACTTCACTTAACAATCAAGTTGCCAGTCCCAACTGTGGTCTCTAAAAGAGGATTATGCATTGTTGCATAAAGGTGTGTAAATGTTAACTTTCAGAACAACACATTTCACCTCAACCTGGTTTTTTCTATGTTCAAATAGAAGTGTGATCAGTAGTGGCCAGGGGCACGGAACACAGCTCCACATATTGCTATTAAACATATTGCATGACAAATAATTGCCTGTAATGCTTAAATATAAACACTTAGATACATGGGAAGACAGAGTTGGAAATGGAATGCAAAAGCATATATGTGAAAAGAAACAAGTCAGTCATATAATAAATGGCATAGTCTTCCTATCTTTCCCCCCTTTTTCTGAAAGCATTTTCAGTCACTGGTTTATTAGGGGCCCGCCTTTGAACGCATTTACCAGTAAGTACATCTGACTGCTTTTCAATCTTAACTTCCAGATAACTATATTTCTAGTCATTGATCTAGGAGCCCTTCAGGCAAAGAGATCTTTGCATAAAATTGTTTATTGTTTTGAGACTTGGAATGGAAGACTAGATCAATCAAGGCCCATGCACATAAATAAATTGGCATCTTCAAGATATTATCCTGTTAGTACCAAGCCACTGTTAGGGGGCTGCTCGCTCATGTATTGATAGGACAAAACCCTAACTAAAAACTATCCAGCAGGCCTTTTTTTGAGATGTAACCATCTGAGTGTAATGGAGAATGTAAGCAAAGCATTTCCAGTAGAGGCCTGCAATTACATAGCATAAGGCAAACACGTTTGCGGGGGAAGGTATGTGTTTTTCATCTGTGGCATGGTCATTTCTGATGGCTCTGTGGATGTAGCTTATTCTGACCCATCATCCTGATTTAAATATGCTCATATAGGAAACTGCATCTGCTTAGGGTCACCTTTGAAATGAGCTGCACAAAAAGAACAAATGTCTGTGCAAGGACTCTAATGCACATACAGACTGTCCCGGTTTTCTAACACTGCAGTTACCAGGAAGACCATTATTCTTGTCATCCTAAAACAGCATATAGTCTAATACATCTAAGAGTACCAGGGCTACTTTAGAGAACCTCCCTGGTTCTTTTAGCTAGGGTGTCCCACCTTCAGCTTTGCAAACTGAATTGTAATTTATTTATTTTTTTACTAGCTTCAGTCTACAAAGAAGGATTCTACAAATCCTTTCTACAAAGAAGGATTTTCTAGGAAGATGTCTGCAGGTATCTTGCCCCTCCAACTGTTCATAATTATAAAGTAATCAGTAACCCACTGCTCAGTCATTCTAACTTCTGCAAGAAAGCTTGTTTTCTCTTCTCTTTCACCTTGATTTTTTTTCAGATACACTGTCTTATAACATATACAGTGCTGTCTGATCTCAATAGTGAATACACCAGTCAGATCTATCTTGAAAGAAAGAGTCACAGTTCCAGAAAAATGCTTATTGGGGATGGAATTTTTAAAATTAAATTGTTCTGCAAGAGCAGGGGCTGTGAAAGAGACATTAGAGTTAATGAGCACAGTAATAAGGTCAATTGCAATAAATGGTATCAGAATCTTTACGCACTATAAAAAGCATTGGATTAACCATTGTAGCAGTTCTCCACCATATCAAAGCATTATGGCAGTCTGAGATAAGATTGCCATTACAGTACAAAAGAAGGAACCTAGATATCTATTCCTGTGTGTCTTTTTTCCATACAAAATTATAAATTCTCACATGTACAAATGTCCAGATGGGTATGGGTATTTTTTAAAAAAAAAACATATGGCCTTCAAGAACATGGGGAATAGCTACTGTATAGTGGCTGACAATTCAGCTCACCACACAATTTTAAAATATTTCCACAGGTATGCAGCAAAGGAATTCAGCTTGTATTCACGTATCAAAATAAAATTTCTAATAATCATACCATCAACCAAGAAAATTGGAGTTAGGATTTGGCAAATGAGAAATGGCAGAGGAAGGATGGTTTATACACAAGGAAAACCTGAATGATAAATGAAGGAAAAAGCGTAAGATCATAAGAAGTGTCTGCTAGATTGGATCACTGGTCCATCTAGTCCACTGGCCCATTTGTTCTCATGGTGGACAACCAACTGCACAGGAAATCTTATTAGTCTCATAGCAGATGATGTCAGAGGCAGCCACACTGCCGCCAAGGTTAATAGCTATTGATCTTCATGATTTCCATAAATAGGTCCAACTCTTTTATGAAGCCAGAGAAGCTGGTAACCAGCACTGCATCTTGTGGGATCAAATTCCAAAGTTTAATTACACATTGTATAAAAAATATTTTCTTTGTCTGTCCTGATTCTTCCAAGATTCAATTTTATTAGCTGATCTCTAATTCTATATTTTAGGAAGCGGAAAATAGTTTCTCCATGTTCATTTTATCCAGACAAGGTATAATTTTATACCCCTCAATCACGTCCAGTCTCATTCATCTCTTTTCTAGACTAAAAGGCCTCAAATGTCACAACAGTTTCTTATAGGGAAGTTCCTCCAACTGCTTAATAATCCTAGAACTGCACACAATATTCCAGAGGCAGTCATACCATTGATTTATAAAATGGTATTATGATATTGGCACCTCTATTTTCATACCATTTTTATTAACATGCTGTTGGCCGTTTTATTTACAGCAGATGCATGCTGAGTTGACAACTTCATTGCACTTTTCACCATTGCTAGTTCTGGCCCCACTCATGTGTATGAATGCTTAGGCTTTTTAGCACCAATGTTCATCATTCAACATTTCTACAGACTGAATGTCACCTGCCATTTTGATGCCTTTTCCCCTAAAGGACAGAGATCCCTTATTGTTTTTACCACTCAGAACAATTTAGTGATCTTAGCAAACATAGCTATTCCACTACTCGCACTAATTGCAGATCATGAACAAATATGTTAAAAGCACCAGTCCTAGGACAGAAGCCTGGGAGATCCTCTTACCGTAGTTATACCCTTCTATATATTCCTACTCTTTGTTTTCTATTCCTTCGCCCGGTTACTTATCCACAAGAGAACCTGGCCTTTTATTCCATGGCTGATAAGCTTACTGAAAAGTCTTTGATGAGGGACTTTATCAAAGGCTTTTTGAAAATCTAAGTAGATGAAGTCTAATTACACATATTCCTGCTCCGCTTTCAAAAAAGAGTTTTCCTGCTTCTGTTAACTCAAGCCTTGCTGCCCAGTTTGCCCTTAACTTTCTTCTAGAAAGCGTTGGTTGGCTACTTTACAAACTCAGCTCATTTTCCTGAATAAAGTGAGTTGGAGTAAGGGGAGAGAGAGAGAGAGAGAGACAGAGAGAGAGAGACAGAGAGAGACAGAGAGAGAGAGAGACAGAGAGAGAGAGAGAGAGAGAGAGAGAGAGAGAGAGAGAGAGAGAGAGAGAGAGAGAGAGAGAGAGAGATTTAATGTGTACACCATTTTATCATTTTAGATTGTGCACCAGTGTTTTTAAAAACTTTAGAAGCTCACCAGAAAAGTTGGTAGCCCAGGGTTTGGTTTTTTAAAAAAAGGTTTTGCCAGGTTTTCAACTGAGAACAATTTGCATATTAGACAAGTGTTAGAAGCATTGTGGCACAGAAAAAGATCTGCTGCAACAGAGCTCTCAGTAGCAAACTTTATTCAGGAAAGCAAGAAAAACACTAGAAAAATATTTTATTGTTATGTGTGCATACAGTATACTGTAGGTGCATTTTGCTGTTTAACTTCTACACAAATTCAACATACAGTAGATGCAAATATGTTTATACGTATGCATGTATGCATATATTTACACAACCACGACATATTGTACATGCAAGCATACACAATTAGAAACTGCTTTTCTAGAACAGGAAAATGAGAAGGTCCAACTGCAAAGGACTTATCCAGTGGGAAGACCTAATAGCCTACTGTCTGGACTGAAAACTTTCAAGCTGCTGCCCAAGGATATCCGCCCATATCGGATTCTATCAAACCAAGAGACCACAGCAGGAGCAGCATAAAGAGGAAATGCAAAAATGTCCTCAGTCGGGAAAACCCTTCTTGAGGGAGAGAAATGTTACCATTGAATGTCTGAGTTGTCACTGAAAGTGGGGAAGGAGGTGGGGGGTGCTGCCTGCCCATTCATCAGAGTCTGATCTAATATCCTGTAATCTGGAGCAGAAGCATATTTAATAATGCTTGTTGGTTTTTCCTCTACAGCCAATGCAGCAGAATGATGTAATCGCAACAAAACAGCAACAGGGCTTATTTGTGGATCATGATTTCTACAATTTAATTTCTCCCAACACAGTTTTCCCTGAGTTGAAATTGGAAAGCTCTTGTAAATCATCTTCGTCCTATAAGAACCAGGCCTATTTTACTACAGGAATCCTTAGGAATCCATGATAATACAGAATCACAATAGGAACTAATTGAGTATCTTCAAAACACACTGGCTCTGTTTCTCAGTTACTTAAGATTTAGTGCAACATTTTGTATTTTTTTTTCTATAATACACCTTGAACCTTGGTAAAGACTACCCAGCATGGCTTCTAACTACATTTTGCAAAGCCTTTGACAAATACATAAAGTTTAATTCAATATTGCTGGTTTTCTATTTTAATACAGCAATAACTCCAGCTTTATAAATCTCTTTGTTTATCTTGTGTACAGAGAACCAGAATGAATATGTCTTAATGTTATCTTCCTTCTTGCAAAGAGATTTTAATTTAATTTTGGGTTATGTGGCATTTATTTTACCAGTTATGATTAAATGAATTCTTCGAGGGACACCAGAAAGGTAATTGAAGGTGACCCCTATAATCTCCTAGAAAGATTTACATATACGGCCTTCTATCCAGCTAAGATGTGAAATGCCATTGAATAAGATTTAGAGAGGGTGTGTGGGCAGTGTCAATGTGACTTGTTATATGAGAAGATTTTTTTTATTTAAAAGACTGCAAATATAGTAGGAAGCATGATATAATTTGGAGAAATAAGGATTAAAGATTCTCCACTCATGCTGTTTTTACTGTACATATTGAGATAACAACATGGAATTGTTCCGAACAAAAATAAAGCCTACATAGGAGACTAGAGTGATGCAGATAAATCCCTCCAGCTTCTTGTAATAAATGCAACGTTAGTGTCATGTTTGTGTGTAGCCGTAAATAGTTTTAGGTTTCAAGTTGGTATAATCAGGAGAGATTGTTGCTTGATGCACTGTGATGCACCAATAGCTTCAGTCCTGGAATACAAAGAGCCCCTGAGACAGAGGAGCACCAAACCATCTCTTGCTGCTTATCAACTTCTAATATATGAATTGTCAAAACTTCAGTGTGCGAGCTGCTCACCTGTGGTGCTGGCAGCTTTATTTTCTCAAAGATTACTTGAGCTTTATGTAATTGGTAAGCATAAACCTTGCCAATGCTGCTGTGCAAATAGAATAAAACTGACAAAGTTAGGAAGCCCAGTGGACAGTAATGTACAGTATGTATATAGGGGGCCCGATGCTTTACCAAACAGACATGAGAAGAAGCTGTGATTGAGTTTATCCTTAAATTCCCCAGAATAGACGCTAAAGGTTATTTCTAGACTGTATAAATTCAGGCTGCGGGGACTGAATCCAATATTATGCGAGCAAATGTCTGTTTATGAAATGGGACTTCTCCTCATTTTGTCTTCTTATTTGTACCGGCACACTCTCAAATCCTACCTGGAGGGAACTCACAGAGAGACATCACACGATTCTGCTCCAGGTTTGTAGGGGAAGGGGAGGGAGGGAGGGAGGGAGGGAGGGAGGGAGGAAGGAAGGAAGGAAGGAAGGAAGGAAGGAAGGAAGGAAGGAAGGAAGGAAGGAAGGAAGGAAAAATATAAACTTCTTAAAAAAATCAGAGACATCTGAAGAAAATTCAGCTTGGCTTTCTTTCTCTTGGTCATACTGAAATTCTATATAAATGTGTTTATTTAATAAATAAAAGTCTACTATGTAGTTCAACAGAGCATACAAATTGAGCCTTGGGGTGTTAACTGTTAGTAGGTATAGTTGGGTAATGAAATATCTGCAAGCAAACAACCAAGCTCAGAGAGCACCAAGGGCTCCACAGTTCAACCCTGAGCTACATGTGTTCTCTTCTATTATTAACCATTTGCCTGTCTTTCTCCCCCCCTTACTTTGTATGAGTCTCTCCAGAAGAAATTTTGTCTTGCTTTTTGAAGGACCTTCTTTACACCTTACTTCAACCAGCACCTCAAAGTTCATACTTACCTATTCCATTGTAGTTTCAACACTCTGGATCAATGTATATGCAAATAATATAAATATGGATGCCCTGTGTATAACATATGTGTCCATATGGTATGAAAATGCCTCATATAACTTGCACGACAACCTTCGAAATTGGTGCCTATCTGAGAAACTGGATCTGTAGACTCTGAAATCACCAGACATGATGTCCATTAGTTTGTTTCTGCTTATGCAAAGATATTGCCCAGCACTGAGGGGGAAAAAACCAACTAAACTTATCTCTTGATGTTCTCCTGCACCTTTTCTCATCTTTATCCAGAACTGATTATACTATAGTGGAAAAGTGCTCTAGTCACACAAAATCTAAAGTTCTACTAAATAACTTACAAAGCATGCACATCAATATTGGATGCTGCCCAAGAGAAAATTGTTGTTAATTTTAATGCTTTCATATTTAGGCTTTTATGCCATGGTGAGCTGGCCAGATTCATTCTGGATGGTCTGATGGGTTAGGGTTGGGGTTTTAATATATCTTAATTGTTTTAACCTTGGGCATTTATTTAATTCGTTTTTAACTTTTGTATCCTGTTTTGTATTTATTGCCCTGTACACCGCCCTGAGTCCTTCGGGAGAAGGGCGGTATAAAAATGTAATAAATAAATAAATAAATATTGAGACAGGTGCATATAAAGTTAATAAACAAACAAACAAACAAACTGGGACTTGAAGCCAATTATATCAAAAATGGTTTACAGTGTGTGCTGTATAGCAACCCTCAAAATTCAGGTAATCTATTTACCAAGAATTTTGGGAGCTGCAATCCTAAAACACCCGAAAATACCATGCTAGAATATAGATCTATGTCTCCCAATGAACCTTTAATGCAATACTGGATGTGATCAGCACGTTTAGATATTACTTGCAGGGTGCAACTCCTATAAATGTTAGCAGGACCATCACCAACTTCCCAGATCTTTTTACAGAAAAGTCCTTCTCCAGGACAGAGAGCAGTTCTTTACCAATCTAGTGATGCCTTCTAGCTTGCCCAAGTCCAAGGCTCCCTAACTTTTGTGATATGTCAAGTACTAGCTGGGCATAATCAATGGCGACTGGGTAGGGCAGCTATGGAATCTGATCTATTTACTGCAAGTGCTGCAAAGTCTGTGCATATTTATATGGCAATGAGCTACTTCAGCATCCTGAATCTTTCTCAGCAGTGACAAAAGAACAATTGAGAGTAGACTTATGCAGGCAAGTACAATTTTTAAGAGTTACTGCCATGGTAGCATTTGACAGCAATGTTTTTCCACTTCTATAACACAGGAAAGGAAACCATCAGCATTTTTAATCTTAAGAAATGAGGAGGAGGTAAACAGCCATTTGACCCTGCAAACAAACAAATAAACAACAAAAAAACCAGAATACAGAATAGACCACTAAAAAGCCATCATTCAGTAGAACTAAATACATTATCCTAAGAATGACCTCAAGTTGCAGAGTTTAGAAATAGGAAGAAAAACATTTTGAAACCTGCAAAGTAACAGTGAGCTACTTTGAGTCATTATCAGCTAAAATGACCGCACATTTTATAATTGAAATGAGGCAAAAGTTCAATCTTAGAACCCAGCCAGAAGAAACTGAGATACAATGAAAATTGATATACATATGTTCCATATGTAAAAATGCACATGAGGTTCATGACTCGCTCCCTCCTTAACCAGGAGGTGAGGGAGGATCCCTTACAGGGACGAGCCGAGGAGTTTAGTCATCATCTGGCAGACAAAATCGCTCAGATCCGGGCCGATCTGGACTCTGACTGGGCAGAGTCTGACGTGGAGGAATCGGACGGTCTTGAGCATGTTATCTGGACTGAGTTCGATCCTGTTTCCCCTGATGATGTGGACAGGATCATGGGGAGGCTGAGCACCACCACCTGCTTGTTGGATCCGTGCCCCTCCTGGCTGGTTTATGCGGCCCGGGAGGAGACACGAGGCTGGTTCCAGGCAGTAATAACTGCTTCTTTGAAGGAGGGTGTCTTTCCTGCCACCTTGAAGGAGGCGGTGGTGAGACCCCTCCTCAAAAAGCCTGTCCTGGACCCGGCTGTTTTAAATAACTATCGTCCAGTCTCCAACCTTCGCTTTTTGGCGAAGGTTGTTGAGAGTGTGGTGGCGCATCAGCTTCCTCTGTTCCTGGAGGAAACTGATTATCTGGACCCGTACCAATCAGGTTTCATGCCCGGATACAGCATGGAGACGGCATTGATCGCGCTGGTGAATGATCTCTGGCGGGCTCGGGACAGGGGTTGTTCCTCTGTCCTGGTCCTATTAGATCTCTCAGCGACTTTTGATACCATTAACCATGGTATCCTACTGCGGCGTCTCAGGGGGTTGGGAGTGGGAGGCACTGTTTTACGGTGGTTCTCCTCCTATCTCCTGGGCCGTTCACAGTCAGTGTTGACGGGAGGGCAGAGATCCGCCCCGAGGCCTCTCGTTTGTGGAGTTCCTCAGGGGTCGGTTCTCTCACCCCTCCTGTTCAACATCTATATGAAGCCACTGGGTGAGATCATTCATGGTTTCGGGGTGGGGTATCATCAGTACGCTGATGATACCCAACTTTTTCTTTCCACCCCAAACCAACCCAGCAATGCCCTCACCGTGATGTCCCGTTGCCTGGAGGCGGTCCAGGTCTGGATGGGGAGAAACAGGCTTCGTCTCAATCCCGCCAAGACAGAGTGGCTGTGCATATCGGCATCTCAGGCTAACCAGACTATTCCACCTCTAATGATGGGGGGTGAGGTGTTACCCCCTGTTGATAGGGCTCGCAACTTGGGCGTCCTCCTGGATTCACGACTCAATTTTGAAGACCATATAGGAGCCGTGACCAGGGGGGCTTTTGCCCAGGTTCGCCTGGTGCGCCAGTTGCGACCCTATCTGGACCGAGATGCCCTACGCACAGTCACTCACGCGCTCGTGACCTCCCGTTTAGACTACTGCAACGCTCTCTACATGGGGCTGCCCTTGAGGACCACTCGGAGGCTTCAGCTGGTGCAGAATGCGGCCACACGAGTTGTGATGGGGGTTTCCCGATACACCCATGTAACACCTCTACTCCGCGAGCTGCATTGGCTCCCGGTTGCCCTCCGGGTGAAATTCAAGGTGCTGGTGATGACCTATAAAGCCCTAAATGGCTTGGGTCTAGGATATCTAAGGGAACACCTGCTGCCGGCATCAAGCTCCCTTCGTCCAGTGCGCTCCCACAGGGAGGGTCTGCTCAGGGTCCCACCAGTAAGAGATTGCCGGCAGACGACACCCAGGGATAGGGCCTTCTCAGTGGGTGCGCCTGCCCTTTGGAACCAGCTGCTAGTGGAGCTTAGGACTGCCCCCGACCTCCGTTCATTCCGCCAGGACCTGAAGACCTGGCTCTTCGAGCTCTCTAGCCCAGGCTGAGAATTTTAATTTTAATTTTAATTTTTAACTGGGGTTTTATTTGTTCAGGGACGGATATAATTTTTTAAAATTGTTTTTAAGTTTTGTATTTTTTGTTTTAATCATCCTGTAAACCGCCCTGAGTCCTTCGGGAAAGGGCGGTATATAAATATAATAAAATAAATAAATAAATAAATAAATAAATAAATAAATAAATAAATAAATAAATAAATAAATAAATACAGTGAGCAATCATTACAAGTTCTTCAGCTTGCAAGCCATATAGGTATTTAAACTGAAAATACATATTATTTTCTGAAGAAAAGCTTCTATTGGCCATCATCCATTTAGTTATTGAAAACCACTCATAAAGCTTACCTTTATTGGATGGAATTCAAATATAAACAAACAAACATAGAATGAAGCTAAGGTTATCTGGTCAAAATTGAGTCCTACCAGATACCTTTTCCGAGATTACTATGCATTTATGCATTAAACAAGAAATAGCACAGTGCCTCTGCCCAATAAGAAACATTCTGTCTAACTGGAGATGGTAAGAAAAATAGGGATATGTTTTAAAAAATAGAGAGAAATGTTTCTAAAGGATATTTTATAACCTGTGGGATAATATTGATGTTTAGTACTGATTATGCTGGCCAATATTGCACAATTTGAAGTCCAGAACTCAAATTCTCCCTAGGGAGAAGGGCGGTATAGAAATCCAATAAATGAAATAGCCCTGGTGGTGCAGTGGTTAGAATGCAATACTGCAGGCTAATTCTGCTGACTGCCATCTGCCTGCAGTTTGGCAGTTCGAGTCTTACCGACTCGTGGTTGACTCAGCTTTCTATCCTTCTGAGGTTGATAAAATGAGGACCTGTAAAGCGCTTAGAGAGAGCTGTAAAAGCACTGTGAAGTGGTATATAAGACTAAGTGCTACTTGTGGTGAACATGTGTTAAAGCAAAAAAAATTTGGACAAAAATACATACTTGGTTAGAAAAGATGTTAGGGAAACATGTAGATTTTAAACCTGAACCTTTTTATTAACTGTAATTCCAGAAAAATGTGATAAAGAAAGTGTATATTTAACATTACATGTATTAATAGCAGTGAGGATTGCTCAGCACTGGAAAAATGAAAAATCACCATTGGATGAAGAGATAATTATGAAAATACTGGACTGTGCTGAAATGGATAAACTTACATTGAGAATCAAAGAGAAAGAAGACACAGAATATTTTCAAACATGGAACTTATTTTACCAATGGCTGGAAAAACAAGATAGAGAGTAAGAATTTAACTTCTATTACTAAGCAAAAAATTAACCCAGACAACACGTTGTTCATTAAGCACTATTTAATTGTAACAATAGAAAAATAATAAAATACTTTTTAAAAACTCTTAAGTGCTATTACTATTGTTGTATGGTCCCTAAATTTTGTTGATCTAATTTTTATTTTTAATATGACCCAGAGCAAAAATAGTTAAATACATGATGAATAGCTAATAAGGTAAGCCACACTTTATTTTAATTTAATTCAAACACAATGAGAATGAATTTAATTTTTGTTTTCATCCTGACCTTGCCTACTTCTTTTTGGAGTGTGGCATTCAGCATGCTATTTAGAAGAGACCAAGTGTGGCTCTCAGTTTCAAAAAAAAATAACTACCCTTGTGCTAAGCTGTAAATAATTTATTATAATTATAACCAAAATCTGAATTATTTCCATCCTCTATGCTTCCTGCTCACATGAAATAAACAGAAGAGTGCCTGGTCTATAAATATCTATGGAATTAAGTAACTAATGAATTTATGCAACTGTTGCAGTATTATTTTGACCCCTAATTCCTACACTTAGTAGGGGGAGTTTATTACCAATTGGGATTTTTTCATTAAATTCAGAAGGGAAGGGATTGACGTATCACATGATAATTCACTGTTTCCCATGCTTGAAGAAAACTGTGATAAGATGTGGAAGATGGGTTTCATTTCCATGTTCTTGGGTGCATCTGCTATAATTCTTAACAGAGGTGATTCGACTTTAAGCCTTCCAAGCAGATTATAAGAGACTTGCGTGGTTCTAGTCTATTGTTTCTGCACTACATTCTTGATCATTAGCCACTATAATACCATCCCGTCATTTGGCTGGATTTATTTTGCATTAATTTAGTAGAGAATCTTTTCTACTGTCTCTGCTCTAATAATTCTTTATATGGTCTTTTTAAATTAAAATGATTATATATTTAAAATAATTACTGCATTTCATCCATTACCTTGTCCCATAGTCTCTCCTTATGGAACACTTCCATGTCAACATGGAGGGTGGAAAATTGACCGGCTGCCTTCCTTGATCTTTAATCCTCTCTAATCTGTTCCGGGAATGCTAACATGTTCTACTTTGATTCATTATCAAAATATATTCCTAGTATAATTTTCAGTAATACAATATATTTAGCAAAGTGAAATAAATGAAGTTTTCTAAACCATAATATTGCTTTTATTTCTTATACCACAAATTAGCTGTGATGGACCAGTCACAAAGAAGGGAATTTATCTTTATGAACATGATGCTGCTAAATGTTTCTCTGCATCATGGTGATATCATCATGCAGAGAATGCCTATCTCATACCTAACTAACATTAGGTCTTCTGGACCAACCAAGCCAGTAGATCTTGTACCATCCCGATAAATGGTCTTTTCTTGAAAATCTTCTCTTGAAAATCTCCAGTGATGGAGTACCTACAACTCAAAGGAAGTCGTCTTGCTTGGCCCAAAATTCTTTTAGATGTTAAAGGAAAGATCACAATACAGCAACTTGGCTAGGCAGAAAAAGAAGATGATCAACAGGGGGTAATGTTCTGATTCAAGCAGCGAAGGGGGGCTGCTGTTGCTTAAAGCAGGCAGATTAACTCCACAGAAAGGATTTCATGCAGATTACTCTAATTCATCAGGCATTCTCTAAACATTAACTCACAGTTACTGAAGAGATTCTTCTGAAGTACATTTCATAATCTTATCCCATACACATAGGTAAAAAGAGGTAGTTTTTCCCATGTTGAACGGAGCAAAAAGCCGTGTGGGTCTCGTGGGTCGAATTCATTAAAGACATGCAGCTCTGCACGTAGGCAGGAAACCCAGGTATCCAAATGGAAGTCTCTCCCAGTGGCCAATCTGAAACGCATATGTGACCAAGTAACTTACAACTACATTACCCAAGAGGCTATCCCTTAAGGGAACAGTTCTTACTCCTAAAATAGCTGCTTGCTCTAACCAGCACAGGTAACAAGGGAGGAAGGAGGACAAACTGATGCTGGTATATGGAGCAAGAGAGGACATCTTGTCCAAGACTCCTCAGTTATGCTAGTCTGTATTGCATTAAGGCAGCCTAGTCCATATATTTGTAGCAACTTCATGGTGCTCTTACAATGTGAATTTGAAAAGCTTGCTCATTCACAAAATGGATGTCAGATCAGGACATTCCTTTTCAACTAAAGGGCTAGGTTAGAAATATCCTCGTTTTAAAAAAGAAAACAACCAGGAGCATGTTTGGAAATAAAGAGGATGTTCAAGTCAGTCATTTGGGTTTCCACATGCAAGGTTCATTCGTTTGTAGTCTGTGCCTGTCTCTAACTACCTTTCTTCCTATCTCAGATAGGGAAGAAAGCTATAACACGTCAAGAGAAATGTCTGTTGAAAAACTGGAATGCACAGATGCCTTGTTTGGGATCTTAGGTATACTTTTGTCACTGCGTGTTTCTTAACTTCACCTCTTGGCCTGAGTGGAAGTTTGGAGTCAACGCAGATCCCAGAGTAATTGCTCTTTAGTTCCACTTCTTTGCTGTTGGGAAGAGAGCTGAAAGCTAGGCCCGCAGTAATCTGAAGGAAGTTGCTAAGCTAAATTTTAGAAATGACACCTTAAATGAAAGCAGTCAACCTCTTGTTTTTCTCCTGTTCTGTTGCTGTTGTTCTTGACAGTTCTGTGCAAATCTGAAGGGAAAAGGGAAATGACTCTTCAAATGCAGCACTGGAGAAAGACTGTGCATTTATTTTTACGTTGTTTGTATCTCTTTTTTTTCTTCCCCATGTCACAAGATTTGAGATCACTAACAAGTTTGAATGGCTGTTTAAATATGTTAGAGATCCTTTTTCCCCAGTGTGTTAACTGGTGCTATATTTATTCTAGCTTGAGATACAAGTTGTACTTTACTCCCTCTGAAATTCCCGATTTATGTTCAAAGGCCAGAAAATAAAGGTAATGTCTTAAATAAGATTTGGAGAGGGAGAATGCACAGATAGGGATGGCAAAGAGCCTACGGAAAATACAATGCCTGTGTGCCAGTGTGAGAGATTTTGAACCCTAATAGCCATCGTGCCATTTCATCTGGCTCTTATTCTCTCTCATTACAGCTTTCACTCTGTGTGTGTGTGTGTGTGTGTGTGTGTGTGTGTGCGCACACGCACGTGTTGTGCAGATGCCTCCACTTGTGTGCTTGAATCTGATCTTGCTTTCCAACCAAGCCCTTAGCAAGCTGGCTAAGTGCTGGAAAGCTGAGGTTTTTCCGAGCACTACAGATGTCTGCCTGTTGAGTCACATGGCAGAACCAGCCTATGAGGCTCCCCTGAGCCCAACGTGGAAGCAGAATGGTTTGGTGCCCGATCCAAAACAGCCGTATCCCTTTCCAGTTCGTTAGGAGGGCCTATTGTGTGCCGCATTTATCTGCCATCACTGCTGCTTGTGAGCAAATGGGAAAGGAAGTGCCAGCCTCCCTCTTCAAGCTTGCCCTCTGAATACTGGAAAGGGAGCCCAGCCACTGAGTGACAGATGGTCTTTGAATGATATACAGAACCTCTGCCCTTGGGCCTGCGTGCGGGAGCTGTTTTGGATTGTTGCTCCTAAGACGGGGAGGTTTACTCTGTGATATGTGATTATTCCATAATCGTTTTAATTATTTTTGCCTGTTTCTCAAACAATAGTTGCCGCTTTTTTTGTTTTTTCTTTCTTTCATTCTTTCTTTCTTTTCTTTTTTTTTTCACGCTCACTGACTTGTGACACAAGCATTCTGTTTTTTGTTTTGTCTGGGGTGCTTTTTTGTTTTCCCCGGCCCTCCCCCTTTTCTTCCTTCTTTTAAGGCAAGGAGGAGAATGTCGCTTCCTCGTGTGCAAGAGGATTTAACAAGCCAGGCTTGTACACCTCTTCCCATTTTTATAAATAATCCTTGTCCAAATAAATTGCGCCTTGTCTGGAAAAAACGAGAGTTACACGGGGGCCGTTCGGTGGGCCTGCACAATGGGAAGTTTAAAAAAAGGAAAAAGAAAACGGAAGAATTAAGTGCGGTGTGTTGTTGTTGTTTTTTGTGGAGACTGTCAGAGGAGCAAGTCCCTCCCCCTCCCCTCCCCTCCCCCCCCAGCTGCTCTTTAACTCCTCTCCCGCCAGAGAACAGGCCTGCAGGAGCCTCATTTACATGCATATGGGTGCCTGATTGGATCTGTTCAAAGGTACAGTCAGAGTCAGTCAGATTGTATATGATGTGCATATAAATGAAGATCCCCAAAGTGGAACATGGTGCTTCAGGAGAGACAGGGAAAATATGCTTGCTGTGGTTCATCCAAAGGTCCAATAGGAACCTGTGCTTTTTTATTTTAATGTATTTAGAGATAAGCAGAAAGGAAACACAAACACACACACACACACATTTTAAGCCCTGATTATTCTGATGGTAGGAAATAAGTTGCAAAAAAAAATCCTAGGCAAAAAAATGCCATACGCAGGCATTAATGAATGGTTCAACTTGTATTCCTGTACAAGCATGGGGATTTCTCTGCTGTTCCCTTTCCATTTTGGAAATCCAGGAAAAGCTAGCAGCCTTATAGAATGAAGGAAGGGTGGGGAGGGGAATTCTAATCTACTTCATCAATATTTGCTGAAGTTTATTTTATTATTCTACTTAATATAAATTGATTTACTTACATTCAGCAAGATCCAAAGAGACAGTATATGGTTTTATGCATTATTTATATATTTATTCAGCATATGGCACAACACAATTACATTTTCAATGGGCAAATATAAAACTATTTACCCTGTTTACAAATTCAAAGGTAGACTATATAATCAGTATACGCTGGGTGATAAGGAAGAAGCTTCTCAGAAGAATATAGAAATTCTAAACTTGGATGCCTTGGGCAACAACACAGAGTCAACTAATTCTTCCACAACAGTAGCCAAACAATCCTTGTGATACCCTGGCTTAAAACTCATCCCTATGAGAAGTCCTCAGGAAAACGGTCCTTTTAAGGACTTAGCATATAGAAGTCCTAAATGCGAAGAATGAGCAGATGAAATGCAGCTCCTCAGGGCATGCATGTACTTGATTGGCATGAGGATGCAGGGGAAATTGTTTTCCTATTTAGTCCTATAAATTGGTCTTTGAAGTCAGAGACATATTTAACAAGGCTTTCACCTATTGACTTATTGCCCAGACAGATTCACACTGAGATAAAGATACCTTAACCGGAATGTGAAGTCATCTAGGTGATTCAAGAAAACCAATAATGATATTGCTGCATTACAAATATTAAAAAAATAGACTTTACAGTGGCCAAGGGAAGAATAAAGTAGCCATAGTTGCTGTGAGCGCAAGGACCCAACAAATTATTAAGTAAATTGTTAAAGATAAAGGAAAAGCTTTCCCTTCCTCAGTTGTTTCCAATTCTAGGGATGGTGCTCATCTCTGTTTCTTAGACAAGGGAGCCAGCATTGTCTGAAGACACTTCTGTGGTCATGTGGATAGCATAACTATATACTAAGGCCAGTGGTGGGATTCAAATATGTGAACAACCGGTTCTCTGTGTGGATGCTGCTTCTGGAAGTCCATTCTGGGCTTGGGCAACAAAAAATTAGCTACCAGTTCTGCCGAACTAGTATGAACTGGCTGAATCCCACCACTGACTGAGGCGCACAGAATGCTGTTAACCTTCCCACCAAAGTGGTACCTATTTATCTACTTCCATTTGCATGCTTTTGAACTGCTGGGGGGGGGCAGGAGCTGGTGCAAGTAACGGGGACTCAGCCCATCATATGACACTTGGGTCTCGAACCTGGGATGTCAGCTTTCCAACTGACAAGCTCAGCATCTTTAACTGCTGAGTTATCGCAAACCCCCCCCCCAAGTACATTCTTAAAAAGACTAAAAATGAGAACCACATATGAATAAAACTATTCAAAGTTAAAGAATCCTTCAAAAGTCTCAATAAATTACTTTAGCCTATACTAATGCCTTCGGAGCAGAAATGCCAAATGTGAATATGTAAAATTCAGTTATCTCTCCTTAAAGTTTTATTTTTTATCTATGCTCACAGATTGCATTTCTCTTTTTCTTTTTCCTTTCCCTTTTCTTTCTTTTTTATTTTGCTCTCATCTTTGTAGCTTCAGTGTTAAATGAGGATTTCAGGTCTAAATTTGACTTTCTGAGTATAACACTTGAAAATGTTTCCTGCTTGTTTTATCTTCAACAAGTCAGTGAGAGGTTAGGTTTATATACCTTATATACTCTATACCTTCAGATAGAGGCTTAGGATTCCATGTGAATTCAAAATCAGGATTCTGGATTAGGATTAATTCCCCCAATTGTCAATGGATGATTATATAGGAGCTGTGACTAGGGGGGCCTTCGCCCAGGTTCGCCTGGTGCGTCAGTTGCGGCCCTATCTAGACCGGGATGCCTTGCGCACAGTCACTCATGCACTCGTGACCTCCCGTTTGGACTACTGCAATGCTCTCTACATGGGGCTGCCCTTGAGGATTACTCGGAGGCTCCAGCTGGTGCAGAATGCAGCCGCGCGAGTGGTGGTGGGGGCTTCCCGATACTCCCATGTAACACCTCTACTCCGTGAGCTGCATTGGCTTCCGGTTGCCCTCCAGGTAAGATTCAAGGTGTTGGTTATGACCTATAAAGCCCTAAATGGCATGGGTCTGGGTTACTTATGGGAGCACCTGCTGCCGGCATCAACTTCCCTTCGTCCAGTGCGCTCCCACAGAGAGGGCCTCCTTAGGGTGCCGTCGGTCAAAGAGTGTCGACTGGCGGCCCCCAGGGGGAGGGCGTTCTCTGTGGGCGCGCCAGACCTTTGGAACCATTTACCGGTGGAGCTCCGGATGGCTCCCGACCTTCGCTCCTTCTGACGTGACCTAAAAACATATTTATTTGAACAAGCCAGCCTGGTCTGATGGGTTTAGGGGTATTTTAACGCTATTGTATTAATTTATTGAATTCGGACGTTGTATTTAATATTTTTAAATTTTTATATATTGTATTTTATTGTATTGCCCTGTACACCGCCCTGAGTCCTTCAGGAGAAGGGCGGTATAAAAATTAAATTAAATAAAATAAATAAATAAATAAACTAAATTGCATTGGCTGGGAATTCTGGGAGTTCAACTCCACCTATTTGGTACCTTGGATAGGAAATGAAATAGTAAACCCCTAATTGCACAAAACCAATTAATATGGACATTGTTTGAGTGAGAAAGAGAAGGGGAATGCATGAGGGGAATGAGAACAGCAATAATAGGAAGATTCCAGAAAGCATCATGACTGAAGTACTATTATCAAACCAGCAGGTACATTTTTCAGGTTCTCAAGATGAAAGAACCAGCCATATTGCCTTCAAAGAATATCCTCCTCCTCTCCCCCCCCACCAAAAAAAGAGAGTAATTCAATCAGATTCACTAGGGCTTTTCCATCAGGATAAGAAGTACTTAGATTAGATGGGTCAATAAGAGGATAATGAACTTGGAATATAGTTGTCACTAAAATTTACCGAGCAATATTTTATGGAAATGAAAATCAGTAAATCTGTTCAAATGGTTATAATACCGTTTTAGTCCTATGCAAAAGCCAAAATTTATTTATATAACCTAAGCAGAAAGAAGTTAAAATAAAAGATTCATACTTAGGTTGCTCTTTCGCGACAGAGCTGCGTAAAATGTTTTTGCTCGTATTAGCTGAGGAAAAATTGCTTTCAGTATTTGATTATTTGTTGTTTGCTTATTTATTTGTTTATTTATTAAACAAATATCAGAAAGTGCAGAAAATGCTATCAATAGTTTAGAAAAAACAGAATATCCATCACTCCACTCCAGGGCCTACTAGGGCCAGTTTGGGGATTGTATGAATCAGAGAAGGGAAGGTGGCATTCTAGAGAGCATATTATCTTACACTTTGTAATTGCATCTGCATCTCAGATTCATCCCCTTCAGTACAGGTAGTCCTCGACTTACAGCAGTTCATTTAGTGACCATTCGAAGTTACAACAGCACTGAAAAGAGTGACTTATAACCATTTTTCACACTTATGACCATTGCAGAATCCCCATGGTCATGTGATCAAGATTCAGATGCTTGGCAACCGATTCATATTTATGAGAGTTGAAATACCCTGGGGTCATGTGATCACCTTTTATAACCTTCTGACTAGCAAAGTCAGTGGGGAAGCCAGATTCACTTAACAACCCTGTCAGTAACTTAACAACGGCAATGATTCACTGAACGACTGTGGCAAGAAAGGTCATAAAATGGGGCAAAACTCACTTTAAAAATGTTCCACTTAGCAGCAGAAATGTTGGGCTCAGTTCTGGTCATAAGTCGAGGACTACCTGTAGTTCACACTAGGTACAATTTCAGGACCGGCTTTTCCCATCCTGAAATGCAGGATTTCAGGTGAAGGATGTGTCTGTAAAATTCACTCAGTGTCTGGGTTTGCCCACTGCATTAAGCCACAATTCTGTCACTAGAGGTTGTTGAATAAACCATAACGGGTTGGATTTTCATATGGCTAGACACAGTGGTGGAATTCAGCCGGTTCGCACCAGTTCAGCAGAACCGCTAGCTAATTTTTTGTTCCCCAGGCCCAGAACAGACTTCTGGTTCTGGAAGTGACATCCACACAGAGAACTGGTTGTTCACATATTTGAATCCCACCACTGGCTATACATCATACTTTTCAAAGCACTAGAGCGGGATTCATCGAACACATCAAACGAAACAACCAAACCATATTATAGCTTAGCATGATATGTAAATACTACAACCAGTTCTCCCCTTTCCTTGAAGCAAGCTCCTGGCTTATCCCACAAGGGGCAGAGTTCTCAACTATGAAATCAACTTTGTACTCTCTTTTGAGGCCTTGTCACTCAGATCACTGACTGAAGCTTCCCATTGGTAAAAACAAAAGCTACATAAGTTGTGCTCAGTTGGAACCCTGTCTGTGTTTATTACCTGATAAGCTTGACTGAGAATCTGTATCTCCCCTTTTGGGTAATAATGGTTGGAATGTAACATAGGCAGAATTACCATGAAAACAAGGGATCTAGGACAGAATGACCCATTGAAAGAACCTGCTCTTCTAAAAAACAAAGCTGTGAGAGTTACTGGATCCAGCGTGCCCTGACTGACTAGCTGACCAACACCTATTCAGAGCCAAATTGCTACAGCTCAGGTCACTAGATTTAATTTTGCAACCTTAAGTCCAAGAGTAAAATATCTGCTGCTGCCTCCCGCCTCTTATGTAGAGCCAGAAATATGTGGAAACTGGCTGAAATTCTATTTGCCCTCACTTAACTTGGCATAAGATCTATTACCCTTCCTGAAGCAAGCCCGTGGAAGTATTTAATAACAGAATAGCTGAAGGCCATTGACTTCTTAAAATCGTGTGCATTCCCACACATATGTGGACATCACAGGTGCATAATATTAATGCAAGAGTTACCCCAAATAAAAGAATGTGTTAAGAGAAACAGGGGACAACCAGCAATCTCTAGACGCAGAGTACTGGAAGAATATACAGCCTGCATAGAACAAAGGCGCTTCAGAGTTACTGAGATTCAAGTGAGACTTTGATGCTTAATACAAAAGACAAAACCGCCCACAATATCCAGCTGCTACTATATCACACAATGATGCAGTATGAATGAGAGATGCACAAAATTTCCTGCATGCATATGTCACCAGCCAAACACTGTGCTTTAATAATTTTATGCACTTCAAAAATTCACTCAACCAGAGGAGATAAAATTGTCTGTTTCTGTGTGATTTAAACACCACCATAATAATACCAGCTACGTGACCCCTGCCTATTTGTATTTAAGCAGTGCAGCTGCAGGCAGAACCAAGGAAAATGTTTCTTGCTAGTCAATGAAGTTGCATACATTAGAAGGTCCAATATACATTTCAAACAACGTTGTGCTGGAAGACACAAATAGGTGTACATCTTGACCCCAGCCCCACTGGAAATACTGTTGACAACTTGTCCCAGGACCCTTGAGTCCATTAGGATTTGGATGGGAAAAATCAGGCTAAACTAAAACATACTAAAACCTGATGATGTTCTATTTCTTATATTTACAGTATAAAAATTGGGATTTGGTTTTTTTTTTAAACCAATCTTCGTTTCAGTCTTAAAAAAGAAGGCTCATATCACTAGGCATTTCAGTTACCTCACAAGTTGGATTGGAATAAACAGATACTGAAATTAAAATTGCCTGATAGCACAGAGAACTTAATTTTTTTTTTCTGAAGATGAACAAAGAGAAGGGAAAGAATCAGTTCGGTTGCTCCGCATTAAAAACAAAAACAAAGTAAAACTTTAAGATTATGTCAAAAGGCAATGCCAGCCCACTCTAAACCAGTGGAGAAGAAGCTGAAGTAGTAACAGATTTTATCTTCCTACACTCAAAAATTGCAACATATAGCTGTGAATGCTGGACCATTAAAAAGGCTGAAGGAAGAAAAATGGATACCTTTAAATTGTGGGGCTAGAATAGGGTTAAAAAGACATTAGACTGCAAGAAAAAAATTAATTCAGTACAGGTAGTCCTTGTTCAGCTATGGTGATTGAGACTAGTAATTCCATCACTAAGTGATGTGGTTGTAAAGCACAGTGTCATGTGACTACACCAATTTGCCTCTCTTCTGTTTTTCATCACTGGGTGATTCCTGTGCGATTTTTAGGCATGACATCACATGATTGCTATTTGTGACCTCTTGTCAGCTTCCCCACCGACCTTGCTTGTCAGCAACTGGCAGTGAAGGTCACAAATACCAATCACATGATCAAATGACGCTGTGACTATCAGAATTGCAAGCCAGCTGTCAAGCACCCTAATCACGATCACATGATTGCAGGGATGCTGCAACGGCTCCAAGGATTAGTTTAAAATCTTGTTCGGTGTTGTTGTATCTTTAAACAGTTGCTGAATGAATGGTTAATGATAATAATAATAATAATAATAATAATAATAATAATAATAATAATAATAATAATAAAGTTGAAAGGGACCTTGGAAGTCATCTAGTCCAACCCCCTGCTCAGGCAGGAAACCCTATACCATTTCAGACAAATGGCTGTCCAATCTCTTCTTAAAAAAATGAGGCCTACCTGTATTACAGGAAATCCAGCCAAATTGCCCACCAGAAGCATGAAATTGGCGCTTAGAGATTTGGGCCATATAGCGCAGTAGCAAAAAGTATTGGATGAGACTTTGATATTGCAGAAAATGGAAAAAGAGGCTGACTGAAGGGAAGAGGGCTGGATAGTATTTATTAATAACACAGGTATGAGCTTAGGATTTCAAAGAAGCAATTATGAAGAGACAATCCTTGTGAAATTCTATCAACCAGTTTGCAAAGATCTGCAGGAAACTGAACAACTGAATAACAATCCTAAGCTCTAAAAAAATGGAATGGGCAGCCTGTGGCTCTAAGTCTCCATTTTTTGCAATTTGGATCTCTGCCCATGAAGGCCCAAAATTGATGGATCAGTTTCCTGCCACGTTGAGGTAGATTTACAAAACAACCGTAATGTAAATCCTAACATAAAACAAAAAAACCTTCCATTGTCCCAAACAACACAGGAAAAAATAGAAAACCATAGTACAACTCATATGTGTGCTGGGACCTCATCCACATTACATCATTGCTCTATCATCGGCAGCCCTTGAGGCATGTCTATTAAAAAGTTATTTTCCTCTGCTCTAAAATAAATGTGCTAAACTAGGGGGTGCGGGGTTTATATGTGCTTTAAAAATGAAGGAATTGGAACAAGGAGTTCCAATATAGAGAAAGAGGATTTCACACAGCTGTAATTCTATTTAGATTGTTGTCAGTGACAGACAGAACTTACTTAAAAATATTTGTGTGCTTTCCAGTTACTCATTCATGCAAATAAAGATAGCCCTTGAAGCACTGCCCTTGTAATCATCCACCTTGCCCTTTGTAGCTGTGGAGAGGCTGCTAAATTAAAAATCCGGCTGCGCTGGCAGAGGTGGACTTTTTTATATAGCACCAAGATAATTATTCAGACATATGTTTACAACTGCAAGGTTACATTTCTGAAGACTTTTAAAAAGTGAAGCATGCCAACTTCTGACTGGTAATATTTCTACTTATATCACTGGGGAGTTTGATTACACTTCCTACTGTACACTTTCTGTTGGACCATCACCTATATGAGCCGCTCACTTCTTCCAGGAACAGATTACATCACCCTCCTTGCACAGCCAGCCCATTGCAAATGCATCTCAAACCCTGTGCTTTCCAGCGTGGATTCAAAACTGTTGTTTCCAGCTTGATCCATCTTAAGCCCCCCAGAGTGGGTCTCCAATGCTTCATTCATTCTAACAGCAGCCCCAGTTCTGGTTGAGTGCAATGTATGGCATGGACCTTCTCTCCAGCACCTGGTCATTTCATCCTGGGATGCTGGATTTTTATGTTCTCTGTTGGTCAGTAGTTACTGTTATTTTTATAATCTTGAATTTGATTCACGTCAGTCCATTAAGTTAACAAAATATCCTCAGCTCTAGACTCTCACCCTCCTTTCCACCTTTCCATTCCTGGACAGCCATTCTACTGAGACTGGTTGTTCCCCAGCCTCTGCCCTTAGTTTACATAACTTCCCTTTCTTTAAAATAAAAATTTAAGCTGCAATGTAGGGACATTGCTATCCGGTTTTATCAGTTATCAGTTGTTGTCATTGCTACAGAGTTTCCAGAGGGAGGGAGAAAAGGAAGGAAGGAAGGAAGGAAGGAAGGAAGGAAGGAAGGAAGGAAGGAAGGAAGGAAGGAAGGAAGGAAGGAAGGAAAAGAAAGAAAGAAAGAAAGAAAGAAAGAAAGAAAGAAAGAAAGAAAGAAAGAAAGAAAGAGGGAACTGTTTCCTATATCTTTGGTTATCATAGCACTGGAGTCATGGCAATACCATAATGCAAAAGAAAAAAAAATAGAAAGGTCTTAATGAAGATACTACAAGGATAGAGGAGGAGGCATCTGAAAAAGCAAAATAAAGACATGGGGATTAGTGAGGAGGGAATAATTCATAAAAGGAGACGGTAGTCACTGACAGAACAATCCATACAACCACTAAGGTTTGCCTTCCCTGCATGGATGGAAATGAAAAGAAGCATAGGAATTATCAGTCAGGTCTTGGGGTAGCAACAGTATGGGCTGAGCACCAGCCTGGTCAACCCATTGCAATATGGAATTTCTGAAACTGACTTAAGAAACAGGTGGAAGCAACACAGCAGAAAAGCAGCCTAGCCTGTGGTACAATATTGCGACCAGTTATCCTCCTTGTGTTATTTTAAAAAAAACATTTTATTAATGCAGAAGGGAGCAATCAATCATCTGTAAGGTCATGCTTCATTTGATGCATTTGAATGGGAATTCAAAGGCTCTATCCAGCTATCCAACTTATAAATGGAATTCTGCATGGATTTCAAGATTAATAATCTAGTGCAGGGGCCAGATTACTTATATGAATGGTTGTAGAAGCAACGTTGAGAATGAAGGTAAGGGATCTTTTTGGTCACAGCCCTACTTTTGTAAAAAATAATAATACATCAATACAAGTTTTCAGGTGGGCCATCCAAACTCACTTGTTTACCTAAATGTGAGATAGCATTTTGAGGTAAGACACTGTATATATCAACGATGAACAACTTTTTAGTGACCAAGGTTTAGGGACCAAGGCTTCTTTCAATATCTGGCCAACATCACTAATGTTTCATTGAGAAAGTCTCTTACATCTCTCTGTTGTCAGCCTTCCACATATCTCAAAGGAAGATTTTATAAATGTCCAGTGGAATAGTGTCTCTGCCCCTGTGATGCTAATCAAGTGGAGAATATTATCCATCATGTGCTCTAGTAGTTTCTGGAGGATGTAATTCAAACTGATAACATAATAATAATAATAATAATAATAATAATAATAATAATAATAATAATAATAATAATAATAATAGCAGAATAACAGAGTTGGAAGAGATCTTGCAGTTTTCTAGTCCAACACCCTGCTCGGGCAGGAAACCCTATACCATTTCAGATAATTGTCGTACAATCTCTTTTTAAAAACTTCCAGTGTTGGAACACTCATAACTTCTGGAGGCAAGTCATTCCACTGAATAATTGTTCTAACTGTCAGGAAATTTCTCCTTAGTTGTAGGTTGCTTTTCTCTTTGATTAGTTTCCATCCATTGCTTCTTGTCCTGCCTTCATGGGGAACATGTTGACCCCCCTCTTCTTTGTGGCAACCCCTGAGATATTGGAAGAGTGCTGTCATGTCACCTCAGTTCTTCTTTTCAATAGTTTAGATATACCCAATTCCTGCAACCGTTCTTCGTATGTTTTAGCCTCCAGTCCCCTAATCATTGTTCTTCTCTATACTTGTTCTAGAGTCTCAACATCTTTTTTGTATCATGGCACTATTTGATATTGGATGCAATATTCCAAGTGTGACCTTACCAAGGTATTATAAAGTGGTACTAACACTTCATGTGTTAGCAAAAAGGTCACTATTTCTGCCATGCTTTCTTTGAAACCTAAACAATTTTTAAGCTCTTAACTATAGTATTGAATTCATCTTAATGAAGATGAATTCGTCTTAATGACTGGGCTAAAGTGCTTCTCTGTTCTACCACTTAAGACCGCAAGGACAGAATCACATTTGTGAACATTTTTTAAAAGCAAATACACAGAAAAACTAACCTTGCTGTTAAAAAAAAGGATAAAACCTTTTAACCCTAAAAAAGGGGTTAAACCTTTGTCTCTGAGATGCAAAACATTTTTTTTTTGCATTTCAGAGACAAAAGTTTAATCCAGCATAATCCTCTTTTAACTTTTTTTTCTTTTTATGTGATCAAGAATGTTTTTTAAAATCCAACTGTTTGTGGCACATACAGTATTTTGAAAGGAAGATAAACTTGAAATTATGACAACACAGCCATAATGGAAAATTAGACAGAAAATGTTATTGCTATATTTTTATCTCATGTAAGATGACCTTACCTTTTTAAAGATAATATATTTATGGAAAGATATTGTCTTCCTTTCAAATGAATGCTGAACATACTCTTTCCATCAGTAGCAAACCAACTATAGATAAACTATGGCTATGAAGAAAGGACAGTTGGAAGGAGGATTTGGTGTTATTATTGTTTTTGTACAGCAACTTTTTTTAATGAACTAGAAATCCTTTGATGAAGGACAGTTCCTTTGTTCCACCAACAGTATGTCCTCCAGAAGTTGAAGCATAAGCAAAAAAAAAAGAAATTACAAAAGTCAGATCTGATTTTATGATTGCAACTACAGGTAAAGAGTGAATCTATTCCATCATCTAGGTTAAGCAACTCAACTAGCTAATGAAGTCTATTTGGTAGAGAAGGAGCATGGGATGGAAAGAATGACTTTTATGCAATTATAAAACCTGCACAAGTTTTGTAAAATAAGGTTTCTCTTATTACCGGTAATTATATAAGCCACTCAATCATTTAAACAGAAGCAGCTGAAAAAGAAGATTCCAGCAGGTTGAAAAGTTTTACAATTTTTTGCTAAAATCGTAATAAGATAATCAATAGCAAAGCCATCAGCCAGTCAGACAGCTCATAAAGAGCCTGACTAAGCAACAGAGCAGAACAGAGCAATTCTCTCATGGAATGAAAATGTTATTTAGAACATGCTAGAAATATGGGCTAAGAAGCAACTTTCTTTGGATCTTCTTGATATCTAGGCAACATGTCTACAGAGCTGCTACTTAGCAGTGCATCTTGAGTGACCCCAGCAATTAAATCTTTAATTCATGCTTGTATCAATGAGGGCTGACATCTGTTAATACTCTTGGGTACAAGCTGTTGTATAAGGACAATGGAACAGTATCGTGGCTGTAGTCCCATGGCGTCTAGTACCTTAACTTTGAGCTGCTTGTCACCTTAGCAAGGGCTCAGATGTCTCCTGTTTAGAACCCATCTCAGCAGGCTATGCATTTTTTTTCTATATTAAGCTGACAACCCCACAGTGATATTAATGGAGCTGCCAAGGTACACATTTTTTCTTGAAAACATGAGGCCTAAATGAATAAAAATGAAGCATCCTTCATGTAGCACTCAACCTTTGATGACTTCATAGGCGCATCCTTTGCTGTAGAATAAAATTGGTTTCTCACTTTCTCTTTTTGGATTATTTTTCCTCTTCCAAGTCTAGCTTTATAGCCTTCGGATTTCCTACTGACCGCCCATCTCGGTACTAACTTGGTTTTAGCCTGCTTAGCTTTCCAAATGAAGCTTAACAGTGTGGTCAAATGAGATAGGACATTCAACCTGCTCTTTATTTAACTTCAGAGCAGTCTGGAAGATGAATAACCTATAATCCCAGAAGAAGTTGAAACCTTTCACCTGCCTTATTTTCCCCTGAAGAGTGCACATACAACCTTACAGTAGCTCCTCTTTGCCTATGAAGCCCCTATTGACTGCAGAGTGAAACAGCAGCTATAGAGGCCAAAAGCAAGCCACCCCAGCAACAACCAGAAGGAATTACAAGACAGTAGTCACAGCCACCTCCTCTAAGTCTCTTTCTATGTATATCAGATTACATATCGCCTAGTTCCTCGCCTGCTAATATAAACTGTGACTAGTACAATGAATAATGAGGTTACAGTAAGTTTCAACGAAGCTTTACATGAATTCCCATTCTGTTGCCTTACATACAGTGAGACTGATGTGTAAAAAAAGTGAATGGGTGTGTAGATATAGATATAGACGATATAGATATACAGATATAGGGATATAGGTAGCCTCTTTTGTTAGATTTACCCCGCTTTCTAAAGCAGAGAGAGGGTGCTTCTTCCTACAGCCCTGACATGATTGCTCAGGTTGCTTTCAGAATCCAAAAATCCAAGAAATATATTCACAGATGTTCCCTTGTTTATTTGTTGACTCTGTGTAATTTGTTTGCCCTAATTTGTTTTTGTCTGTCAAGGGACTTCCCTTTTTAATTTTCCTTTCTCTGTTTACCCCTCTTTGTGGAGCAGCGGTCTGTTAAGCTGTGAGAGGCACATGCCAAATTAAAAAAAAATAAATATAAAAAAAGAGGCACTGCAGATTGTTTTAAGCCTAGGCTGCCCCTTTGGGCCTGCAGGCCTTGCTTAAAGCCTGCACCTGCTCCTTCCCCAGAGACAGAGGGCTCCTGATCTTTATCCCTTGCCTTGAAGCTGCCTGATTCCTATTATCCAAAGTCAAACAGCGTTTTCTACATTCACGCCTCCAGCACTTGGCATGAAATTAATAAGCCTGGCTGATATATTTCCCTGGAAGCCTGCCACTCTTTAACAGTGGTGTTAGATTAAAAATTTTGGCATGGTTAATGAACAGGGAAAAGTCAGAGCCAAAAGTTTCATGCAGCAATGCAAAGATTTGGGGGAGGGGGGGGTTATGAAAAGAATACCAACTTTGTTCACATTTTCTGAATGCCATCCTAATTACCGATCTAGACAACACATTCAACAGAAGAGAAGGAGCTGGAAGAAAGGGCATGTTCTCATCCTGCCCCGGCGTTTAGATTTTTATCACCAGTCTTTTCAAATCGCACACTATTCTGCTATATTATCTCAAAAAGCAATAATAGTGCTAAAAAGAAAAGAGAAGAAATGCTATCTTGTTGTTAGCTGGAGTCCCAGAAAAGCCCATGCCAAAAACATTCAGATTCACAGTTGAACAAAAGGGACATGATCTCCAAACTTTGTGAACATTAAGACATTGACATTTTTAACTAAGGACAAGATTTAATCTAAGGAATATAACAAGAATCTTGCGTAAATATAGACATTTGCCATGGAATCCAAGCTCAAATAAATGTTCACCTGGAGACCAGTTTGAGATGCTGTCTGCCTCAGAATTAAAGGCATTCACGATCCTCTTTACTTATTGAACAAAATAGCATTAAGTGGAATCAGTTCCTGTATAATACAGTATTCAAATCTCATGAATTAAATGTGTTGTATCCCTTTGAGAGAGCCCAATTCAGCTATCATCCCCAGCCTGACTGGGGTTAGAGAATGTGGTCTGCAAAGCTGCAGAAGATCACCTTTGTGTGTGTGTGTCTTCAAGTAATTTTTTGACTCCAGGCAACTGCCTGGACTAGACCCTGCAGTTTTATTGGCAAGATTTCAGGTATGGTTTGCCACTGCCATCTTTCTAGGGCTGAGAGACTGTGACTGGCTTAAGGTCATCCAGCTGGCTTTGTGCCTAAAATGGGACGAGAACTCAGAATCTCCTGATTTCTAGCCTGCTGCCTTAACTGCTAGCCCAAACTGGCTCTCTCAAGACCACTAGATGCCAGCAAAATGAGCTACAGGCCACCCCAATGCTTTGTACAATGTGCTCACAGCCCACTCTGATAGCCCATACCTAATGAAACTGAATTATATTGAGTTACACCTGTTTGGTTCTGATAGACGAGGACTCAGAGTGGTTTAACAAGGAATGGGTTTATTGAATACACAAAGTCAACTGGCAACTGTCAAATGTTGCAACCTTTTTATAGTGGAACTGTTTGAACTGTAACCAATCGTTGGAGACTATTTTCCCGCTTCTTGTTTATGGCAACCAATGATTGCAACAGAATCTCCCGCTCAAACCCCACTACTTTTGCAATCTGCAATCTTCCCTGTTTGCAACTATTTACATACACAACACCCCTTACCCCCCAGTTGTTGTTATTTCTGAACAAAATCCTTTAGATATTTTGGTGGCTTATGGATTCTAGAAGGGTATCTATTGCTCTGGCTGCAAGGGACCCCTTTTCCTGAATTTATGCTTGGCTGATTGTCTCTGTTGGACCTGGGCTCTTGGCTACCCGACTCTGATGTTTCCCTGTTGCTGATTTGTGTATTTGTTTGTGCTTGAAGATTAGTGGTCACTGGCCTACCTCGCAGGGGTGCTACCCAGTCAAATTGACTGAATGGTTGTTGTTGAGTACCAGGGGGTGAATTATTTTGCCTTTCCTCTCCCTCACTCTTTGGCATGATGTTATTACTGAACCTGGATGTACTGTTTCCCCCCAATATATTTTGGTCCCCATCTTCTGGCAAGCATCCACTAGATCTCTTCCTCAGCTGATCTAGATGTCTTTTAATGATCCTATTCCCTTCCCCCTCAATAATGTACGACAAGGGACCCAAGATTTCAGTAACCACCCCTGGAATCCATTTGTCCCCTTGAGTATAGTTCCTGGCCCAGATTAATTCCCCCACTTTAAATGTTCTATTTGGCATGTCCAATTCAGCGCTTGGTATAAGTCTGTCAGGGTGTAATCTGTCCAATTTGGTGGTCAATCTCCTTCCCCACCTCATTTCAGCTGGACTTTTGCCTGTAGCAGCGCATGGGGTCGAATGTTGGGCCAGCAAAAATTCGGCCAGTCTTTGATGCCAGTCACCCCGAATGATTCTTTTTAAGGCGTCTTTCGTGGTCCTCACATTTCGTTCAGCCAAGCCGTTGGTGGATGGGTGGAAGGGTGCTGATGTCTTGTGCTTAATCGAGTTGGCCTTGAGGAAATCCTGGAATTCAATAGATGTGAATTGTGGCCCATTATCAGACACGATGACATCCGGTAACCCATGAGTGGCAAAGAGGCCCCTTAATACCTGTATTGTTCTTCCTGAAGTTACTGAACTAACTGGTACTACCTCTAGCCATCTAGAGAAACTATCAACCACCACCAGGAATGTTAACCCTTGGAAAGGTCCAGCAAAGTCAATATGGATCCTGGACCAAGGATTTCTAGCTAACTCCCACTTATGCGTACGGGTGTGTTGTTGTTCTGGCCTAGAACGTTGGCACAAATGGCAATTGGCAACACATTCCTCAATGTCGTTGTCCAGACCTGGCCACCACAAGTGACTCCTAGCCAACGCTTTCATCCGTACTATTCCTGGGTGTCCTTCATGTAATTCTAATAAAATAGCTGATCTGTGGATCCCAGGAATAACCACACGATTTCCCCACAGTAAGCAACCCAGATGAACTGATAGTTCATCTTTCCTTCTAAAATAGGGAATGTATTTTTCATCCGGGTTGGCATTTGGCCACCCGCTCAGGACCCAGGCCATTACTCTCTTTAAAGTGTGGTCATTATTTGTTGCCGCAGCTATGTCTTTAGCAGTTAGAGGCAAGTCAGGGATGTCCTGTAGGGACATTATTTGTCCCACTGGGGCAGGGTCACCCTCGGTGATGTTTAAGGGCAGTCTGCTAAGGGCATCTGCGTGCCCCATGTCCTTGCCCGGTCTGTATTGAAGAGAGAATGAGTATGCTGAGAGGAAAATGGACCATCTCAGCATCCGGGGTGACATGATTTGGGGAGTCTGTTTATCTGTGGTAAACAGTCCCAACAGGGGTTTGTGGTCTGTCAGTATGGTAAAGTTCCTACCATAAAGGTAGTCGTGGAACTTTTTAACTCCAGCCACGATTGCTAATGCTTCCCTGTCTATCTGAGCGTAGTTCCGCTCTGCCTTGGTTAGTGTCCTGGAATAATATGCTATTGGTCTTTGTATTCCTTGGTTGTCTAAATGGCTGATCACGGCCCCTACACCATAAGGTGAAGCATCGCACGCTAGGTAAATTGGTTTATTTTCTATGAAGTGGGTTACAGTTGATTGGCTGGAAAGAATGTCTTTTAACGTTTGGAAACTAATTCTATGTTTCTTCTGCCACTGCCAAGGAGTCTTTTTATCTAAGAGCCTATGGAGAGGTTCTGCAATGGCAGCCTTGTGGGGTACAAATGTATGGTAGAAGTTTACTAAGCCAAGGAAGGCTTGTAGTTCAGCCTTGTTCCTAGGCTCAGGAGCTAATTTAATTGCTTTTATTTTTTCAGGGGTTGGATGGACCCCATTTTTGTCTATCCTGAACCCCAAGAAATCAGTGGACTTAACCCCAATGCAACATTTTTCCCTTTTTAGTTTTAAACCAGCCCTTCTAAATCTTCCCAATACCTGTTCCAGCCGCTCCACTAGCATTTCTTCATTTTTTCCAGCTATCAAGACATCATCAAAGTAAGGGCATACACCTGGTATGCCCTTTAAGGTCCTCTCCATCACTTCTTGAAAGATGCCTGGAGCTGCTGCAATGCCAAATTGCAGTCTGTGGACTCGGAACGCCCCCTTGTGGGTAACTATTGTCTGTGCTTCTGCAGCCTCTTCAGAAACAGTCAACTGTAAGTACGCATGCGCCAAGTCTAGCTTGGCAAACATTCGCCTTCCTGGATCGTGGCGAGGACCTGCTTCACCGTCGGGACCGGGTAAGCGTGTTTTTTCATTCCAATGTTCAGGGTGGCCTTGTAGTCAGCGCAGATTCTCACATCCCCATTGGGTTTGAGGGGTGTGACAATCGGCGTTTCCCACAAACCACCCTCAACAGGTTCTAACACGCCTTGGCCTACAAGCCTCTCGAGCTCGGCCTCGATTTTTTCCTTCAGGGCGAAAGGCACCCTGCGGGCCTTAAGCCTGATAGGTTTTACTGAGGGGTCTAGATTGAATTTAATTGGGGGTCCTTTGTATTTACCGAGGGATCCGTCGAATACGTCTGCAAATTCATTGCAGACTGATTCGAGGGTCTTATTTTTAATTATTGAATTTATTCCCCCGATCCAAATGCCCAGGGCAGGGAACCAGTTAATGCCAATTAGGCTAGTCCTATGACCCTCAGTTACTATTAAATCTAAATTCCCCTTAAATCCCTTAAATTCTACGCGAAGACTAATTTTCCCTTTTATTTTAATTGGGCTTTTTTGGAAATCGGTTAATTGAATTTTTGTTGAACTAAGTGGAATTTTTCTTCCACTTATTTGTTCAATCCTATCAAGGGTTTCACTGGAAATTATTGATACTGAAGCCCCTGAGTCAATTTCCATTTTGCAAGGAACCCCTTGCAGATGGACTATGATTTTTAATTTTCCTTCTGGAAAATTGCCATTTTTCCCAATTCTCCTGCGGTTGACTCGAGCCACCTCCCCTAATTTTGGAATTTTTACCCAGGGTTTAAGGGACTCCTTGCCACTAACGTTAGGGGTTACCTTACCTTCGGGCCACACATCGACTTCGTGAAGGCGGTTGTCGCGAGCACGGCTCCTGCAGATGGCCTGGATGTGGCCGGTCTTCCCACACGCCCTGCACTTTGCGGTGCGGAATCGGCAAGATGCGCGGGGATGGTTGCCGCCGCAGCTGCCACACCGGTTCTGTGGTTCATTGTCGCGCGGTCTGGTTGCGGTGTCCCTCCATGGTCGTTGTGGCCCTGTCGCTTGTCTTTGCGGAGTTGCGGGTTGTTGACGTCGGTTAGGTTCGGGCCCTTCGCTTCTGGGTGGTCTTGGCGCCAATTTTCCGAATCGCCTGGAGACTTCGGCGATATCTTCTTCCCACTGCTGGTCCGCCTCCCCGCAGTCCACATAGCCCTCTTGGTTGATCTCGGACGATGCTGCCATGCTACTGCGGGGGGGGTCGCGATACCCGGTTGATTCGTACGTTAGAAGTTCGTCGATCACCTCCTGCAGATCGCCAGTGGGTTTGGATATAATTCTGTTTTGTAGCTGCTCGTCCCTCAAGCCCAGTACTACACGGTCACGAATTCTTATTTCAAGATTATCGTATTTACATCGTACTGCGGCTTCCCTGACGGCAGCGACAAATTTTTGTATGGACTCTCCCGGCCTCTGGTTTCTTTTCTCGAAGATGCGCCGCCAGAATAGTTCGGATCTCCTAGGTGTAAAGTGGACCTTTAGTTTGGCTAGGAGATCGGCATACGGCACGCTTGAGACCGGTTGCGGTTGACACAGACCGACAGCGACTCGATAGACCGGTGTGCCGCAAATCGTCAGTAATGCTGCCACTTTTTTCCGGTCGTCTGTGATTCCGTTCACTAGCAGGAACCCTTCGACCTGTCCGACGTATTCTTCCCAATCTTCGGGGAAGTTTGGGTCGAATTCCTTCAATGACCCAATCTGCGCCATTCGGAGAATTTTTCTTATTCTGCCGCGGCCGCTCGGTTGACTTTGACACGTATTCGAATTTGCCGCCTTTGCGCGACAATTCCGCCAATTCTCTGGTCTTCTGTCTATCCCACCTTCGTCGCCAATTGTTTGGTTCTGATAGACGAGGACTCAGAGTGGTTTAACAAGGAATGAGTTTATTGAATACACAAAGTCAACTGGCAACTGTCAAATGTTGCAACCTTTTTATAGTGGAACTGTTTGAACTGTAACCAATCGTTGGAGACTATTTTCCCGCTTCTTGTTTATGGCAACCAATGATTGCAACAGAATCTCCCGCTCAAACCCCACTACTTTTGCAATCTGCAATCTTCCCTGTTTGCAACTATTTACATACACAACAACACCTCTCTGAGATTATGAGACATGATGCAAAGTATAGTTGATCCAACTGTTCTAAAGGGCAAAAGAGAGAGAGAAAAATTCTACATGAAGTCCTATTGTTAAATATGGGTCATTCGATGAGAGCATAAACTTATCCTTTTATTCACAAAAAAAGCCATGGAACACCACACCCCTGAGATCGGACTGGTTTCCACCTTCAAGCTCTCCTCTCTTCTCCCACGCATTGGAATGAGATGAGGCTGAAGCCCACAGCTGCTGCTGTTATTGTTAGGAACTGCTGCTTAGAGCAGGGCTCTTCAAACTTGGCCCTTTTATGACTTGTGGACTTCATCCCCCAGAATTCCTCAGCCAACGTGCCTGGCTGAGGAATTCTGGGCGTTGAAGTCCACAAGTCATAAAAGGGCCAAGTTTGAAAAACCCTGCTTTAGGGCCTTTATTTTTTGAGATGCTGGGGCATGGGGCAATTGTTCCTTATTATTAACAAACTTAGTGTTATTGCTATCAGGTGCTCAGAGCTATGTCACACGGTGTAACTTACAGGGTATCTAAGATGGGCCACCATATACGTTTCTTACATAAATTTACAAAGTTAGAATTATTCATATCTATTCTCTGTACTCCAATTATGATTTCTGCAGATTTTTGCAGCTCAGATCTGGTAGCTCAATTTTAATGTCACAGGTTTTCTCCATGGAAACTTAAAATCTTCCCTTAGGTCACTGAAACCAAAGGGAAATTTTATTTTTACTGTATTTCTTTTTTTTTTTCTTTCCTAGTGCGAATTCCCCTTCATGGATTACTGCCTTGTCGTGGTGAAGGGGCTTGCGTAATTCAATGAAGCTATGAGCTATGCCGTGCAGGGCCACCCAAGACGGACAGGTCATAGCCGAGAGTTCTGACAAAACGTGATCCACTGGAGTAGGAAATGGCAACCCACTCCAGTATCTTTGCCATGAAAACCCTATGGACAGTACCAAAAGGCAAAACGATATGACGCTGGAAGATGAGCCCCTCAGGTCGGAAGGCTTCTAATATGCTACTGGGGAAGAGCAGAGGGCTAGTACTAGTAGTGCCAGAAAGAATGAAGCGACTGGGCCAAAGCCGAAAGGACGCTCAGCTGTGGATGTGTCTGGTGGTGAAAGGAAAGTCCGATGCTGTAAAGATTTTTTCTCCATAGGAACCTGGAATGTAAGATCCATGAATCAAGGAAAGCTGGACTTGGTCAAAAAAGAAATGACAAGACTGAACATCGACATCTTAGGTATCAGCGAACTAAAATGGACAGGAATGGGTGAATTTAATTCAGATGACCATCAGGTATACTATTGCGGGCAAGAATCCCTCAGAAGAAATGGAGTAGCCTTCATAGTCAATAAAAGAGTAGGAAAAGCAATACTGGGATACAATCCTCAAAATGACAGAATGATCTCAGTTCGAATCCAAGGCAAACCATTCAATATCACAGTAGTCCAAGTCTATGCCCCAACCACCAGTGCTGAAGAGGATGAAATTGACCGGTTCTATGAAGCCCTACAGCACCTTATAGAACTAACACCAAAAAATGATGTCCTTATCATCATGGGGGATTGGAATGCTAAAGTAGGAAGCCAAAAGATAACTGGAATAACAGGCAAGTTTGGCCTTGGAGTACAAAATGAAGCAGGGCACAGGCTGATAGAATTTTGTCAAGAGAATACGATGGTCATAGCAAACACTCTTTTCCAACAACCCAAGAGACGGCTCTACACATGGACATCACCAGACGGTCAACACAGAAATCAGATTGACTATATGCTCTGCAGCCAAAGATGGAGAAGCTCTATACAGTCAGTAAAAACAAGACCAGGAGCTGACTGTGGCTCAGACCATGAGCTTCTCCTTGCAAAGTTTAAGCTTAAACTGAAGAAAGTAGGGAAAAGCACTAGGCCACTCAGGTATGAATTAAATCATATCCCTGTTGAATATACAGTAGAGGTGACAAATAGATTTAAGGAATTAGATCTGATAGACAGAGTGCCTGAAGAACTATGGACAGAGGTTCGCGACATTGTACAACAGGTAGCAACCAAAACCATCCCAAAGAAAAAGAAATGCAAGAAAGCAAAATGGCTGTCTGAGGAAGCTTTGCAAATAGCTGAGGAAAGGAGGGAAGCGAAAGGCAAGGGAGAAAAACATACATATGCCCAATTGAATGCAGAATTCCAGAGAATAGCTAGAAGAGATAAGAATGCCTTCTTAAATGAACAGTGCAAAGAAATAAAAGAAAACAATAGAATAGGGAGGACCAGAGATCTTTTCAAGAAAATTGGACAGATGAAGGGAACATTTAATGCAAAAATGGGCATGATAAAGGACCAAAATGGCAGGGACCTAACAGAGGCAGAAGAGATTAAGAAGAGGTGACAAAATTACACAGAAGAACTATAAAAGAATGAGCTTAATGTCCCTGATAACCAAGATGAGGTGGTCACTGACCTCGAGCCAGACATCCTAGAATGTGAAGTGAAGTGGGCCTTAGAAAAGCTGAGCAACAACAAAGCTAGTGGAGGTGACAGTATTCCAGCTGAGCTATTCAAAATCTTAAAAGACAGTGCAGTAAAAGTGCTACACTCAATTTGCCAGCAAATTTGGAAAACTCAACAGTGGCCACAGGATTGGAAAAGATCAGTTTACATTCCAATCCCAAAGAAAGGCAGTGCCAAAGAATGTTCAAACTATCGCACCATTGCACTCATTTCTCATGCTAGTAAAGTCATGCTTAAAATCCTACAAGCTAGACTCCAGCAGTATGTGGATCGAGAACTACCAGAAGTACAGGCAGGATTTCGAAGAGGCAGAGGAACTAGAGATCAAATTGCCAACATACGCTGGATCATGGAGAAAGCTAGGGAGTTCCAGAAAAACATCTATTTCTGCTTCATTGACTATGCTAAAGCCTTTGATTGTGTGGATCATAACAAACTGTGGCAAGTTCTTAAAGAGATGGGAGTACCAGACCATCTTATTTGTCTCTTGAGAAACCTATATGCGGGTCAAGAAGCAACAGTGAGAACTGGACATGGAACCACTGATTGGTTCAAAATTGGGAAAGGAGTCCGGCAAGGCTGTATACTGTCGCCCTGCCTATTTAACTTATATGCAGAGCACATCATGAGAAAGGCAGGGCTAGATGAATCAAAAGTTGGAATTAAGATTGCCGGAAGAAATATCAACAACCTAAGATACGCAGATGATACCACTCTAATGGCAGAAGGTGAAGAAGAACTAAAGAGCCTCTTGTTGCGGGTGAAGAAGGAGAGTGCAAAAGTTGGGTTGAAACTTAACATTAAGAAAACCAAGATCATGGCATCTGGCCCTCTCAATTCCTGGCAAATAGATGGGGAAGAAATGGAGGTAGTGACAGATTTTATTTTCCTGGGCTCCAAGATCACTGCAGATGGGGACTGTAGCCAAGAAATTAAAAGACGCTTGCTCCTGGGGAGGAAAGCCATGGCAAATCTAGACAGCACACTAAAAAGCAGAGACATCACTCTGTCAACAAAAGTGTGTATAGTCAAGGCTATGGTCTTCCCAGTTGCAGTGTATGGCAGTGAAAGTTGGACCATAAGAAAGGCTGAGCGCCAAAGAATTGAGGCCTTTGAACTATGGTGCTGGAGAAGACTCCTGCAAGTCCCTTGGACTGCAAGGCGATCAAACCGGTCAGTCCTAGAGGAGATCAATCCTGACTGCTCTTTAGAAGGCCAGATCCTGAAGCTAAAACTCAAATACTCTGGCCACCTAATGAGAAGGAAGGACTCACTGGAGAAGAGCCTAATGCTGGGAAAGATCGAGGGCAATAGAAGAAGGGGACAACAGAGAATGAGGTGGCTGGATGGAGTCACTGAAGCAGTAGGTGTGAGCTTAAATGGACTCCAGAAGATGGTAGAGGACAGGAAGGCCTGGAGGAATGTTGTCCATAGGGTCGCGATGGGTCGGACACGACTTCGCAGCTAACAACAACAACAACAAGTGTGAATTGCCATAAGCATCTCGTCTAGATGGGCTGTGGTTTCATGACTACGATACATATCCTGCATCTAGTACTATTTTTGAACAAAATGCTACCTGCTTGCTAACTACACAAAGTGATAGAAAATTGACCTATAGACATTTTTGATTACATTTGTTTGTTTGTTTTTTGTTTCCCAACTTGGTTATTTTTATAAATGAGTCAAGCCTACAACAACAGCCCTGTGAAGTGAGTTGGCTGAGAGAAAGTGACCAGCCCAAAGTCATCCAGCTGGCTTTCAGGTGTAAAGTGGGAGCAGAATTTCCTGATTTCTAGGACTTCCATATCTCCCAGAGTCATTGGGTGGAATATAAATTTTAAAAAATGATCATAATCATCTGTGTTGTAAAAACTCAGACCGCTAGACTGCAGGAAAGAGATATACAGAAAAGTTTAATTCTTTGTTGCCATCCTGTAATGAAACATTACCAGTCTGTTTAAAATGGCTTTCTTCTTTTTTTTCTCTTAAAAGCCTTTCTCGGAAATAATTTTTAGTGATATTTAATGCTTATCCAAGTTCCAGTCTCCTTTGGCCTTGTTGCCATCTAAGATTGCCTAGAATCCTATCACATGATCCTGTAGGAATTATATAATATTTAGCATACAAGTCACTGAATGCCTGGATCTTCCATTCACAACCAGCTCTTAATTGTTAAGTAAGTAAGGATAATGAAAATGTTTTTTTTCTCAAAAAGAGTTTTGAAATTGTGGAGTCCCTGGTGCTCTCTGAGCTCGGTTGTTTGCAGATGTTTCATTACTCAACTAGGCAACGTCATCAGTGTGGGTAAGTGTGGAGTTTGTTCCCTATTTGTATACTGTACCTTGCTCTGCCAGTATTGGTGGGGGGTATATTTTATTTTCTGGTAGTTCCTTGATTAAAATACTGGGGGGGAGTTGTTTCTTTGTTTGCTTGATTATCTGTTTGTTTTGTCTCTTTTGGTACTTTATTGATTAGGATATTGTTTTCTGCTTTGTTTTCTGCTTTGTTAATCCCTGCTTATTTGACTGCAGGCTCCTGCAGAGGATGTGTTCTGGTCTTTTTATTTGCTTCTTAGCTTTTTGTTATTGCCTTGGGTTTTTATTGTATGTTAATTGTGTTTACATGTGGTTCATTTTGCTTTGTGTCTATTGATGGCTACTGCTTCCAAGTGCCAAACTTCTAGGAATGCTCTAAACGTTTGGATTTAGCTCAGTCCAGGATGCTCACAGTTTCCCAGCTGAAACTATGGCTATGTCTGTTCACGTGTTGTGAGATTAAGGAGTTTTGAAATTCCTAACAGTGAGGATAATTAACCAGTGGAACAGCTTGTCATCAGAAGTTGTGAGTGCTTCCACTGGAGTTTTTAAGAAGAAATTGGACAACCATTTGTCTGAAATGGTATAGGGTCTCCTGCTTGAGCAGAGGGTTGGAATAGAAGACCTCCAAGATCGCTTCCAGATCTATTCTGATTGAGATTGAGATTGCCCTTAGTCCTTTAGAATATGTCTCCACCAAATCTTTTAGTCTTGTTTCCCCAACTCTTTTTTCCCCCCCGAAGGATTTTCCAAAATAGGGCAGCAACAGGTGATGCATATATCTTCCATCTCACATTCTTATTCAGAGTATGTCAGTATGGTGACATGTGTTCAAGGGAATACCAATGTTTTCATTATACTTTTCTCCTTTAACTGTCATATTCTGGATTTTGGATTTAACATTTGCGAATTGGTCTGAAAGTGCGCTCCTACTGTGAGAAGAAACTGCCATCACATTGAATTGGCTCCATTGTCACTTTCAGGCAATTGTAGATGCTTTGGATAATTTAAACCATTATTTCCAGAAGTATATCTTCCTTTTGAAGTTATCTAAATCTTTTTTCTCTGATAACTTTTCTCCATCTGGTAGCAGTGTTTACATGGCTGAGGAGGAACTTGAATCTGCATTTCATTGGTCCTTAGCCATTACATTATTCTTTGGAAGTCATAGAATTCAACAGAAACCATAATAGTCATACAAGTGAGAATGCCATCATTCACATAAATCTATTCAAATCAGATCCCTAAGCAGTTCATGAAAGATCTCTGTGATCACAATACCAACAGGAAACCCCCAAGTTCTACTAGGACCAATATCTGAGAGTACAAGTCTATCCTCTTTAAACCAATCTCCTTTCTCAAAGGAGATAGAGCTTAAAACGTCATGTACACCCATAAAAATTTCTGTTTAATATCTCTTAGGTTCATTGCTGAAGTAGTGTTGCAAATTCCCTGTATCCAGTTGATTCTCTCTGTCCTGGTTTGGTAGTAGATTGACAGTACATAGCCTTTGGTTTAGGATTTGCCATCGTGAAGTGAGATATTTGTAAGACACGATGTCATGTGATTGCATCACTTAACAATACTGTAACCATCCCAGCAATCCCTGTTGTTGTCATAACCCCAAGATATGACAGTCACTAACTGGAAAGTGGAAGGTATCCCAATTAAGATGCACAGGGATGCTGCAAGTATGCCATTGATGTATGGGAAACAAGAGAGGCTGGTGATTGGCCTGGGCGGGCCTGTGCATATTGCATGTGAGTTGGGAAAGGCTGGAAGAGGCTTGGGAGGCCCAGTACAGGATACGCAGAAGTGCAAGAAGGCACAGGGGATTTAATGGAATGACTTGCAATCTTCCTTACCAAGTTTGCCTGTGGGAAACAGGCAGGGAAGGTAACGAGTAGCAGTAATATTACTGTGGGATACCGCAACCACCATAAGTGTGAAACAGCTGCCAAGCATCTGAATTGTGATCATATGACTGTGGGATCTGAGACAGCCAAAACATAAGTATCATTTGTTCAGTGTTGTCACTACTTCAAATTGGTATAGAACAAGTGCTCAGTAAGCAAGGACTATCCGTAGTCCTGACTATCTTCAAATCAGAGAGTATTTCCTCTAAGCTTTGCCAGAATCTCTAGATTGGTACAAGGTAAAACATTCATAGCTAATTCTTCTCTATAGATACTACTCCACTTACAGCCATAATTGGACCCAGAATCTTAGTCATTGAGTGAAGTAGACATTAAGCAAGATGCCACATGACCACTGTGCTCGGTGCCCCTGTTCCAAGGCCGTAACGACTGCAAATGGTAGTTAAACAATCAGTCATACATCAAGGACAACTTGTACTAAGTGTCTACATAAAACAGGGTTTACAGTTGTTCTTTGTGAATAAGGTTATTTAGATACAAAAGTCTACAGTAGTATGGCTTTGTAGATTGGATTGATAGATCCATACTTTGCCCATGTAGCTTTTTACCACCTATTAAACTTCTTTATTTAGACTGTTAAAACATGGATTTTTAAAATATGGACAACCTCAAAGATGTAGTCAAGCCGACATTGGTGAAAAGATCTCATAAACCAAAAATCCATCTGTTTCAAAAATTGTGCATGGTAACTAAATGTTTATTCTTGTTTTATTTTAATGTCCATTACCAATAATAATGACATGGAAGGATGAAGGGAAAGGTTAAAAGACAGCAGCAATAGTTTGAGCATTTTCTTTTAAGACCAGAAAGGAAAGCATGCAATATCCTTTAAATAATACATTTATAAAATACTTTGAGAATGTACAAGGGTGAAGAAGGGAGTCATATCTTTCTTTTTTTAATTTCTTTTTCTTTCTTTTTCTCTCTCTCTCATCTCTTTTCCATGGTCTTCCTTCTTGGGAAAGATTTAAATCTCAAGTTGATAAAAGGCATTAGAAAAGGGGCATCTGGAACAAAACGTAGCTCTGTTGAGTAATTCTGGGCAGAATCTGAATTAGGCAGTCATACACTCCTCTGGATACTCCATTTGCCCAGGAAATGAATGTGATAATATTCTGCTGAAAATACTCAATGGCTTCAAAAAGGGTGGGAGAAAAAAATCCCTGGTAAGAATTATTTGTCTTCCAATCTTCGACAATAATGTTATGCAATTGTCTAGGAAACATGTTCACCCACTTCCTATTGCCTACCAAATTCTTAAATTGTCTTATTCCAATTCCTCCTAGATTTCTGTCTCTTCTTTCCCCTGAAAATGGAGGGAAAAAATGAGGTTTTTCTCTCTCTTTGTCTCTTTACACTGCCTTCAGAGACACCTCAGAAACCGGCCACTCTAACTATTTTTCACTTACAATTTTCCCCTGACATTTATTAAAAAGCTATTTCTCCATTTACCAATTATTTGATTAGACATTTTCTTCCCTTTTTTTCTCTTTCTTGCTTCAACCTCTTCTCTGTAGTTTAAAATAAATTGCTTTCACATTTTGCCATGAGTGCTTCCCTTTCTTTTCTGCAAAAAGAATACATTATCTAAACATAGAATCTCAAAAACTTCATTCTACTTTTTCTTCTCTCTCTCTTCTTTTTTTAATTTCCTATACATCTTGTCTAAGTCAAGCTCTATGCAAATGATGGAAGACAAGATTGGGCAACCTTAATAACATCCACAAAACCTGTTCACGAATGTGCTCCTATTTTAGTTAAATCAAATATTCTTATTTAGCCTTCAAAAAATAATAAGCTCCAGTTTTCTTGTACTTCAAGTGCTATTCTGGAAGTTGCAAGCAGATAGTAAATACAATTAAAATTAAGAGAGTGGAAAATATTAATATTGCATCACGGGAGTATGGTAAAATGCCTTGCATGGAACAATTCTACAAACACAACCAGAAGAAATAAAGAATATACAGTATGTACTGGTGGTTTTGCATAGTTTCCTAGCAGAGAATGAAGACATTAAAAAAAAATCTTGTATCTGCATGTCCCTGAGTCGATATCTGGAAGTATTATCATTGACTTTCAGAAAGAAAAAGAGAAGACAATTTGTGATGTTGCATCAGCCTTCAAAGTAAGCAGACTAGGACACCCAATTCATGAAAGTTAACTTCTTCTTTTTATTGTAAGATCATAGTACCAGTATCTTGCAAGTCTGAATGTGCTCCCCTGCCTTTTTATTTTCATGAGATGCTCACTTGTCTGAGATGCTCACTCAGATTATAGTTTCCTTCTGGATTCAGATTTTCCTCAATCCTGGTAGCTGTTCAAGTATGTGTGTTGTGAAGCATCTGCGCGTGGTATGTGTTCTCTGGGAAAATCAGGGCAGGGGGACAAACGCTTTCTTCCAGGTCACATGACTAGAAGTTTGAAGGGAGGGAGACTTAGAAGGGAGCAGTTGACAGCATTCAGCTGCCCAATTGCCTTTCTCATAGGGATCCATTGAATGATTTTTATTATTTAGCTGGTGTTTTTCATTGCACCTCCAATCAAATCTAAGCTGCTGTTGAAGTACTTTATATTTGATTTGCCAGCTTCTTCCACTGTACCAAATTTGGTTCCATTCCCTTCTGGTTTTAGAGGGTTATCCTGCTAATGGATAGATGGAAAGTTTTAGAGCCACAGGCCTGTTTACATATTTTTGTTCCAGAATTCCATCAAGCTGGAAAGAATCGGAAAGGAGGGGAGGTCAGATAGTAAGTAAGTGACAGGATGTAGCACTTTTTATTAGACTAGAGGTTCAAGGTGTGCATACCATTTTGTTGACCACTGAGACAATCTTGGGAGACTCTCATGAATCCTTAGACCATACTTGATAAACAGTGGCCTATCTCATATATCTGTTTGTTGTATATTAAGAGCTGTGATGGCGCAGTGGTTATAATGCAGTATTGCAGGCTAACACTGCTCACAACTACCAGGAGATCGATCCTGATCAGCTCAAGGTTGACTCAGCCTTCCATCCTTCCAAGGTCAATAAAATGAGGACCCAGATTGTTGGGGGCAATAATACAAACTTTGTAAACTGCTTAGAGAGTGCTGTAAAGCACTATGGAGAGGTATATAAGTGCTATTGCTGTCTGTCTGTTATATATAATATAGCTGACATAATAATGAAGTCTAAGCAAAAGGGATGAGTAACAGGAAGGATATAACATGAGCAACACACACACACACATAAACATTTTGTTCTACATATTGTTTACAATATTTATAAATATGAAGCCCAAAAAAAAGAGAAAAAAGAAGGCAGGTTACAGAATAATCTTTGCCTCCTACATTAGAGGGAGCAAAAAGTATTTGAGCAGTACAGTGCTTTGGAGATGATCTTCAAAAAGTACTTTTTGAAGTACTTTTTGCAGGAGCACGAACGGAACATTTGACTGCAACACCCCAAAACAGCTGCACCTTTTCCCAGAAAATTGCTATGTAAAGCTGGGGAAAGCTGCTTTATAATGTTGCCCCTGAACGCTAAATTCACATTATGAGGCACCATTTGGTGATAAATCCAAACCATCACACAGCCTTAATAAGCAGTACTTGAAAATAAAGTCTCTCTTCTGAATAAAACAATCCTTTCTCTGCAATAATAGGCAGTAGTTCAAAATAAAATTTCCATCTAAATCAGAAAAACCCTGCCCTGTGTAATAAGTGATACTTCAAAATAAATTTTCTATTACCAGTCAGAGAAACCCCCACACTTCCTGGTCCAGAAGTGGACTAATAAGCAGTTTAAGGTCTTTGACTTCAGAAGTAAACCTGCCAAGCATCTCCTAAAAGCCAGACCAAACGTTGCCTTCACCTACACATAATAGAATCACTGTTGTTTTTGCAACTGAGGGACCCTTGTGAAAAAAAGGATATTGGACATATAGAGACATTTGGTCATAGAGAGAGAATTTTTGTTTCTTCCTAGTGAAAGTGAGAAAGGAACACATTTAATAGAAAGGTTAAACATTTCACAGGATCTAACCTTCTTAACATATAAAAATAAATGCATTTCGCTTCTCATCCAAGAAGCTTCTTCAGCTCTGACCAGATGGTGGGGAATGGAAGGATTTATATTCCTTGCAGACAGGATATATAAATACAATACAATACAATACAATACAATACAATACAATACAATACAATACAATACAATACAATACAATACAATACAATACAGTACAGTACAGTACAGTACAGTACAGTACAATACAATAGAATACAATACCATACCATACCATACCATACCATACCATACCATACCATACCATACCATACCATACATACCATACCATACCGTACCATCTGGTCAGAGCTGAAGAAGCTTCTTGGATGACAAGGAAAACATCTTCAAAGTCCCGTTACCTTCTGAAAAAGCACCTTCTGGACAACCATGACCTGGATGACCGAGAATCTCCATGGACATTCCTCTAGTGGTGGATAAATTGAAAGAAGATCCTTGTGTAACTTGCCTTGAGTTCTTGGAGAAAAGGTGAACTGTAACTCTAACAATAAATATGATACCATCTTTCTTGGTATGGCATTTTGCTGATTAAGAAATATGTCATGGTAGCTGTATTTCTGGTAACAGCTCTGCACACAGAGAGGGCACAGTTTGTTCTGGGACATCTATGGTATTTGTGATAAAGATTCTAATTGTTTCCTGTTTCCTAGTTGTACAGCTCATTACAGTTCAGGTTCGGATATTACAAAATCAGCCACTAGTTAAATTAATGCTACGTATTGATGCACACAACTCATTGAAAGCAATATTTTGGATATTGACATGTGAACAAGTGATACACCTGAAGAATTTAACAATTTTATCAAATGAAGGAATGATCAGCGCAATGAGGTGATGCAAGCCTTGTTGGTTTGATACCAGAGCGGTTTACATTGCAACAATGCAGTGCTGAGGTTGACACTCCCCTTTCTGGCATAGCATTCCAGGAAAAAGGCCAGACAGGAAAAGTGACAAACATAACCTCATGGAAGGATCAGCATAGGATTGGTAGATTTCATCTAGTGCAACCCTGAACTAGGGCATAATATACAATATTTAATAAGGAGGTCACGTACAAAAATGTCAGCAGTGTCCTAGCATTTATGGTACATTGTGTCACTTTCAGCAGGCCACAACATAGAACAGGGGCAATGAAATGACACAGTGGATCAGGATTGCTCAAGAAACAGCTTTGGGAACATCACATAAAGCACATCTCTTCAAGGCATTTCAAAGCAAATGATGTATGAAAATTAATGAATATTCTTTCTTGAGGTCTGTTCTCTACATTGTAGCCAACATGCGCAGTGCATTGTTAATCTAAGAAAGTAGCCCAGAGCACCTTTTTCTAGCTGAATCCATTATGTTCAGTTTCCTCTGCCTGTAGGAAAACAGTTGCACATACTACAGGGTTACCTGACTTTTATACCATTGACATTACACTCATACATTTCACCTCTGTGACTCACACAAGTTTCACCCATGAGGTCATAAACTGCAAGATTCAACCTCCATGTGACCAGAATCAATGCAGCACAATCATGGCTGGAGAGAGGAATTTGCACTAGCTTACCTTTTCTTTCTACAAAGCAGCAGGGGTACAACATGAGAAAAATAGGTCTAACAATTATTTGAAGCTAACTTGAAATAAAGCCCTTGTTCTTGAAGGCAATATACCTTGAGAAGTATAGAAACAATACTCTTTCTGCATAAGCCGCTTGGAAGCTTCTGAAAACAAACTGTCTAGTGACAACAATTACGGACAGAATATTAGGCTAATTTAATATAGAAGGCATGTTTTTAAACACCACTAAGCCAGTGGTTCTTAAATTGTTTGAGTTTAATTACCCCATTTCTCAGTCTTCAGTAAAGTCATTACACATGTATATATAGAAAAATCAGACTGTTGTTTTGCACAAGCCTCTTGGTAACAGCAGGCTGAAATTGTCAACTCATAAACAAGCAATTAAAAATTGCTGTTACCCCAGGATATGGCCAAATTATCCTCTTGGGGGGAATTATCCCAGTTTAAAAACTACTGCTTTAGACTGTGTGTCAATACCCCTGCACAGTAACACCACGAATCCTGGGATGTGATGACCAGCACTAGTAAGGGGAATCTGGTAAAAGACAGGATGAGCTAAACCAGAGGTCCCCAACCCTTTTGGCACCAGGGACCAGATCCGTGGAAAAAGGTTTTTCCACGAACCAGAGAGTGTGTGGTTTTGTGTGCTGCCTGCATCCTGCAGATTGGGCTTTGCTTGTTTGTGCGGACCAGTTGCTGGCATGCTGCGGCCCACTACTGGTCCATGGATTGGGGGTTAGGGACCCCTGAGCTAAACTAAAGCATGGATAATGTTGATGGTTTGGGTGCCATAATTCCACTTCCTGACCTTCCTGAGGGCCCAATAATCCTTTCTTTTGTTGTCTGACACACAACAGGAAACTAAATGAAAGAAACAAATCTAGTTGGTACTAGTAGATTCCATGAAAATTGACTTTCCTCAGAAGAGACGAAAAAGGATGATACAGGAAGACAGGGCAAGAAAGAAAGAATTCAGAAAAAAAATAGTTTAGGAAACAGCACAGAAGCATTTGAAAGAGAACAGGAACATTTTTAGATGAAAAGGATGAATATCAGAGCTAGGAATGGTAAAAGATGTCTATTCAGGGACAATAATAGATGTTTAGTTCAATTTCTGCTGAGGGAAACCTTGGCTAGAATTTTAGGAGTTGTCCATCACATCCAGTGCAGTCACTGGATTGGGAGAAGCCTACTTAAATTTCTCTGTCGGAAACGTTCTAAAGGACTTCGTAAGACTTTCACAAAACTTTGTTGACAGAGGACAACGGTGGTATTGGGCAGGAAAAATAACTAAGTACGTTAAATTACCTTCCTGGTAGAAAAGGGGGGAAAGGGAAAAAGAAACCTGAGATTGGTTAATTGACCATGATGCTTAAAGAGTTGACCACTTTGTCCAAGGCTGTGACTTCAGTATTAAGCAGACCCAAATTGTTTTTTTAGTACTATTTGATATGCATTGAAAAGTAAAGGTATCAACATCCGTAATAGAAATTCTGTGTCATTAGACAAAAGCAGAATAAACTCAGTAGGTGATGCCTAATGACATCTTACTAAATGTAAATTCAGAGATGGAAATACACCCAGTAAAAGGGGAGGGGGAATCATTGGAGCTGAAAAAGGTCAGGTTAAAGGCATGTATGCCAAAGTGAAGGATTCTGTTTTCATCTTGTTTCTATTTTTCTGCTGAGGAACAGGTTGGACATGAAGAATATAAAAGATATACTTTAAGTTGGGCAGATAGAGAGCAAGATTGTGAAAGGTGTCAGTGTGATCATTGTGTGTTGATATATGTTTCACAACTGAAGCTCTTTTTTGATATTCAGTGACCTGTCATCTGGTTTGTGATGTCAAAGAAATGAAAGCCATGGGGCCTGACAATGAGGAAGGAAAATATTGCTTCTGTGTAGCTTACATTTTTCCTAGCTGTTTGCTTTCTTTTTAAGGAGCAAGTCCTGACCTTGAACAGGTGTAGCCCTGATTACTCTGTACAACTTTCACTTTAGCCAGTGAACAGGACTAGAGATGGTGCTGCTAGCCTTCGTTTGTCATGTGAGAAGTAAAACCCACCAAAGCACACAGAAAAGGTATAAAGCCTGCTATAGAACTGAAAAATTGCATCCCCTTTCTGCGTCAGTCCTTCTAACATTAAAAGTTCAATGGGAAAGAGGCCAACTGATTACAATATACAAATAAATATACTGGAGCCTGTTTGCTTAATTCAAGTCTTTGACTACCCTCCAGTGGTCCCTATCAGAATAGCATAGGACAGTTTCCCTGTAAGAAAAACAAAATTAAAAAGAATGTATATATTTATTTATGTTTTTAAAAAAACAACCAGCCAGAAAGCAATTTATATAATAAAGCATGTTATTCACGCAATGGTCTGAATTAATAACCAAAATATAAAGGACATTTTCAGGCTAATAGCCAATGTCACCGAATTGCAATCTGTGGAAAACATGGCAAAAGATACGAATGAGAATGAAAGCAAAAGAAACTCAGTAGGAGCATTAAAAAGGGCCAGTAGTAGCAGGCTGCTGGCCTTCAGGAGGTTTCAAGCTTTGCAGCAGGGACTTTTGCAGGCCTCTGAGGATGAGCACAGGAATGTGAGCACAGCGAGGCCAGGTAGAGAGGGAGGTTGGATAGTCAATGTCATTGAATTTCCTTAACACCCACTAAATGGTGTGGTGTGACACAAGCATAAGAAGGCTGGAGGGGTGGATAGAATGGTTTGGTGTGAATGCGGGAAGTTTGGGGCATGGATGGTGCCGCAGAGCGCAAGTATAGAAGGTTAGGGGAAATGACCAGAGAAACGTGTGGCTTTCCTTGCCAGCTTCCTCACTGATTTTCCTTGTGGGAAGCGAGTAGTGAAGGTTGCAAATGGTGGTCAAAGGAGTCTGGGGCTCTGTTATGTACATAAGCTGAGGTAATTCACAGACAGCTCCATAACAGCTGAGTTTGACAGCTGGGCTGGCAGCAACAGCAGGGGAGCGCGTGATTGGTCGGCTGCGTACGGCGGGAAAATTCCTCTGTTAGGATTGGGTGTTGGGCCGGCAGCCATAGTATATAAGGAGCTCTGGCACTCACTTTCTTTGTCCTGTCCCAGCTAAATAAAGCCTGTTCTTGGATATCTGTGTCAGCTGTTCCTTCAGTCCGAGCGCCCGACATTACAGGCTCCTCAGTCTTCATTCGTGCAAACTGGTTGCCAAGCACTTGAATCGTGATGACGTGACAGCAGGGGTGCTTCCAACGGCCAGAACTTTGAGGACTGGTCACATGTACCATTCATGCAGCAGCATCCAACTTCAAATGATTGCTGAAGGAGTGGTCAGTAGGCAAGGACTTACCTGTAGCCTTAAATATAGCATTTAAAAATTCACCCACCCTTAAAAATGGTCCTATCCGATCACCATGACACTTCTGCATTACAGATTGGCCAAAAATGTCCCTTGTCCAGCAATGTTTAGAATAAGTCACTTGCCCTTCTTTAAGAGATGCAAAGTCACATGCCGTGAGTAGAAATAGATGCTTGAGGCTTCCCAAGAAACATCTCAGCCCTGGATGCTGGCAAAGTGAAGAAGCTGTGTACACAGTCAAGGGCACAGAAAATCAGGATGTCTTGAAATCAACCATGTCAAGGCTTGCAGAAGATGTGACTGCTGTAGCAGCTCATGAGAAGGAGTTTCACCTGAGTCAGCATGCTTTGCAAAAGACCACCTCGGATGCTTTGTGAGTCCTATTACTCTGTTTTATCTTTTATCCTAAGCTAGAAATGGAAAATCCACGATAGAAGAAGGCCTCCAGTTAACAATGCTTCTCTGAAGGAAAGGGCATCTCCGTCCAGGCCTTCACCCACACAAAACTTCCATACTAGATGCCAATTTGAACCTGCCCAACACCCTGGTATTTTCTCTTCTGTTTATGCCTCCTTCCATTGTCCTTTTTAGTTGAGACAGTTATGAACCATAGTCACGAAAAGGAGGAAGAAGGAGCAAAAATAAGGAAGCTAACCCTTTTAACTGTTTACTAACTCAAGGAATTTTATTAAATTAAAAGGCAAGTTAGGGAAGGTAGGCAAAGCAGGTCTTCTGGAATTCTTTCCAACTGCTTCTCGGCAAAGGTCATTGGATATGAATTGTGTTCTGTGTAATCAAGTAGTTATCATGTATGAACACATGGGTACTTGCTCTCCAGGATGCGTGCATGTGTTGCCTCTGTGTACCTGAGAGAGTTTGGATGCATGTGTTGTATCTGTTTGTTTGTTTCTAGCTGTGGGTGTCCACTGGGAAGCATAGGGCAGACAGCATCTGCTCTATTCTGGGTCATATCACCAGGAAGGAAGAAGGGTGACTCAGAATGGAAGAGCTGTAGCATTCCAAGCTTCTCCCCAATTATGCCACCCACATGGGGAAGCATTGGTGAAACGTTTGCTCTTTAGGCCTCGACCAGATCTGGCCTATTTGTCTAACCTGAACTTTCTTTTTTTATTTTTTAATCCCATTTATATCCCGCCCTTCTCCAAAGACTCAGGGCGGCTTACAATTTAAGCACAAACCAATGTGCTTAGCAATAGCCTTCATTCTATGTATATTTTTAACTGGGGTTTTAATTTTAGGGATGATTTAATCTTTTTTTAATTTGTTTTTAACTTTTGTACTGGTTGTTTTAAATACCCTGTAAACCGCCCTGAGTCCTTCGGGAAAGGGCGGTATATAAATTTAATAAAATAAATAAAATAAATAAAATGTATATGCCTGCTTATTAGGGCTTTCGCCCCCCCCAAGCGGCATTATTACAAAGTCAGCTTATTGCCCCCAACAATCTGGGTCCTCATTTTACCTACCTCGGAAGGATGGAAGGCTGAGTCAACCTTGAGCCTGGTGGGACTCGAACCTGCACTAATTGCAGGCAGCTGGTGTTACTTAAGGAGGCATTAGCCCACTGCTCCACCAAGGCTCCTCTTCTGGCATAACAAATTTGGTACCATTCTGCTCTGGCTTGGGACAATTATCCTGCTAGCAAATGGGTAGGCAAAGAGTCCCTAAAATAATTCCTTCCAAATTCTGTTGGATTGGGGGGAAAATAACAAGTTAGGGAAATCATGCAGAGTATGGCTTCTGGAATTCCTTCCAACACCGTGACCAGCAGTGTTTATAAGCGATGGTAATGTTTTCTTCTGTGTAACAAAGTGACTTGTTATGCCTGCGTGTTTCCGCTCTCACCTTGTACAGTGTCTATGAATGCTTCTATCTATGTACACACTGGAAAGCATGGGGCAGTTTACATACCCTCTGCTCTAAATCACATGACCAAGATGGAGCGGGAACGGAGGGCATTGAATAGAGAAGATGACAAGGTGCCCAGAGTTATCCTGTGGTAAGATGGGTGGCCAATACATTTTACAAGCAAACAAACAAACAAATAGAATTTCTGGCCTACGGCCTCTTCCATAGAAGTGTATTGTGTGTGGGGGGGGGGTTTCCTAGGATATTTTTCTGCACAGCCCCAGATTAGATCCAAATCACTTTTTGATCACTTTTTTTATCTTTCTTTTACCAGATTCTCCTCCTTTTTACCAAAGTTGGTGCTTTTCAGTTCACTTTTCACAAAGGTATCCTAGTGAGTGATAGACAGGCAGACAAACTGATAGAGTCCCAAGTCACTTCATGCAATTTCTTTCCAATATTTTACTGAGTTGACAAAGAATTAAAAAGAGCCAGATTAGTTTCTTTCTGCATATTTGGATCAAATTTACCATGAAGAAGGAAGGAACTGTAGAACTCTTCAGATTATATACTTGGACAACCTTTTTTATAATCATCCAGTCTTGAGGTGATTGCAGTAATTATAACTATATTGTTGTTTTTATACAGACAGATTTTTCTAAACTTAAAATGGTGTGCTCTGAAATTCTGGTCAGTTGGAAGGTCAGTGTATAGTGTGTGCATTGGGGGGGAGGAAAGGAAAGGAAAGGAAAGGAAAGGAAAGGAAAGGAAAGGAAAGGAAAGGAAAGGAAAGGAAAGGAAAGGAAAGGAAAGGAAAGGAAAGGAAAGGAGGGAGGGAGGGAGGGAGGGAGGAAGGAAGGAAGGAAGGAAGGAAGGAAGGAAGGAAGGAAGGAAGGAAGGAAGGAAGGAAGGAAGGAAGGAAGGAAGGAAGGAAAGAGATACAGATATGCACATAAATTCACCCAGAGAGAAATATTTGAATGATACATATTTGAATATGTATCCAGTATCCACAATCCAGATTTATATGAATCTTTGCTGGTCTGGGTGGAAGATGGGACACAAATTGATAACAAATGACAGTGCCACCACAGACGTCATGCTATTTGGTATCAATTTCCTTTTATTTTTTTTACTACCATAGAGATAATTTAGATTTCCTGTGCTTTAAATGTATCTTAAATATATATTTATTTTTCCTTTTAATTCCTCAAAATGTTTTCTGGCAAAAACAACTGACACTTCAAGTTTATCCGCATGGACATGTTGAGAAATGACATTACAATTATCTTTGGCTGAAATAAGGGCACACTGAGAGTTGGCAGTAGGGTTCAGCAATACTTGTACCTGTAAGCAAACAGAAATTTGAAGTCCATGGAGTAGGGATGAGAATATGTTACAGTTCCTTAAACCAAACACATTTCCCCTAAGATCTTGCAGCAACTGTTGGAGGCAGCCATGAAATCCTAGGAGGGCGGTGGGAATTGCTTTAAGGAAACAAGCGATATGGCCACACCTCGAATGCTCTAAGGAGCATTCTCTCCTTGCATCCAATATGGCATCACAGTCAAATATTATCTTTATGAGAATACTACAGATCTCAAACCAAGAGAGATCATACCCTTCCAATATTTCTACGATTCTCAGTATGGCACCTACAGGCATTTACATTCTACGGGCACCTCAGTTAGCCCCTGCCAGACTCTGTCCCAAATGATTAAAAAAATTAAGATGAATTTACAATTAGAAGCTGAGATGCACCAGATCTCAGCATTATTTTTATTATCAATTATATAATACCAGTGCTTCCTTTGAAGGCATGGCCGTCATCAAAGAGTTCTGAGGAAGCTGCTAAATATTTTCACCACTTTGTCTTCTAATAAATATGTGTATTATGACTAACCATATTCAGCATCACTACCATTTTGTGAAAACACCCACAACCTAGTCTTTGACTTTTTCCATTGCAAACATTAATGTACAGTACTGGGTAAGGGAGGGAGAGAGAGAGGGGAGGGATGGGCAGAACAATTTGTTCTGCCTGAGGCTCTAATACATCTAAGTTAATCAGAAGAGTATTTAAATGTATATACTTTCACCTTAAACAAGGAATAGGAGACATGGATATGTCAGAGCTATCAAAGAGACAGACGTCACTGTCTCAGAGGAGGGATGTGTTAATGTAAGACCAATAAACCAATCACTTTGGCTTTTTTGTTCAATAAAACATAATGAGCTCTAACAAAAGCTCTTCAGATTTTACTCATGTAAATTACATTAAAACCCTGAAACTGAAAATACTGTACACTGAGCCTATAAGTACACTTTTGATTTTCTGATTTGATAGTTTTTACTTTCACTGCATAACATCACAGGATTAGAAAATGTCATTTTACACCATCAGATATAAATCCCTGGTCAGTGCAGGTACTCTATCCAGATTAAGCATTCTGGCAGATGGCTAAGTAGCCTCTCTTGGACATGTCTGATGGAGAAGAGAGATAAATTAACATATGACATATGATGTGATGAAAGAAAGAAAGAAAGAAAGAAAGAAAGAAAGAAAGAAAGAAAGAAAGAAAGAAAGAAAGAAAGAAAGAAAAAGAAAGAAGACGTAAGATTTTGTAAGTTGTGCAACCTTCTATTTCTCAATAGTTGAGACAAGAAGAAAAACATGACAAACAACATTTTGGATAGCTATTCATTATAATTTACACTTCAACTACATATGCATTGAAGCCAAATATACAGAATTCCACATATATGTATATGTATGTACACACACACATTAATCAACAGAGTGCACAATTTAAAAGTATGTCATACTCAAGTGCACAAGTTTAAACATGGCTTTAAAAACTAGTAGTTATAACAGTGCTAGAATAATGAATGCCTCATGTAACAATCCACAGCACTGGTTTGTCGCATACCAATGTGTGATTGGTAGTTTTACACATAATGCTGATAGTTTTAGTAAAACAATGTTGGCTTCTCTTTTCATACCAGCTATGTGCATTGCATTCTTTCCACCATCACAATGACCCTGTCATTTTTTTAAAGTTCCTAAAATTGAAATCATGAACAAGTTATTGGGACAATAAATTCAGAAAAGTCATGAGAGAGAACACTCAGGAAAAAAAGAACAGTGCAACAGCATAAATTCCTGCATTCTTTAGTGAGGTTTAAGCAATAGCACCAAAATCATAGCAGTCAAAATCCCGGTTATTTTGTAATACAGGCATCCCATTCAATGGTTTGACCAATGAACATAATACACTTTTGAAATGAAGGATGTTTTATCACTAATTCATCAAAGCATTGTTGAAGTGGATGTAAGATCCATTTTATATGGGAGCCAATGTGGTGTAGCAGTTGTTTGACTAAGAATGAGAACATCCAGCTTCTAGTCTATCCCCTGGCACAGACGCTCACCAGATAACTTTAATTAGTCTCTTTTTTAACCCAACAATCACTATGTTACAGGGAAAAAGGGAACAGAGAATTGCATTTACATTGCTTTAAGGTCCTGAAGGAAAGGCAAGATATAAATTTAGCAAACAAACAACAGCAATTATGGTATTTGGATAGGATACACGTAACTGAATTTACACATAATTACTAATTTAATTTTTTGATCTTGAAATGAACCCTTACGTAACTTGTAGGGAACTTTTCTTTAACTATACATATTGTGCAGCACAAATGGTGACATCAGCTTCTCAGGCAGTTGATGTGATCATTTATACCATGGAAAGATATTTCATGTTAGCATATCTTAATCAATATGTGTAACTAAATTTTCATCTGTACATATTTCCATTTGCTAAATTTATATTTAATTCTATATTTAAGGGCATTATGAACATAATTTCATGAGAACAAATATAAATATATCAAGCAAATGAGAAAGATTTTTAAGGAGGCTTCCATTAACACACACACAGTATAAAGAAAATTCCAATTTACGGTGATGCTTTCCTGTTGAAATTCATTCCAACAGGAAATTTCATTCATTCATTCCTATTGGGTGAAAGGGCCAACAGCTAGTGTGATGTATATTGAGCAGCTATGTTATCAACCTACTGTATACCATAGCTCCTGCTCCATACAAAATTCCATTATATTCTACATGTCAAATGAAAAATCCAAAGAGATTTAATCTTGGACAGCAAGAAGAACAAAAGAACAAACAGAAAGCCTGGACCTATTTTGCCAAGCTACTGCTAAATTTAGGTTAACACTTATTAGTAAAGATACAGCATGCATTCTCTTAGGTTTGCGGACCCAAAACTGCTTCTTTAGTATTAGTTTGGTAAAAGAAAAGTACTATTGAAATGGTCATATATTTACCAGAAATTGGATTTACAGTGCAAAATTAAATTATGATGTTGAGTGCTTTGTAGGGAACCTGATAAGGAACTAGTCAACTTCCCCATCATTGATTATGGATGACAAGGAGAAAGTTGAAAGAGAGAAAAGAATGGTTATAATAGGATTTATTGACAAATTATCTTAATCAAACTTCCTTATCCGTTTGATTTTCTTTGAAAAAAATATTATTATTTACTTGGACAGATGTTATATTGGATTTTTCCCCCCCTCAGATTTGACTTCCATCCTTAAGAATCACTTTTGACAGAAAGGTGGTGTATAAATTCAATAAACAACTAGTGGAATGTCAAATGAGAGGACTGTTTCCAGTTCCTCAGTGGATTAACTTGCAGTATTTTATTAGGCTATATTTAAAATATTTTCAGATTTAAAAAAACTAAATTATTTTGCTTTATTATTTACGGGGGGGAGGAGTTACAGGGTTTTTTGTCTGGCTGAACCAATCTAATTTATCCAAATGATAACATTGGAAGTTTTTAAGAAGAGACTGGACAGCCATTTGTCTGAAATGGGATAGTGTTTCCTGCCTGAGCAGGGGGTTGGACGAGATGAACTCCAAAGTTCCTTCCAACTTCATTATTATTATTAACCAGATTAAATCATGTCTACCAAAACGTATAGGAAGTTCTGATTCTTAAAGACTTTATAATCAAATCTGAAGCATTCTTTAAGAACTACATTTCTTAAATAATTCTCCAACTATATTTTAGAATAAATGTAGGTGATATATTGTCATGTACCTTCAACTTCCATGTTGTACTATTTAAATTTGAGTTATTAACTTGGGATAATGGGAGGAAAATAACTTTTTCTAATTCCTTCATAATAACAAGTTTTCCAAAGTTTTCCAAAGAAATGGAAAAAAACCAGGCAGCTAAAAATGTTAACGACTAGAAAGATCTGTGGCAAAAAAAAAATCATGTTATTTTTTCAGAGAAGGGGGAAGAGGAGAAAAAGGAAGAAGACCACTAGGCTTTAAGGCACCAAGATCCCAATTAAATACTTAATTTTTCAGATTCTGGGGCTAGAAAAAATTACTGTTGAAGTCAGGATGAGCCAAACACCAAAGGGTTTAGGTAGGATCACCTGCTCTAGACTGGATCATACTTCTTTAAAGGAATATTAATCTAGCTGTATAGCAGGTGCGATAGAACTCAATAAAATATATGCACCAGTATTGTTCTAATTTAACTAGCACAATAGGGCATTATTTATACAGAGATATGAAGAAACTTGAAGGAAAATGATGGTATTTGTTTATTAATAAAGAAGTATGCAAAGAAGGCAATGCATCGAATAATCTGCAGTGAGTGTGTGGTGCTATACAGTCTTTCTGCAGTTCCTGTATAAAAACATGTATATGTGTGTGTGTGTGTGTATTCATGTAGGTTTCTGCATTAATTCTCCTCCCCAAATTTAACTTCTCCTATAACTATATATTTTAAAACACATTTTGATACAGCTATCCTGGATTTTCATTTCCTCTGGAGCCGTCCTTCAGTATAGAAAAGAACCCAATAAAGGAAATGACGCTCACTTAGCCTACATAAAATCTAAAGAGCCATTAGCCCAACTAATGGTCTACATTAGCAATTACGTAAATGGGAATCAGTGAGGAAATTATCTCAGAAATTCTAAGATTCTCCGCATTTCTGTCTGTTTGGAATGCATTGGAAGCTTCCTTGAAAGACATTCGCTTTAAGGGAGTGCTCCTTGATCCTCAGCTCTGGCGAGACTTGCAAGTAGGACTGCTGTGACAAGGAACACTTTTGCAAAATGTTGTCTACTACAGCAGCTGTTTCCTTTCCTGAGCTGGTGAGATTTCCACCATGTCTTAGATATATATCCCTTTTGACTATCGCAATATCCTCTATATGAGGCTACCCGTGATAAGCATCTGAAAGACGCAGCTAGTTGATATACGATACAGGGACCATATGACAGATTGCTGCCCAATATCTGTGGGCCGTAGGGGTGAAAAGGTGAGCTGGCATCTACAAAAATGAAATATGAAAATAAATGAGTTGTCCTGTACTGAAAGAATTGAAGTGGTTGCCAACTGCTTACAAGGCACAACTTTAAAGGTTGGAAATAACGTTTAAAGTCCTAAGTAGCTTAGGGTCTGATTATAAGCGATCCCCAGGCAGGACAAGAAGCAACGGAGGGAAACTAATCAAGGAGAGAAACAACCTAGAACTAAGAAGAAATTTCCTGACAGTTAGAACAACTAACCAGTGGAACAACCTGCCTCCAAAAATTGTGAATGCTCCAACACTGGAAGTTTTTAAGAAGAGACTGGACAACCATTAGTCTGAAATGGTATAGGGTTTCCTGCCTGAGCAGGGGGTTGGACTAGACGATCTCCAAGGTCCCTTCCAACTCTGTTATTCTATTCTACTCAAAGCAATAAATTGCTTAGCAGTTGACTAATTCAAGCTCTTTCATCTCTGAGCTAAACCTCTCTTGGATATTCAGATCTGCTCCAGAGGCCCTTTGCCGGATCTGACAAGAGTGGAGTAATTCCCAGACCAGGTTCTCTAAAAACTAGCTTCATAACTGTGCTATGTCTTGTCTTGATTACAGGTAGTCCTTGGCTTATGACCATTCATTTAAAGAACATTCAAAGTTACAACAGCACTGAAAAAGTCACTCGTGACCAGTTCTTGCACTTACATTCATTGCAGCCTCCCCATAGTCATGTGACCAAAACGTGGGCAACCAGCATGTATTTACAATGATTGCAGCAACCTGGGATCTTGTGGGCACCATTCGTGGTCTTCCCAGCAAGCTTCCAAATGAGCAAAGTCAACAAGGGAAGCCAGAGTCACTTAACCATTAACAATCATGGCAAAAATGGTTGTAAAATCAAGTGTGACTCACTTAATGACTGTTTCGCTTAGCAACATAAGTTCTGGTCCCAATTGTGGTAGTATATTGAGGACTATATGCTTTTTAAAACCTGAGACTTACAGTACCTAGAATCACATGTCTAAGTTATACCATATACCAAGTTTTACAACCCATTGAATTCATGCACTATGCTAAGCCAAAACCAAACAAACTACCTTGTGTCTCAATGTGTTGTGTCAGACATGTCAAACACAAGGCCCGGGGGCCGGATCCGGCCCGTGAAGTGGTTTCATGTGGCCCACGACGCCATCTTGGAAACAGTGAGGGAACGGCCCCCACTGCCTTGGCCCTGGCCCAGAGACCCTGCTTCTGCCAGAGACCCTCAGATCTGTCCCACTCCTGCCCAGGCCCCCATAGGCACCCTTGATGCCAACGGTGTAGAGCTGGCCACGCCCACCCAGTAGGCCATACGCACTCTAGCCATGCCCACCCAGTAGGCCACGCCCACCCTGGCCATACCCACCCGGCCCCCTGAGGGCAACCGCAATGCTGATGCGGCCCTCAATGAAATTGAGTTTGACACCCCTGTGTTATGTGATTTAATTTCTGCTATCTTTTCAGTAAGTTGGAACTTTCTTTCTCTCAGATTTCATTTGGTATAAAAATTTCTTTGGATTAGGTCGATGCTATGCGTCACATTTATTCATCTGCGTATTCATTCACATGATATTTATATGAATTGGAAGGCTGACTGGAAATAGGGTCATTTTATTTAAAGAGTAGGACATTGGTAAAATAAAGATATTCTGCGTATCAATGGCCTTTGCAACGAAGCAGTATTTCAGAGGAAGGAAACAAAATTCCTCCCCTCACAAGGCTTAAGGCTTCAGTTGGAGCCATCTCCAAATAATAAGACCATAGACAAGGCACGAGGGATTGAATGCAACAACCTTTCAGTTCTTTCAGGTGTATCTGAAACCAACAAAAGGAGAACATGAGAGGGAAGGAAGGTGAAGGAGTTAACTTCACTGAAAATTCCAGAATGTTGTTATCTTATTAGAGTTGCTCACCCAGTCAGCCAGAAGTTTAGACTGGATTTGGCATTTTTATCCACCCGAGTCCTTCTTGAGGACATGGGATAGGCAACTGTTGTTATTATTATTATTCCAAATTTCAAAATTGAACAAAAGCAACAAAATATCTATGGAACTCTAAGATCAGCTATTATCCACATTCTATACTTTTAAATGACATATGGATTATTCAGGGCTTAAAAAAATCAACTGACAGTATAATGAAGCAGAAAAGGCATTGCTCGCTATGTCAATGGCTTTTGCTTCAAACTAAATGGGGGGGGGAATGTGTCCCTCTTGTGCCTATTAAGATTCTTCATTGGTGTTCAGTATCACCATCAACCATACTATTCTTCTGGACCATTTGCAGGAATTGGGGTCACTATTTTACAGTGGTTCTGCTCCTACATCAGTGGACAGTTTCAGCAGTCAGGGCCTGCCCTTGAGCTTCAGGAACTCCAACAAAGGTTCTTCAGGACTCCATGTCCTTACCCATTTTCTTTAACATCTCCTGATGGGGTGGAAATGAAAGAGGAAGTCAATCAGCATTTGGGGGGGTGAGGTGTCATCAGTATACATTGCCACCTTAGCCCAAGCCCTAAAAGTCCCGAACTAGATGCTGAAGACTGTGAGGATCTGGATGGAGGTTTCACCCAATACGTCCTTGGGTTGGGTTTCACCTAGACCAGGGGTCTTCAAACTTGGCCCTTTTATGACTTGTGGACTTCAACTCCCAGAATTCCTCAGCCAGGCACGAATTCTGGGAGTTGAAGTCCACAAGTCATAAAAGGGCCAAGTTTGAAGACTCCTGACCTAAACTCTTCCCTTCTGCTAACACAGCAAATAGTAAACTTCGCCCAGGTTCGTCTGGTGCGCCAGTTGCGACCCTATCTGGATCTGGATGCCTTGTGTACAGTCACTCATGCCCTTGTGACCTCGTCTAGACTACTGCAATGCTCTTTACATGGGGCTGCCCTTGAGATCCACTCAGAAGCTTCAGCTGGTACAGAATGCAGCTGCGCGAGTTCTTTTGGGGGTCTCCCGATACTCCCATGTTACACCTCTGCTCCGTGAGCTGCATTGGCTTCTAATTTCCTTCCGGGTGAAATTCAAGGTGCTGGTGATGACATACAAAGCCCTACATGGCATGGGTCCGGATTACCTACGGGAGCACCTACTGCCGGCGTCAACCTCCCTCCATCCTATAGGTTCCCACAGAGAGGGCCTCCTCAGGGTACCACCGGTCAGAGAATGTCGGCTGGTGACCCCCAGGGGGAGAGCATTCTTGGTGGGTGCACCAATCCTTTGGAACCGCTTACCGGCTGAACTCCGGATGGCCCCCAACCTTCGCTCCTTCTGGCGTGATCTAAAAACTTACCTATTCGAACAAGCCGGCCTGGCCTGATGGGTTTGGGTTTTAACATTATTTTAACTAACCTACTACATTGGGCACAATCATTTAACTTTAAATCTTGTATCCTGTATTCTTATTTTTGTTGCCCTGTACACCGCCCTGAGTCCTTCGGGAGAAGGGCGGTATATAAATCAAATAAATAAATAAATAAATAAATAAATAAATAAACAAACAAACAAACAAACAAACTGTGATCAGAGTGGTCTTTGCTCATCTCCATCTGGAGAACCTACTGTGACTCTACTTGGGCAAACATGCCTGGTAATGATAACCCATGCCTTGATCACCACATGATGGTAGAAGGATTATAACCGTCCTTCAACCATAGAGACATGCTCTACGTTCTCTACATTACAGAAGTTACAACTGGTATAAAATGCAGCAGCTGGACTCCTGATGGGAAGTCACTACACAGGTTGCCAGAAGGGTTTCAAGCTCACTTCAAAATGCTGTTACCCGAAAAGGTTTTTTTCCCTTTTGAACTCTGAATTTTTGAAGACCATGCTTTATTAGAATTAAACCTGCCTCTACAGTCCAATCATCATGAGTGGGTCTGATGTAGATTTCCCCCCCCCCCCACCTCAAGAGGTACGTGGAGCTTCCTTCCACCCAAAGAGTGGATGGTCTCAAACCTGCTGGCATTTAGTAAACAGACTAAAATACTTTAATTGCAGCATGCACTCAGCCCATTGATTAGATTAGTCAAGGGCATGCTTACTATTGTTTTTTTAATGATATTATTTTAACAGCTTACACTGAGCTTTTATTTTTGCGTTTCTCTTTTGTTCTTGGTTTTGTTGCACCCCATCCAGAATCTATTGGGATTAGGATGGGTTATACATATTGATAAAAATAAATAAATAAGCACTGATCTCAGGACCGCATGCAACATGTACACAGGGGCCATGACAAACAAAATCCACTAAGTGGAAGCGACAGCATCTATGTCTGATGAAAGGCAGTAGCTCGTTTTAGGAAAAATGAGGGGGGGGGATCTTACAGTAAAGCTTAACAGATAACAAAGCCTCTTGAAAACTGTTTTGGGTTCAAAAAATAGAGTATGGATGTCAATATCAGTATAATCAAATAAACTCCAAAATCAGTCTCCACAAAACAAAGCCATGTGCTTTGCAATGAGAGATATAATAAATAGGATCCTACAGTTAAACAAGTATCTATTGTTTCCCTTAAATAACTGTAAACACACCTACCAGATAAAGACCCAAGGAGCAGAAGTTACACCTCCTTGCAGCATTTCTTCTTCCCCAAATTAAGCCCTCCACAGTTACCGTATATAGTAACATTGATAGATTTTGCAAATGTTTTAGAAACTTCTTTACACAGTGGACCAAAGAACTAAAAACAAAATGCAGGTAGCCCTCGACTTAACGACCGCAACTGAGCTCAAAATTTCTGTTACTAAGTGAGATACTTATTAAGTGAATTTTGCCCCGTTTTATGACCTTTCTTGCCACATTTGTTAAGTGAATCACTTGCAACTGTTAAGTTAGTAGCAGGGTTGCTAATTGAATCCGGCTTCCCCATTAACTTTGCTTGTCAGAAGGTTGCAAAAAGTGGACACGTGACCCCAGGATACTTCCAACTGTCATAAATTTGAGTCAATTGTGTCAAGCATCTGAATTTTGATCAGATGATCCTGGAGATGCTGCAACAGACGTAAGTGTGAAAAAAATTGGTCACAAGCCCCTTTTTCCAATGTCCTAACTCTGAAGGGTCACTAAATGAACTGTTGTAAGTCGAGAACTACCTGTATTTGACATATACAATTGTTATACTACATCCCAAAATATATAGCAGATGTTTACAATATGCATCTAGCCAAACCTGATTGTCCAGGTGATTGGCCCTGAGCAAAAATCTTGCTATGATTATAATCAACAGGTGTTGCATGAAAAGGCATTCATGGACTGGAATGCTATCAGTGGAAAGATCCAAGTCTGTCGCAAGATTTTACTAAGTAAGAGGCTCCTTGTGTAAGTGGAAAGGCAGGGCATTAATCCAAGGCAGAAATAAATGTATGCAATACATACATCTCAATGAGAGAAAGTAAAAGTTGATAACTGCTCTTGGGTAAAGACTGCTTCTGCTTCTGCTTTCTGGTGGCTAACGAGAATCAAGTCTGCTTCAATATGCCCAACCAATTCTTCACCCTCATTGCTTGATCTTACAATCTTTTGGTATAATTATTATATTCTAGTCTGAATAATTATGGCAGCAGAATTGGTACAAAGGAACAAACCAAGGAGGATGCATTTTCTCCTTCGAAAATGTGGAGGCTATCAAAATAAATTAAAAATAAAAGGACATTTCATCAGAGAGGAGCAATAAATGATTGGGTTTCAATGTAAAAACAAAACGGTCACTTTTTACTTTTGTGAACATTTCCTCGAGACCACTTCTTTGGAGAACCTGTTTTACCATCTGTGCAAGGGGTTCAGCTGGCACACCCAAAGTGGAAAGATGTTACCGTTCCTCATTGTACTGATTTCACTCCATCGTATCCTGAGGACAGGAAGTCCACCGAGGAGAAGGTTAGAACACCAGAATGAGCTTTTTTCCCCACTTCTTGGCTTCTCTACATCATCCCGGGAAGATCTGCATACTTATATGTTTTAACACGAATCCTCCTTCCCCACCTCCATTACCTTCCTTGTCATCTTTTCAATTTCATAGTGACGGTGATTAAAACCGGCTGGCCTAGGATCCGCTGGAAGTCTTTTCTAAGATGAGAAAAAGGTGAAAGGGTCCAAAGGACATATGAAGATAGCGTTACGCATAATGGTCTCTTCCCAACCGACAGTGGGCTCTTTGAAACCTGAGCCAGGTTGCCTGAGTCCCGAGAAGTACGGAGGCTTCTGACACAAAATGGGATGTCATATTTCAGACCCATCACTTGCATGGCTCATGATCTGTGCAGTCATCCATATCCACGTCAGAATCAAAGAGGGAGTGCCCTGTGTAATCGGTGTCAGGTGTTCGGGAAAAGCTGTTTTCAGGTCCTTCATCGTCAAACGTTTCTGTCCTTGAATAAAAACTGAAGTCCTGCAGTGGGTGACTTTTACTCGCTTCGCTGCTTTCTTCCGATTCATACAACGTGTTGTCTTCATCGTAATGCCACTCGGGCCAGAATTTCCTCCTTATTCTCTCACAGTACATAGCGAGGTTAATCAGTTCTCCTGGGAAAACACCAAGAGGGGGAGGAGAATAGGGTTACCACAGTGCGAATCTTCAAACTACCATACAGGTAATCCTTGACTTACAACGGTTCGTTTAGTGACCGTTGGAAGTTACCAAGGCACTGAAAAAAAGTGACTTATGACCATTTTTCACACTTAACGGCCATTTCAGCATCCCCATGGTCATGTGATTCACCTTCGGATGCTTGACAACGGGTTCAAATTTATGACGATTACAGTGTCCCAGGATCAGGTGGTCCCCCCTTTGGCAACCTTCTGACAAGCAAAGTAAAGGGGAAGCCAGATTCGCTTAACAACTGCAGTGGTTCACTTAACAAACATGGTGAAAAAAAGTTGTAAAATGGGGCAAAACTCACGTAACAAATTTCTCACTTAGCCACATAAATTTGGGGCTCTGTTGTGATCGTAAGTTGAGGACTACCTGTATTTATATTCTCAAAAAGAGTAGAGAATACATTGGTAATATGTTTGAACCACCAGATGGCAGCATTATTTGAAAAATTCCATCACACACACACACACACAGAGAGAGAGAGAGAGAGAGAGAGAGAGAGAGAGAGAGAGAGAGAGAGAGAGAGAGATCCTCCATTGTCCATTCTTCTCCAGAATTTCTAAGAACATGAGAGAAGGGCATAGAAATAGAGGAGAGGAGTAGAAAGGAATAACTACAGAAATTTCTCTCAGAACAGCGGGATACTTTGCATATGAACATCATTTATGCATTGCTTGTCACAGTATGAACTGTCTTATTGCTATGAGCCTAAAATTACAGCTTTAGTTTTATGCATAATGTTTTTTTTTGGGGGGGGGGAATGTAGCATGAGCATCTATGGTGGAGGGCCATGGGCAATGGGTACTTCCCTCCTACTCCTCATAAGCCATAAATCCAAAGTGTCCCTCTTTTCATTTTTAAAAAGAGCTAGCCTGTGGGAATATAAAAGAAAACATATAATCAATCTTCTGATGATTTTGGAAGCTTTTCAACATCTTTAGCTCCCGAATGAAGAGTCCTAGCAATGATTCACACAGAGCTGATCTAAAGAAGGGTTTTAATCTTCCTGGTAGGCAGAAATTGCTTCTTCCTGCAAAACAATTCAGAGAGCCAGGGCTTGGCATTGCTGTGATAACTCAGTAATGTGTCTAGCAGAGTCAAAGACAGAAGAATTCATCTTTTTAGCTTGAACCTTTTAAAAAAAAAGCCAATGATTATTTTTTCTGAATTTCTAAACACGCACAGAGTTGCATTCCAATGCCTGTAGAGAAAATCTATAAATGTAATTATTCTTGTTGCAAAAAGCAGGATGGCAAGAGATTATGATAGTCCTGCAAGCTAATCCAATATAGTAAAGACCATCTTCAAGAATGGAGGGTGGGGAACTGAGTATGAGGATTCTGCACAACAATCCTCTAGTATTTGTGATTTAGTCTCCTGGTATATTGGGATTTGGAGGGGGAGGAGGGATACTATGAAGTTTACTTATTTATTTATGCATTTTCTGTTGCTTTCTAATTAATAACAAAAAGAAGACGCAAAAGAGCAAAACATAAAAATGATAGTGATAGTGATACATCCATTATTAAAAAGAAGGGGAGGGAAAGAACGCATAAAAAGTGATTAACAGAAAGTGAAAAAAAATACAACAAAAATCCCCGCAGTGTATGTCATTATAACAATAAACAATTGCAATTCCATATACACTTCTCTAATGCGAATATTGTTCAAGAATGTGTATCTTTCTAATACAGTGATATGACTATCTTTTCTTTTCACCTACTATGTCCTGTATAAATGAGTTCCATATTCCATTATACATGGTCGTACAAAGTCTACATCTATGTATAGAAATATGGGAGTCATTTGCACAGTGAAGTTGATCATAGCAGCAATGGGGGAGGGAGGGTTGTTTTGAGCAGAATTAAACATCATTTTTTTCTCTCTCTCACTCACCTCCTGACCAAGGACTTTGCTCCTCTTTGGTGCTAAGGTGAGTTTAACTCATAAATTAATCTCTTTTCCTACCTCGAGCTGTCCTTGGATGATTTGAAGTTTTGGTCAGTGTTTGAATGGGAGATCAGCAGAAAATTCCAGAATCAAGCCTACGCTGGGAAGTGATGACGAAATCCGAGGACAAAGCCAAAGGATCGCTCTTCCGTGTTGTTGTTTTGGTGTCACCACAATGATAAGAGCTCGGCCTGAGGAACTCTTTTCTGTGTCCCTCTAGATAGGACACAACTTTTTGTGGAGACGTCTAATTTTTACAAGAGAACAAAACTTAATGATAGGCAGTGAGCCATATCAAGTGCTAACAGCTGAAGGAGACAGCTGGAAAAAGGCTTTTATTTAAGTATCAGTTCTATATTTCTTTCTCTTCACAATGGCATAAAGTGACCATTTGCCTCACCTGTGTTAGGTATTATTATTGTTTTCCTTTATCCACTCCAAGACAAGTATTATGTATTGTGTTTGGAGCTGGATAGCTTTCTCTGATTTCAACCATTATAATTTTTAGCTGCAACATGTCTAGATGCCAGATTTGCTAGTGAAAAAGAAGAGAGGACCTAACAGACCAATGTCGCAAGATCAGAGTTATTTATCTTCGTAGGCTTGTTACTCAGCCTCCTAGATCACGGAACCACTATAAATCATTGCAGTTCTTTAACCATATCAGGTTTCTTTTTCCACTCTTTATAAAATGTTCTTTCCAAGATAAAGTAAACAATTGTACTCAGTAGCAGATCTCTTACAGAAAAGCTCTGGATCTTATCAGCGGTGGGATTCAAATATGGGAACAACTGGTTCTCTGTGCGGATGCCGCTTCCAGAAGTCCATTCTGGGCCTGGGTAACAAAAAATTAGCTACCAGTTCTGCCGAAGTGGTGCGAACTGGCTGAATCCCACCACTGGATCTTATCCAAAAACTTCATGGTCTGATGCCAGGCCAGGCCAGGCGATTTCCAGAATAGGGCAAGTTATTTATGACTTCCATGTTCTTATTCTAGAACATAGACTTTTTAATGGCAAATTACTCAAGTATTCAATTCAATTCAATTCAAATAGATTTGTGGGCATTTATGAAATAAGTGATGTTGAAATCCTGTTGCTAAAAATAACCAGCACTCATATAAAAAGAAAAGAGCCTTGGTGGAGCAGTGGGCTAATGCCTCCTTAAGTAACACCAGCTGCCTGCAATTAGTGCAGGTTTGCATCCCACCAGGCTCAAGGTTGACTCAGCCTTCCATCCTTCCGAGGTAGGTAAAATGAGGACCCAGATTGTTGGGGGCAATAAGCTGACTTTGTAATGATGCCGTTTGGTGTGTGTGTGTGAAAGCCCTAATAAGCAGGCATATACATAGAATGAAGGCTACTGCTAAAGCTTGTAAGCCGCCCTGAGTCTTCGGAGAAGGGCGGGATATAAATGGAATTTTAAAAAAAATAAAAAATAAAATGAACATAAAAATCACAAACATATTCAACTTTGGGGGGGAACAGGATAAAGGGTGGATGCCTGTGATGCACATTCTTCAAGAGCTGTTACATTTCCCCATACTGTATGACTCAGTTTCACTTTAGAGCATGGGTGAATCGATCGTGTCACGTGACATATCATGACGTATCGTGACTTTTTTTGCTTTTGTGGAGCCGAGGTGCACGTGGCTTGCGTGTGATGCCTCCGGCCCTCAGGCTGCCAGTTTGACACGCCTGCTTTAGAGCAATAGTAACATGCATTTTATGTGTAGTCTGTGCACGATGGCTCAGATCTACTGCAAACATTTGTTGCTAGGATTATCAAAGGCACCTGTCAAATTTTAATAGAAAAAAATGGGGTATATGCTTTCAGAATAAATAAATGAATTGGATACAAAATGAACTGCAACATCAGAACTATATCAAAAGCAGTGGTGATGCTTGTTCTCCATATTATGTCACACTTCTGTGAACAAATACTTGTCCTTGTGCAATGCTCCATTAACCAGTGAATTCATGGCCCATGGGACAGGTTAGTGAGAAGTCTTGTCATACGGGCTTCCACACATTATTTGTGAGGATCACCCTAACATTATTTTTATAAATTAACTTTCTACAACATTGTTGCCTTTAGGTTTGTTGAATTACAAGTCCCAGGAAACTCCATTAGCATTGATCAGATAAACTGGGGCTTATGGAACTTGGACTCCAACATCAATCTGAAGAAAGTGGTCTAAATTATCTACGGCATTCTGGAAGGCTGTTAAAACAAAAACCTTGTAGAAAGCAGGAAATTCCAATGGAATTTTTTTGCAGACTAACACTATACCATCCATTATAACCACAGTTCGTAACCTATACATTTTTTACTGAATTAATAGATATTACTCTCATCTGAGGAATTCTGGATACATATTTTCTTAACCACAAAGCACTGTGCTGGCTAAAACAATCAGATTATCTAAAATAATCTAGATAAAATTATGGTGGAAACGTCCTTCCTCTTGAAGCAGCTTTAAACTCTGAAGAAGCCGTCAGATATCATTGACAATGATTTAACTTATGTATTCTTAGGCCTCTCTGAGGCACTGCACTTTAGCAACTAAACCACTAAATTTGGTTTTTAATCTCACAACACCTCTGTATCCCTGGCTGGTAAACTTTAGTTACTCTGAGTCCAGATCTCAGTGTCACTGCAGTACAAAGGCAACTTCCATTTTAGTAGAAATGGACCTTCTACTAAGTTTAGAAACTTAAGATAGGCTTCTGTTCCACAGACATTGTCAAAATATTTGGAACAAATGCAAATTGTCCCTTTGAAAGTTATAGGCAGATTGGTGTCTCAGTGTGAAAGGCAGAGGAAAACAGAAAATTATAGCATTTTATTTTATACTTTCATTCTGCCTTTACTATTTTTATAAACAATTCAAGGCGGTAAACATACTAATACTTCTTCCTCCTCCAATTTTTCCACACAACAGTAACTCTGTGAGGTGTGTTGAGCTGAGAGAGAGTGACTGGCCCAAAGTCACCCAACTGTGTTTTATGCCTAAGGAGGTAGGACTAAAATTCACAGCCTCCTCGTTTCTAGCCTGGTGCCTTATACCATTAGATCAAACAAGCTGCTCACTAATAAAAACTTAAGGCATTTTGCCAAAGAACTAGTAGGTATTGAGCTTAGTAAAGCAAATAAAACTTTTAATTATCTTACTATTCTGCTTATAGCTATTCACTTTATTCCTAAACACAAAGAAGGAAACCCTCCATTTTAACTTTTATAACAAGAACTAGGAGAAGTTGGAGCACCTGTTACTTTCTCTGAGAGCCCAAATTACTCAGTGCTACCAGAAAGTGGTATTTACTATACTAAAAACTGCAATATACAACCCGCTTTAGACACACCTCTGTTTGATATCCTTTTATTTCCATGCTGGCCATGTACTTGTGTGCATATATGTATATATGCATGGGTATACATACATACCGGTACACATACATATTCTGGAATGATCAAGGACATCTGGCCATAGGATGCAGAAAATCAGAATTCATCATCCAGTTGTCAGACTCAATGGAAATGTTTCCCAAAAACAACAATAAGAAAATTATTAAGAAAATTCTTCCCTTCCACCAATGTCTGATACCTCACTCACGTATTTTCCTTCATCAATACTTTGGTCAACGTTTTCCGATGTCATTTTATGGCAGCTCTTCCTGAAGAGTATAAGAGCTTCTCTGTGACTCCCTGACAGCTTTCATTTTTAAAAGAACATTCTTACGCTCCCATTATAAGTTTGAAAGCATCTGGCGGAAATCTGGCAGACTTTTCAATGACCGATATAAGTTGTTCGATTTAGAAGTGGCGCCTACATACTGTGGTCCTTTGTTTCTCTCATGACAAATAAAGTGAGATATGAAAAACGTCAAATGCTGAAAAAATAGGGCCATGCCTTCCAGCATCCTTCATAGCGTTCATCAGATCTGATCTGCTTCCCCCAGTTCCACCATAAGATTTAACCTATGAATTGCATCACCTCCCCCCACATAGTGTATGGCCCAGGACTGCCAATCAGCTGGCAAATCCTATCCAAGGGGCATCCTTCTGGACCATTTTCAACAAGCAGATGCTGGATGGGAAGGATGAGTATGGAGTCCAATCTCCTTATTCACACATTTTTTGTTAGTGCGTGAACAAGGTTTAAAGCTGACTCAGAACAGGAGCTGTCCTATGTTCTTCCTGGATTAAAGCATTCATACCTTTAATGAGGCGCTCGGGTCTAGTTCCTGGCAACGTCCACATTGCCTGAGCCAGATGACCAAACACCGTAGCATCTAAAGTGGAAAGCCTGGGTCCCATTATGTACTTTTTATCACCTAGAAAATAAATAGATGTCAAAAAAACATTTAAGCGGGTTGGGATATTTTATTTCATTTGTCTTTCTTTCTTTTTTTAAAAAAACAAGTTTGATAGGTTTTTCAGTTAAAAATCTACATATTTAGAAAGCATCACGATGACTGGGTAATCAGAGATTCAGTAACAGAGTTTTCAGTACATAATTCAGGTTACATTCTCAAAACATCCTTCTCAATTTCCCTTAACATTTCATACAACCAGTTTAAACTAGTAAATTTCTAGAAGTAGCATGGTCAGTTGAAAAATTTGTCAATTCAATTTCATTGAAATATATCTATGTCCTGTTATTAAAGTTTACCTAATTTTAATTTTAATTTTAATTATGTTATTCAAATTTAGCCTTTAACATCCCAAATAATGTTCACAACCCAAATTTCCCTTATTTCATTACAGCAAAAAGTATAGCATCTAACATGTACGCAGTGGCTGAGTAGCTATGTTCTACCTAATAAACATTGTCTGTTTCACATCCTAATAGATCACACGTTACTGACAGGACCATTTCATTTGTTTTTCTTAACACATATGCTATGTTTTAGTCTTATGTTGCTTGATGCTTGCTAATTCCTTCAAAAGAGTAAACGTAGTAGTTCAACACATGACGGTTTATACTGATACATACAATTATTCTGTAAAATGGAACTAGCTATTGTGATCTCTACTCCTTCATGGATTTTTCACTAATTAACCCATTAAAAAAAGTATGGAACATTCAGTATATGTTTGGCTATATCCGAAGCCTGTTGCTCTGAAGAATTTGATAGATTTGTGATGACACTTTTTTATCCACAGCCTAATTGGCTCCTATGTATATGTACATACATAAAAACACACATATACACACACTGTTGTATATGCATTGTTGCATTTGATAAGATTTGTGTAGAAGATGACCAGGCTCAGCCCGAGGGAGGGGTCAAAAGCGTCATCAGTCTTGAATCCCTTCATGCCCATAAGAGATCTAAGTCCAGCCCACCTTGAATTCCTTGACTCTCATCTACCGCCAATTTGCTTTGACAGTTAGTAGTTCAGATTCTTGTACAGAGCATGAGCTTGCAATAAATCTTTATATACATTTTAAACTGCCTTGACTTCCTGATTTTCCTCTGCTTGACAATATGTTTCCCAAATGCGGACGACTCAGTTATGGCAAAATCATAATTTTCAAACAACGTTCTATTTAGCCAGTAAGCAGTAGTCTTTCCAGGTGATTAGGCAAAATGCAGGTGATGATGCCTGATCCCAGGAACATACCATTTCCTCACAGTCCCAAATATGGAAGAGCTTATGCAATATAAGATGCTTGGGCAATCCAATACCTCGCTATGTACTTCCTGTCCAGCGAAATTCCTTTGTGTAGTTTTTGCAGTGGAGGTGATATCACTCCAAACAGACTCTCGGTCCATAAATGGAATAGCAAACCCTTGACTACTGTTGGAATGGAACTGAATTCAGCGACCTCGCTGATAAAAATGGAGAGATGTATCTTTAAGGAGCACCTCGTGTGACTCAACTCAGCCCTGAAGCTTCTCCAGAAGGGCTTCAATAGGCACAGAACATTTAGGTGACTCAAAGGGCCTTTTATTTTTAATGAGAGGGGAGATTTACAGTATAATAACTCATTATACTTTCTGGAAAACAATCTGAATCCTGGAATTCTGATTCGGGTCTCCGGTAACCTCTAATTTGCTGTCTCTTTCATCAGAAAGTTACCTTGCAAAGGTATGATCCGGATTTAAGAGACAACACTGTACTGAATTGGATTGGATTGGATTGGATTGGACTGAATACCTTATTTGGCCAAGTGTGACACACAAGAAATTTGTCTCTAGTGCAGAAGCTCTTGGTGTACATGCAAAGCAACAGAATAATGACAATCACAATAATAATAATAATAATAATAATAATAATAATAATAATAATAATAATAATAATAATAATACCAATAACAGGGGGTAGTAAAGATAATAAGAAGAATAAATAGTCATACTACATGGGCAAATATACATAAAGATTAGACAGCACTGAGAATTAGGTGTTCAACAAAGTGATGGCACAAGAATTAAAAATTGTCCCTGTATTTTATTTTGGCATGCAATGTCCTATAGCCGTAGTGGTGAACCTATGGCACGCGTGCCACAGGTGGCACGCAGAGGCCTCTGTATTGGCACGTGTGCCGCCACCCCAGTCCTAGGCGTTCAGCTGGATTTTATAAAACCTTTTCGCTTTAGGCCTCCGCTGCTGTGTGCAAAAAAAAAAAAGTTCAATCAATCAATTTCAACTTCTCATGGGGAAAAAAAATCTCACAAAGTTGGAATTGATTGATTGAACTTTTTAGTCCCACCCAGTCTGCAGTTACCACCGCAGCCATGCCTATCCAATGGGCCACACCCACCCAATGGGCCATGCCTACCTGGCACCTGATGATAGAGTATATAAGTGGGTTTTGGGTTGCAGTTTGGGCACTCGGTCTCTAAAAGGTTCACCATCACTGCCCTATAGCAACATTCTGAGGGGAGGAGTTGAAACAGTTTACATCCAGGATGTGAAGGGTCTGCTGATATGTTCTCAGGACTCCTTCTGACTCACACAATATAGGCAGGGTTGTTGCAATTAGTTTTTCTGCAGTCCTAACTATCCACTGGAGTCTTTACCTGTCCTGTTTGGTTGCTATACCAAGCCAGACAGCTATAGAAATACGAATGAGTGCAAATCTTTCCAAACGTTGTACAATTAAATAAGTTGAATGCTTCTTATAATACCTCCTAATACACCCAAATATGCTAAGCTGAAACTGTGCATTATAGTATTGGTGAACATATGCCATAATTGATAAGCCTGGAGCCTTCACATCCTTTCAAGAAATTAAGAGGTTTCTGGGATGGGATTTGATAGCTTCTGACTTGGGCCAACTCTTCGTTCTAAGTTAGAACTTTCAAGTTTCAATGAATTTGTGCATTTCAACTCATTCCATTTCAATGCATTGTAGTACTGTAAGATACAAGGAGGTGTATAAAGAATATGAGTTTCAAACTATTTGGGTAGGTGAGTAAAACTACTTCTTGTGGAGAATTAAATATTAAATGTTTGACCAAGCATGTATAACAGAAATACTGGGTTAACAGAAGCTTTAGTTAGTACTGTTCACAGTGGAACAGGAAAACGTGAGTTGTACTATAATATAGGTAGTCCTCAACATAGGCCCCTAATGGAGCCTGCCCATTATGGTCTTATAAAATGGGCCAGTCACATGCAGTGGTGGGATTTAAATATGTGAACAACTGGTTCTCTGTGTGGATGCTGTTTCCGGAAGCCCATTCTGGGCCTGGGCAACAAAAAATTAGCTACGGTTCTGCCGAAGTGGTGCAAACCGGCAGAATCCCACCACTGGTCACATGGCCTGTTTGATTTTACAACCTTTTTTGTGGCAGCAGTAAGTCGAGGACACTCTGTACTTCATACTAGTTTAACTGAATGGGTCATTAGTCATGCAGGCCCATGTAAACTCAAAAACGTCAAGACAGTCACATGACCAGCTAAAAGTAATACTGAAGTTTAAACAAATACCAGAAATTGCAAAGGAAGAAAGATGCCTATAGAATGTAATGAAATGTACTATTCATTACCCAGAAGACTGGCCAACGAGCGCATATCTTTCTCCATCAGCGTGTATATTTCTTCCTCAGAGAAGCGGCCAATGCCATGTCCGTACATTTCCCGCTTCACAATTCCTTGGGTGATGTGGCACAGAATCCACTTCAGTAGGTCACTAAAGGGCCCACCAAGGGAAAGCATCTTCTGGGTCTCATGGAGATTGTCCACCCATTGGCAATAGGCTAAGGTCCTAAACATTGAAGACAACCACAACATTGATTTCCAGCAGTGCTATAACTGCAGTAAAGAGATAGAGAATATGAGAAGACAGCAGCTTCCCCACCGTTGACCTTACTGTACTAGATGGGAAAAGCACTTCACAGAAGAAGCTACTGGGCAATACCGACCTGTCTTTGAGCCCAGGGACAAACTTTATGGGAAAAGTAGTCAAACTCTTATGGAGAATACCAGATTAGAAAAGAATGGACTACAATGTCTTACTGTTGGATACACTTACAAAAAAAAAAAAGGAGAGGGAGAACTGGGTGATTGAATTATTTATTAAATTATTTGCTGTGATAAAATTTGCAACATTTTCTTAAAAGACTGAGGTTTGTCTGCACCTCAAATAAGAAGGGTTTTCTTATTTGAAGTGGAAATGGTTTAACTGGCTAGTGTTGCTTCCTCCAAACTAATGTCCTGTTGATACTTTGGACTTCTCTATAACCCATAGTCAAAAAAGGTGAACCATCCATAGAGGTGGAGTCCAAAACAACTGGAAGAGAGCAGGTTGGAGAAGTCACGGTTGTAATTCTCGTGAAAGGGTTTTATATGCACACATTACAATGTTTGCCCTTGGTCACTTTTTGGAGCCATCTAGTGGAGGAGTGTCAAACTGCTGACCCGCGGGCCGGATGCATCATAGCGAAACCTGCAATGGCAAAAAAGTCGCGATACATCCCAACACGTCATGTGACATGGCGAGTTTGACACCCCTGATCTAATGCTACTTGCCAGCTCACTTTCTCTTTCAACTTTAAGGATTGATGCTCCCATTTTATGTATTCCTTTCCCCCTTTCTTCCCAATCCCTTTCCCCCTTTCTTCCCAATCCCATTTTTCCTTTTGAAAAATCATATTGTTTAGATTGCTGGCTTGTAGACATCAAGTATCTTGTGTTTATTACTGAAGGTGAGCCTTCTAGGTGATTTCTTTTTTTTTTTTCTTTTTTTTTGGGGGGGGGGAATGGAAGAGCAGGATGAAGCTGCGTGATGTAAAACAAATATTCTAGCTGTGGAAAACTGATGGAAGTACAACCTCTGTTGTAAAAGCGAGTGGGTCCCTTTTTTGCTCTTCCAATGTCAGCAGCCGCAAATGAATGACTAGGAAAAAGTTGTGAAGCAAAGGAATTGTCGTGTAGATTGACAAAAACAGATGGCCCAAATATTTGAGGGTGAAAATTATGTTGCGTGGGATTATTAGTTCTCCTTCACAGCAGTAGCCTCACACAGCCCTCTCTTGAATATGTCACAGGACTATTTGGAAAGCAGAATAAACCCCAGCTTCAAAAGGAGCGGGAGAGATTGCCCAGAAAACAAGCCCAGTAGTTTCCCAGCAATATGCAGGATGAAATATTTATAAAGCCCAGAGTATTTTCTAAATGGGATCAGGTCAGGTCACATCCTGACAGAGCTTATCTACTACCTCTCCCATTGCTCACAACTTTTGAATCAAGTTAAATCATGTCAGATAATATTAGGGAACTTGGCTACAAAGTGAGTACAAGGGAATGCAGACTATCAGGTGACTGGTATGGCTGATGATAGGCCCTTCTCATCGTACATGCTTTACGTAACCTGAGTACTGATTGTCCTCGACTTATGACAACAACTGAGCCCAACATTTCCGTTGCTAAACAAGACATTTATTAAGCGAGCCTTGCTCCCTTTTACGACCTGTCTTGCCACAGCTGTTAAGTGACCCACTGCAGGTGCTAAGTTACAAACACGGTTGTTAGGTCAACCTGGCTTCCCCATTGACTTTGCGGGTCAGAAGGTCGCAAGAGGTGGTCACATGAACCCCAAGACACTGCAACGCTCATCAACATGAACCAGTTGCCAAGCGTCCACATTTTGATCGTACGACCGTGGGGATGGTGCAACAGCCGTAAGTGTGCAAAACAATCGGAAGTCACTTTTTTCAGTGCAACTGTAACTTTAAATGGTCACTAAACACACTGCTGTAAGTCAAGGACTCGGTGTAACACCAAATACACCTATCAGGCATGCCCGCCAGGTGATTTTGAGAACTCTTGAAAAGCTTGATTATTGAGAGCCCAGTAGTTTAATTGGTGGTGGCAGAAGTCGTTCCGGAATAGCTACAAAATGACACCAGTTCAGTTATTTCCCTGTTGTTGTGTTTTGTTAAAAATGAGCAAATGCCTAGGGGTGGGAGGGGGTTCATCCAGGATAGAGCACACTGACCCATACAAACTGGGGCTGCTGAGAGCTTGGAGGGAAGAGAGAAAAACACCAGGAGAATGAGCGGATGCTTCGCTGCAGAGTCTGTGGATCTATGCCTCTTAATTATTTATGAAGAGGAGCATCTCATTTAAATGGAAGGGAAAAAACATACATCAATAGAGGCAGATACAAAGCTGATAACAAGGGGGTGATCTGTCCTTTGCTCCTGTGTCCTGAGCCTCTGCAGCTGAGCAAGAAGGCTTAAGAAAGGCACCAAAGACGTAAAAGTATTTTATATTTGACCTGCGCTGATGTGTTTTCCTTAAAGTTACCAGAAACTTACCAATTGCATTTCTAAGCAGGTATTTTGGTTCCTTCTTGTTTTCTTCCCTACAGTGTTTGACTCGTTTTTTTTCTTTTCCCTTATTCACTTTATATACATGTGGCACAAGGGCCCTCAGGATCCTAGAAAATGATTCTAAAACTGCTCCAACCGCTTTTGTAAAAAAAAAAAGCCATCCTTTCAAACAAACCAAGAGAAAGACAGTCCTCTGGGTTTGCCTGCAGACATATTGCAAAAGGTGCAAGTTGAATTGTGTCCTTCAACGTGCATCCGCTAGTTTTGTTAAAGACAAACGTGCACCCACTATCTCAAACCCTGGATTATATATTCTGGAAGCAAACCTCCCTTCTGCAGAGTATTTTGTGTTTTCATCTTCTCCTTCTACCCCATCAATTAATTGATGCATTAGCTTATTTTGGGAAACCTTTCCTTCCTTGGTGGGAAGGAAAATTAAATCCACATAACACAAGGTATTTTTAGGAACATGAAACTCCTCTGCGGTGCTTTACTTATTTCATTATCAATCCTCCACATCAGGAAGAAGAAAACATTTAGTTGGCTCAATGAGAATTAATAAAATAATAATAATTTATTATCTTTTCCCCTAATCATAATTACTGTGTTCCTTTGTAGCCCATTAAATAAACTAAATGGATATAAACTTAGGAAATGGCACAATGGTTGGAAAGTCACTGCAAAATCTAAAAAGTGATAGGTATGTGTGTTTATGCACATTTGCACTCACTTCTCCTTTAAAATAAGGGTGAGCAATTATTTTAATTTCTTCACTTTGGTTTTATTCCTCATTTATCCCACTTTTTTATTATGTCCCTGTCCACTACAGCTACAAAAAGATTGCTAATTTGTGCCAGTAGGCCCAGGCATCGCCATGCAGAGTTACAAGGGTTAAATTAGAAAGATGGGTGACTTCTTCTTTTAGAAGTGGGTAAAACTTTCAAACGGGGTTGGAGAGTCTTACAACAGAGAACTCCCAACTGTGCATTAAGTGTATTCAAGTACTTTGAAGTAAGTCTTCCTTAAGGCAGGGGTCCCCAACCCCTGGTCTGTGGACCGGCACTGGCCTATAACATGCCAGAAACTAGGCCATGCAAACAAGTGAAGCCCCATCTGCGGGATGTGAAATCACACCGCCTCCGGTCTGCAGAAAATCCTCTCTCCCATCTGTGGGATACAAAACCACACCCCCTCCGATCTGCAGAAAAACCTCTCTCCACGGAACCAGTCCCTGGTACCCAAAAGGTCGGGGCCACTGCCTTAAGGTCTTGCCATACAGGTAGCTAAAAGGAGAAACACATTGGCAGCAGGCCCACTGCACACACTGCATACAGTCCTGTGCTCCTTACAAAAATGATGTTGTCCATTGTAAATGTTTCATAGGGCCATTAAATGCAGCTGCATCCTTTAATTCTTTCAAGAGCACTCCTATTCCTATGTCAACTTACCAGTAGAAGTGCTCCTCCACCATTTTTGTTACTGCTCTAGAAACAGCTCTCTCATGTGGGCCAAGGTGTTTGTTTAAATTCACTCCAAGTTTCTCTTCCAAAAAATCAATAATGAACTCTGTGCCGGATACCTTTTTGCGATTGTATTCGATCCATGGCATTTTCCCTTGGGGAGAAAGCTTTCCATCAAAGTAGTTCTGTGAAGCAAAACAACAAAACAAAAATAAAACAATCACATGGAAGCTAAATCAGGTCCAGCTCTTGCAATGAATTCAATTTCACTCCTCCATAAAGCTGGCATGATCACCTAATGGCATCTCAGACTTGTTTGCTTATTAAATCAGGTTTTCTCTGGCATAACTGTCAAGAGAAGATGTTCCAAATCTCTCTTTCTTTCTTTCTCTCTCTCCTAGAGTTTTGATATTGAAGTTACAAAATCCAAAAAATTACAGAAAATACTGATTCATTGGTGTCATGTAGTGGTCATCTGGATTTTCATAGCCCAGATATAACAGCCATACCCCCCTAAAGATTGAGGTAGGTTTTTATCATGAAATATAGGGAAGCAATTTATAGCAAAGCAATCTAGTTCGAATCACATCTGTGAGGTAGGATTAGTTCAATAAGTCTTAAGACAAAAGGACTTGGGCTCTGCTGCACTCTCTTCAACATCTTGGGAAGACAATCCTTAACAAAAAAAAGTTAAGGATTGGGAGAAATATAGGAGAAGGAAGGAGTACTGGTATGTTCATCACCTTGAGTTGTATATGAAAAGAACAGCAGGATAAATATCTTTTTAAAACGTGATCTTATTTGGGGTTTTGTATTATGACAACTTCTCTATAAATATTTTAAATAAATATACTTCTCATGCAGTTGCTCTGAAGAGAGAGGGAATAAACCATCAAGGACTTTTTAAGAAATAAGATCTCGCCAGAGAATTGGTAAATTGTATCACTGCCACTGTTATTACTATTGCTACTACTATTACGACAAATAGTAATAATAATACACGAGTGAAGGTGAATATACGTGTCCCAGGATAATGTTGCAGGATCCAATCTGGGTCGGTTAACCAGGAACAGAGGCTTTGTCTTCCAAGCTTTGGACTTGTGCTGGAACCCATCCTCAGGGAACTTCTCTCTGGAGTTAAGGTACATACATACCGTGTTTTCCCGAAAGTAAGACCTACTCCAACAATAAGCCCTAGCTTGATTTTTGAGGTAGGCCTAATGAAAGCCCTATCCCAAAAATAAGCCCTAGTTTTGGGGCAAGGCACACACCTAAAATCAAGCTAGGGTGGGGGTGAGGGTGTGGAGCTGCCCCACCCACCCCGCATCCACTTACCTTACAGCCAGGCCTCTCCTCGCCAGCCCACTTCTTCTGAGTGCTCTTCTGCATCCAGGCCTGCATTTTACAGTCACAGGGCTTTCGGGAAGGCCTGTGCAACCAAGAACCAAGCTATGGATTCAATCTATCGCTTGGTTCTGCAAGACCTCAGCAGCCGAGCACCAAGCTATGGATTCAATCTATAGCTAGGTACTCGGTTGCTTAGGCCTTCTGGAAAGGCCTGACTGCAAAATGCAGGTCCGAATGCAGCTGCAGAACTTTGGCCCCAGAAGAAGTGGACTGGCTGGGTGGGGCTATTAGTACCAGAGATGAGGTAAGACCTACCCAAAAATAAGACCTGGTGCCTCTTTTGAATGATTGATTGATCAATAGATAGATAAATAAAATAAAATAAAATAAATAATAAAATAATAAAATAAAATAAATAAAATAAAATAAAATAAAATAAAATAAAATAAAATAAAATAATAAAATAAAATAAAATAAAATAAAATAATAAAATAAAATAAAATAAAATAAAATAAAATAAAATAAAATAAAATAAAATAAAATAAAATAAAATAAAATAAAATAAAATAAAATAAAATAAAATAAATAAAATAAAATAAAATAAAATAAAATAAAATAATAAAATAAAATAAAATAATAAAATAAAATAAAAAAGACCCAGTCTTATTTTTGGGCAAAGACAGATATATACTTCTCTCTAGAATTAGGGCTAGAGAGAAGTTCCCTGAAGATGGGCTCCAGCATGAATCTGAAACTCAGAAGACAAAACCTTTGGTCCGGGTGACTGACCTAGATTAGATCCTGCCATAATAAAACAGGAACCCTGAAAAGTGTACATAATACGCAGATATTTCCATATGATAGTTCATGTTTAATTTTATTTCATTTATATAATTATAAGATACAAATAATGTAATTTTCTACCATATGCAGCAGCTGTTGGATGAGGATGTCAAAGTTAGCAAACAAAGAGTTGGGATGGAATTCCCACTCTTTTTGTCCCTCTGTAATGTCACATGGACAGTCAAAAAAAGGGAATGGAGCTTGCACCACAATCCTCCATCTTCAATCTTTGCTAGTTTCGATACCCTCACACTTCAGATGGGCTGCTCCTGATTATATCTTTAGAACCAAAAAGAACATTAAATTACATCTATTTAGGGAAGCCCAATAATTCTGGTCTAAAGTTCAAGAAGCACCAAGTTACCTGGTAAGGCAAATCAGCCATCCTCAAGTAAGTCTCCATTTTCAAGCAGAAGGGAGATAAACTGGGAATGCCATTATTTGGCCTTGAGAACTGATGTAGGATGATGGCATCTTTTGAATCGACTTCTTGTTCTTTCCTAGACAAAAAATAATCAAGAAGGTTGACAAAGCAGAAGACATCACATCTTGGAGAGGATCAAAGTACAGAACACACCCAAACTACAATGCAGCTAGTTGCTCAGATAGGAACTCTGTCTTGTCTTATTATTGGCATTGTTATTCATCATTTCTGAAGTTTCTAAGAGGCACTTAGCAATAGCAAAGTAAGCCAACAAGCCAAACTGAATTTGTACTGGAAATAGCTACAAGCCTTTCCACGTTTCATTGAAATATATAGTATATGATGATGATGTGCATTATGATTACAATAACATCACATATAATAACAATGTTCTCTAGGTATGGCTTACGTTGTAGGTTCAAGTCTTGATTCCATTTAGTTGGTATCACATAGCAAACATCAGGCTATAGTAATTTAAAAGCATATGAATATTAAAGTTAACTGAAAAGAATACATACTTTTTTTTTAATTCCATTTATATCACACCCTTCTCCGAAGACTCAGGACGGCTTACAAGCTTAGCAGTAGCCTTCATTCTATGTATATGCCTGCTTATTAGGGCTTTCGCCCCCCCCCCAAGCGGCATTATTACAAAGTCAGCTTATTGCCCCCAACAATCTGGGTCCTCATTTTACCTACCTCGGACGGATGGAAGGCTGAGTCAACCTTGAGCCTGGTGGGACTCGAACCTGCACTAATTGCAGGCAGCTGGTGTTACTTAAGGAGGCATTAGCCCACTGCTCCACCAAGGCTCCACCAAGGCTCCACCAATACTCGTAGTGGACAAAGCAATTTGCAACTCTAATCCTAAACTACTCAGCCTAATTTTAAATGGGGTTTTATTTCTACTTTATTTCTTTCAAATAAGCCATTCAACCTTGTGGTATTAGATGAATTCACTTTATGTGCTTTCATGATTTTAGTCAACGGAATTAGCACTGTACCATAACTAATCCAATTCTTTCAAGTTAGTGGGAAATGGTTTCAAAATAAATTTTAACTAGGGCTGCAATCTTGCTGGGGGCAAATTTGTTATTTGGACTTCACAACACAGAAATCAGCAGATTGATCTATAATTAGTATCATTAACTGTTTAGTTTTACTGTTGTACTGTAGATGATTTAATTAGCCAGATATAAAATAATTATTTATTCTTACTATTCATTTTATTTCTGTTCTGTCCTTTGCCCCCAAAGCCCATGCCACTAGATAATAAAGACAAGTTAAAGCAAGCAGCTTTAATAACTTTAAAAATAAAAGTACAAACAAAAAGCACAGTATAATTATTATGCTGCATATATTCCCGGATAAAAGAGGCAGAAATAAGTTGAACTATGGATAAATAGAGACATCACCCTGCATAAGTCATTAGAATACTGTACATTGTTTCACTTGGTGTGATACCAAGACAGATGTCTTCATGAACTAGAACAGCGTTTCCCAACCTTAGGAACTTGAAGATGCGTGGACTTCAGCTCCCAGAATTCCCCAGCCAGCATAGCTGGCTGGGGAATTCTGGGAGTTGAAGTCCACGCATCTAAAAGTTCCTAAGGTTGGGAAACGCTGAACTAGAAGATCATTTCAATGAGAATTATAGACCTTTGTTCCCCTACTGCCAGTACTGCCTTTGATGTTATTGTTGGATTCACACACTATGCGATGACATACAAAAAGTCCTTAACTTACGGCAGAAGTTAGGACCAGAATTTCCATTGCTACGCAAGGCAGTTGTTAAATAAGTCAACCCAATGTTATGATCTTTTTGCCACAGTGGTTAAGCAAATCCGTCCTCTTCCATTGACTTTGTTTCTTGGGAGCCCAGCTGAGGTGGCGGCAAATGGTGATCACGTGACCCTGGGACACTGCAATTGTGGTTAAAATTTCCGGTTGCTAAGCAGCTGAATTTTGATTGCATGACCATGGGAATGCTGTGCTGGTCATTAAGTGCAAAGATTGGTGGTAAAGTCACTTTTTTTAGTACCATTATAACTTTGAATGGTTGCTAAACAAATAGCTGTAGGTCAAGGGCTACCTGCTTCTCTTTTGACTTAGTACAAGGATGCACAATCCATGGCTTAAGGTAGGGGTCTTCAAACTTGGGCCTTTTATGACTTGTGGACCTCAACTCCCAGAATTCCTCAGCCAGCGTGCCTGGTTGAGGAATTCTGGGAGTTGAAGTCCACAATCATAAAAGGGCCAAGTTTGAAGACCCCTGGCCTAAGGGCTATTGAAATTCAATGGACAAATGATGGCCCTTTTTATTTGTGCCCAAATAATGCAAAATAACCATGCAAAAGCCTCAGGATTGCTTAATTATCCTAGTCTTCAGTTTAAATCCTTGCCCAACTAGAAAAAGGCAAAATCTATCATGACTTGACATCGTATATGAACACTTCATCATTACAATCAGTAGCATTATTTACAAACATCCATACGCATGATTCTGCATTTCAACCACAGCATCCTTGTCATTACATGCCTTAATTCTTGAGTCCCTTTGCCTCCCTCCTCTCAGCACTTAGGGAAAATCTTCTTCCAGCAGAATAGGCTAATAATGCATTATCTCAGTTTCAGAATTTGACGTGGATATGTTCCAGCCAACTTCCAGGAGACTGGACCAAAATTTAGCTTCAATTCCAGAAAATAAACATTACATCAATACGAACAGACTTGAGAGCAGACATGGGCTTTTAGGCTCAAATATAAATTATTTAAAAAAGCCACAAAGAGGACAAGACTAGTGAAAGTGAAGGAAAGCAATCATTGGGTTTCTTTCCTATTCACCCATCTCTCATCTTACATGTTTTGTCATTCCAACTTGTAGATTCTTCAACTTTCTCTGAGGCAGACAAAACAAAAATGGCCTGTTCTAGATACTCCTGTGGGACTATTTCCTTGCTGCAAGCTATTGGGAAAAATTATAAGACTCATATTTTATGGGGCAATCTTGATGCTTTGTAGAGTCCATCTCTTATAACATTCCCATCTTTCTTTCACCTGGTCAAGTGCTTTTATTTAATGGCTCAAAGAGCCTCTGAGAGCTAGATTTTTATTTTTATTTTGCACTTTGGGGAGGGATGAGTAGGGGCTTGTTCAGTAAACATGTCTGACAACCCTACAGAGGTTTAATGAACCTATCTTATGGCTTCATTTGTTAATAACAATAAAGAGAGGAGAAAATATGGCATCAAATGTTGGCAATGCAAGCTTGAAAATTCTTGGGACACCTTGTGATCCACAGGCTTCTGAGCCCTGCTTTGCAACAGAATATTAATTGAGGCTGAGTACACAGTCTCTCTCTGTTTAGAAACTGGGATCCAGTGAACACAACCCTCCACCAGGTTCTCCATCTGGTTGGTGGATTCTGGCAAGAAGCAAAAAAGGCTTTTGTGTTCTTATCTGTGCTGCTCATGTTGGATAGGCAATTCATGAGGGCTCTTGCAGTATTCGTATCTAAACTGTAAGTGACTACGTCAGTGGCTTTATTGCTATGTTTCTACTTTCAAACACACGCTGTAGCTAATGACATTTTGAAACACTGACTGATTGTTGTTACAAGAATATGCTTTTATGATGACTCAGGCCAATACAAATCATATCTCAGGATCAATCCATCTTACTAACTCTACAAACTTGTGGAAAATATAGCATAAAGACATGTTTTCACTACTTTGAGTTAGCCAATTATAATTATTTATCTATTTTTATTTATTTATTGGGGCTTAAATGTCACTCCAATCCAACAATCCAATTCCCTTCTTCAGTTAGAACTATATAATAAAATAACAGAATTCCCACAGCAGAAGACTAATGCTATGAAAAAGCACAACCCAGGGTGTGGGATTCCCATCAATAATCCATAATAGCTGATAACTCATTTAGTGTTATCTGTACTGCGACCCTGATTTGTCTTTATTTTGCATAGATGGACAAAGCTTTTAGATGTAACAGATAGCTGCTTTATCCAACTTATCAGAATAATGACTCTTTTACCTAGCAGAATTAATCTGTCAGAACAGGCTCCAGGATCATCCCACTCCCATTAATCAATATGTTTACCTGTAGATTGTGGCACCAGATTTGAGGCCATGGTTCTCAAATAGCAACTTTCTCTGATATAGAGCTGTCCTGAAATAATGGGATTCCCAGTATTCCCACCCAACATAACTAATGGTCACGGAACTCATGAATTCTTTCTGCAACTGTCCCCATTTATCTATAGAACTCTGAATAGGTGAATGCTAGTGAGCAGCAATAATAAAACTATTATGCCTTATGGAGATCTTTTAATTATATTCATAATTAATTCAGCGCTCCTTAACAGCCGGGGAGCGCGCACGTGCGCAGGACTGCCCTGCCGGCTCCCGCCCGACGCCGGACGGCTCCACCGATGCTGCCTCAAGAGGGAAGAGCGTGAGGCATCTGCCATGGCTCCCCGAGGACTCCTTAGGAGCCGGGGAGTGCGCGCGTGCGCAGGACTGCCCTGCCGGCTCCCGCCAGATGCTAGCCTGCCCTGCTTCCTCCACAGTGAGAGGGGAGGGCGTGCCTTCCCGGGCTCACTGATTTTCCGGCGTATAAGACAAAAAATCTTGAAAATCATCTCAAAAGTTGGGGGGTCGTCTTATACGCCTAGTCGTCTTATACGCTGGAAAATACGGTAATCTGATTTAAAACAATCTTTATAATCTTTTACGTTTGTAATTTAGTTATTGTAAAACAATTAATTAATCAAATATGTAAAAATTTATGCTTCAATGTCTCCACTAACAATTTGTGAAAGTTTTGACATTGTATTAAGATAATTTTATAACAAGATCAAGAGAATATAAAGCAATTCACATTTAGGCATTAACCTCATTAAATTAATATCAACTTCCTTCTATCATACTGGGGAGGTAATTTAGTAGTTATGCAGTTGTTATAGTCACTAATCTTACTTTGCAATGTATCATTGTTGCGCATTCAAGACCTGATTGGCCAACTTTTAACATCAAAACAACCACAAATATATTATTCGGAATGTACTATGTGAAGCAATACTAATATAGATTAGATCTGGATAGACCCAGCTTTGAACCCCTGCTCAGCTATATAATCCTCTTTAATTCCTTTTAGGGCAATTATTATCTACCAGTCTACCCTACCGCACAGAGTTCATTGTGAAAATAAAATTGAAAAGGGGAAAATGCGGGACAAGTACAATATAAACAAAACAAAACAAATATATCTCTAATCAGCTCCAAATAAACTGATCCTCAGATTTACCATGAGTTTAAAACTATCAATTCTTTAAACCTTGGAAGATCAAAAGATGGAAGAGCTAGGCTTTGGTAATTCTAGGAATCCTCTTTCTCGAAGCACCCTACAAATCCACAAGTCATGTATCTACTTATCTGGTACTATGCTGCCTTGAACTTAGAGGCACTTTCTTCTGAAGAGATATGAATTAGTGCTGCTTCCGTTAAAATGACGAAAGTGACATTGTGGCATTGTGCCACAACTCCAACCCTTTTGTGCATGCATGAGATGTTGTGGTGCTCAAAGGAAAGGTGTGCCATTTGGGCTACAAGTAAACAGTGCCAAGCGTTTTACATGTTATGGGCACAGAAGGGCAATTAAATCTGTCAGCTGTCTCTAGAGATGTGTTTTTCAGCACAGTGCAATAGTTGGTCCCGCAAGATGTATAAATAACTATCTCCAAATTCAGAAGGACATTAACTCTAGCATTTTTTTTTTAATATAATCAGATGGAAATTTGTTCTTGAAGGGAAATTAAGAGGGCAAATCATGTATATTAAGACTGTGGCCTGGTAGAGAATTTGAAAATATGAAAAATATTTTGTTGCACGGCTATATTTTAAAACTTCCTTTTCTACATTTTGAAGTCATTCGGATCTATTCCATGCATAGCTGCTGTTCACTGACTCAATTTCACTGAATGTGGCCAAATATGATTTTACCGTTTGTAAAAGTTGCCATGACCTCATCATATTGATCATACAATTATTTCTATTTTTTCTTCACTTTATGTTGTATTTTTAAATTTTTATATTGCTTTTAGCAAAACACTGGGTCACAATAAAGTCTGAATTGTGACAGAAAACAGGCAGTTTCCTTTTACTACTGTAGCTTCATCCTCCCTGCAGACTTTGATGGATAGTCTTTCAGTGCCTCTCCAAAAGTTTCCAAAAAGTTGTCAATTTTAATGGGATTGAAAGACAAAAGTATTAAAAACATAGGAAGTCACCATTAATTTTACTGAAATAAACGCAAGTTTAATTAAAGAAAATTTAATTTTTGTCTGGCTGCATCTATTTGCCCTGGCCCTGCCTATTTTTGGAATCTGATTCCGAGCAGGTCACTCCAAACTCAAATATGACTCTTGGTCTGAAAAAAAGTTGATTTTTTTTTCCAATGAGGTATCATCTCCAACATTTGCAACTTATGGGTGTGGGGGGGGGGAACTACCTTAGTTAGTGAAAACTATTATCAAGAGAAATCTGAATTTTAAAACATTGTGATTTGTGATCAATAACTGAACTGATACTGGATATAAAGTAATTATGTGGCTGAGCTCCTGGTCTCCGCTTTTGCAATGTATTTTAAAAGTTGCAATTATTCATACTGGTTGATCCAGAGTTGAGAGTGGCAAAACCCACAATAACAAACTTTTATCAGCACCCATAAAACAATCACAACATAGGAAGAAAGGTTTCAACATTGTCCAGAATTTCTTCCTTTTTTCAAGAGGGATGCTAAACCCTTGGAGAAAGAGGCAGGTCACAATCGAGTTTTAAACAGTTTCCCTATTAAGGTTAGCAATTCTCACACAAACAAAGAGAAAACAGGCTTCCCCAGTACAGTGCTGACTTTTGATGAGTGGGTGTGTAGACTAGCATATTTGGTGGTCTTTAAAATGAGGAAAGTCTGATTATCCCAAAATTTGCAAAGCCGCGTACAACAGCTGAAAAACTATGAACTTTCGTCTTCTATTTCCACCACCATCCCACTTTTTTCCCCATTCTATTCATTCATTTATCAAATTCAGATATCACGCAGCTCACTCTATTTTAAAGAAACTAGAAACAGCTATTGTTAAATATCATCACATATCTCTTATTTACTGAATACAATTCGACATAAATATTACTTGCTTAGTATGAAAGTCTGCATAAATCAGATTGCCATAGTTCTGTTCAACTGTTGTTGTGGTGTTTCTGTTAAATCAGTGAAGATTGTGGGAAACCTTGTAGTTGACGTGTTTCCATATTCTAACCAATATGGCAGCTAAACAGGTTTAGGCCTGAATACTATGTTGCATGGGAGACATTAAGGAATACAATAGGCGTTGCCTCGACTGAGGAACTAAAAAACATGTTCATTATTGTCAGAGAAAGCTGCAAAGACGTGTCCTTCCGAAGTGCTGGTTGACTGGAATATTTCATTTTGTGTACAAAGTATTCAGAACTCCATCACCAAAACTGGTCCTCTAAACTAGTTCATAACTGAACGTTGACTCCTAATGTTTTATGGTGATAGGATTTCTTTTACCCTTGAAAAATATGCAGGCTATATAAGAAATCTTCCTTCTAATCAAAGTAAATGGGCATTCTCAGTTTGATGAGGGTAATAGCTCAAGAGATTGTGGCAGTCTGCAAATCAGTTTGCCATTCAATCCCAGAATGCATTTGCCCATCACTAGAAAAACACTCTGCCTATGTTCAGAGGCCCTGCACACAACGCTGACATCCAAAGTAGATTTTGGAGTACAGAACAGAACCTCCACTTAAATTAAGGCCTGCATTCTTAAAACCCGATTACCTGTATCCTATCCGGGTCGGCTAATATCCCTGCCCTCCCCTTCCCGGCCCACCTCAAAGAAACCTCGCTCTAATGCAAAAAAAAAAACACAATCCTGCTGTGTCCTTCCCGCTGTGTTATCGGCATCTACGACTTCCTTCCAAACCCCCGGGTCTCTCGCTCACCTAATAGCCAGGAGTTCGTGGAAGAGATAGGCGGCAGCGGCGAGCAGGGCCCCCCCAGTCAAATAAAGGCTTTTCTTCCACCACGAATCAGATCCCAGCCCTGTCATGATCCCGCCGTAATCCTGCAGTGGGAAAGCAACGATTTCCCCATAAAGGGGAAAGCGATCGTCGGAACCCGCGCACCAAAGGCTCTGATTTCGGCTTAGGTCCACCACGCACGACCTGGATGAGGCGAAGCCAACCCCCCAGCAGGGCATGCTGCGCGACGCGGGCGTTGCTAGCTCCCGTTTGCCCGCCGATGGACGCCAGGGCCGTCTGCATGAGGGAGAACCCGGGCGGCGTCCAGGCGCTGACGGCAGGGGCGAGCCGGGAGTCCGACAGAGGAAGAGGAAGAGGAAGAGGAAAGGGAGAGAGCGGCGGCAGCGAAGGCTCGGCCGAGGGGGGTCCTTGGCGAGCTCTGCAACCTCAGCACCACCATCACCGGCAGCGGCGGTGCTTTTTTTCCTGGCGGCTACCTCTCGTCTTTACGGCTTCGCCCGGAGGAGGGAGGGAGGGAGGTGATGTCATGGCTTTCAATCTGCCTTACAAACCCGAGAGCGAGTCCGTGGGAAATTTAAACACCAGGGGTCTTCCAACTCGGCCCTTTTATGACTCAGGGACTTCAACTCCCAGAATTCCTCAGCCAGGCATGCCTGGCTGAGGCATTCTGGGAGTTGAAGTCCATGAGTCATAAAAGGGCCGAGTTGGAAGACCCCGCTGGCTGAGGCATTCTGGGAGTTGAAGTCCCTGAGTCATAAAAGGGCCGAGTTGGAAGACCCCGCTGGCTGAGGCATTCTGGGAGTTGAAGTCCCTGAGTCATAAAAGGGCCGAGTTGGAAGACCCCGCTGGCTGAGGCATTCTGGGAGTTGAAGTCCCTGAGTCATAAAAGGGCCGAGTTGGAAGACCCCGCTGGCTGAGGAATTCTGGGAGTTGAAGTCCATGAGTCATAAAAGGGCCGAGTTGGAAGACCCCGCTGGCTGAGGCATTCTGGGAGTTGAAGTCCCTGAGTCATAAAAGGGCCGAGTTGGAAGACCCCTGTTAAAACACCAAAGCAGCTAGACTAGCGGCGAGGAAGACGGAGATCGCTCGTTAAGCGAAGGGCAGGATTTTAGGGGTGGGGGGAGGTAGACGCGCCCCCCTCCCCGCCGCCCCGGCAAGGGAGGCAGAGCGAGGGACGGTTGGGAGATGCGCTTGTGCAGCGTTTCCCAACCTTAGGAACTTGAAGATGCGTGGACTTCAACTCCCAGAATTCCCAGAATTCCCCAGCCAGCTGGGAGTTGAAGTCCACGCATCTTCAAGTTCCTAAGGTTGGGAAACGCTGAGCTTGTGTACCGTTCCGGGGAAGCGGAGTTCTCTTCTATTGGTTCATTTCGTCGTCGTCGTCGTCGTCGTTGTTGTTGTTTGATGCTGTTGTGTCCCGCATCTTTCGTGGCGTCAGCCAGGATTGTGTCACGTGGCCTCCACTTCAAGCGGCGAGCTGCATCTTCCCAGCCAAAAAATGAAGCCGCTTCCGTTTGGTCCACCGACCTTTGCGTTTTAGCCTCTGCGCGTTTCCGCGTTTTACACGACCCCCCCCCCGCCCCCCCGTATCCCTCTTATTTCTCTCCCTTTTAAGTTTTTGATCACTGCTTTCATCGGTAGAGATTTGACGTTTCCATTCTGCAGGCTTTATCTTGGTCGAACACGATGTCATCATGGTGGATTGGGGAAATCCAAGGTCAGGGTGCCTGGAAGTTAGCAAGCAGGTGGTTTTGAAAATAAATCTCTTACCGAAAGGAAATGTTGTAAAGGGGATGATAAAAGCCATTCGCCCCCGGTTCCTTTTCTTCTGCAAACCGAATATCGGGACTCCTTGCAGCCATTTCTCTCTTACGAATGCAATTGGCCTTTTCTATAATCAATTTTTATTTATTTATTTTAATTCCATTTATATCCCGCCCTTCTCCGAAGACTCAGGGCGGCTTACAAGCTTAGCAGTAGCCTTCATTCTATGTATATGCCTGCTTATTAGGGCTTTCACACACACACACACCCAAGCGGCATTATTACAAAGTCAGCTTAATTGCCCCCAACAATCTGGGTCCTCATTTTACCTACCTCGGAAGGATGGAGGGCTGAGTCAACCTTGAGCCTGGTGGGACTCGAACCTGCACTGATTGCAGGCAACTGGTGTTACTTAAGGAGGCATTAGCCCACTGCTCCACCAAGTTTCACCATGTTTCCCTATTTTTACTTAAGAAATAATTCTTCTACATAAAAGAATTGGTTCCAGAAAGTATCCATCCCCATCCATAATTCTTTGCAGGGTCTTTGCACATAGACAAACCTTATTACATACAACTGAATGTAGGCATTGACTTTTTCTTACAGAAATTAGCCAAATTTGGATGAGACAAAGAATTGAGTATCTGAACTGCAAGATTGCCAGAGACAAACCCAAGAACACTGGCTCTGCTTCTCTTGCCTCTCGTGAGTTATAGCAGGATCCCCACTTGTCACTTAAAGCAGGGGTCCCCAACGCCTGGGCCACAACTCACTACCAGGCTGTGGCCTATTCAGAATTGGGCCACCCTCACACAACCCAGTATCCCTCTCTCCCCCAGCCGGGCCACCAAACCACAAAGGTTGGGGACCACTGACCTAAAGAATTTTCAAATATCATTCAGCCATATTACTGAGATGACAAAAATAAATGGTGTAGGGTCTCCTGGTTGGGCAGGGGCTTGGACTAGATGACCTGAAAGATCCCTTCCAACTCTTGTTATTCTAAGCAAATGTTCTGTTCTAATATCGTACCTCATTATTTCAGCACAACCATAGGTTGTACAAGAAGCTATACATTAATAAGGGGCCTGCCTCTGCTAGCACATCTTTGCGCCAGCTTAAGTGCTCTAAACAAAATAATAGGAAGGAGTGGAGGATCTTTCTTTACCTAGTAAATGCATACAGTATTTAATATTCTGTAGTGACATCTTAGTAAGGTATCTTCTCTCAACCTTTTACTCTAAAGATAAATAGCTTGGTTTAATTCTTTGGGTTACCAAGATGGATTTTACTTTGGTTTCTAAAATAATCCAGTGAAATAATCACCAGCTTTCAGGTACCTTTGAGACACTTTATTGTTTATCCCAACCAGGAAGAGATTAAATAGTTGAAACCATTTCTAAGACTGCTTCTGTGCCAAATTCAAGTTAAGAATAGTACAGCACTCCTGTGATACCCCATTGCTCCTTGCTCTTGAGAACTAGGCAAAATTTATAGCAGAACTACCAATATGCAGAAGTAGTTCTTCCTCACATACATAAATTCTAAAAGCTAATCTATTTAGGGAAAAAGCAGAAAGGGCTGTGTCTGCTCACTCCCTCGACCGCTAATGTTTAAATATTGATAATGATGATGACGACGACGACAATGATGGTGGGTGGTGATGATGATGATGATGATGTTATCCATTAAGTCATGTCTGACTCTTGGCGATTCTACAGGCCAGGTCACTCCATGAGTTCCGATCTTGCACTACTTTTTTGAGTTGTTCTATGCTCTGGCTTGTGTCATCTTTGATGGTGTTCAGCCACCATGTTCTTTGGGGTCTGGTTTCCTTTTACCACTAACTCTTCCAAACATAATTGCTTTCTCCAGTGAATTCCTCTGCATGACATGGCCAAATTAAATGAGACACAGTTTTTGATTATGCCTTCCATTGACATGCCTGGTGTTATGCACTCCAGTGCTTGCTTGTTAGTCACCTTTGCTGTCCAAAGAATATGCACGAGCCTTCTCCAGAATCAGTTTCTGGATACCTTTGTTGAAGACAGCCTTTGGCAAGGAATGAGATCCTTTTGATGCAAAAGCTTAGCTGTTTTAACAGAGCAGAGCAAAGGACATTGTAGATGTCTCCATTCAAGAAATATAATATAGTAACTTGGAGTTCAAGTGACGTGGTGGCTCAGTGGGTTAGGACGCTGAGCTTGTCGATCAGAAGGTTGGCAGTTTGGCGGGTCGAATCCCGAGTGCCGCGTAGCAGAGTGAGCGCCTGTTACTCGTCCCAGCTTCTGCCAACCTAGCAGTTCGAAAGCACGTAAAAATGCAAGTAGAAAAATAGGGACCACTGCAGTGGGAAGGTAACAGCGTTCCGTGCGCCTTTGGCATCTAGTCATGCCGGCCACATGACCACAGAGACGTCCTCGGACAAGCGCTGGCTCTTTGGCTTTGAAACGGAGATGAGCACCGGCCCCTAGAGTTGGAAATGACTAGCACGCATGTGCGGGGGAACCTTTACCTTTTTAAACTTGGAGTTCACTGAATAAATTAAACTTGGCAAAGTTTCTCCTTACAAACAAGTACTGAAGTATACTATCATTGTCTTTTTCTTGCTATATATGGAAAGAGGGAAAGATCTCCATTATTCAACTGATAGGCACCAATGGCACTATCATAACCTCATATAAAATATTTATGGATGTTGCTAATGCTTAAAATGTTTGTGGCTTGTTTTTAAAATATGATAGGTGCAATGCAGAGCCTAGGTCTTCTAAGACTATACCTTAGCTATTTCTATTTCAAACCATTTTGAATTACTGCCCTTTCAATACAATATACTGCTTTATCCCTTGTGAAGCACATTTTGCAATCTGTTTCTTAAAGCAGGTGACATCAACATCCAACAAAATAATTCCAAGCACTTTTGTAGACAAGATACAATGTGAAGATGAAACAGTGGCAAAACGTAGACACTGAACACTTAAAAAGTATTTCTCTATGGTGCAAGTCTGACTAGAACATTAGTCATAGAATAGAGCTGGAAGGGACCTTCGAGGTCTTCTAGTCCAGCCCCCTGCTCAAGCAGGAGAACCTATACCATCTCAGACAAGTGACTGTCTAGTCTCTTCTTAAAATCTCCAGTGATGGAGCACCCACAATTTCTGGAGGCAAGCTGTTCCTCTGGTTAATTGTCCTCACTGTCAGGAAGTTTCTCCTTAATTCCAGGTTGCTTCTCTCATTGGTCAGTTTCCAACCATTGTTTCTTGCCCTTCCCTCTGGTGCTCTGGTGAATAACGTGACCCCCTCTTCTTTGTGGCAGCCCCACAGATACTGGAACACTGCTATCATGTCTCCCCTATTTCTTCTTTTCCTTAGACTAGCCAAACCCAAGTCCTGCAGCCGTTCTTCATATGTTTTAGTTCTTTGATCATCTTAGTTGCTCTTCTCTGAATTTTTTTCCAAACTCTCAACATCTTTTTTTGATATGGTGACCAAAATTGGCTGCAGTATTTCAGGTGTGGTCTTACTGCGGTTTTATAAAGCGGTACTAATACTTTGTGTGATCTTAATTTTATGCCTCTGTTTATACAACCCTGGATTGTATTAGCTTTTTTAGATGCTGCTGCATACTGCTGGCTCATAGTCAAGTACTCAAAGATCCCTCTCAAGGTTACTGTTTTTGAGCTAGGTCTCGCCCAATCTGTGCTTGTACCTTTGATTTTTCCTGCCTAAATGTAAAACTTTGCTTCTCCCCACATTGAAACTCTTTTTGTTGGATAGGCCCCATTGTTCAAGTTTGTCAAGATCTTTTGGGATCCAGAGTTTATCTTCTGGGGTATTGGCTACTCCTGTCAGTTTGGTGTCATCTGCAAATTTGATGAATTCCCCTTCAATTCCCTCATCTAAGTCATTGATGAAGATATTGAAGAGTACTAGGCCTAAGATAGAACCTTGTGGTACCCCGCTGCTTACTTCTCTCCATGTGGATGTGGTATCATTGAGGACTACTTGTTGAGTACATTTTGCCAGCCAGCTACAGATCCATCTGATGGTGATGTTGTCTATTCCACTTTTTTCTAGCTTACCAAGGAGTAGATTGTGGTCTGCTTTGTCAAATGCCTTATTGAAATCTAACTCTCGCCTCTCCTGTTCAACATCTACATGAAACCGCTGGGTGAGATCATTCGTGGTTTTGGAGTTGGGTATCATCAATATGCTGATGATACCCAACTTTTTATTTCGACCCCAAAGCACCCCAGTGATGCCCTCGCTGTGATGTCCCGTTGCCTGGAGGCGGTTCGGGTCTGGATGGGGAGGAACAGACTTCAACTCAACCCTGACAAGACTGAGTGGCTGTACATTCCGGCATCCCAGGACATTCAAAACGTTCCATCACTTTCTATGGGGGGTGAGTCTTTACCCCCCGTAGATAGGGCTCGCAACTTGGGAGTCCTCCTGGATGCACGGCTTACCTTAGAAGATCATGTAGTAGCCGTGACCAGGGGGGCTTTCGCACAGGTTCGCCTGGTGCGGCAGTTGCGGCCCTATCTAGACCGGGATGCCCTGTGTACGGTCACTCATGCGCTCGTGACCTCTCATCTTGACTATTGCAATGCTCTCTACATGGGGCTTCCCTTGAAGACCACTCGGAGGCTCCAACTGGTACAGAATGCGGCCGCGAGAGTTGTCTTGGGAGTTTCCCGGTACTCCCATGTTACACCTTTGCTCCGCGAGCTGCGTTGGTTACCAGTTGTCTTCCGGGTGAGGTTCAAGGTCTTAGTGATGGTTTTTAAGTCCTTACATGGCATGGGTCCGGAATACCTCGGGGACCACCTGCTGCCGGCGTCGACTCCCCTCCGCCCCGTGCGTTCCCACAGAGAGGGCCTCCTCAGGGTGCCTCCGGTCAGAGAATGTCGGCTGGTGGCCCCCAGGGGGAGGGCCTTCTCTGTGGGCGCTCCGGCTTTGTGGAATCAGCTGCCGGTTGAGCTCCGGATGGCACCGGATCTCCGCTCCTTCCGGCGCGGGTTAAAGACCCATTTATTTGAACAAGCTGGCCTGGCCTGATGGGGAATTACTTAGGGTTTTAATATTTATATGTATTTTTTATTGTTTTTATTGTGGGCAATAATTTAATTCCTTTTTAACTTTTGTACTTTTGTAGTTTTAAGATATGCCCTGTTCACCGCCCTGAGTCCTTCGGGAGAAGGGCGGTATAAAAATTTAATTAAATAAATAAATAAATAAATAAATAAATAACTATACTACATCCACAGCATTTCACTGGTCTACTAGTTTAGTCACTTTATCGAAGAATGAAATAAGATTGGCTTGGCATGATCTGTTTTTAACAAACCCGTACTGGCTACTAGCTATAAATTTGTTTGCTTCTAGTTGTTCACAGATCTGTTTTTTGATTATCTTTTCTAGGATCTTCCCAGGTATTGATGTTAAACTGATTGGCCTGTAGTTTCCTGGGTCCGTTTTTTTTTTCCTTTCTTGAAGATTGGAACCACATCAGCCCTTTTCCAATCCTCAGGTACTTCCCTGGTGCTCCAGGATTTATGAAAGATGTGGTGTAATGGTTCTGAGATAACATCTGCCAGCTCCTTCAGAACTTTGGGATGTGATCTGTTGGGTCTCAGTAATTTATAGTCATCAAGGTCAGATAGGTGTTCTCTTACCATTTTCTTGCTTCTTTTAATTTTTGTTTCTAGTTTGTCTTTTGCAGTGGTTTTTTTGTATGTTCGGCTATAGTTTCTTTTTGTGTGAAGACTGATGCAAAGTATGAGTTAAGCAATTCTGCTTTCTTCCTGTTGCCTGTTATTTCTTTGCCATCTTCTCTCTTTAGTGGATCTACAGTTTCCTTGACTTTTTTCTTGTTGTTAATGTGTTGGAAGAAACTTTTTTTTTTATTATCCTTGATTTCTGTTGCAAGTCTGAACCTTTGCTTTCCTGACTTCATCTCTGCATGTTCTGGCTGTCTGCTGATAATCGGCCTTAGTTACATGCCCCTCTTTCCATTTTTTGCATTTGTCCTTTTTGTCTTTCAGTTTGTCAAGAAAGATCTTTGTGCAGCCATGCTGGTTTCTTCTTGAATTTCTTGTTTTTCTTCTTCAGTGCTATTGTGCTGGTCTGGGCTTTTATGATCGCATTTTTCAGTTTCCCATGCTTCTTGGGTTGTTTTCCCCTTTAGGATTTTCATCCATGGGATCTTTCCTAGGTTCTCTCTGTTAGTCAGCTCTTTTGAAGTTTAAGACACTGGTTGGATTGTTTTCTATTGCTAGTGTTTGCATTAAATTCCAGTATGATGTGGTCACTTTCCCCCAAGGTTCCGGTAACTTCAACTCCCTCTATCACTTCTTCCCTATTAGTAAGGATTAAGTCCAGTATAGCTTTATGTCTAATTACTACCTCCACCTTTTGGGTGACAAAGTTTTTGGCTAGGTTGGTTAGGAATCTGTTTGATCTTTCGCTCACTGCAGTTTGTCTCCCAGTTGATATCCGGATAATTGAAGTCTCCTATTACTACTATGGTATGCATCCTACATACATTTGTTAACTGGTTGGCAAAGAGTTCCATCTATTTCTTCTGATTGGTTGGGTGGCCTGTGGCAATGTCACTTTTTCCCTCTTTTATATTGATCCATATACATTCTGGAGAGATTTTATCTTTGATCACATGCATTTCTGTAGATATGTAGTGTTCTCTTACATATAATGCAACTCCCCCTCCTCTTTTTGTAGACCCTTTCTTTTGAACAATTTGTATCCATCAGTTCATTCCATTCATGGGTTTCATCCCACCAGGTTTCTGTAAAGCCTATTATGTCATACCCTCCCTCGTGTACTATTGATTCTAGTTTGCCCTGTTTGTTCCCCAAGCTTTGAGCATTTGTATATAAGCATTTAAGACTTTTATGCCTGTCCACGGGTATGTTTCCTGCATCTCCTGATTGTTGTTTGAGGGTTTTTTTCTCATCACTGCCTACCTCATTGTTTGATTTGTTTTCATGTGATTTGTGATTGTTTTTGGGTTCTAGAGATTGGACACCCTTCCCCCTTGATTTTAGTTTAAAGCCCTCCTATGTTGGGCCAGTCTTTTTCCGAGTACATTTTCCCATTTTCGTGAGGTGCAGCCCATCCCTTGCCAAGAGTCCTTCACACAGGAAATGCAGTGCATGATCCAGGAAACCAAAGTTTTCTTGGTAACACCAACCCTTTAGCTAATGGTTTATTTCTAAAATTCTTTTTTCCCTCAATGGATGTTGGCCTTTCGTTGGGAGTACTGATGAGAACACTACTTGTGCTCCTAGCTTCTTAACTTTATTGCCTAGTTATTTGTGATCTCACACTATGGTACTCAGGTTCTTTGTTGTGTCACTTGTCCCAATGTGGAGGAGGAAGGGGTAGTAATCTGTGCGCCTAATTATTTTGGTTAGGTTCTCAGCCTTGTTTCTAGCTTCTCTTTTCTAGGTAATTATGCCTATTTTTTTCTATCCTCTTTTCTACCTGTTTCTGCTTCTTTTTGTGCCTTATTATTTTGGTATAGATAAAAGTATGTGGCATTATGCCCTTTGGTTTTAAGAGAAAAAATTGCAGTTTGTATTGAGGTTAAATGTTAATGTTAGGATAGGGCTATTTAACGAAGGGAAGGGCTGCTTTCTCCATAACAAGGGATTTGCTTTTTGCTTTCTGCTCTCTGCCTAAAAATTTGTGTTCAGCCAGTCTTTCTAGTTGCCCTCAGTTGCCTTTAGCCTTTCTCCATCTTCGATGTTCAGCCAAGTTCTCTCCAGCTGCCAGTTGGATCCTCCGCTGCTCGGCTGCCTCTGTTGTGCTGCTTTGTCACCGCCTGCAGGCCTCCTGGTCCCCACCACCGCCAGCCACCTCACTGGTCCCCTGCTTCACGCTGCTTCACACTGCTTCGTGCTGCCTACAACCGCCTCCTCGGCGCCGCCCTCAGCCGCCTCACTGGTCCCCTGCTTCACGCTGCTTCACACTGCTTCGTGCTGCCTACAACCGCCTCCTCGGCGCTGCCCCCCAGCTGCCTCACCGGTCCACTGCTTTGCGCTGCCGCCGGCTGCCTCCTCAATCCTCCTGATCCATTTACTGGTCACAGTTTTCTTCTGCCCATAGAGTAAAGTAACTATACATTCAAAGAAGCAAGCACTGATCATCTTCTATCAGTTATAATCATGTTCGCCCCACCTACCACCCCAAATTCCCTCATTTAATACTCCAATACTACCTTCCACCATAAGCAAATAGGTCCTGAAACAGATATAGAAAGGTGAAGGTTATTTCCTAACATTTACAGTAGAAAAATCTCTGTGAAGGGAAGAAAGCCTGATAAAAGAGGAAGGATGTACATTCCCAATAGACAATTCACACATTGCATCCCATTCCCTTGTTCTGCTTTACTACATCAAGGAATGTATTTAGGATCTCTATGTGCATTAATGTCATGAACCAAAGCTGTAACAGAATCAGATTCATAGATCACACTAAGCCATGTTATCTTTGTATTTTGTCTTAGCATGGTATGTGAACTCAACTTTGATTTATTTAATAAAACCTGTTTAAAAACCATTGTATCATTCAATGTACCAGCTAGTTACAATTTGTCTCTAACGTGTTCTGGGCAGCACATACATTTTAAACCTCAACAACTTGTCATGGACATTTCTGCAACTGCCATCTGTGAGCTTTATCCACAATTCCATACATATATACATATGAACTTAGCAACAAAGCACCAAATTAGAAGGCCACCTATTTATCTCCCCACACACAAAGGAGATTCCCTACTACCGCTATTTAATTCAGTTCTCTTTTTTCTGAGCAGATGTTTACAGCTGCCCATTCTTTTTATTCCTAAGTAAGTGCATGAAACCTGTTCAGTTCCCACAGATCTTTAGAAATAAAGATGATGATGGGGCAAGATACTTTCTGCAACATTTCAATGTCACTCTTTTTTAATTAAGAGTTGGGAGGGGGGTGATACAAGAGGAAGGTGAGGCTTGGCAATTAGAATTACCAGTTTTGGGCTTCAAATTCCAGATAGCCACTAGAAGATAGCAAAGAGTTAATTTTTCTGCATCACTTTTCTGCCCTCTGCTGATCATCTGAATTTTTGAATTTGATTTGGTAGCCCTATGTTATCTGAATAAGTAGGTAATTTGGAACTTCCACTTACAAATTCTAGGCTCAAAAATTGGTCTTTACATAGAATTTGGCCTCCTCTCTTTAGAGCTGTAACATCATGCTCAAAGTTAACCCTGGAAAAAAATAAGCAAAGTGATATATATGATTTTACATTTAAAAATAGACCACTTGTTGAATGTGAGTAATGATTTTACAAATGGCAATAAAAACCAATAATTCTAAAGTCTTAAAACCAATCATTCTGACAATTATTTCAGACTTCCAGCCAGTTGCAAAGAATGTTTACCCACAAATATCTGATACTATGAACAATAATTCCTCTAGCATGTATGCTGAGGTGGCAGCAAATATTTTAGCCAAAACTTTAAAAACAAGGTTGCTTGCCCCTTTCTTATTTATTACAGCTATTTATCACATCTTCTGTGCTTCCATAGCAACTATAAACTTTGTCTTAGCTAGCAGTTCTGATGTTAGCTTCTGTTTGTTGATGCTCTGTGGAGGCCTCCTTCAGATCCTGTTGTTCCTGCATGCTTAATTTAATTGCATGGAGTGCGTAGTTAATGCTAGTGTTTCCAGTCCAGCTCCAGGATCCAAAAAGGGGGTTGTATAACATGCCTTTGACCACCTTAACTGAAAAACCATCTGCAGGTAAGGAAAAGAGAGGGAACAGATTGAGGACATTTTTTTTAAAAAAAGCTATCATTTACACTGAATCCCTCCAAGCTCTTGCAATATAATTCTGACACAATTGTGAAATTACTGTAGGTAGTCCTCATTTATCGGCTACAACTGGGACCAGCTGCTCTGTTAAGTGAAGAGGTCACTAAGTGGGAAACTATGTGACCATGACTGTGCTTTCTTTTTCTCACTTCCTCCACCCTTTGGAAAGCTCATCTGGGCCTGCCATGATAGCCAGCTTGAAAGTGAGAAGACTAATCAGTTTTACACATCTGGTTTTTGTCTGCTTCCAAACTCACTCCCTCTCCTTTGGAATGTTCACCCTGGCACTGGGGTAGAGCAGGGAGGGAGCAAATGTTTCTATTTATATGCACTGGTGATAAAGGGAAAGTAAACAGTGAGGAAAAACACATTGAAAGCAATGTGCTGGTGACAGGAGTCCCAAGTACACTATGCAAACAGTCCAGTGTGTTCTCCATCGTGTGCTGTTTACTCTGTTTCCTCTCCAACCTCTCCACTTTGGGATTGGGGGTGTGGGAACCCAAGCAGTTTCGGAAAGCAATCCCTTGCATGCTGACTTCTCTTATTCTCCCTTCATCCCACCGGAGAATGAAGAAATTGGAGAGGAAGGGATCATGAAAACACAAGCATGCACACAAGGGAAATATATGCAAAAAGTAGCAGCAGCAGCAGCAGTATTAGTAGGGGAGCTGATGTTAAAATTTCAACTATTTAATGAATGTTAACATGGAATAAAATATGCCTTAGAAAAGCAAGATCGTGGCCAAGTAATATTTCTGTATCTCCTCCCTAAAACAATCAGATTTATATAAATATCGTATGAATCGGTAATGATAAACGTTGTAGTTCAACTTATCTGGAAGGCACCAAATTGCTGTCACACTCTCCTTCAACTTGGAATTCTCCAGATGTGCCATGACTTGAACTCCTGAATTCTCAACCAATAGTGCCAACAATGAATTGGCTCAGCTGGAAGAGACCAGGTTGAGCAAAGATGCATACTAGAGCACTAACTTTTCATTTTTCAAAATCATCTGTCTGAAGTGTTTTCTTTATGCAACTTCTTTGTTACAGATAACTCAGTCAACTAGTACTTAAAGGATGCTATATGATTGCTTGCCTCTTTGAGATTTAATACTTACTTGATTCCAGAAGACGCTCTAACTCTTCAGGTGATATGAATTTGTCCCAGTCATGAGTGCCTACTGGAACAATACCCAGTAATTTCTCAGCAATGACAATGCCAAAAATATAGGAGAGCTGAGTTTTGTTGATTGTAGTGATAAAGAGGGAACCTTCGGGCTAATATAAAACAAAGGGCAATTTGCAACTTGGTTATTTATACAACTAAAAACAAAAAAGAATATAAAGAATATAATTACAACATTTGGTTAAAAAGGTCAATACAAAAAGTTTAACTCAATTACATCTACATATGGATAAAAGGCTCTACTGAAAAAAAAAGTTATGTAGCTGAAAAAAATTAATGCTATTTGCCCAAATCCGTAGGGAAAAATTGAATAATGTACAAAATAAATGAATAAAATTCATATTTATTCACCATTTAGATTGCCTAGATCAGGCGTCGGCAACCTCGGCTCTTTTATGGCTCGTGGACTTCAACTCCCAGAATTCCTGAGCCAGCTATGCTGGCTGAGGAATTCTGGGAGTTGAAGTCCACGAGTCATAAAAGAGCCGAGGTTGCCGACCCCTGGCCTAGATCAATGTTTTCAGAATGGAAAGGGAATAATATGTAGATTCTAACTGTGTTCAGTCTAGATCAGGGGTGTCAAACTCAATGTCATTGAGGGCCGCATCAGCATTGCGGTTGCCCTCAGGGGGCTGGGTGGGTATGGCCAGGGTGGGCGTGGCCTACTGGGTGGGTGTGGCTAGAGTGTGTATGGCCTACTGGGTGGGCGTGGCCAGCTCTACATCGTTCGCATCAAGGCTACCTATGGGGGCCTGGGCAGGAGTGGGACAGATCTGAGGGTCTCTGGCAGGAGGAGGGTCTCTGGGCCAGGGCCAAGGCAGTGGGGGCCGGTCCCTCACTGTTTCCAGGATGGCTTTGCGGGCCGCATGAAACCACTCCGCGGGCCGGATCTGGCCCCCGGGCCTTGTGTTTGACATGTCTGGTCTAGATAATCAGAATATATTACCTTGGAGCAATGAGCGACTAAAGTTAAAAGAAACCTAAATGCAAAAAACCCGATCTTTATAGTAAAAAAAAATAGCACTGAGATCTACTTTATCATTTTTAAACTTACTTTTAATACTTCACCAAAGCAGTTGATGAACTTTTCAACGTTAGCCACATGTTCTACTACTTCAGAAGCAACAACTATGTCAAATTTTTCTGATCCCTCTTCCACAATATCCTCCAGTGCACAGGCTCTGTACTGAATCCTTTTGGTAAGGGCTGGATCAAATGATTTATGCAGTTCCGCTGTCCGGATGTTGTCTTCCAAAGGATCAATTCCAGTAACTGAAGCTCCCAGTCTAGCTAGGGGCTAATATCATAAATATGTCATTTTCTCCTATATTAAACTATGAAAAAGATTTCATATCACCTACAAATATAGCTAACACTACTTAAGCTTAATGTTAATGCTTCCTTGCCCTCTAAAAATAAATATTGCAGTAATGAAATATGAATCCTAACATTTCATTATGGAACTTTTTAGTTGATTATCCTGAAGTTGGGTATCCTAAAATATTGGCTACCCAAAAAATGTTTCTTAGACCTGTTAACAGTTACCTTTTCTTTTGCCTTAGACCAGGGGTAGGCAACCTCTGCTCTTTTATGACTCATGGATTTCAACTCCCAGAATTCCTGAGTCAGTCAGGAATTCTGGCAATTGAAGTCCATGAGTCATAAAAGAGCAGAGGTTGCCTACCCTTGCCTTAGACTATTTCTGCCTCTTAATTTTGTAATTGATTAAATGGGACAAATATAATTATAATCAGGGCTTTTTTTCTCATAGAAAACTCAGAACGGAGTTCCGGCACCTTTTTTGGATGGAACCTTGTAGGGTAGGCAAGGTGGGTTGTATGACATGTATGAGTTCCGGCACCTTTTTCTTTTACAAAAAAAGCACTGATTATAATTAAATTGAAACTGAAATTATGCTGTTTTAAGTATACTAATATCATTTTAAAAGGTTTCGGAGAAGAAGAAAAAACACGTGCCATTTGCCCAAAACTGTAATTTAAAATCACTCAAATGGAGTAATGGCAAATGTGGTAGAAATTTCAATAAAGCAGAAGGATTTAAAGCCAATATTTCATGCTGTAGTGTTTGGAAAACATTTGATTGCCAGGAGATGCACAATTTCAAAGTTAGGAACCACACATGTATATAGAGTCATTCTGACGCCCACACATCTTCACAAGCACAGACATATTCAGTCCCCTTATATTTGCCTTAGTTCCTTTCTATCTTAATAACCTACTGCAGGTGGTAGAATTCTCTCTTTAATCAGCAATGAGGAAACCAGCTAGCCCCCCCCCCCCTTGATGAAGTTTTTTGCTGGCTGGTAAAGATCAGGTTTCCTGCCCTAAATGCAGGGCTTTTTTTCTCATAGTACACTCAGAACGGAGTAGCAGCTTTAAACTCTGAAGAAGCAGCTTTAAACTCTGAAGAAGCTGTCAGATATCATTGACAATGATTTAACTTATGAATTCTTAGGCCTCTCTGAGGCACTGCACTTTAGCAACTAAACCACTAAATTTGGTTTTTAATCTCACAACACCTCTGTATCCCTGGCTGGTAAACTTTAGTTACTCTGAGTCCAGATCTCAGTGTCACTGCAGTACAAAGGCAACTTCCATTTTAGTAGAAATGGACCTTCTACTAAGTTTAGAAACTTAAGATAGGCTTCTGTTCCACAGACATTGTCAAAATATTTGGAACAAATGCAAATTGTCCCTTTGAAAGTTATAGGCAGATTGGTGTCTCAGTGTGAAAGGCAGAGGAAAACAGAAAATTATAGCATTTTATTTTATACTTTCATTCTGCCTTTACTATTTTTATAAATAATTCAAGGTGGTAAACATACTAATACTTCTTCCTCCTCCAATTTTTCCACACAACAGTAACTCTGTGAGGTGTGTTGAGCTGAGAGAGAGTGACTGGCCCAAAGTCACCCAACTGTGTTTTATGGCTAAGGAGGTAGGACTAAAATTCACAGTCTCCTCGTTTCTAGCCTGGTGCCTTATACCATTAGATCAAACAAGCTGCTCACTAATAAAAACTTAAGGCATTTTGCCAAAGAACTAGTAGGTATTGAGCTTAGTAAAGCAAATAAAACTTTTAATTATCTTACTATTCTGCTTATAGCTATTCACTTTATTCCTAAACACAAAGAAGGAAACCCTCCATTTTAACTTTTATAACAAGAACTAGGAGAAGTTGGATCACCTGTTACTTTCTCTGAGAGCCCAAATTACTCAGTGCTACCAGAAAGTGGTATTTACTATATACAACCTGCTTTAGACACACCTCTGTTTGATATCCTTTTATTTCCATGCTGGCCATGTACTTGTGTGCATATATGTATATATGCATGGGTATACATACATACATACCGGCAGGGCTTTTTTTCTCATAGAACGCTCAGAACGGAGTTCCGGCACCTTTTCTGGATGGAACCTTGTAGGGTAGGCAAGACGGGTTGTATGACATGTGTGAGTTCCGGCACCTTTTTCTTTTACAAAAAAAGCACTGCCTAAATGGCAATATAAAACATGTAGCCTGTTTCTTACTAGCTACCTAATCTGGGTAAAATGTGACAGCAATTCCAGTGATGCTGAAAGCAAATGTCTTTGTGGTTTCAAGGAGAGTTAACCTTAGCTGAACATTTTTTTAAAGAAATAAAAATATTTAAAAGCTTGATGTTTCCTCCTATTAATTAAAGGAAGAAGAGAAAGACATTAATCATCATTAAATGTGCAATTGCTACCTCAGTAAGTAGTCCACCACCACAGCCAACATCTAGGATCTTCATGCTAAAGAGTGGGCTTCCTAGCTGATGGTCATTTCTCAGATTCAATATAGTATCTCTTATACAAAATAGAAAACAAGTATGATTTAATTAAAACAAACAATACTTGTACATATTACCACAACCACAACATTTTATTCTTTTAAAGTGTCATAAAGAGAAAAATCAATTTATTATCAACAACTTTGTTTTCAACATACACTGTTACAATATTTATCACCACACACCTCTAGAAGCAACATTTACTCAAAAATATAGCTGTAACTGATCAAAATATTCCCTAATTAATATTGTCACTGTCTTGCAAATGGTGATGGTAAAATTCAGGGACTGACTTCTCAGTAGATATACAGAGAGAAGTGTACTACTTGTTTAATTTACCATTAATTATACACTAGATATAAAGTCAACATATCCCTATTAAAATGGCAGGTTTTTGAGATGTAAAAAAAAAGATCAGAATCACTTCAGAATTTTTCTACCTTTCATATACCATATAGACTGTACAATTCACTTAAAACAAACTTAAATCTTTTCAGGGGGAAAATAAAAACATACATAGTTGCATATGTGTGCACATCCTCTTATAAGTAGGGATGTGGCTGTGTTCAGAATTAACCAATCACATTCAAACTGATATTAAATTCAAGGTGCTGGTTCTTACTTATAAAGCCCTACATGGCTTAGGTCCGGGATATTTGCAGGACCGTCTGCTGCCAGGAACGACTTCCCATCGCCCTGTGCGCTCACACAGAGAGGGTCTCCTCAGGGTGCCATCAGCCAGACAATGTCAGCTGGCGACCCCCAGGGGGAGGGCCTTCTCTGTTGGGGCGCCTGCCCTTTGGAATCAGCTCCCCCAAGAACTTCGGGTGGCCCCAGATCTCCGGTCCTTTCGTAGCGACCTAAAGACATACCTTTTCCAACTGGCCGACCTGGACTGATGTTGGGGGTTTTAATCATGTTTTTAATTTTTACAGGTTTTAGTGGGGCTTTGTAAAATTTAATTTCTTTTAATATTTGTATTCGTTGTTTTTATTGTTGTTAGCTGCCTTGAGTCCTTCGGGAGATAGGGCAGCATATAAGTCCCATAATTAAATTAAATTAAATTAAATAATTAAATTAAATTAAATTAAATTAAATTAAATTAATTAAATTAAATAGTAGTTGGTATACACCTGCCATCAGTTAGCAGGGGTGTCAAACTGCCAGCCCATGGGCCGGATGGGTCACGAAGAAACCGCGCCCACCCCATTGCCGGCATTGGGGAAAAAGTTCCGATACGTCGCGCGACATCACGAGTTTGACATGTCTGACTTAAAGTGTCTCTGATCAAGCCCATATAAAGTTTAGCTGTTCTAGTAGGATTTGTCTGACATTTACTCTTACAGCAAAAGGCCTCGTCTGCAAAGAGCTTGCAAAGTATCAATGTAATCTCCTTGTTGGAAGGTATCAGTCAGGAGAAGTTACAAAAAGCTTTTCAAATCATTGGATATACCGTAGATCACAGTGAAGACAAACATCAACAAGTGGAGAAAATATGGCACAACAATGACATTACTAAGAACTGAGTGTCCCTCCAAAATTGATGAAAAACTCCTCCCAGGAGCTGCCAAAAGATCTACAGCACGGGTGTCAAACTTGCTGTGTCACGTGATGTGTTGCAACATATCACAACTTTTTTTGCATTACCGGAGCTGGGGTGGGTGCGGCCTCCACATGATGCAACCGGCCCACAGGCCAGCAGTCTGACACCCTTCATCTACAGTAACATTAAAGGAGCTGTGGGAATTTCTAGCAAATACTGATCATGTACTACATGGGAGAACATATTCTTTGTATATATGGGCTATGGGGTAGGGTGCAAGACGGAAGTCTTTTCTTATAAAGAAAAACATCCAAGCCCAGATACATTTTGCAGGAACCTACATCAAATCTCACAAAAGTTTAGTTTAGTTTTAGTTTAGTTTTATTAAATTTTTATACCGCCCTTCTCCCGAAGGACTCAGGGCGGTGAACAGGGCATATAATAAAAATACAAGACTACAAAAGTTAAAATAGAATTAAATTAATGCCCAAGATAAAACAATAAAATATACAAATGTTTAAAACCCAAATTAACTCCCCATCAGGCCAGGCCAGCTAGTTCAAACAGGTGGGTCTTTAACCCGCGCCGGAAGGAGCAGAGATCCAGTGCCATCCGGAGCTCAACCGGCAGTTGATTCCACAAAGCCGGGGCGCCCACAGAGAAGGCCTTCCCCCTGGGGGCCACCAGCCGGCATTCTCTGACCGGAGGCACCCTGAGGAGGCCCTCTCTGTGGGAACGCACAGGGCGGAGGGGAGTTGACGCCGGCAGCAGGTGATCCCCGAGGTATTCCGGACCCATGCCATGTAAGGACTTAAAAACCATCACTAAGACCTTGAACCTCACCCGGAAGACAACTGGTAACCAATGCAGCTCGCGGAGCAAAGGTGTAACCTGGGAGTACCGGGAAACTCCCAAGACAACTCTCGCGGCCGCATTCTGTACCAGTTGGAGCCTCCGAGTGGTCTTCAAGGGAAGCCCCATGTAGAGAGCATTACAGTAGTCTAGGCGAGAGGTCACGAGCGCATGAGTGACCGTACACAGGGCATCCCGGTCCAGATAGGGCCGCAACTGGCGCACCAGGCGAACCTGGGCGAAAGCCCCCCTAGTCACAGCTGCTACATGATCTTCCAGGGTAAGTCGTGAATCTAGGAGGACTCCCAAGTTGCGAGCCCTATCCACGGGGGGTAACAGCTCACCCCCCATAGAAAGGGATGGAACATTTTGAATGTCCCGGGATGCCGGAATGTACAGCCACTCAGTCTTGTCAGGGTTGAGTTGAAGTCTGTTCCTCCCCATCCAGACCCGAACCGCCTCCAGGCAACGGGACATCACAGCGAGGGCATCACTGGGGTGGTTTGGGGTCGAAATAAAAAGTAATAAAATAAAAAGCATGTGGGAAAATGTGTTCTGGTCTGATGAGATCAAGTTGAACTTTTGGGCATAATTCCAAAAAGTATGTTTGGTGCAAAGAAAATACTGCGCATCAACAAAAGTACACAATATCCACAGTGAAGCATTATGCTTCCGGGCTGCTTTTCTTCAGCTGGAACTGGGGCTTTAGATAAGGCAGAGGGAATTAAGAACAGTTCCAACCGCTCAATTTTGACACAAAACCTACAGACCTTTGCTAAAAGATCTTCCTGAAGAGGAAGAAGAATTTCACCTTTCAACGTAAGTACCCAAAGCAAACCTCCAAACGAACAAAAAGGAATGTCTTCACCAGAAGATCAAACTTTTGGAATGGCCTAGCCAGAGTTCAGACTGACTTGAATCCAGTTGAAAAATTATGGGGTGACCTGAAAAAGGCTGTGCACAGGAAATGCCCTCACAATCTTAACAGATTTGGAGTACTTGTGCAGGGAAGAATGGGCAAAGATTCTCAAGGCAAGATGTGCCATGCTGGTAGACTAAATGCTGTCATAAAATCAAAAGGTGCTTCAACAGAGTATTGGTTTAAGGGTGTGCACATTTATGCAACCACGTAATTGTTTTATTTTCACTTTTTCCCCCTACAAAATTAGAGTTTGTTTTTCAATTAAATAGTACAACTTATATTAAAGGTGAGAAAAATTCTGAAGTGATTTATTTTGGTTCGACTTTTTTCACATCTCAAAAACCTGGCATTTTAAAAGGTGTGTGTAAATTTTTTATATGCACCATACTTTACAGTTTTGGATCCACACAAGGTTTAATTAAACAGTTACTAAGGCTATGATTCAATTTCAAAAGTTGATAATTCTTACTAATTTCAAATTCCTAGCAAAACCTTGAAAATGTTAACGTATTTTAAAAATTTACCTAATAAAAGGCACTCTGATATCATTCATAGAATGCAGGGCTGCATAGTCCCCACCTTCATTCCACCATTTGTGTGCCAGCCGTTGGAATCTTCTAAGTTCTTCTGGATCTACTGTTTGCCAAGTGCTGTATGGTTGATCTGTAAAGGTTCTAAACAAAAGTTTTGTCAGGTCAAACACAATTAGCAAAAATGATTGAAAAATGCAACAAGTAACTTTGTTTGCAGAAAACATGGATTTGTCAAACCAATAAGGTAAAGGTAAAGCGTGCGTGCTAGTTGTTTCCGACTCTAGGGGCCGGTGCTCATCTCCGTTTCAAAGCCGAAGAGCCAGCGCTTGTCCGAGGACGTCTCCGTGGTCATGTGGCCGGCATGACTAGATGCCAAAGGCACACGGAACGCTGTTACCTTCCCACCGTTAGTGGTCCCTACTTTTCTACTTGCATTTTTACGTGCTTTCGAACTGCTAGGTTGGCAGAAGCTGGGACGAGTAACAGGCGCTCACTCTGTTACGCGGCACTCGGGATTCGACCTGCCAAACTGCCGACCATCTGATCGACAAGCTCAGCGTCCTAACCCACTGAGCCACCGTGTCCCTTATACAGTATACAATTTTCAATATTCAGTTTCATTCTTACCAAAAAATAGAAGTAGAAAAATTCAGATTGCAGTCGAAACCAATGTTCAGTTGTATGCATGGAAATGATGTCTGAACAAATGCTGAGGCATTTGGGGTTTTTATTTTAGGATAACAGAGCAATAATACATAAAAAAATATGAATGAGAGAATGGAAAACAGCAAAAGATAAGCTTCTCTTTCAAATAGCATTTTGGAACTACAGTTCCACTGACTGACAAAATGAAATATTTTAGGCATTCTATAATGAATTAACACGTATAGTGTTAAAACAGGTGGTGACATACATTGTCTTAAATAATTTAAAGGATGCAAACAAACTAGAATTAAATTTAAAAGTTAGATAATGGAATCTCTATATTCAAGAAATGATTAATATGAGTTTGAATACCAGTGGGCACAACTGAGGACTTTCATATTCTGTTTTTGAACATCAAAAAAGCATCTGCCCAACTTCCGTTGGGTTAGATGGTACTTTGGTTAGGCCCAGCAAAACACTTTTTAAAGTCCTGCTCATGGTATGTATAACATTATGTTATACATGATTGTAACAAGTATAGAACATATTAGGTAATACATAATTATAACACATTCAAGATGTTAGAACTTTGAATCCATATGCTATATGCAATCCATATGCAGGGGAGGTAATCTTTATCTACTGTGTTGCTTGGTTGGAAGATGTGAAACTTCAAGTTAACAAAATAACAAGAGGGACCTTGGAGGTCTTCTACCTACTCCAGGGGTATCAAACTGCCAGCCCACGGGCCGGATGCATCATAACAAAACCGCACCCACCTCAATGCCAGCAATGGCAAAAAAGTCATGATACATCACGACACGTCACGTGACGTTGCGAGTTTGACACCCCTGATCTAGTGCAACCCCCTGCTCAAGCAGGAAACCTTATACCATTTCAGAGAAATGGTTATCCAATCTCTTCTTAAAAATCTCCAGTAATGGAACACCCACAACTTCCGGTGACAAGTCGTTCCACTGATTGTTCTAACTGTCAGGAAATTTTCCCTTAGTTCTAGGTTGCTTCTCTCCTTAATTAGTTTCCATCCATTGCTTCTTGTCCCACCTTTAGGTGCTTTGGAGAATAGGTTGACCCCCCCGCCTTCTTTGTGGCAGCCCCTAAGATACTGGAACACTGCTATCATGTCAGCTCTAGTCCTTCTTTTCATTAAACTGCAACCCTTCTGTATAAATTTTAGCCTCCAGTCCCTTAAGCATCTTTGTTGCTCTTCTTTGCACTCTTTCTAGAGTTCCAGCATCTTTTTTACATCATGATGACCAAAACTGGAAGTCCCAGTGCATCCAGAGGGCATTAGTTTAAAAAGTAAAGGTAAAGGTTCCCCCGCACAATCGTGCTAGTCGTTTCCGACTCTAGGGGCTGGTGCTCATCTCCGTTTCAAAGCCGAAGAGCCAGCGCTTGTCCGAGGACGTCTCCGTGGTCATGTGGCCGGCATGACTAGACGCCAAAGGCGCACAGAACGCTGTTACCTTCCCACCGTAGTGGTCCCTATTTTTCTACTTGCATTTTTACATGCTTTCGAACTGCTAGGTTGGCAGAAGCTGGGACGAGTAACACACGCTCACTATGTTACGCGGCACTCGGGATTCGACCCGTCAAACTACCGACCTTCTGATCGACAAGCTCAGCGTCCTAACCCACTGTGCACTATAATTTCCCACTTATGAACATTATATAAAAAAGAACTTGAATTGCCATTCTTATTAGAATGTTCTTACAAATGATAATTTATTATGAAGTACATTTTCCATAAATATAATAATGTATAATTACCAGTAAATCAAAATACTATACTTACATTTTGTTTCTCACTTTAGTCAAATTTACAAGTTCACCATAATTCGACTGTACTTTGGTACAAAAGGATTCTTGAAATATCCGATGAAGTTGACTTTTGTAATTCCCTGATAAAAAGCAATATTTTTAACTTACAGGTCTTCCAAAGAGTGATTGTAAGAAACATATTTTCTTAAGGGCACATGTGCCAAAGCCGTAATAAATTTGTTTGTGACCACAGACTAATTCCAATAATATATATTGGTTGACCAAAATCCATTAGCAAACCAGATTCCTCATTTCTCCAATTTCCCATTCCTCCCTGAAATCTGCTGAGATGTTTACAGGATATGGAGAGAGGGAAAAGGAAAGTGAATAGAATTCCATTTTTAGAATACTGGATTCAGGAACTCTTGATTTAAATATGTGTACTATGAAGTGACCCCTTCATGGATTACTGCCTTGTTGGGGCGAAGGGGCTTGCGTAATCCAATGAAGCTATGAGCTATGCCATGCAGGGCCACCCAAGACGGAAAGGTCATAGCAGAGATTTCTGACAAAACGTGATCCACTGGAGAAGGAAATGGCAACCCACTCCAGTATCTTTGCCATGAAAACCATATGGACAGTACCAAAAGGCAAAACGATATGACGCTGGAAGATGAGCCCCTCAGGTCGGAAGGCGTCCAATATGCTACTGGGGAAGAGCAGAGGGCTAGTACTAGTAGCGCCAGAAAGAATGAAGCGACTGGGCCAAAGCTGAAAGGACGCTCAGCTGTGGATGTGTCTGGTGGTGAAAGGAAAGTCCGATGCTGTAAAGATTTTTTCTCCATAGGAAACTGGAATGTAACATCCATGAAACAAGGAAAGCTGGACGTGGTCAAACAAGAGATGACAAGACTGAACATCGACATCTTAGGTATCAGCGAACTAAAATGGACAGGAATGGGTGAATTTAATTCAGATGACCATCAGGTATACTACTGCGGACAAGAATCCCTCAGAAGAAATGGAGTAGCCTTCATAGTCAATAAAAGAGTAGGAAAAGCAATACTGGGATACAATCCTCAAAATGACAGAATGATCTCAGTTCGAATCCAAGGCAAACCATTCAATATCACAGTAGTCCAAGTCTATGCCCCAACCACCGGTGCTGAAGAGAATGAAATTGACCAGTTCTATGAAGCCCTACAGCACCTTATAGAACTAACACCAAAATGATGTCCTTATCATCATGGGGGATTGGAATGCTAAAGTAGGAAGCCAAATGATAACTGGAATAACAGGCAAGTTTGGTCTTGGAGTACAAAATGAAGCAGGGCACAGGCTGATAGAATTTTGTCAAGAGAATACAATGGTCATAGCAAACACTCTTTTCCAACAACCCAAGAGATGGCTCTACACATGGACATCACCAGACGGTCAACACAGAAATCAGATTGACTATATGCTCTGCAGCCAAAGATGGAGAAGCTCTATACAGTCAGTAAAAACAAGACCAGGAGCTGACGGTGGCTCAGACCATGAGCTTCTCATTGCAAAGTTTAGGCTTAAACTGAAGAAAGTAGGGAAAAGCACTAGGCCACTCAGGTATGAATTAAATCATGTCCCTGTTGAATATACAGTAGAGGTGACAAATAGATTTAAGGAATTAGATCTGATAGACAGAGTGCCTGAAGAACTATGGACAAAGGTTCGCAACATTGTACAACAGGTAGCAACCAAAACCATCCGAAAGAAAAAGAAATGCAAGAAAGCAAAATGGTTGTCTGAGGAAGCTTTGCAAATAGCTGAGGAAAGGAGGGAAGCGAAAGGCAAGGGAGAAAAAGAAACGCCCAATTGAATGCAGAATTCCAGAGAATAGCTAGAAGAGATAAGAATGCCTTCTTAAATGAACAGTGCAAAGAAATAGAAGAAAACAATAGAATAGGGAGGACCAGAGATCTTTTCAAGAAAATTGGAGAGATAAAGGGAACATTTAATGCAAAAATGGGCATGATAAAGGACCAAAATGGCAGGGACCTAACAGAGGCAGAAGAGATTAAGAAGAGGTGACAAAATTACACAGAAGAACTATAAAAGAATGAGCTTAATGTCCCTGATAACCAAGATGAGGTGGTCACTGACCTCAAGCCAGACATCCTAGAATGTGAAGTGAAGTGGGCCTTAGAAAAGCTGAGCAACAACAAAGCTAGTGGAGGTGACAGTATTCCAGCTGAGTTATTCAAAATCTTAAAAGACGATGCAATAAAAGTGCTACACTCAATTTGCCAGCAAATTTGGAAAACTCAACAGTGGCCACAGGATTGGAAAAGATCAGTTTACATTCCAATTCCAAAGAAAGGCAGTGCCAAAGAATGTTCAAACTACCGCACCATTGCACTCATTTCACATGCCAGTAAAGTTATGCTTAAAATCCTACAAGCTAGACTCCAGCAGTATGTGGATTGAGAACTACCAGAAGTACAGGCAGGATTTCGAAGAGGCAGAGGAACCAGAGATCAAGTTGCCAACATACGCTGGATCATGGAGAAAGCTAGGGAGTTCCAGAAAAACATCTATTTCTGCTTCATTGACTATGCTAAAGCCTTTGATTGTGTGGATCATAACAAACTGTTGCAAGTTCTTAAAGAGATGGGCATACCAGACCATCTTATTTGTCTCTTGAGAAACCTGTATGTGGGCCAAGAAGCAACAATGAGAACTGGACACGGAACCACCGATTGGTTCAAAATTGGGAAAGGAGTTCTGCAAGGCTGTATACTGTCGCCTTGCCTATTTAACTTATATGCAGAGCACATCATGAGAAAGGCAGGGCTAGATGAATCAAAAGTTGGAATTAAGATTGCTGGAAGAAATATCAACAACCTAAGATATGCAGATGATACCACTCTAATGGCAGAAAGTGAAGAAGAACTAAAGAGCCTCTTGTTGCGAGTGAAGAAGGAGAGTGCAAAACTTGGGTTGAAACTAAACATTAAGAAAACCAAGATCATGGCCTCCGGCCATCTCAATTCCTGGCAAATAGATGGGGAAGAAATGGAGGTAGTGACAGATTTTATTTTCCTGGGCTCCAAGATCACCGCAGATGGGGACTGTAGCCAAGAAATTAAAAGACGCTTGCTCCTCAGGAGGAAAGCCATGGCAAATCTAGACAGCACACTAAAAAGCAGAGATATCACCCTGTCAACAAAAGTGCGTATAGTCAAGGCTATGGTCTTCCCAGTTGCAATGTATGGCAGTGAAAGTTGGACCATAAATAAGGCTGAGCGCCAAAGAATTGAGGCCTTTGAACTTTGGTGCTGGAGAAGACTCCTGCAAGTCCCTTGGACTGCAAGGCGATCAAACCGGTCAGTCTTAGAGGAGATCAACCCTGACTGCTCTTTAGAAGGCCAGATCCTGAAGCTAAAACTCAAATACTTTGACCACCAAATGAGAAGGAAGGACTCACTGGAGAAGAGCCTAATGCTGGGAAAGGTTGAGGGCAATAGAAGAAGGGGATGACAGAGAATGAGGTGGCTGGATGGAGTCACTGAAGCAGTAGGTGTGAGCTTAAATGGACTCCAGAAGATGGTAGAGGACAGGAAGGCCTGGAGGAACGTTGTCCATAGGGTCACGATGGGTCGGACACTACTTCACAGCTAACAACAACTATGAAGTGATTATCTTAATAAATAAGACATTGCTTTATATGAATTCCAATTTTATTTAGTTTAAATTTTAAATGCATTTTTAAACAAAAATTATTAAGAAACCTAACATTACATCTAATGTCACAAATACATGTTTGTTTCTACAGCGGGTAGTATTCTTGCTCAAGTTCCACCTCATTCATACTCATTTCTAATATTAAAATTATGTATTTACAAATGTATTATATACATATGTAAGTATGTAGGTATATGTACAAAATTAATCAACTAGTGATGTACAGATTAATGATGTGAAAAGACATATCCAAAGCCTAAAGGCAAATGTATTTATCTCTCTTAATCTATTTCATTTATTATATATCTCTACCACTGACTGAGCAGGATAAACAGATCTCTGCTCTTAAGATTTAGCTTTGACAGAAGACATTAATCACAGGATTATATGAGGTCTAAAAGACAGACAACACTTGGATTAAATTCTTACCTGCTAAACATGGTCAGCCAGTCCAAATACTCTTCTGAATTATTTTGACTGACTGACCATATCTACAAATAAGAACCTTTTTCTTCATTTGAAAATGTAATAATGATCTCCATTCTTTTTGTGTTACCATCACTAGCATGTAAGAATTTAATTCTGTACGACAGTTTCATTATTTTTGCCTGTCTACGACTGCAATTAAACAAGAAAATTGTTCACATTTTGGGAAATCCCAAAATCCCACATTCTGTATATCATTATCATTATTATATTTCAAGGTCGGAAGTAATTGGGAAATGTATATTTTAACCAATACAACGATGTTACGTAAGAAGAGGGTTTGCAAATACCAATGGTATTTGCATAACTTTTAACTAGGAATACAATGGCTAATGAGGTCTTTGAACTCTGGTGCTGGAGAAGACTCCTGCAAGTCCCTTGGACTGCAAGGTGATCAAACTGGTCAGTCCTAGAGATCAACCCTGACTGCTCTTTAGAAGGCCAGATCCTGAAGCTAAAACTCAAATACTTTGGCCACCTAATGAGAAGGAAGGACTCACTGGAGAAGAGCCTAATGCTGGGAAAGATTGAGGGCAAGAGAAGAATGGGACGACAGAGAATGAGGTGGCTGGATGGAGTCACTGAAGCAGTAGGCGTGAGCTTAAATGGACTCCAGAAGATGGTAGAGGACAGGAAGGCCTGGAGGAACGTTGTCCATAGGGTCGCGATGGGTCGGACACGACTTCGCAACTAACAACCACAACAATGGCCAAGAAGAAGGCAAAAATGACCAATTAGGCAGAAATGCAACAGATGCAGTATATGTTAGATTTTAAAGGGGGGGGGGGAGCAGGAGGAAGGTTTATTTCAAGCCACAATTCGATACCGATAGCAAAGGCAGACAATCAGACCAACACCTAACACCAGGGGTCTTCAAACTTGGCCGGTTTATGACTTGTGGACTTCAACTCCCAGAGTTCCTCAGCCAGTAGGCCTGGCTGAGGAATTCTGGGAGTTGAAGTCCACAAGTCATAAAAGGGCCAAGTTTGAAGACCCCTGCCTAACACCATATACCTCGGATAGCCTTCCCACCTGATGCTTTTAGACAAGCCGAACGTCGGCACCCGCAATTCCCCCAAGGGTGGCGTAAACTCGGGAAAGGCCGCCAAAAGAAAAGAGGGTTTTTTCTCATTCTGTTCAGAAAAAAATCTTCCGAGACCTAAAGGCCAGCAACCCAAATCTCCCCGCCGTTTGCTCAGTTGCAGCCGAGGCCGAGCCACTCGGGTCAGAGACGAGGAAAAAAAGCCTTGGACTCACCCGATAACGGCCGGAGATTCAGGAGGCGCCCGGAGACCACCCGGCTTCGCGTCGTGCGGGCGTGGGGAGCCCACAGCCGCCTTGCCCTCCATAGCGAGCTCCTAGCCCAGCCCTCCATGCGCTACCACGGCCTCCCGGGCACCCAGAGTGAAGGAGCGGCGGGGCTTGGCTCTGCCGAGGGCGGCTCCACCCTCCGGGCTCCCGCTTTGCCAATAGGCCTGGCCGTTTCTCGTTTACGACTCAGCCTCCAGTTCCGGGGAGGAGACTCTCCGTCGCTTTTGACCAGGGGGTCTTCAAACTTGGCCCTTTTATGACTTGTGGACTTCAACTCCCAGAATTCCTCAGCCAGCGTATGCTGGCTGAGGAATTCTGGGAGTTGAAGTCCACAAGTCATAAAAGGGCCAAGTTTGAAGACCCCTGCTTTTGACCTTCCTCGAAATAGCTTCGGAGGGAGAGTGGAAGCGCCTCGCGGTGGCCGTTGAAGGGGAGCCGACGAAGATCCTTGCCAGCTTTTTCTTCCGACCTCCAAATCCTCAACTGGACTGCAGTTGGGGAGGCGAGCTGGACGTCAGAACCCTAAACGTAGCAAAGCTTTCTCCCCCTAAGCCGAGCAAACGTGCTCAGTTTTAAGGGGGAAGCTGAAGCCTGACTGCAGCGGCTCGGGGCACTTGAGGACCAAAAGAGGGAGCCGGGGTGGTGTAGTTGTGTGGTGGGGGGGGGGGGGGGTACCGGGAGACTACGAAAGTCCTCGGGTGGCTTGGAGTCTTTCAGACCCAACTACTGCCAGAATGATTGTTGCGCGATTAACGAAGTGAGGATACACCACGAACGTTTGAGAGAAAAGGCAGCTTATAAAAATGCAGCAATGAATGAATAAAAACAAAGTAACCCTGTCGCAGGGGTCTTCAAACTTGGCCCTTTTATGACTTGTGGACTTCAACACCCAGAATTCCTCAGCCAGCATGGCTGGCTGAGGAATTCTGGGAGTTGAAGTCCACAAGTCATAAAAGGGCCAAGTTTGAAGACCCCTGCGTGTAAAGCAAACGATAGAGCAGGGGTGTCAAACTCAATTTCATTGAGGGCCACATCAGCATTGTGGTTGCCCTCAGAGGGCTGGGTGGATATGGCCAAGGTGGGCGTAGCCTTACTGGGTGGGCATGGCTAGCTCTACATCATTGGCATCAAGGGTGCCTATGGGGGCCTGGGCAGGAGTGGGACAGATATGAGGGTCTCTGGCAGAAGGAGGGTCTCTGGGCCAGGGCCAAGGCAATGGGGGGGGCGTTCCCTCACTGTTTCCAGGATGGCTTCGTGGGCCACATGAAACCATTTCACGGGCCGCATCCAGCCCCCGGGCCTTGTGTTTGACATGTCTGCGATAGAGCCTTTATAGTGCAAATGCGTTGTCAGGGTTTCCTCCACGCCTCCAGAAAAGGAGAACACTTGCTTGGAAAAATCGGGGCCGTCAGGTTGTTTTTGCTTGCTTCTCAATAGCAGTAGCACTTGGACTTGTACACCGCTTCACGGTGCCTTACAGCCCTCTCTAAGCGGTTTACAGAGTCAGCATATTGTCCCCAACAATCTGGGTCCTTATTTTATCCACGTCGGAAGGATGGGAGACTGAGTCAACCTTGAGCCGCTGAGAATCGAACTGCCGGCAGTCAGCAGAATTAGCCTACAATATTGCAATCTAGCCACTGTGCCATCACGGCTCTAAATTGACGTAGAGGAGTTGGGGAGGAGCCATGCTTTGTGGCGAGGAGGAACACCTAGGGCAGCGGTAGGGAACCTTGCTTTTTTGACTTGTGGACTTCAATACCCAGAATTCCTGAACAAGCCATGCTGACTCAGGAATTCTGGGGGCTGAAGTCCACAGGTCATAAAAGAGCCAAGGTTTCCCTACCCCTGACCTAGGGCAACAGGAATCACCCAGGTAGCTTAGTGAGGATCTGTTGTCTCCAGCAGTCAAAGCAGAGCCCCTTGGCCTAATGAGAGGGCACCTCTGGGCAACCCGGAGGTGACTGAGCTTCCCGAGACTCCTCTATGGCGAATTAGTGTTCTCAGAGATTGCCTTGGTCCATGGATAATACTTCAGCTTAGACCAGCTCAGAGGTAAGCTTGCACAAAGGTTGGAGGACTCCCTTATGAGGATTTGTGAAAGCCAGCGTGTTCCAAATGTGCTTTTCCAAGAGGCAACCAGTTTTTTTTTCCCTTGAAAACATTTCGCTTCTCATCCAAGAAGCTTTTTCAGAACTGAGAAAAAGCAAGTTTAGTTGCCTTTTGGAAAAGCATCTTTGGGACAACCGTGACCTGGGTTGAGAAACTCCATAGAAAAAAAGCCAGTATGGTATGCTAATGAAGGTATTGGGACTTTAAATAGCGACACTCATCTTCCGGGTCTACTTCTCTCACAGACGTTTCATATATAGAGAGGCGGTGGTGAGGCCCCTTCTCAAGAAGCCTGCTCTGGACCCGGCCTCCTTGAATAACTATTGTCCTGTCTCCAACCTTCGCCTTGTAGCGAAGGTTGTTGAGAGTGTTGTGGCGCGTCAGCTTCTGCAATTCCTGGATGAAGCGGACTATCTGGACCCATACCAGTCCAGTTTCAGACCCGGTTACAGCACAGAAACGGCATTGGTCGTACTGGTAGATGATCTCTGGCGGGCCTGGGACAGGGGTTGCTCCTCTGTCCTGGTCCTACTTGACCTGTCAGCAGATTTTGATACCATCAACCATGGTATCCTGCTGCAACGGCTCGAGGGGTTGGGAGTGGGAGGAACTGTTTTACGGTGGTTCCCCTCCTACCTCTTGGGCCGTTTGCAGTTCTTAGTGGCAGGGGGGCGGAGATCTACCCCGAGGCCCCTTTCTTGTGGGGTACCTCAGGGGTCGGTTCTCTCCCCCCTTCTTTTTAACATCTATATGAAGCCACTGGGTGAGATCATCCGTGGCTTTGGGGTGAGGTATCACCAATATGCCGATGATACCCAGTTGTTTATCTCCACCCTAGTCAACAAACGAATCCCAGCCACAGAAACCGACACCAGACCCACAACAACACAGGACACACTTCTAATATAGATAAGATTGAGCATAAAGGAAGGGTTGTGTTTCAACAGGACCTTATCAAGGACGCTTTTGTGGATTTTTATTCTAAATTATATGCTAAGGAGAAAATTAATGAAAAAGATATTGATATATATTTGGAGAATGCTAGCATCCCGGTTCTTACGCAAGTACAAAAAGAGGGGATTAATCAATTGATTACAGAAGAAGAAATTTTTACAGCAATTAAGGAATTGAAGGTGGATAAAGCACCAGGTACGGATGGTTTGACTGCGGCCTATTACAAAAATTTACAATTAGAGATGATAAAACCGTTAAAGGAACTGTTCCAGACAATCCAGAGGGGGGGGAAGGTGCCACCGTCTTGGAGAACAGCTTTTATTTCCTTGATTCCGAAGGAAGACCAAGATGCTACTCAAGTTAAAAATTACAGACCGATATCGCTTTTAAATACAGATTACAAGATATTTGCTAAGGTTTTGGCTAATAGACTGATGAGGGTTCTGCAACAGGTGATTCATGGGGACCAAACGGGGTTTATTAGTGGTAGGCAAATGAAAAATAATGTGAGGCATATAGTTGATGTGTTAGAGTTTTTGGAAAGGAACAACCAGATCTCTGCGGCGCTAATTTTTTTAGATGCTGAAAAAGCTTTTGATCAATTGAATTGGCAATTTTTGTTGAAAGTTTTAGACAAAATGGATTTTGGGGAAAATTTTTTGCAACCGATTAGGGCATTATATCAAAAACAAACTGCCCGAATTATAGTTAATAATAGTCTGACAGAAGCATGTAATATTGAGAAGGGCACAAGGCAAGGGTGTCCGTTATCGCCCTTGTTATTTGTGTTAACATTAGAGATATTATTGGTTAAAATACGGAATTCGGAAAAAATTAAGGGGATACAAATTAGAGATCAGGATTATAGATTGAGAGCATTCGCAGATGATCTGGTTGTTACAGTGACCCAGCCAGAGAACTCTGTTGTGGATCTGATGGAGATAATAACACAATATGGGAAGGTTTCTGGATTTAAAGTTAATACACAGAAAACCAAAATTTTGGCCAGAAATATGACAGTTTCGCAAAAGGCTCTCTTAGAAGGACTAACTGGATTTGAGATTGTTAAAAGGGTTAAATATTTGGGGGTGCTTTTGTCGCCCTCTAATACAAAGTTATATAAAAATAATTATGAAAAACTATGGGGGAAAATTCAAAAAGAATTGGAGAGTTGGGAAAAATTGCAATTGTCTTTGTTGGGACGGATTGCAGCAGTGAAAATGAATGTCCTGCCTAAACTTTTATTTTTATTTCAAATGATACCGATTCTTAAGAAAGATTCTAATTTGGAGGAATGGCAGCGAGGTATCAATAAATTTGTGTGGGCAGGGAAAAAGCCACGAGTTAAACTTAAGATTATGCAGGATACTCGTGAGAGAGGTGGTCTTAAAATGCCTAATTTTAAACTATATTATGAAGCTGCTGCATTAGTAGGAATAAGTGATTGGATTAATTTGACACAAGAGAGATTATTAAATCTTGAGGGCCATGATTTGTTGTTCGGCTGGCATGCATATTTGTTGTATGACAAGAAGGTAGACAATGTGTTTAGAGTGCATATTTTAAGACAGGCATTGCTGAGAGTTTGGAAGAAGTATAGACATAAGTTAGATTGCAAGATACCACTGTGGGCAATTCCAAAACACGCAATAGAAAATATACATGCTGGTTTCAAACATGATGTGACTACGTATAAGGAGATCCTAAGTTTGGAAAGAAATGTCTGGTGTTTGAAATCATATAGCCTCTTGCGAGAAGAGAAGGTTGTTCAAAACTGGTTTCAATATACTCAGTTACGGGCCAGGTGGAAAGAAGACCAGAAAAATGGTTTTACAATGACTGATGAAAATTTGATAAAGCAAATTAGAAATCAGGGACCAGCACATATTAAACGGATATATCTTGCGTTGATAGAGATTGATTCAGAAACAGAACTTGTTAAGGATTGTATGATAAAATGGGCCCAAAACATCCAGGAAGTTATCACAATGGATACGTGGGAAAAGATTTGGGTGAGGAACGTAAAATTTACACAAGCTCAAAATCTAAGAGAAAATTTTTACAAAATGTTTTATAGATGGCATTTAGATCCTAAAAAGCTTGCAAGTATGTATCCGAATTATCAGCCTAAATGTTGGAGGTGCAGTGATGAAGATGCAACATATTTTCACATATGGTGGACATGTAAAAAGGTCAAGGCTTTTTGAATAAAAGTCTGGTGGAACATGCAGAAGATTTTTAAACAGAGGATAAAGTTTTGTCCGCAACTTTTTCTGTTGGGAATAATTACAGATGCTACAGTTGTGGACACCAAGTTGATGTTGAATTTAATTACGGCAGCAAGACTCTTGATAGGTCAGTATTGGAAGAAAGAGGAACTGCCGACCATAGAAGAGTGGACTTTAAAGGTTTCCGACCTGGCTGAGATGGCGAAGATTTTGGCCTATTTGAAAGATCACTCGCAAGAACGCTATATTATGGAATGGAGAAAATGGATTGAGTTTATCCAGAATAAGTATAGGGTTAAGAAGTTTTATGTAGCATTTGAATAAGTCTTCTTTCTTTTTTTTTCTTTTAGTTTTTTTTATATATATTTAATATTACTAAGGCTTGTTTTATCCTATATAAGCTAGAGAGTGATGGATTTTAGAGTTTATAGTTGTTAGTATATGATAGTTTATGATTGTTTTTTTTATATATACCTTGTATTTAGCTCTGGGAAGTTGGGGGGAGGGGGGAGAGGTAGGGGGGAGGGAGAAGGGAGGGGAGGGGGGTTTTTAAAGAAAAATTGTATGTTAAAACTTTTCAATAAAAAAAAAACACAGGACACTACCACCAATCACCCTCACCAGACTCAAACCCAAACCCACCCCATAGACGAAATGCAACCACCATCCAGAAGCCAAACCTCGGCGGCATCTCCAGCTGCTGCACCCCCCCCGACCCCCCCACAAAGCAAAATGACGTACGCCATGAACACAGAGCCAGACCGCAAACTTGAAGCCAAACCAAAGCCCGGGATGTTACACCACAGCCTTCTGCTCAGGACATTACATCACAGAATTCAGGTTACAATGCTAAAACCCGGGATATCACAACACAGCAAACCACCCAGGATATTTCAACACAGAACTCAGGAAATCACTACAATAGAGCTCAGGATGTCATCACACAGCCCCATTACCCAGGTCGTTACAACACAAAGGACTAACGAGCACAGCCAGCACCTCAGCCACACAGGATGTTACAAATCAGCCAACTAATCCACAATAACCCCATCAACCAATATGATGTAACATCACAGCCAACCAATCTGCTTACAGCAACAAAGCCAGCACCCCACACATCCCCGCCAGTATTTATAGATGGCAGCTCCGATCACGCTTTGCTCGCACAAGCATGAAACTGAAGACACCAGCCTGAAGATGATGAGTGGGACCTCGTCGAAATGTTGCCAAGACACCCTCAATCCAAAGACAGTATGTGGATGAGACAGGCAAGGGTTCATTTAGGAATTCAATAGATATGTTTCTCTGATTTTTATCCTGTAGGGACAAAGAAATCTGTAAACTCTGCAAAGCGTCAGGAATGGCATCTGGCCAGTAAATGCTCAGCTCCATTCAGTTGCCCTGACTCTGCACTGAATTAAGGGACTACAGGGTTGTAAAAAGGGAGGTATTTCTAATAAGTTACTTTTATGTAGGTTGATTGTAAGATTATATGGAATCTGTTGGTTATTTTTGTATAGTAAACTACCTGGAGTCTTGGAAGCTGGATACATAGAAATATATGTAAATAAAGTATTATATGTAAATAAATGCCTTCTCTGTGACAAAGCAAATGTGCTACATTCCCACGTTCATTTCTCCTCTATATTAACAATATTGTATGACAATTACATAAGGGAGAGGTTAGTGAAGTTCAGCGTTTTCTACTTTTATGAGTCAACGTAACCTTGATGCTTAGCGCTTGTTTCTCTTGCGTTCTCTTATAACATAATCTCATTAGTTTCCTTTTAAAACGTTAAGCACGTGCTGGTATGTTAGAAAGAACAAACTGAAACGGTATTGTAGTTCTTTTATTGGAGCAAGTTATATACAGAAACAAACATTTAATTTCCATTATGAGAGAACTCTTCTTTGGGGGGCTTATTTTCTTTTTCGAAGTAGGAAAAATGAGAGAAGTAAAATAGAGGAATCTTTTATCTGTAAATATGATGGCTATAAAATGTGCATTACAATCACCTACAATTAATACACTCTAGGCGCTTCAAGTTTGTGTTTAGAAAAAAAAATCCTCACTTTTCTTGTCCTGGAAGTTTGGGGGTGTGTGGGGTGCTTGGTGCTCTCTAAGCTTGGTTGTTTCCTTGCAGACATTTCATTACCTAACTAGATAACATTATCACTGCTAGAAAGGAGTGGGGTTGCTCATGGTTTATATATAAGTGGCATGCCTGGAAGGGCGAGTGGGAGTGTTGTTTTCTTCTTGATGGTTCCTTGATTGTTGTTTACTGTTTGTCAAGTGGCAAACAATATCCCAATCAAGAAACTACCAACTCAAAACAAGCGACTAGAACAGGGGTAGGCAACCTCGGCTCTTTTATGACTCATGGACTTCAACTCCCAGAATTCCTGAGCCAGCTTGGCTGGCTCAGGAATTCTGGGAGTTGAAGTCCATGAGTCATAAAAGAGCCGAGGTTGCCTACCCCTGGACTAGAAGGTCGCTCGAAAAATGATGGCTGCTTCTGGAATCCGTTGCCATATGGCTGCCCAAATCACAAAGCTCTGGATATCTTCAAAAGGTTAATGTGTGGTGCTTGATGTGGAGGTGGGGAAGAGACCCAAGCCCTGTGGGGACCTGCTGAGGGTGAATTAAATAGGGGGAGCCCGTCAGTGTCCCTGCAATTGGTTGTAAAGGCAAATGACTGGAGGGATGTTTCAGCAGCTCTAATTTTAGGACCAGGTTGTAAGCAGCTTACAGCGGTCTGCTGTAACTTCAATCGCTTAGCGACCAGTCATTAAGCAAGGGCTATTGGTATTATGCACCTGGAAGGTACAATACGTGAAGAGGGTTACTTAAAGTACATAGAATGATATTGACATCTTAGTTCATATTTTTTTTCAGGTATTATGTTCATTAGGATAGTATCAACTCTACTTCCTGAACCCTGTAAATTTAGTATGCACAATTATATTTCAAAAGCTAAATGCTAAGAGATGCCATTGACTTTTTGAAGTACATGAAAGACCAAAAAGAAAAATTCCCATCTCTGACAGGAAGATATAAGATGCCTAAGCCTACTTTCAATACCAAGATCTCTTTTCAGTTCATGTTTACCAAGCAAAAAACTGCTTACTTTAGCATTTGCCAAGATGTTATAAACAGCATTATTTTTATTTTGCAATCATCATCTTAGTTGATAAGTTGTAAGATTAGACCCAGTTAAACTTATTAACACAAGGTTACGGTATTTTAGTGACCTCTAACATTATAGTTACAGAAAGAAACTGAGTCAAAAGCAATATTAACTTCTCCAATCATACAAAGAAGAATGTTCCAAAGCTATAAACTTATTTCATGTAAGTAGTTAAGATACTTGGAATTACTATTTCTGTTTGGCTAGTCTTGGTATGTCTTATAGTAATTATCCACATTTCATTCATACACAGTATGATGAAACATACCATTAAAATAAAACAAAAACCTTTGGGTTTTTTCCCCAAACAGTTATTTTATCAGAGGATTGACTCAGATTTATCCAAAGATGAAACCCCGAATTTAAATTATTAAGCATTTTACAAAAGAAAAATGCCTTGCAAATAAATATTTAAAATAAATTAAAATAGAAGAATTAAACAAAAATGAACCAAAGAACTTTATTGACATCACAGTACATTCAATAGCAATTTAAGAACATTACAGCTGAAAGAGAATGACGTATTTCATAGCCTTAGGTAAGCACTACTGTTTTGAAAAATGTAAATACAAAGAAATCCTAGCAAGTACTTAACTCCGAGCAGTGTTTTCCAAAAAATACAGCTATTTACAGATCTTTTTCTTTTTCTTTTTTTTTAAAAAAGGGGTCAGCTTTCATCTACATAGCCACAACTGTAGCCTCTATAATAAGCCTCTATAATGAGACAAGCCCTTAAAAACTCATGGAATTTTTAAATCATTATGACTAGTGTCATATCATTCCTCAGTGTTTACGACGAGGAGTCATTGATCTGAAAAATAAAGAAAAAGTGGGGAAAATTAAAGGGAAAAGGATCACAGAAAGCATACACATTAGGCTTAATAACTGTATTTCTTTTTTTTTTTTAAAAAGCGATCAAAGGTTATCTCCCCATCCCGCCAGAAGGATAAAACTACAGAAATTAGTTTAATTTGCAATATATATATATGTATATATATATATAAATATGTTGCAGGCAAGCATGATGAAGAATCGAAATATAAAAAAGTATATAAATCAAGCAAAATACTTAAAAGAATACTACCTTGATCGTGATTTAGACTTGTGTTTGCGGCTTGCCTTCTTACCAGACCTTTGAGATTTCTCCATGGACTGTGACCGACTATGCTTTGATTTCTTCGGCTTCTTTTCTTTGCTGCTGCCTCGTGACTCAGAACTGCTTCTCGTGCTAGTTTCTGAACCTGAATGCTTTTTGCTCTCTTTGGTGGAACTTCTCTTGCTTTCCTGCCTAGAATCGTGCCTTAACATTTTGGAAGACATGGAATCACTACGAGAGAAGGTTCTTTCGCTCTCTCTTTTTCTTTTTAATCTCTCTTCGTGATTGCCAGCTTTACTGTCTTTCTCTTCTTTCCTCTGTTTCTCCCTGCGCTTCTCCTGCTCTCGGTCCCTCTCCCTGTTCTTCCTTTTATCTTTCTCTATGCTCCGACTGCGTTCTTTTTTTCTCTCTTGAATTTTGCTATCGTGACTATGTTTGTGCCTGTTCCCGCTTATGCTCCTGTGCTGATCTTCGCTTTTATGCCTATCTCGACTCCCGCTACGAGTGAAATGGCTAGCAAGTCTGTCTCTTGAGTGACTGTCACTTCTACGTCTTTCCCAGTTTCGGTCATGGGAAGGACTATGATTTCGTCTCCTCTCCCTTCTTTCGATACTCTTGTGCCTGCTAGACCTCTGTCTTTCTCTTACCTTACCCCTGCTCCTACTCCTTTCTCTTCTGTTTCTATGTGAATAGCTCCTACTTCTGCTGCGCCTAACTTTAGGCGACCTACTATGACGTCTTTTTTTTCTTTTGGGGGAGGAAGAATGGGTAGAGCTGCGACTGCTGCCTGAACTGCTACTATAAGATGAACTACTAGCTGTGCTGCTACTGCTGCTACTGCTGCTACTTCTGCTATTATTACTTGAGCTAGCACTACTTGAACTTTTTGATCTACTCCTTCCTGCTCTCTCTTTTTCTTTCATCTCTTTTTTGGGTTCGATGTCTGGTGTTATTTCTTTTGGAGACTTTTTCTTTTCACTAAAGGCGTCCTCCTCCTCGGCTTCTTTCGCATCTTCTAGTGGTGAATTGCTGCCTTGCTCTTTACTGGCAAGTTCACTCATCTCTTTTGCAATTCTCTCATTTTGGAGTTTTTCTTCTGTAAAATTTGTGCCAAAGAGAAACAGATCCCAAAATCATACAAATAAAGTGGAACCGATTCATAACTATTCCTGTTATTCTGGCCAGTAACAATTTTAAGATAAAATGTGTAAGAATAGTAATTCTTTTACAATTGTTCCATGGCAGCAAAAATCACTGGATGACTCTCAGGAGAACATACAACAGAGGCAGGAGTAACCCTAACCTGATTTCCTATAATTAGTTTACCATAAGTTCAGTAGCTTTGCTTGGGTATATAATATCACATAAGTTAGGCCTGTGCAGATCATCTGATTAGGTGCTTGTGAAAGGTCTCCATGGATCTGTGTCACTAAGGTATAAAGCCACCACAAAGACATGGCATGACTATTTCAAGGCCTTATCTTTGCATGTGTGCACAAAAGAGGCTTCTGCCCTAACTGCCTCATCAAATGCTACACATAGATTTAACATATTAAAGAGGTTAAAGTATTCTGCTATAAGCATTAAGAGTCCCTCCCCCTATACATATACACATACCTTCCTGCTGTTTCTCTAGCAGTAGTTGCTGTTCTCTCTCCTTCCTCCAAAATGCTTCTTGTTTTTGCCTGATTCTGTGTCGTAGTTCCTCATCATCAGTGTCAGATGACTCAGAGCCTCTGTCACTCCTCTCATCGTCACTGTCTCCTGATCCATAACCACCCAGTCCACCTGCGTGCATAAAGCCTAGTCTATCATGAGGAAAGATTAATCCTGGTTCTTAATATTTCTGCAGGGCAAAGAGGAGTGCATATTGCCCATCTTTCACTTCTTCACTGAAGAAGCCACTTATTCTGGAGGAAGTGCCAATGCTGGTTGACTGGAGTGTTCAAGGACCACACATCTGACCTGCTGTTCAGTATCTGGTTTTACTTCATCCGGAATAGCTTGCCATGTTTTCAAGCAAGCAATCGCTAAGATTACATACTTTCTGCTCAATATGAGTAAAAAAAGCTCTTTACAGAGCCAGAACCAAATGCTTAGAGTACATCAGCAAGAAAATAGACTCTGAAGTGCAATGCCTAAGTTCTGTCCTTCAAGATATTGTTACAGTGATTTCAGCCAGCTTCAATATCCAGGGCTTTAAAAAGTCCCAATGCCAATCAGTTGTCTAGTGTTCATAAACAACTGTACATTAAAAAGGTACAGATATGCAATAGGAATGGACTTCTCTTCCCCCAAAAGATAGATCTGAAAAACTGGTAGAAAGTAATCTTGAGCATCTGGTTCAGAAGCATTTTTACTTTCTTTCCCAGGTTCTTAATTTTTATTTACCAAATACATTTAAACTAACAGAAGAATTCATCATAGTGGTCAAAATAATATATTTATTTAATGTCACAATAATACGACAGCATTATCAATGTTACACTGACATGCAAAGTTTTTTTACACAATCTATTACAACATAGGATGCAATTCTGAATTTCATATCCAGCATGTTCTAATATCAAGCACTAGCTATGAGAATTCAAAATATGCATTTGTTGTGTGGGATTTTTGGCAAGACAAAAGTAGTATAGTTATTGTGATTTTTTTAATTTAAACATACATTAACACAGTAAAATTAAAAAAAATAATAATACAAATCATTCAAGTCCATTGTATTTTAGATACCATGTTAAATATCTGGCCAAAAACACCCAATCTTCAATCTCAGGGAAGGCTTGCACAGAAAGAGTACGACTTTTCACAGATTTCAGTATAACTTTTGTGAGGTAAGTCCTAAGTTACTGGATGCTTGCCTAATGCATATTGGATAGTTTCACTCTTGTTTCAATACATATTTAGGAATGCAAGCGACAGCTCTCCCCATTAAGTCCCTCTCAAAAATCAGGAACATACTTACCAAGTCCAGTGAGGGAAGCCAATGCACTGGACTGTGCCAGCTGTTTTGCAGGAGCTTTGTATCACATCAACAACAGGAACAACATGTTAACACAAATAGCCACGTTTTCATAGTCATGAGAGTCTATGGTATTGTTAAATCTACTACTATTGCTGTTTTGTGGAGGAGAGAAAAAACATTAAACATGTATCATCCATTGAAAGCCCAGTCATTTCTGGCCATGATTGTTTAGAAATTTAAACTGTAAATTAATAATGGATACAATTAAAAAGGCAGTTCTTTAGAGTAAGGCATTAACAGATTAATACATTGTACCTGCAACCAGTATATTAATTAATTTACTCAATTATATGAAATAAAGTTACTGTTTTTTTAAAAAGCTGACTAGCAGGATCACAAAAACACTTTATTACACAAGTTTGCCTTATTGGGGTTTTTTTTTGCTCATCTAAATTTCAACTAGAAAATTCTATTTACAAACACATTACAATTTTTAAAAAAGTTGAAAAAATGAAACATTTAACACTATAAACGGTGCAGAACAAAAACAATGTATGATTACAAATGAATTTTTGGAACTTTACATTTAAATTATTTTAGATGCAAATATTATATAAATATATGCTTACATTATTTAAACTATTACAAGATATGCACAAGGACAAATAATAAACCTATTAGAACCCTAAACATACCTTTTATTGCTTTACGATGGACATCTTTAGCCACATAATAAATTTCTTCATTGGTGACATCTAGGAGGATTTCTGTCAGCAACATTTTTGTCAGCAACATCTGAACAAATTTAAAAATAAACATATTCATTCACATGCTATTCTCAACTACCTCAATTCAAGGCATCTCACTTCTTGAAAAAGAAATAGCAACGGGTTTGGCAACAGTCAGAGAAACAAATTTATCTCACATCTTTTTTATGTCAAGAGGAAATACATTTTTGTTGCTAAGAATCAATAATTGGACATTTGTAAGCCTTTGCCATGCCTAATGTAGCTACTGTCTCTTTGTTCACCAGCATATTTAGCAGAAGTTATATGGAGTCCTATGCAAAATATCAAGTAAAAAAATTATTCAACAGTAAACCTTCATTGTAACAGCCCGCAGTTTAACACACTTTGATGCAACAAATGTATTGGCACACCAATATAATTTTTACTTAGCAAGTTGTTGATGTCTCCATTAGAATAATTTGACTAAAGAAGAGCAGCTTTTCTTAATATCTAAGAATGAAATCTTTAACTCATTTGTTATTTCAATAACAGTTAACAATCAAAAGAAACCTTCCTAGTCAAGCTTAAATATATTTCTTTCAAATTACACATTTATAATTACATTTTATCAATTAAGTTAAAAAAATCAGAATTTCATGAGCTATTAATTTTTCTTCAGCCATGGCTCCTATTATATTAACAGTCAAATGTATACAATCATGGCAAATACAGCAGTCCAAAAATTAATTGTACCATCTGATAATCCTTTTCTTCCTCTGTCATTTCTGGTTCACTTTGCTCCTCATGAGCAGTTGGAGATGGGCTTCTGGTGACTTTGCCACTACTTATAGCCTCTACATTATCAAAATCCTCTTCTTCTTCATCACTATCCTATAAAACAAAAATAAATGTAGCTCTTCAACCAGGAACTTTCAGATCTCAAATGTTGACCATTCATATTGACAAAATCAAAAAAGATCTTTTTTGAAAGGAAATGTGAAGGTTAATGTCTATTTTGCCTGATCAAGGCTGCCTGACACGTTACATCATTTTGTCAGAACAAAGCCAGTCTTTTGGGCAGGATCTTGGAATTAACATTATCCATTTGCTTTAGAAGCCTGACAAATTAGGAAAAGAATGGACAAACTACTGCCTTTGCTACCAACACTGTTGGTAAAATACAACTTTATTTTCTAATAATTTAATAATATTAAAATGAAACATTTTAAACATGCAAACCTGTACACACTATACCGGAATTCTTCCACTTACAAATTTACTTTTCTGTGGTAACCGAGGTCCATCTTCTTCTCCTGGTTCTGTATTTTCCTTCTTTTCCTTTTTAGACAGTTGAGAGCGCTGCTGTTCCATTCTCTCTTTTTCTAGCTTCTTCTGTTTTTCCCTTTCCATCTTCTCTAAGCCCTCACGAATCCAAGCAGGTAGAGTTCTACGTTTCACAGCATCTACAGCATCGTAAAGTAGTTACTTAATAAATGCATACTCTCTTAGCCCTATTAGGTTTTTTAAAAGCTAAGTCTCTAATAAGGTTTATAATTCTTTCCATGGGCCATGTCGGCGAACAATTGTTAGGCTGTAGCTGGAGGTCCATAAAGTTGTTCTATTTAAGATGAAGCATGGATAGGTGGAACTAAGTACAGGATGCATATGTCACGGTTCTGACAGACAGAGACAAATAAAGCAGAACTCTGTGGCTTGCAAGTTCCTCAAAGAACATGTTTATTGATAACAAAGTATCAGCACGTCAAAAGTGAAACCAAGTCTGAATAGATACGTAACAATTCCCCAATACAAAGTTAAGAAATCCCACCTCTAAATCTATGCAAGCTACTTACTACGTTCTCCAATACATCTCCTTGGTGGGCTTTTCACGAAACGCCAGCCTGCAGTCCTGGGAGCAGCCAATGACTTTGGTTCCCACTGTTTGGTCTAGCGAAGCACCTGGTAAACCCCCCTCCCTCCGTGCTATGTGTCAACCGAAAATGAGTAGGGAAAATGGCTGCAGCCATGCTCATTTTCAAAGTTGTCAACCGAAAATAAGTAGGGAAAATGCCTGCAGCCACGCTCATTTTTAAAGTTGACAACATAATTCAGTTACGGCTCATGAAACTCAGCGACCAGGAACTTGTATTTTCAAAATGTGTGTATCACGTACATTAAACTAAATATGTTGGAAGACATACCAATTTGAGGGGGTTCCTGTTTCACAGGTAATGTGATTGGTGATCGTTGGCGATCTCTAAATGCTGGTCTTTCCCTTCGATTTTGAGGAGGCGCAGGAGGCGCTGGAGGTCCTGGGGGCCCTGGTGGTCCAGGCTGCCAGTAAGGTGGATGAAACCCACCTTGAGGTGGACCAAAAGTAGTCCCATGCTGAAAAAGTAATGAAGTTCATTTTTCTTTAACTCAATGCTTCAGATTCCCCTAACAGTTTCTCAGTAAAAAGATGAAATGGGGGAGAAAAGAAAAGAAGAAGAAAAGAGGGACCATCTCTATATAGAATATTTTTTTGTTTCTACTAGAGACTCCAGAGTACTTTAGGCATAACACAAAGATTAATGAGGAAAAGAAGGATCTTTACCACTTAAAAAGTAATTTTGTAATAGAGAAGCCCATGCTGTATTACACTCTGGCATTAGAAAACATATGCAGTTTTAAAAACAAAACATAATATGGAGCTGGAATCTTCCATTAAGGAAATAGAGGCCCAAGAATCTACAGCAGGGGTGTCAAACTTGCAATGTCACATGACGTCGCGATATAGCGCAACTTTTTTTCCATTGACAGCAATAGGGTGGGTACATTTTTGGCATGACACATCCAGCCCGCGAGACCCCTGATCTACAGGAACATAATTTTATTATTTTTTTAGAGGTTTGCCATTTATTAGTAGGTTATCAGGATGTTCCTATTATTCTAATCTTTTTTTCTGAAGTAATTTCGACAGGCAAAGGGAATTAAATCACGTGTTCTTATAATGAGCACATGATACTGTATAGTTTTTCTGCAATATAAGTGAATTATGCTTGTGAAAGCAAACAAGCCTAAGTAACTCATTAGGTCAAATTTTCATGATTAATTCTCATTTCTTAAGCAAAAATTATTTGACATATTTTATTTAAGTAAGTAAATAACCTCTTTATGGTTAAAGAGTATGCTTAACATCAGTTGCCAAATACTCAATATACAATGCTGATCATTAAGAGCGTGATGTACATGAAGTACATTGATGTTTCTTCTTTTAATGAAAGATGAGTAAAAAAACAAAAACTGCCCGTACTGTTTTTAAAGGATTTGTGCAATCAAGCAATTTTTGTCTTGCTTTTATTACTGAAATATCAGTACAACCATTTTTCAGAGTATGTGTGAGGAGGAAGCATGCATTCTTTTAAACATGAATCATGATTTTAAGAAATAAAATTTACTCATTATCAGAAATAAAACCATCCAATGTTTTCCTAATAATTTAAGATTTTCTCTCATGTGCTATCCGCACTGTTGGAAAATGTGGATTTAAGAAATGAATTAATTTCAGTTGCATGTTGTCAACTTCAGCTATGTTACTGCTAGAAGAAAGGCTGCTACAGAAAGCTAGTCAATTGTGGTCATTGTGCCACCCTTCCCGTTGTTAATATATAATCTTCGTCAATTTTTTCTTCAATCTCAGTTCCATTAATACATCAATGTGGATCTATGGGATGGGGTATATTTTATTCAAAACTTTAGATGACTAATCTACCGAATAAATTAAAGTTTGCAACCTTTGACCAACCATATAGACATAAAAAGGTAACTTATTATGAAGTCTCTTCACTTACTTTGTACATATCTATTAAGTGTAACATCAAATCTTAGTATAGCATTAACACATAACTGAGAAAAATGTAGCCATACTTTGTGTTCCTGAAACAGTACATCTAATGCTGTTTAAGTTGTACCAAGAACTCCATTCATAGATGTAACATCCAGAAACACGCAGATATCAGATGTGCAGAAATTCTCATGCCCTGCCCACCTTTCAGTCTAGAGAGTAATTCTCTGCTTTCACCAAAATGAATGGGAATGCCTACGTACATAAAAGTGCTCCAGCACACTTTTTAACTAACTAGCGGAAAACAAATGAACTTGGGTCCCTAAATAAAACTGTATTCTCCAGTTCTGACTTACTCCAATTTCAGAGTGGCTAAAAATGTATGCATCTTGATTGTATACAATATTTAACTTTATATTAACCTTTATAATCTTTATACATATTTACAAAAGTATTATTTATTCAGAGAATTAATATGGAGAATCTCAACATATTTACAGGCTTATTCTTAGTTTTAATATTAAATAATTAATCTCATCCTTACGATGTTATTTTTCTCCTTTACAAAACATGAATCTGTTTAAATAAACACAACTATCCCTTATATACTTTTTAATATATAAATATCACATGGGGATTTTAAAAGCAATTAAAAGGGGAAAAAAATCTCCCCCCCCAAAAAATGAGGGAAGTAATATGTAAATAAAATTTACATTCACGTGCAGCTGAATTTTCTCAGACCTTTCATAAGTTATCCCTAACAGAACATATCACACTAATCCAGTCCAGCTCAACCTATGCATTACAGCCAATCTGACTAAGAATTCAGTTGGTAGTACAACTAATTGAGCTGGGTAAATGTTTGAAAACAAATCTATTTTAATAAACAAGTAAACTCTGTTGAAATCTGATTTAGAGCAATGCTGCCGGAACTCTGCATGCTTATATTAAAATAACAAATGTTTCACCTGATAGTCAAACTGGTTCACTGGCCCCATTGCAAAGTTATCAGGTGGTGGTCCCCCAAAGTTGTGATTATTTTGATTAAATATATGCCTGTTGTCAGGTGCAAATTCCCCACTATCCTGACTGTTACTATCTTCAGATGGAGGAACGATATCCATTGATCCAGGGGCTGGAGGAATCCATGGCTGATCTGGAGGCGGATGAGGCGGTTGGTGGGGCATGTTCCATTCTGTTTTGGTGTCATAACAAAAATGTTAATAATCATTTTAATTAGTGGTTAATCAGGCTGTATTGATGTTTATAATGAAAGATGTATCATTAAATATTTCTGGTTTCCAGTTTTGTATGAATCCAAACTATGTTTAATAGGCTTTTGTATGAACAATATTTAAGCAGATCACAACATCTATTACAATCAGGAAAAGTCTATATTGTATCAGCTAATTTTTCCTCCCCTCAATTTGGCCTTTCAGATCTGAAATACAAATTCGAGGATAGAGATAAGAATAATCTTTATCATCAAAGAAAATATTGATGTCAAATAAAATGGATGTGAGCTACCAAAGCTATGTAATAATACATTTATTAGCATTTAAGTTGCCACAAAACTCTTGTTTCTGCTGGCTAAGCTAACACAATATCCCTCTGGAGAATAATTACTTATGTCAGCTTCTCCAGCTATTTTAGATTATCACTTTCAGCATCCACATTGCATATAACTAATGGTAATTCTGGATATGGCTGATTAAAAAAAAGTATTTCAATGAATCTGGACAGCACTTGCTAGGAATCAATTCTAGTTGAAAAAAGGCTTTTTTGTATAAACTGGTTATTTTACACAGCAGAAATTGAATACTTTATGGTGCTCTATGTTTCTGAAGTTCAGGTCACAAGAGTACTAGCTAGTATAGTAAAATAATAATGGATAATGGAAATAGAAGTGCAATAATGTTTGTAAAGCCACATCTACAGTTGCAAGAAAAAGTATGTGAACCCTTTGGGATTACGTGGAGTTTTGCGTGAATTGGTGATAAATGCGCTCTAAACGTCATGTAAGTCACAACAATAGAAAAACACAGTCTGCTTAAAATAATACTACACAAAAATTAGCTGTTATCATGTTTTAATTGAACATAACATGGAAACATTCACAGTATGTGAACCTCTAGCCTAATGACTTCTCCAAGAGCTAAGTGAGGGGTGACATAGCAGTGTTCCAATATCTCAGGGGCTACCACAAAGAAGAGGGAATCAAGCTATTCTCCAAAGCACCTGAAAGCAGGACAAGAAGCAACGGATGGAAACTAACCAAAGAGAGAAGCAACCTAGAACTAAGGAGAAACTTCCTGACAGTTAGAACAATTAACCAGTGGAACAACCTGCCTCCAGAGGTGGTGAATGCTCCAACACTGGAGGTTTTTAAGAAGAGACTGGACAGCCATTTGCCTGAAATGGTATAGGGTTTCCTGCCTGAGCAGGGGGTTGGACTAGATGACCTCCAAGGTCCCTTCCAACTTTATATTATTATTATTATTATTATTATTATTATTATTATTATTATTATTATTATTATTATTATTATTATTATTATTATTATCAGAACAATTTAATTGGAGCCAGGAGTGAGCCAACCTTGACTCCAACCAGTGTGATGATATTGGATGTGTTGCTGACAGCTGTCCTGCCCTTTAAAAACACACACCTGTTTTGGGTTTACTGGTCTCAAGAAGCACTGTCTGATATGAACCATGCCTTGCAGAAAAGAGCTCTCAGAAGACCTACGATCAAGAATTGTTGATTTGCATGAAGCTGGAAAGGGTTACAAAAGTATCTCCAAAAGCCTTGGTGTTCATGTGTCCATGGTAAGACAGACTGTCTACAAATGGAGAAAGTTTAGCACTGTTGCTACTCTCCCTAGGCGTGGTCGTCCTGTAAAAATGACTGCAAGAGCACAGCGCATAATGCTTAATGAGGTAAAGAAGAATCCTAGAGTGTCAGCTAAAGACCTACAGAAATCTCTGGCACATGCTAACATTTTTGTTGACACATCTAATATAAGGAAAACATTAAACAAGAATGGAGTACATGGGAGGACACCACGGAGGAAGCCATTGCTGTCCAAAAAAAATATTGCAGCATGTTTGAAGTTTGCAAAAGAGCACCTGGATGTTCCACAGCACTACTGGCAAAATATACTGTGGACAGATGAAACCAAAATTGAGTTGTTTGGGAAAAACACACAACACTATGTGTGGAGAAAAAAAGGCACAGCACACCAACATCAAAACCTCATCCCCACTGTAAAACATGGCGGAGGGAGCATCATGGTTTGGGGCTGCTTTGCTGCCTCAGGGCCTGGACGGATTGTTGTCATTGATGGGGAAATGAATTCCAGAGTTTATCAGGACATTTTGCAGGAAAACGTACGACCATCCGTCCGCCAACTGAAGCTCTGCAGAGGATGGGTGACGCAACAGGACAATGACCCAAAGCATACAAGTAATTCAACAAAACAATGGCTTCAATAGAACAGAATAGGCCTTCTGGAGTGGCCCAGTCAGAGTCCTGACCTCAACCCGATTGAAATACTGTGGCATGACCTTAAGAGAACGATTCACACCAGACATCCTAAGAATATTGCTACACTGAAACAGTTTTGTGCAGAGGAGTGGTCCAAAATTACTCCAGATCGTTGTGCAGGTCTGATCTGCAACTACAGGAAACATTTGGTTGAGGTTATTGCTGCCAAAGGAGGGTCAACCAGTTATTAAGTCCAAAGGTTCACATACTTTTTCCACCCTGCACTGTGAATGTTTCCATCTTATGTTCAATTAAAACATGACAACAGCTAATGTTTGTGTAGTATTATTTTAAGCAGACTGTTTTTTTCTATTGTTGTGACTAACATGACGTTTAGAGCGCATTTTATGGCCAATTCATGCAAAACTCCACGTAATCCCAAAGGGTTCACATACTTTTTCTTGCAACTGTATGTTACAGAATATGGACATATTTAAAAGTTTAAAATAGCAAGACCAGCTGGAACATCACAATATTTAAAATAAATATTTTCTCTTCTTCCAGTGAACACTTTGAAAACCCTGTTTTATACGTTTGCAGTACAATTAATCCTAAAATGGCAAAAAGTCAAGAGGAATGATGCTGAACGCTAAGATGTCAACACTCACACACACAAACACACACACACACAAACAACCCAAAGAGAACAAGCCCAGTTTTTTAACTTTCTTTAAAAGGCTTGCAGGTTATTTGTATAAGATAAATCCTAAACATGACAACGTGCAACTTGTCTGAAATAAGTTGGGTGACTCAATGAAAAATTTCTTCATATCTCTGTACAACATAAATTGATATTATGCCTCAGTTGAGGGGGAACTGCTCTTTGAAATACTATTGTCTAAAATGTATTTTTTTAAATGATTCCATTTAATTGCTTATTGCACCTTTTTATACTGCATGTATTCCTTTATCAAGGGTAATTTCTGCTATAAATTTCTGTTAAATTCAAAAACCAATGAATATTCTTTTCTTTAACTCAGAAAGATTTTCGTTGCTTTTTTTTTACTCAAGCTGTAGAAAATGTATTAATGAAAACTATTCTAAAATGCTTTTGGGAGCAAGCATTGAACCAAATAAAATTGTTGGGGAATAACTCTGTCCTATTGGTTTGTTGCCAGTCCTGTTCAATTTTTATGCCTGTCTATACAACTCTGAATTTATGTCACCTTTCTAACAATTTATAGTATAGTCGTGTTACAAAGCTTGATTTTCAAAGCAACTACAGATTATTCTCTGATCACAATGAGTCCATCTATGAAGTCTAACTGAGGCAAGAGAAATCCAGAAGATATCATAAATCTGTATAAGCAATAGTTGAGAGAATCAATACTCCTTGTCCTTCCCATAAAAGAAATTTTGCCCGGTATTGACAGAATGTTGCAAACTAAATCAGATTTAATTTGGAGTAGTGCTCTTGTAAGAATTATATCTACAACTAGGAAGATTCCAAGGGCAGTGGAGAAAAAAAAAAGACCAACAACGTACCTGGCTGCCACATCCTGTTGAAATTTGGATCATTCTGAAAATTACTATGGTTGTTTGGACCAGGTTCCATTCCTGTCATCTCCTGGCCATTTGGCATCATTCCTGGCTGTTCTACCACACCCTGTTGCCCCGACGCTTCCCGCTGAGCAATCCATGCTTGAGCTAATGCAGCCCAGTCAATTTGGCCTAGAAACAGAATTAGATTTGCAATGTATAGATTTCCACCACACATCCAAGAATTGAATTTTATTCATACGCCAGCTTTATTTTATAAAAGCTAGGGGGGAAAGTATTCTTAGCATTGTTTACCTAGAACAGGGGTAGGCAACCTTGGCTCTTTTATGACTCGTGGACTTCAACTCCCAGAATTCCTGAGCCACCATGGCTCAGTATGGAAACCTCTCCCTTTCTCCTCAGCATGGCTGGCTCAGGAATTCTGGCAGTTGAAGTCCACAAGTCATGAAAGAGCCAAGGTTGCCTACCCTTGACCTAGACAGTCCTGTTAAAAGACGAAGAATTACTAGACACGGACTCCATTTCAATGCAGCTTTCATAGAGAACCCATTGAGTGCACCATAATGGAGTGCATTACTTTATCACTACATTCTGGAGGAATCTAACATTGATACCACATCCCTTGCAGCAATTCTCCACTGACCCACTGAGAGATTTGAGCTTTCCTGAATTAAGAACTTATTTCTGGGGGGAAAAAAGCAAAGCTTTATAACTCAATTCTGAACGTGGGCCACTTTCAGTGTTTTTTAAACATTTAAGCACTTATATCAAGGGTGTCAAACTGCCGGCCCACAGGCCGGATGTGTCACACGAAAGCCACGCCCACCCCATTGCCAGCAATGGCAAAACTGTCCCGATACGTTGCCTGACGTCACGTGATGTCACAAATTTGACATGTCTGACTTATATGAGCACTCAGATATAAAGTGATACCCCTGAGTCCTTAGGGAGAAGGGCGGCATATAAATTTAATAAATTCAATTCAATTCAATGTGAGTGAATGAGAGAAATCAAGAGAGAGATCACTGACGTAGATGTGTCTTAGCCTTTTCTTCTACTCTTCTACAAAAACACTTCTTCTGAAAGAAATAATTGTAATGCTCAGGCATTCAAGGACTACTACATTCTGTTTCTGTGTTCCTCCTCTGTTAACAGAATATTGGTTTGTTGTAACAATTAACAGAACTGGAACACCTGCCTCAAGTTAGTGACGATCATGAATGATGAATATATAGACCAGCTATTCTGAGCGGTGGCTCAGTGGGTTAGGACGTTGAGCTTGTCGATCAGAAGGTTGGCAGTTTGGCGGGTCGAATCCCAAGTGCCGTGTAACAGAGTGAGCGCCTGTTACTCGTCCCAGCTTCTGCCAACCTAGCAGTTCGAAAGCACGTAAAAATGCAAGTAGAAAAGTAGGGACCACTATGGTGGGAAGGTAACAGCGTTCCGTGCGCCTTTGGCGTCTAGTCATGCCGGCCACATGACCACGGAGACGTCCTCGGACAAGCGCTGGCTCTTCGGCTTTGAAACGGAGATGAGCACCGGCCCCTAGTCGGAAACGACTAGCACGCATGTGCGGGGGGAACCTTTACCTTTACCTTTATTCTTTTCTACTTTCTTGTTTTATAAAAGAATAAAAAGCTATTAACAACATGACAGAAAGATAGCATAGGCATATAAAGGAAAAGGCACACATGTAGCTGGTTTGGATAAAATAAAGCACATTTTAAAGAAAAGGTAGAGATCCCACAACTTGCAGTGGATGGGGCCAACGTTTCTTAAAGAGTATGGGGATTTTAAATAGCAAAATGGGTGACTTAAGCTTCTCGAGGTATAAAGTTGGTCCTTTTTGCCCCTTAACCCTACCACTGATACATAAAAGGGCAAAAAAGAGGAATCCCCAATTCCAGTGATGTGTCATGACATCATTGAATATATTCTTTCCAAGTCTCAGAAGTCAAGTTTTTTTTTTAAAAAACCAAAAATTAGTAATGCTCCTGCCACAAGAAAGTTGTCCACCTCATTTTAAAGGAGCTCATTAACTTTTGCCATCAAACCTCCCTTAATATAATCTTAATGTACACACACATCTTCATTAAAAATTCGAACATCAAAATGAACATAATGAACTATGAAAACAATAAAATGAAACCTTGAGAAAGGTGGGCTTATTCTAATGGTGTAACCAAAAGGTTCTTCATACCTCTGGGCTGAGTCTGCACCTCCCCAAAGGAGGTACACATCGCTTTTTGAACAACCCTGTCTTAAAGAGGTAAGGATCAAAGAGCAAGGAAGTCTTTTAACCAGCTTCTCCCTATATTATTTTGCATTCTGCTATTGTACGAGAAGCACGCATTTGGGCAAAATACTGAACAATTTAAAATTCGTATCAGGACAGTGCACTATAAAATGAAGAATATCTCAAATTTAAAAGAGAAATGAGTTTAGAAAGTCTACAGTACAATGTATTTTGATAATATGGTGTTTGAGAACCACCAAAACTTCCATTATGCATATGATTCAACAGACTTATAGTCTCAAATAGTCTTTCTGTATTTTTCAGTATTGCTAAAAACCTGACTTTCCCCGAAAATAAGACTGAGTCTTTTTTTTTTTTTGGCCTCCAAAAGAGGCACAAGGTCTTATTTTGGGGGGATGCCTTACTTATCTCCGGCACCAAGAGCCCAGCCAAGCAGGTTCACTTCTTCTGCGGCCAAATGAGCAGCTGCATTCTGGCCTGCCTTTTGCAGTCAGGCCTTCCCAGAAGGCCTCTGCAGCAAAGAACCGAGCAATGGATTCAATCCATAGCTTGGTCCTTGGCTACAGAGGTCTTGAAGAACCGAGCTATGGATTCATAGCTCGGTTCTCGGCTGCAGTGGCCTTTCAGAAAGGCCTGTGACTAAGAAATGTAGGCCTAGCTGCAGAAAACACCACAGAAGAAGTGAGCCGGTGAGAGGCCTGGCTGCAAAGTAAGTGGGTGCAGGGCCCATGGGGCAGATCCATACCCTACCCCCGCCCTAGCTTGATTTTTAAGTGTGTGCCTCGCCCCAAACCTAGGGCTTATTTTTGGGGTATGGCTTATATTAGGCCCACCCCCAAAAATCAAGCCAGGGCTTATTTTTAGGGTAGGGCTTATTTTCGGGGAAACACGGTGTGTATATATATAGCTAACATATTTATTTATTATAATAGTCCAAAACACCTTCATTGCATATCAGCGAATTGGGAAATGCGAATTGGAAGAAGGTGTTGTTTAAGAATTTCAATAAAGGCATCCTGGGATAGAAAATAAATCATTAGCTCAGCACATATTGCTGGTTACCAGCATTTTTTCCTATTCACTTAAGAGTCTGAAGGAGTACCTACAAACAATATAAAAGCAACCTGTTACAACTTTCAAAATATTGTAAACACTAAAAAACAGTTTGTTAGGTAACTCATCACTAGCACATTTTTCTATCTGAATGAAAGAGTAACATTCAAACCCAGCTTACAAAATGTGGATTACTATCTTAACTTTCATGCTGAATTGCACAATCAAAGCTATTTACTTACTTGGATCTTGCTGATGCTGAAATGACTGCATCCATTGCTGCTGATTCAAAGGCCACTGTTGCCAAGGCTGCCCACCTTGATCCCACATCTTTAATTATTTAGATGTTCTCTATTTGAGCAAAAATAACATTTCAAATTTGAGTACAAGCATCAGTTTAAGCCATTCAATTGTGTACAGTGACAACCAATCTTTTCCAAACTTATTTATCACAAAGCTAGCCAAACCTTATTCCAAAAAATTATGATGTTCTTGTAATCACAACATTCCACAGAAACTATATAGGATTTTCCTGAAATTTGCTATTGCTTGAGACTTAGTAAGCTGCAACATCAAACAAAAATATTTGAATGTAAGTATTTTACCATTCTGATTGCAAAACTGTCTATCAAATTTTAAAGTGCTACAAGATCTGCTATCCTGGGCTGATCTTAGCAAGCAATTTAAAAGCCACAAGTTTTAATTTCCAATTATTTTAATTTGATTTTCTGCTGTATTTTTAAACAGCCATCATTTATACAAAAACCTTTGGAAAACAGGGAATAAATGAAATAAATGGGAGGAAAAACTTATTTACTCGGGCTAGGAATGTCAAGTATACTTTCCTTTGAGTCACACAGTATGAGCTCAGTGGGCTTATAAATCATAAAAACAAATTTGATAACCATAAACCAAATAAGCACTGTTAGAAAATTATTTTCTTCTGCCTTTTTCACATGGTTCCTATGCAGATTACACAACTCTAAACAATGCTGCATCATATTATATATATTTGAGAATGGTATTAGGTAATATAAAAGCTTAATTTTCAATCCCTTTGCTCCATTAAATACTGCATTCAGACTACATGAAATGGAATGCTTTATTTGGTACACAGATTTTTCTAGCAAACAGGCATAAATCTGCAAAGTTATCCTGATCATAATCTTGCTTACATATTTTATAATTTCACATATTCCCCATTTTCTTTTTAAACCATATTTAAATGGCCTGGTTTTCTTGGTTCGACCACTGTAATTTTATCCTGGAATTCAGACTCTATTTGATTGTAAAGAATATTTGTTGAGCACCTCTAATTATCAAAATACTACTTTATCCCAGAATTTGCTCGTGTGTGTGAATAAAGCTTTGGTGGATATATAAGGTGTTTCAACACCCAGAAGAATCAAGAACAATCCTACAACTTCTAAGACAAAACATAGCTGCAATGTCACAATGCCACTATTTAGGATTTTGTCCTCTTCCAATTAGTGGCATGCACTTCTCTATGTATTTTTGCAGCAAACCTAGAACTCACCTAAAATATGTAAAAAAAACCAAATATTATAAATTAGTAGCCACAATATGCACACTACTAGATGCCTACAACTTAACTTCCTGCTCCCACTTTCTATTTTTATGGTAGATAAAATCAAATTTGGATGCAATAGACAAGATTTGTGCCTGCACACCTCCCTGAAATGATGGAGAAAAATCTGTTAAATCAAGGTTTTTATGCTTCAAGAAAGTTCAGAAATAGGCAGGTTAGTGGGAAAATCAGTAACATCGGAAAAGTGCTGGATAAAATTGAAGTAGTAGAAGTATAAAATTCTTCAGATGAAGAGAAAATCGTCATTTAAGCAATAACATACATTCCAAGAAATATAGCCACTCCTAGCAGTTTTCTGTCTATAAAGACATTACTTTTCTTTATTAATTTAAAACCAATAAAGAATTCTGAAGTTCATTCACCCAAGATCACTGAAATCTACTTTAAAAAGAAATTGAAGGGAGAATCTGATCTTCCCCTGTTGTTCAATACTTCCTACCAAATACTTTATACCTATAATTGGAAGAATAATATTGTGTACATAATAGCATGCAAGAAAGAATCTCTTAGTTCATGCTATTGTCATTTATATTTCTCTTAGTCACTGGATCAACATACCACAATGTTTCTTTACAAAATAATAACAATTGTTTGCCATCATTCACTCCCTAGAGACTAAAATGGACAATGTGAAATTTGAGCGGGCCACGAACAAGGAGTATATATCCGGAGGTGGTGACCCTTTGAGAGCTGTATGCAACGAAATTTCATTTTGATGTATGCCAGTTGGTGTACATTCAAAGTGACAATAAAGTTATCATTATCATTATAAACTTAATATAAAATGCCTTCAGTTTACTGAACATTGGGTTGAAGTATGGTAAAGTTTGTAAACGCAAAAAACTCTTAATCATTACATACATATTTTCCTAACATAGTATGATCAGGTAATTTGAAAAATAATGACAGATTCATTCAAAAGCATCAATGAATCTAAAACAAATACAGGTAGTCCTCAAATTACAACAGTTCATTTAGTGACCATTCAAAGTTACAACAGCTATGAAAAAAGTGACATGACCATTTTTCACACAACCTTTGCAGCATCACCATGGTCATGTCATCAAAATTCAAATGCTTGGCAACTGGTTCATATTTATAACAGTTGCAGTATCCTATTTTCATATGATCATTTTTGCAACCTTTTGACATGGCAATGGAGAAGCCACATTCACTTAACAACTGTGTTACTAACTTAACAACTGCAGTGATTCACTTAACTGTGGCCAGGAAAGTCATAAAATGCGGCAAAATTCACTTATCAAATGTCTTGTTTAGCAACAGAAATTTCAGGCTCAACTGTGGTAAGTCGAAGACTACCTATATTTCTGATTTCGTTTAGAAATTGAAAGTTAAAAAATAGTCCCCTCCTCCAAGGAGATGAGCATCACTGCATTCCCATTAAGCATTATTTTAAGAACATATTCTGGAGAAATATACAATCTGAAATATGATATGAAAATGACACTACATTACAAAGTTAGGAATACGACTTAAATAGATTTATTATTTAAATCTAATTATGCTGCTATTGTTTACAATTCCAACATTTCTGAAAATAAGTTGACCAGGGTTATTATTCCTCCAAAATGACAAATCTCTGTTAGTCACCTGCAGCCACAAGGAAAAATCAAGACACAACCAAATGAATGGTTGCTTACAACTTAGCTTGTGTATCTCATCAGAGCTGCTTTTGTTACTTTTCATACAACCAAAGTGAGGCTATCACTTTTTCCAGTAGCTGTGGGTTGGAACTGTGTTGAAATGGCACAACTCCCTATACTGTGTCAGGAAGAATTCCATTCTACATTTCGAAACCAAAATCCAGACCCAGAGCAGTTGTAATTGTTTCACATCGATATCCCCTTAAGTTCGGCAAACTACTTCCAATAGTGGTCAACCTGATCTTTCTGGGCAGTCCAGAAACATCACCTGAAGACAGCAGCTCTTTTTGTACCCCACACACACCCATATCCAGAATTTCGGGTACTATTTTAATTATTTCACGGGCATCCTATTAAAAGTGGGGAGAGCCTGCTTCTGAATAAACAACCACAGGATGATACTAACCACATCAGAATATATACAAGTTCTTTTTCCATGCGAGTAATACAAGCCACACACACACACACACACCTTTCACCCCATCTCCTAGCTATCAGCAATCCCGCCCAAGGTCGGCCCAGCATGTTGTTTACAACACAATGTGTGCGCCTGGCTCCTGGCCTTCTCACGTGGCAACCATGGCAACAGAACTAAGCTGTCGCCCCAAGTGTCAATCCAGGCTTTATCCCGTTGAGATTAGGGGGCCTCAACGCAGGCGCACACAAGGCTCGTTAAAGAGCCCAATCTCAGCCCGCCGCCTGGATAGTCCAGCAAGATCAGGGCGCATGCGCACAACGGGGTCTGTTTTCTCTCTCCACCCACCCACCCCACTTCCCCGTTACCAGTACCGCGAATGCGCCTGTAGGAAACGATCGGCCATCCCGGAGAAGCGAAGTAGACTAGCGGGTCGCCCTGAGTTCTTAATCCGAACCCAGAGCACCGGCCTTGCATCTTCTTCCCCTCCCCCTGCCTCGCCGCAGCGAGCTCCGCCTGTTCAGATTTCAGCGCCGACCACAAATGGTGGAAGGAATCAACTCTCCGGCCGGCTCCCGCCTGTTCTCAAACGCAGCCGCTACGCAGGCAGTTACTCACCCCGCCCGCGCCTCCTGCGCTGACCGGTGACACTCGCAGCACTTCGGCTGCCTCCGTCTCTCCGGTTAGCTTTGCGTTAGCCACACAAAATGGCGCCCGCTGTCACTCACCCGGAACAGCAAGTTACGTCATTGCAACCCGGTGGAGAAAAGCCTGCCCTTTGAGTCTGTCAGCCATCTTAAGTCAGGGCGGAGGCGTTGACCGAGAGAAATCAGGAAGGGGAAGAGTTCCAACTGCTCCTCTCCGGAGCTGTTGGGAATGATAGTACAAATATCTGGAAAGCTTACTCAACCATTGCATTAGAATCTCCGAGAGTGAAGAATCTTTTGCAACGGTCAAGTTTTATGGTAACTAATTTTTGGTTTGCCGACAAGCGAAACTTATCGTGCAAGTTCCTGGCTGGAAGTGTTCTGTACGCGCCATTTTTACTAAGGTCCTGGAGCTCCTTATTGACGCACGCGCCGCTTTTCCGCCAGCGCGATCGAAATTGCGACCGATTTGATTCCGCTCTGTGCTAGTCTTTCGCGTTTTCAAACGAGCTAAACCACCTGCTGCAGAATTCTGCACATCCGCTATATAGCAGCAAAGAGACGGGTATTCAAATAATCTTTCTATCTGGCATAATTGCTTTTGGTCTGTTGACAGTAACATTTGAGGATGTTTTAGCATTTAAGACAGGGGTCTTCAAACTTGGCCCTTTTATGACTTGTGGACTTCAACTCCCAGAATTCCTCAGCCAGCTTGCTGGCTGAGGAATTCTGGGAGTTGAAGTCCACAAGTCATAAAAGGGCCAAGTTTGAAGACCCCTGATTTAAGAGAATAGGCAATAGAATAATCCTGTGAAGAGCAAAATAATGAACTCAAATGCATCTCGTGAGTGAAAATTAGCAAGGCGTGTTTCGACAGACAGGTCCCGTCCACGGCCAGTACCCATTTTCTAAAGTAAACTTTCTGAAGGTTTAGAACCAGTGATGGGATTCAAATAAGTGAAACAGGTGGTTGCATTCTGTGCCAAAAAGGCCAGCTTTATTTTGTGGCTGATGCCAGGGGAAAGATTTCTGAATATGTTATGTTGTGCTGGATCATCTTGACAGGATATCAAGAACATTTCTCGCTGCCCACATGGGCACATTGGGTTAGCACCACATACATACAGCAAAATATAACAATTTTGTTGAAAAGGCACACTGATAACAGCAATTTATATGAAGAGAACATTTTGTGGCCAAGAGACACGTTTAACATGGTGGAAGTCAGGGATGTTTATGGATGGGGCAATTATGAAAAAATGAGGGGCATGATACAACAATGGGTGGAACTAGGAATTCTGCAAACTGTACAGAGAGAATTTTGGTATTTTGTTTTAAAATTTAATTTATTTTCATGTATTTTTCATGTAGTCTGTGCTACATCCTCAACTATTGAAATAGTTCCTTCCAGGATGGCCTAAATGAAGACCTGTACAACACCTAAGTGGCCCACAGGGCCCCAGGGCAATTGTACGATTGGTGCCTCTTTGCAGAAGAGGTGAAAATAGATCAACACAAGTACCAGTGCAGCCCGGTGAAACCCACCTTCAGGCCAATACCAGAAAAGAGAGCCGAGACAGCCCGGCCATCACTGACCACATTTCGTTCTAATGCATGTTTCAAGTGCGGGAAAGGGACACCGATCAGTCGACTGCTGTAGCAAGGTACCAGCCAAGAGAGGAGACCGACAATCTACCGGCAGACCTACAAAAACGACACCGTGCCCAAGAGAGCTGGCGATGGCGTTCGAGGAGACTACAACTCCTCCGAGCTCGTGGGTCGGAGGGTCGTGTTCCAGCTCCCACAAACGATGACTTTGAGGCGGCTGAGAGTGACTATGAGAACGACCCCTCAAATGCAGCAAACATGACAAACGAGCTTTTATGCTGTAATGCTTCTGTGTATAAAACAACAAACTGTATATAGAGTCATTTTGTCTAAATTTGGATCAGTTACACAAACAATAATAATGATTTTTGCTCCTTCCTATTTCATAAGAATATACAAATACCATTTACAAAGTATCTATTCTTAAAACATTGTCTTAGTCATAGCTATCAATATTCTTGTTTTGAAAGCTCAATTGATTCATAGATCATGTTCCAGTAAAATAAGATATACATTTTCAAGATCAAGCCAGAAGATGGTGCTACCTCAGCTGACAATGGTTTTATCAATTTTTGAGATGTTTTACAGACACAAAGATAGAATCACCAATGGGTATGCAGGCTAGGGTTACTGTACCACAGATATGGGAAGTAGATATTTAAGATAAATCCACTCATTTGTGTCAATGTTTAATCTCCAGAGAAAGCAAGAATAAGGAAGTGATAAAACAATATACATTTTATGAAAACTGGCTGTGTAATATGACTCGAACAGATCCAAAAACAAGAATTATTTATTTATTTATTCAATGCATATAACTATAATGTGAAAATAAGTAGAAGGATTAAAAAAGGGAAGATATTCTTTTAAAGAAAAACAGTAGGATAGCTCCAACTAGAAAAACCAGTAAATACACTGATTTTATAATACAAATTGAGAAAAATGACAAATGTTTCTTTTTAGTACCAAGGACTAGTCAAAATGTAGCATATTTAAATATAGAACTCAGTGAGAAAATTGAAGAATTCATTTCACTTGGTTTAAAAGTTTTTATTTATGAGACTAAACTTCAAATTGTATAAAAGAAATATACCAGTATTCGGGGAAAATAATCTTTATCTTAGGATGTTTATTTAAAATTATGTGTACATGATAACCTCTGGTGCAAATCAATCTACTCATTATGTTATTTGCATGCATTCAAAGGTACCTGCGTATATCAGAACTCCTGAAACAATAAATGTAACTCCACTCCCCAACTGTTTGAGATATAAAGTATTAGATGCCCATGCATTCACTTAGACCCAAGCTTTTCAACCTTATCACAGATTGTACCACTTTTAGGACATGACAGTATTTGAGTACCACCAGTGCTTAGCAAGGTGTCAAAAACTTGATGACTAAAAAAAGGGGGGGTTGGGTTTTACTGATTAGATTCATTTGTTATAGAAATGGCTGGTTTATAACATTATGGAAAAGTAAAAAGTTGAAGTTCAATGTTAATGCTTCCTTCTACTGCAACAGTGGAAGTCTGTTCTTTTTCTCTTCAACCCCTCACTTTCCCCCCATTTTTCCTCCCCACTGTGTCCTACTATTTATTTTTGTATTTTATTCTATAATCTAATAAAATACTACAAACTGTAGGAAAAAAGGAAAAAAAGTACCAGTTTTAATTTCTTTGGTGGCTGTTCCTTTGCTGAATCACTTTCCCTTTGCACTGACAAATGTATGATGAATTTATCCATGTTTATTAATATGCATCACTACCAGCTAGCTCAAACTTCGCACTTTTAAGACTTGTGGACTTCAACTCCGAGAATTCCTCAGCCATCATGGCTGGATGAAGAATTCTGAGCGTTGAAGTCCACAGGTCTTAAAGTTGCTAAGTTTGTAGACCCCCCAAGCTAGCTGGTCAGCCCTTCTTAGCATTCCTTCCACAGTGCAGTAAGAATACACCACCACCCCAATCTCTTCCCTGTACCCTTAAAGACACAGGAATCAACTGCAAAGCAAGAAAGGCTCACAAAATAAAGAAACACATAAACTGGGGGGGGGGGGTTCTTTAAACTACCTCATGCCTGTCACGTGTCACAATGTTGCAATCCAAGACTGAAAGGCTTGGCAATTGTGAAAGGCTTTAGCTTTAAAATTAAACCTGTTTACCTTCAAAGAATTTCTAAAAACCATAGACTCAAGGGGGTAAAACTAATTACATTTCTTTAAAGGGATTAAACCTACAAAAGTCAACACTTTGGACTCATTGCTGGCCTAAAATACAGACTAAAATATTCCAATAACCAAAGCACAAACTGAGCCTCTGAAGGACAAAATGCTGTAAAAACTGTACAAAAATCCTTATGGTAACCCAATCAAGCTGCCAGATGATCCAGAACTAAATAAACCCACCTCCTTTCCAACATGCCGGCTTTTCATCAGCGCTGTTTCCATTCTGGCTGGGACCTCTTCTTCTACCAACAGCTGCTGCTTCTCTGTGCATTTCCTCCCTGCCTGCTGACCTCTCCTTCTCTTTCCCTGTTGTCTTTTTCCCCCTTTCCTGCCCAAACCACTTCCTTTTATAGCCTCTCCTCTCCTCCCCCCCCCTTTTTCTTCAGTTCACCTCCAGCTCCAAACTGCTTCGGGAAGCACCAATCAGCTGGAGCCCTGCTGCCTCCTGGGGCTTCTGCTGAGCCCAGACAGTCCTGCAACTGCAGCTGCCTCTCCCTCAGGCTTGGCTTGCTTCGGCTCATTCCCCTCCCCTGCTACACTTGGCTAGCAGTCGCGTACCACCTGCCATGTGACAAAATACCACAGGTGGTATGTGTACCACCAGGTGAAAAGCCCTGCACTAGACTATAGATATCCCTTGGATCCCACTAGGTGAGTTTCATGGAATGGACCCAGAGCATGCCCCTTCTGCCAGGATGAAGAGAAATAATTGGGGAGAAGTTGTTGTCCTGCAATAATTTGGCATTATGCTACAAGAGGCTTTTTAAGTGGTAACCAGCACTTTGAATTACACATGGAAATTTATGAGGCACTAGTAAAGTGCTGCTACAGGAGTACACCAAAGTGCTTCAATAATTACTACTGTATTTCAGATCAATAGCAGCTTCTGCATGGTTTTTCAAGGTTAATCTAATGTACGGTAGTATGCAATAATCCTGCCAGGGGATGACTAGGCAATGCAGATGGATGACTCCATATAGATGTTAAATAGTAGTTGAGAAAGTGTAGAGGCCTGGGAAACCCCACAGAATAGAGACTTGGGGCACAATTTCTCCTTTATCTACCAGCACTAACTGGAAAGGGAGTGGCTGCGTGTTGCAAGAGGATTGCAAAGGGCATGCGCGGATCCCTGCAGCTCCTGGAGGCTCCGAGTGCTATTTTTACCCGCTTTAGGCCCGGGTACAGCACAGAAACGGCATTGGTCGCGCTGGTGAATGATCTCTGGTGGGCTCGGGACAGGGGTTGTTCCTCTGTCCTAGTCCTATTAGATCTCTCAGCGGCTTTTGATACCATCGACCATGGTATCTTACTGCGGCGCCTCAGGGGATTGGGAGTGGGTGGCACTGTCTTGCAGTGGTTCTCCTCCTACCTCCTGGGTTGTTCGCAGTCGGTGCTGGCAGGAGGGCAGAGGTCGGCCTCGAGGCCTCTCGTTTGTGGTGTCCCTCAGGGGTTGGGCCTCTCGCCTCTCCTGTTCAACATCTATATGAAGCCGCTGGGTGAGATCATTCATGGTTTTGGAGTGGGGTATCATCAGCATACTGATGATACCCCAGCTTTTCATCTCTACCCCAAACCACCCCAGTGATGCCCTCGATGTGATGTCCCGTTGCCTGGAGGCGGTTCGGGTCTGGATGGGGAGGAACAGGCTTCGGCTTAATCCCGACAAGACTGAGTGGTTCTACGTAATGGCATCTGGGGAAATTCAGTTCATTCCATCTTTAATCATGGGGGGTGAGGTGTTACCCCCCGTAGATAGGGCTCGCAACTTGGGTATCCTCCTTGACTCACAGCTCAGTCTGGAAGACCACGTAGGAGCTGTGGCCAGGGGGACTTTTGCCCAGGTTCGCTTGGTGCGCCAGTTGCGGCCCTATCTGGACCAGGATGCCCTGCGTACAGTCACCCATGCGCTCGTGACCTCTCCGATAGACTACTGCAATGCTCTCTACATGGGGCTGCCCTTGAGGACCACTTGGAGGCTTCAACTGGTGCAGAATGTGGCTGTGCAGGTTGTGATGGGGGTTTCCCTACACTCCCATGTAACACCTCTTCTCCGCGAGCTGCATTGGCTTCCAGTTGCCCTCTGGGTGAGATTCAAGGTGCTGGTGATGACCTATAAAGCCCTAAATGGCATGGGGCCGGATTACTTACGGGAGCACCTGCTGCCGGCGTCAACTTCCCTTCGTCCTGTGCGCTCCCACAGAGAGGGCCTCCTCAGGGTGCCGTCGGTCAGGGACTGCTGGCTGGCAGCCCCCAGGGGGAGAGCATTGGTTGTTTGAACAGGCCGGCCTGGACTAAGGGGTTGGGTTTATTTCTAACTATTTATTGTTAGGACTAAATTAATGTAATTTTACTTTTAACTTTTGTACGTTGTATTTTATTGTCCTGTACACCACACCACCCTGAGTCCTTTGGGAGAAGGGCGGTATAGAAATTCAATAAATAATAATAATAATAATAATAATAATAATAATAATAATTATTATTATTATTATTATTATTATTATTAGCGCCGCTTCTATGTGCGCATCTGCCTTGCTGCTTTAGACAGCGCTTCGGATCAGCTGCAACGCGCCGTGGAGAGGATGGTTGAAGTTTGGGGGATGGTTTATTCCCATTCATAACATGGCCACCAACCAATCACCATGTTGCCTCTCGGGAGGGCAGCGTCAGCTGCCAATGCAGTAGCGGGGAAGGCAGAAGGCAATCCCGCCCACCAGATCAGCCTGGCAGGATGGGATGGGATGGGACAGGAAACCGAGTGGCGCCAAAAACAGTGCTCGGAACCTCCAGGAGCTTGCAGGGATCCACACGCGCCCTTTGCAGTCGTCCTCCTGCAATGCGCAGCTCTCCTGTAAGTAATCCGACTCACCCAGGGCCAGGTTGGCTGTCACGGGAGGCTTGTCCTGCATGTGCGGCAGAGCTGGAGGACAGGGATGGGCCACGCCTGTAGCAATGGGCAACCTGACCCTGGGTGAGCCGGACTGCTTCAGCTGCGAGGAGCCTGGCCTAAGGTTTCCATCGCCCAGACTTCCTGAAGCTAATGGGAACTGTGGCCCACCGCAGCTGGAGAGCTTAGCTTAACCACAAAGTTGAATGCACCTGCAACATGCCTCCCCGAGCGAGGAAGCGGCGTGAGGGTGCGAGTGTATTTCTGCGGCTCATGCGCAGAATTCACACGCCTTCCCATTGGCGATCAAGGAGGCTAATCGTGGTAAATACAAATCATTTTTTGAAAAATAAAGAGATAGATTACAATATTGATGATGAATGTAAATGAAAAGGCTGTTTCCAAAGCCTTCCTCCCCCACCAAGGGAAACCCGAGTCGCCTGGTGGGATGGGGCACCAGCCAGGCTGGGCCTTGTGGTGAAAAAAATAAGATATCCTCCGAAAATAAGCCCTAATGGGTTTTTTTGCACCAAAAATAAATATAAGACCCGGGCTTATTTTTGGGGAAACACAGTACCTCTACTTGAATCCAGCTATGTATTACCTACTGGGAACCCCTAACCAGCTAAGGGAAGCATTTATCTAATATACAGCCTATTGGAGATATTTCATCCCATGCTGGCCATGATCTCTCCAAGTGACTTTATGTGGCTCTTAAATAGTCATGGAGAGAGGAACAAGGTCTGGGACACTCTATAATGAAATGGCCAAAGGCTAAATCTCTTCCACTGACCACCACTGACTGAAACTAGAAGATTCTCCAGGAAGGAGATTCACTGAGGAACAATGCTCTCTACAGTATTCCCAATCCTTACAGACGTTTTAGTATACCATGGCCAGTGGTACTGAAGAACATTGAGAAAATCAGCAGGATAACACTCATACATTCCTCCCCCTCATACTACCAGTAATTGAAAACAATCAGAAAATAAAACAGGCCTATAATAGTTATGTCTGATTCATAACATTGGGTCTAGAATTGATAAGTGCAGACTTTTCTATTTTAGCAGCCGTAAGTTCAACAAGCCTACTGCATTAAATATACAGGAGTTGGAAAGCACCTCCTTCCCCCAAATAAGTAGAGACATATTCCATACCCCCACTAGCAGAAGTTGCCTCTACTCAGTTTTTACTCTCCTCGTTGTTTTGTAGAATAATCCTTCCTGTTCAACAGAGTCCTCTACTCTCAAAATAGGTTTCAGAGGATGATGGGATGATTAGGAAGGAAAGGCGACTGTCATCAATCCTCTTCCAATATGGCCTCAAACCTTCTGTACCAAGTGGCATAGTTAAGAAAACTTATAAACAACCAAATTCTAAACCATACAAGCATAGTTTACACATTAAAAGCCACACTTAATGGGAAGCCAATTGTACCGTTATTTAATATATAAAAATAAAACAATGTATTGATATTCACAACAAAGACCTGAGAGCTAATTCTATTTAAGTCACCTTAAATCACATACATTTGGACACCCTAATACCTATTTTTAACAGAAAAAAGCCACTCAACTATATCAATGTACATAATGAAAAACACAAAATATAAAATATTTTAGGAAAATGTAGTTTTCCTTAAAGATATGTAGTATTTAATTCAAGGATCCTGTTTCTACCTACTTTTACCCAGTCTTTCTGTAACCCAGTCAAGTGATGGTTTCTGGCAACACACAATCACCCTAAGCAGATCACAAATAACCATTTACAGAATACAGTGTCCCATATACTTTCTCCAGGAAATACAAAGTTTTATCAGGAGTTTTACCCAAATATCATTATATCATTAGCCTCTTCCCCAGGGAATAGGCTGGCTTGAACCGTGCCGCTAAACAGCATTTGGTACATACATTACGTGTGCTTGAGCCTTAAAAATTAGTTCTGTCACTGAGAAGGTTGCTTTTTTATTTACTCTTTTTTTTCTGGTCTTTTTCTTCTCAGGTATTAAGTAGATAACTCAACTACCTGTCTTTATCTATAGTCCCACAATATGATTGGATAAAGTTAATGTAACTTTTCCTTGTTGGGGTTCCTAGTTTAATTTGCTTCTTGACCTACTTAACTTTATTATAAAAACAAGGCCACAACAGCGTGCAGTAAATAGTAAAAACATATATACAGTACACATACTTGTGCCTCTGAGACTTGTTCTGTATGACATTGTTTCTCAATGTTCAGAGAAAGTAATCTGTTCTCTTAGAAAGCATGCATTTATTTGTCAGTATATTTATATGAAGAAAAGATATGGCTTGCTCCAGCTTCACAGTGCAAGTAAGATGGATTCAGAGGTGACTTGGGGTTCACTAAATTTGAAAGCCAGCACATCACAGGAAGAATGTTTAGCTTGCTTTCTGATGGTTTCCATCTGTGACATCATCAGATTTCAAGGCATATTCAAATAAAGAAAAGTGTCCCGGAATAAAATCAGGTCTAGTTGCACTTCCACATTCCCTTAGAACACACAATATAGTATCCTAGTTTTGTAGAATGATCTTTTTGTTTCCTGAAACAAAACTACTTTCCATTTGTGGAACATGTTCAATTTATAAGAATCATTTCTTTCAAGAATTATCAAGTGCCAAATATTTTACAAAAACATGCTTTTGGTGTCCATAAATAGCTTTTTCTTCACTGAAGAAAAATCAGGTTGTCAGTCTTATCAAGATTGTTCCTGCAGTTAACTTTTGAAAAAGCACATAATTTTAACTAGCCCATTTTGAAACATTACTGTTTAGTTTCAGATTGTATTGTTTCACATTACAATTTAGGAGTCCAAAAGCAATGTCCGCTTGGATTCAGAAACACACACAAACACCCACCTCCTTCTAATCACATATGACATTTTTTTAATAATTTCCATTTCGATGCAGTCTTTACCCTCAAGTCTTCATAAAAGCACATATATTTATATTTTCTATTGAAGAAGAGGAACAGGTAAGGGCACAATATTTACATATACTGTAATTTTCTGTGCACTTAAGCAAGTTAAATAACACTGCTTTCCTGTTTTCCATATTCTGGCTACAGAATTCTTTCATAGAAAAGCAAATAGGCTTGTGAATTTAATACTCTTGATTCTGGGACTGCTTGTACGTAGGTATCACTGACATATACCCACTGCCCTACAGCTGATCCCGGTGATTCTTTTAAACCTGCAATGCAAACAGACACATACACCAGTGTTCATTAGCTGTAAAATCAACAAATAAGAGAAGTACAATCAAGCTAAGGAAACAATTAGGACTCAGAAGCAAGTATCTCACTCTGAAACATTTACAACTTTGTTTTTAGGATCTTGGCTCTGTTCTTTTGAAACTTTACTGAAAGTTGCTTGAGAAAGACCCTGTGAAACAAGGAAACCACATATGGTAGTACCACCCATACTGTGGATTGGAACAAGCAAGAGTATTTGAAAGAGACTAAAGTGGTTCTTTTAACAATGAGGTTACTTTTTATATTCTACAATCAATGTGTGCTTGAGCAAGGAGGCAATAGCTTTTAAGGCTGGGGAAAAACTGATACCGTATAGTATATCAAATCTAGACTATATAAAAAGTACATTTTTCTAATACATGACCTCTTGAGAGTCACCAGCCTCACCTGATTGCTTAAATTCATGTCCCCCTCATGCCAAAATTAAAATCATATTAACTGATATTACCCATGCAATGTAAAGGAAACAGTTTTCTGCATTTATTAGCATTTGTGACAACATTTGGGGGGGAACCATGCAAATGAAAATATAATAACTATTATGGCTTGATCCTTCTTTCATTGGGAAAAATAATTGGGCTTGATGTCATAAAAAGAATGCTTAGTTGACTTCCGGGTTGGACGTTGTGGCATTATGGGCGCAGAAAAATGGGGCTCCATTTTCCACATCCGATTTCACTCTGCTGGGGACCCTAAAAAGAGTCTAAAGTTGCCCTGGAGAGGTGACAAAAAAGGAGGGGACCCTTGTTGATCAAGGAGGGGTGGCAGCCCTTCTGTTTGATCCAAGGAAGCCCTCCAAACTGGCAGGAGAAAGACCGGCCACATTTATGTGGTCAGCCAGAAGCTACCGACAACTCAAGATAAGCACTAATTAGCAACTTTTGAACAATGCGGATGGAACTGGGTGAGAACGTAATCCTCTCCTTATAACTTTAAAATCTTTTCCTGGAAAAAGGCTTCGTCTCAATAATGCCAAGACTGAGTGGCTGTGCATACCGGCATCTCGGGTTCGCCAGGCTGTTCCATCATTAATGATGGGGGGTGAGGTGTTACCCCCCGTCGATAGGGCTTGCAACTTGGGCGTCCTCTTGGATTCACGGCTCAGCTTTGAAGACCATATAGGAGCCGTGACCAGGGGGGCTTTTGCCCAGGTTCGCCTGGTGCACCAGCTGCAGCCCTATCTGGACCGAGATGCCCTATGCACAGTCACCCATGCGCTCGTGACCTCCCGGCTAGACTACTGCAACGCTCTCTACATGGGGCTGCCCTTGAGGACCACTCAGAGGCTTCAACTGGTGCAGAATGCAGCCGCACGAGTTGTGATGGGAGTTTCCCGATACTCCCATGTAATACCTCTTCTCCGCGAGCTGCATTGGCTTCCGGTTGCCCTCCGGATGAGATTCAAGGTGCTGGTAATGACCTATAAAGCCCTAAATGGCTTGGGTCCGGATTATCTAAGGGAACACCTGCTGCCGGCATCAACTTCCCATCGTCCTGTGCGCTCCCACAGGGAGGGCCTTCTCAGGGTACCGCCGGTTAAGGAATGCCAGTGGGTTATTCCCAGGGGAAAAGGGTTCTCTGTGGGCGCGCCGGCCCTATGGAACCAACTTCCCATGGAACTTAGGACTGCCCCCGACCTTCGTTCATTTCACCGGGACCTGAAAACCTGGCTCTTCAAGCTGTCTGGCCCAGACTGAGGGGTTTTAATTTTTAATTGGGTTTTAGTTTTAAATTTCAGGGACTTGAATTAATTAATTGTTTTAACTGATTTTAATTTTGTATGTTATGCTTTTAATTTTCCCTGTAAACCGCCCTGAGTCCTATGGGAATAGGGTGGTATATAAATTTAATAAATAAATAAATATACAGAAACAGAGGAAGAAATACTTGGTGATCAAAATGCACTGATTTGCAAAGTTATTTGGCAAAGTAAGAAAGCTAGAGTAAGACTGAAGAAAGTAGAGGTCCTGAATAATTAGATGAGGTGTTATATTATCTAATAGATGTTTGAATATGGTTAAAAGAATAGATAATTGTTAGAAATAAAAGGACCATTATAAATTTGAAGGATGTGATTTGTAACTAGGATAACATAACTTTTTATAAGATGGGAAATATGAAAATATCAAAAGGACTGGTATAAGGGAAGCTTTTGGTTACCCAAATGTAATTAATTATGAGAAAAATGAAAACTGATTAAGTTATTTTGAATATTGATGGGAAATTAAAAAAATTTAAAAAGAGAAAAAACAGGATACGGATTGAATAAGGGAATTTTCTTTGCATATACATTTGATATGTTTTGGCCAGAGAAGATATTACAAACTGACATGATTGACACTTACTGATACTATATATAACATTGGAAACATGTGATACTTATATTTAACTGTATAGGTATTAATAGCAGTAAGAATTGTATTTGCTAGTGTGGAAAAACTATTATTATTGGAGGAAGAGAGGACCAGGGAAATACTGGATGGTCTAGTATTGGATATTTTAAGTGAAAGTTAATGACAAAGGAACCCAGACACTGTGTTGTTTATTAACTACGGTACTTATGATTGTAAAACTTGAAATTAATAAAATATTTATATATAAAAAAAAGAATATAAAAAGAATGCTTAGCTGTATGTTGTTCATGAACTGAATTTTTAAAGCAAAGTGATGTTTCTAAAAAAATAAATACACAGAGGTGATCCTTGACTTACAACCATTCATTCAGTGACCATTCAAAATTACAGTGGCACTGAAAATAATACTGTCCTTGCATTTATGACCATAGCAGCATACACTGGTCACATAATCAAAATTCAGGCACTTGGTAACCAGCTTGTATTTATGATGACTGCAATGTCTTGGAGTCATGTGATCACCACTTCCAACTTTCCCAGCTGGCTTCCGACAAGCAAAGTCAGTGCAGGAAGTCAGATTCACTTAACGGCCACATGATTCACTTAAACAAATGCAAGTCAGATTCACTTAGCTGGAGCAAAATAGGTCATGAAATTGGGTGCCACTCACTTAAAAAACTGTCTTGCTGATCCCAACTGTGGTCGTGACCACCTATATACACAACGCAGAAGGTATATATTTTTTTATCTAATCACACAGTTTTGTTTAGATACCTACCTTGAACATTTTTATTGCTAGAATTGTGCTCCAAATGTTTTTTGGACGATGATCGGATTTTTACATAAGCTGCATAATGACCTCCCCGCATTGAGCCATTATGCTCTACTATTCCATAAAGGGCATAGAGGACCTTCCCACCATCAGCCACATTCTAGGAAAGGAAGGAAGGAAGTGAGGGCCACGCAGTATGGACTTTGTAATATTTTCAATATGGGTTTTGTAATGCTGTTGCACTGGCTAACTAACATGGTTTCTCTTATATTTTAATTTGCCTTATTTCTCTCTTTCTTTCTCTTTTAAATGTATTGTTAATAATTAGCCATAAGTCTAACCTAGCAAGAAGAATGTAAAGGTTTTATTGTAGAAACTAGGACTGGCCAACTGTTTGATACACGTTAAATAAATGCAATTTTATTTTTTTTAAAAAAACAGCGAGTTTATTCTAATTTCAGGTAGCAAAAGTTATTTTCAGCTAATGTTAAAGCTTGGTTTAACAGCATGATCTTGTGTTGTACAAGAATCTGACTGAAATATATGACTAAAAATGTTTGACTTCTGTAAGAAGAAAGTTTCCACTGAAACGTTAACAATTTTGCTTCAAACACAATCTGACATTATGTTTTTATTATGTCTTACCTTGCAAAAGGCAGAACAAAATGGAGCCAAGTCCAAAACAAGTGGGAAATCTACATGCCGATTTACTTTTCGTAAGCTCATGCCAGCCTTAAGAAGAAATTGAAAATATTTGTAGAATTTGAATTTAATGCATAAATATTTGAAATATTACATTTTAAAATAAATAAATCAATAGTTACTATGAGTGATCTACAAAACAAATGATCTTATAGAGCTACAATATACAACCTAAAATATCATCTTGCTTTGTTATCACACCAGTCCAGGACAAATTAAACATAGAATATTTAGGAATCAAGAGCAAAATCTGAACATTCATGCCCTATTTGAAACATATTATTAAGGTAGGAGTCAAGTAGTGCTGAAACAAAACTTGACCCATTTATTTTTTTTCTTTTAACAGAAAATATACTATATTATTTTGCAAAAGTATTGGAAAGACAACAAACTCTGAATATAACCTATATATAAGCTGCTCAGTGAAAACGGTAAAATTCTAGTGTGCAACAAAGACCACTTTGTTTTTGCAAATCTTCCACCACTCTTAGACAACTTCTGAAAATGAACCACACAAATATTTAATGTAGCTCTAATAAAAAAAACCTCCTGTCTATTAATTTTTTTTGGGGGGGACCCATCTGTTTCAGGGCATTACCTGATGAAATCTTTTGAGATGGAGGATCAGAATAGCAGGAACCAAAGAAATCAGCAGCTGCTTCCTAGCATTTGTATAGACACCTTCTGTCTTCTTATCTATAAAAAAATACATCATTTATAAGGAAAAGGGTCTGAAAATACATGAAAAACACATCATTTACAAGGCAGAGCATAGAGATGGAGATGGAGATAGAGACAGAGATGATAGAAATAGAGAGAGATGATAAGAGATAGAAACAGATGTTCCAACAATATATCCTGGTCAACAGTATCACAAGCCACTGAAAGAGCCAGTAGGATTAACCAGGGCTTTCCTTGTCATTCTATATGTACAGGCCAACCAACAGGCAACTCCATGGCTAAACTCAAGACTGTTTTAAAAAAAACCTTTGAATGAGTAGTATCACTACCTTCTCCATCAGCTTAGCTGAGTGTGGAATACTGGATATCACCCAACAATCATTAAAACTGAAAAAGCTGTAATTCCCTCAGCAACAGCTTCACTCTTTACTTCTATCTGCAAGAAGGAAGCAACAATCTGATCATTGGCCGAATAGTTGTTTTTTTTAATAGGGCCCTCAATGACAACTGGAGAAGAGTTTCAACTGGCTCCAACAGATTCAAGAACATTCCCCTATTCTTCAGGAGATAAACTACAAATCTGCCTCAAAAGGATGCTGCTGGGTGGTTCAGCAGGTACCCTTGGTTCAAAGGGCCATCAAAGCCAGCAATGAACTTGAACAATCTTACCTGCAAAGAATCAATGAACAGTTAACCTCTAGGTGAATTTACACAAGGTCTTTGAAATGGATTCCCCAATTCACTTTTAAAGCAGATAGAATAGATTAGAACAGGGGTGTCAAACTCGCAACGTCACATGACGTGCTGCAACGTATCACAACTTTTTCTCCATTGCCGGCAATGGGGTAGGCACGGTTTCAGCATGACGTATCCAGCCCGCGGGGCCAGCAGTTTGACACCCCTGGATTAAAACATGGGGAGGGCGCGGCTTTCCAAGACACACCAATACCACTCTTGAAGGAGCATGTCCTTGAATCACAAGGATTTATTATTATTATTATTATTATTATTATTATTATTATTATTATTATTATTATTACCAGCTACCTGCGGAATTTGCTTTTTTCTGGTTTCCATGCTTCTGATCTGTACAGCTTTCACACAGCAGCTTATTGTTTCCCATTAGCAGCTCCACGGAGGTAAACTGATAGAGGCACGACTGAACCGAACACTCCTTAGAGCTTGTTACGTAACTCTGAGAAAGAGTCTGGAAAGCATTTTGAGGGTTTTGGCCCTCTGTTGAAAAGGCAGTGCTCTTCGACAGGCTGGAAAAAGTGTTGAGAGGGCCTTCACTCTCAATGGCTGTGCTTCCAAAGTGAAATTTTGACAAGGCACTAGTAAGTGCCTCCGTACTGCTATTGCTTGATTTGCTGTATTGCATTTTAGCATTTGCAGGCAAGTGTCTGTGTCCCTCTGTGCACGAATCAGGAGCGGGGCAAGTTTTATTGGCCGTAATTTGCTTCGAAGTGTTTTCACTTTCAGAAGCCTCGCTATCGGCATCAATGCTACTTTCAGAACGGCTGACTTCTTTCTCACTGCCTTCAGCCTGACTTCCACTTCCTGGAGAGTCCAGAAGGGTACCGCTGTCTCTTGCACACGAAGTATTGGCTGTGTCTTCTATTTTAGAGTTTCTGATTTTTCCAGGCAGGATAAAAGGGCTCGTTTCTTCTTCACCAGATTGGTTGGCAAGTCGTCTTTCGTGGTTTACCTGGTTCTGCCAAGTCGTCATCGAAGTGTTAAAGGAAAAAAAAAGGGTGGGGAACACCACCACATTATTCAAATCCCATAGAAGCACTGCTTTACACATGTATAAATATGTAGGTGTATCTAGAAACCGGGCCTTCTACACGCTTAGATTTTGGAGTTCAGATTGGTAGTCCAAGCAGGGATGGTACCAAGTGGTTGGGAAGAAGAGTTTGGGCATGTGCTCTCTGTTGCTTGGAAAACGTGAAATCCTACCCATTTTATAAAAATGCATAACTTTATTTTATATTGCACATGAATTAAACTTCTGGCTCATTCGGATTTATATTAGATATAATTGTTAGGAAGTCAATACGATTCGGTCTCTTCAGCCAATTTTTGTTTTATTATTTGCAAAACCTGTGGTAACTAATCATAGTGATTATTTCAGTTATTGTTTCTTTTCATTTATTTTTAACATTTCACATGTCTTAATTTCTATTTTCGGGTAAGTGTAATTTTGGTCACTGGCCTTCATAAAAGACTGACTGACCTTCTTTTAGACCTTTCTTGTATTCAAGCTAGTTTTTAATTCAATGATGTCCAGCTGAAGTTTTATTTTGCTGTCTATTGTTGACCTTCTAATGGCACATTTGTTATTTCCTTTGGAAATATGTCCTTTGCTATGTTCTGCTTTTATTGCAAGAGCTTGCTTTTTACTATTTAACGTAGTTTGTGTGTGTAGAATATATATATTCTAATAATTTGTATTATTAGAATTCTTCTATTTACTTTTTGGCATATTTGATTCTTCATATACATTGCTGCCTGCCAGCAGTTCAGCAGTTTGATTCTCACTGGCTCAGGTTTGACTCAGCCTTCCACCCTTCCAAAGTCGCTAAAATGAGGACCCAGATTACTGGGGGCAATTTGCTAAATCTGTAAACTGCTTAAAGAGATATATATAAGTCTAAGTGCTATCACTATTGTCATTTATTTTGAATTCTATTACTGTCCTTTTCTGTTTGGCAATGTTTTTTTTTAAAAAAAGCAATATCCAAAATGCTTTCCTCAGGGATAAATATTTTACTAAGGCAAAGGATGAGATTCACACCACATGATGAAGAACAATTATCATATGTACTGTATACAGCTGATCCATTATTTTTTTACCAAATGCAGATAGGCACAAAAAGAGAGGAGTATCTCAGGAGGCCCGAAAATGAAAAGAGGAAAAGGAAGAAGAGGAGGAAGAGGAAGAAGAGGAGGAGGAGGAGGTAGTGTGATGCTGAGCTCCTTGCAAAGTCCAATTTACAGATTGCCTTCAAATCTTCTAATATGTTATGACATTTCTTCAAGGTACTTTGGATGTCTAAATTAGAAACATTACATTTAATTTTAGGATTTCATAATTTTGAGAATATAATTCCTACATTAAAAATGAAACCAAATGCTTCAAGTGCAATACTGCATAGGGTCCATTTTAAAATCTTCTGTAGCTTTAAAGTTTTAACTCTCCACAAATTAAAAAGAGATAAGATGACATCTTTTTCTTCTGATTAATTCCTGATCCACCATATTTCATGGAAGAGTCTTTCTTAAAGGAAGGCCATTTTTTACTGGGTTTGTTATAGCCAATTTGAAACTATAATGAAAACTAATATGTACGACATAAATAAAAGAGTAATTTAAAAAGTTCATGGTGGAATTCCATTACTGGTGTTTTTTATTTTTGAATTTTAGGTTTGGCAATGAGAAATTTAAAAACTGCTATTCAATTCAGTACATTACTGAATTAATTATTTTGTTTGTTTGTTATTAAATTTATTTGCCACCCATTTTGAATGGCCTTATTTTTTATAAACTTACTTAGAAACTTAGGAAATAAGTATCAGTCATGATTACTATCATACATTGTGCTAAACCATGGTTTATTTTAGACATAATAGTCAGGTAACCCAAGTTTCTCTTGAAGATGAACAAATTATCATACTGTAGTTTCTATGGCCTGTTCCTGATTTATTTTCCTTCGTTCTTTAGCTGGTCTTTAGCTGCACTATGGATTGATTAAAGGGTTGGGCAAAATGCAACCCATTAACCAAGAAACTACAAAAAACCCAAGCACATTCACTGGCACAATATTTTTGGCATCTTTTTAATTTATTTATTAAGTTAAACCAAATATCAACCACATTATCGCTTACTCTGTTTGTAATATTGTAAAATGTTTATGTCTGAAGGGACCAAAAAGCCTGAATAAGAAACTATTCAAATGAAAGGAAATCTACATAATTATGAGATGACAGAAATTTAAACAGAGCATTTACACACATACAGAAAACCATTTAGTTTTAGTCTTTGTGTAAATAGTTGAAGTTAACACATAAATTACTTTAAATTGATAAAGCCTCTTGATCTTGTTAGAACCTGCAAACTTCATATGTTTATAATTGATGCTGCCATTTATAACCAATGTGCAGAATGTGGAAACTAAAATTTGATAATGAATAAACAAACAGCTTCTGAATTTATGGAAGTTCTTTTCAAAAGATTTTAAATGATACTGTTTAAAATCATTTTTCAGCAAGGTTCCCAAATCAGATTTGAATGTTTGTCTTCAAGTACCTATATTTTAAATTATCATTTTAAGATATCTTCAGTCTCTTCATACTTATATATAATCTTATATATAGGTAACAGCGTTCCGTGCGCCTTTGGCGTCTAGTCATGCCGGCCACATGACCACGGAGACGTCCTCGGACAAGCGCTGGCTCTTTGGCTTTGAAACAGAGATGAGCAGCGGCCCCTAGAGTCGGAAACGACTAGCACGCATGTGCGGGGGAACCTTTACCTTTACCTTTTATCAGTGCTTTTTTTGTAAAAGAAAAAGGTGCCGGAACTCACACATGTCATACAACCCGGCTTGCCTACCCTACAAGGTTCCATCCAAAAAAGGTGCCGGAACTCCGTTCTGAGCGTTCTATGAGAAAAAAAGCCCTGCCTTTTATATATATCTGTCACAATCATTTCTTTTATTAAAATCTTTCAATTAATCAATGCAGTACTAAGTTTCTGAAAAAAGTGATCAAAGTACATCCAAACACTTGGGACCTAAAATTACAAATTAAAAATATGTTACTCCAGATTTTTAGAGAGAACATTAACATTTATGTGAAAAACATCTGAATTCACTTACAATTGTCCATACTGGCTTATTCTTACCTTATCCTTTGTTAATGAACATTTTCTAGATAATTTTGATTGCTGATTAGTCAGAACTCTTACAGAAGAACAGCTGAATCGATCAATATCTGCTTCTTGTATTTGTTTACCTTTGCTTGTCCTTCCCAAACAAACAGGTTTTGAGATCTAGAAAAATCAAGATGGGTTATTAGGGTGCAGAAAATCATCTAAGACATTTTTAACCAGAATTGGAGTTCACAGATAGCATGAGTTAAAAATTGTAATGTCTGAGTTTACACAGTAATCTAGTCTAAACCAAAACCAAGCCAGTTTTAAAGTGATATATGACACCAGCTATAATTTCTATGAGTAACAATATATTCTTCTTCTTTTCTTCATCCTAAATTGGCTGAATTCTTTATATCAACTGGCACAAAGAAGACTTCTGACAATTAAAATGAAGGCTTTATTGAACAAGAACTTTCTTACCCTTTCTTCTATTATAGGAAGAGAAAGATCAATGAAGGGTTCTTTTACTGTGGAAATCTTAAAACACAAAAAAATGAAAATGGCAAGTGAATATACACATCTTCTGGATTCCCCCATACATACAAAGTTATACAGTAAACACATTTTATTAGGCATTAGAATACTTTACAAAAATTGAAGAACTGGGATTTGGAAATGGAAAAAAAAAATCCCTACTGTACAGGTAGTATTTAATGAGCACAACTGGGATTAGCAACTGTGTTGCTAAGCAATATAGCCATTGTGAGATACCACATGAAAGCAAATGGGCTTACAGCCTACATGCACTGTGGTTGTTAAGCAAATCACCTGTGGACATCACATGATCACAGCTTGCAATTTTACTGCCAGCTTCTCCGTTGACTCGGCTTCTTGGTAGCCAGCTGTGAGGCATGCAAATGGCAATCACATGACTGTGGGACACTGCGACAGATTCTATTCTGTGTGCTTTGCTGTTTAATAGCTTTATAAAAGAGTAGCACTTAGCAACAGCACTTAGACTTATATACCACTTCACAGTACTTTACAGCCCTCTCTAAGCAGTTTACAGAATCAGCATATTGCCCTCGACAATCTGAGTCCTCATTTTACCGACCTCATAAGGATGGAAGGCTGAGTCAACCTTGAGCCGGTAAGTAACTCTTTATGCATGCAAAACAGTTTTCATGTACCTTTACACAGATAAGACACATTAAAACGCACCGGAAGTATTATAAAATACAGTATCCTATTACAACAGAGAACAGAGATTCCTTTAGAACAGAGGTCCCCAACCTTTAGGGCACCAGGGACCAGTTCCGCAGAGAGAGGTTTTTCCACAGAACAGAGTGTGTGTGGTTTTTTGTGCTGCTTGCATCCCGCAGATGGGGCTTTGATTGTTTGTGCAGACCGGCTGCTGGCACGCCGTGGCCCAGTACTGGGCCACGGACCGGGAGTTGGGGACTCCTGCTTTAGAATATTTTGTTGAATTCTACAAGCACGGACACATAATTTGACTATTTTAAAGGTGGTTTCAGGATGTTGTCCACTAAAAGCAAAGAAAAACAACAAACTTCTATATACGTCTAATAGTAGTATCAAACCTCTTGACCACAATGTACAAGATCTGCTTTAATACCAGGAAAAAAGGAACAGGATAAAGAATCTTGGAAACTGAAAATATGCAATCCTCATTGCTTATGAATTCAGAAATACAGACACATTAGGGCAGACATGTCAAACACAAGGCCCGGGAGCCGGAGCCGGCCCGTGAAGTGGTTTCATGTGGCCGGCGAAGCCATCCTGGAAACAGTGAGGGAACGCCCCCCCCCATTGCCTTGGCCCTGGCCCAGAGACCCTCCTTCTGCCAGAGACCCTCAGATCTGTCCCACTCCTGCCCAGGCCCCCATAGGCACCCTTGATGCGAACGATGTAGAGCTAGCCACGCCCACCCAGTAGGCCATACGCACTCTAGCCACGCCCACCCGGCCCCCTGAGGGCAACCGCAATGCTGATGCGGCCCTCAATGAAATTGAGTTTGACACCCCTGCATTAGGGGAAAACAACCCCCACATAATTATGAACTGTTCATTATCGCCAATGTAAGTTATAGAAACTATTAAAAGATGATTCCTCATAGGTATCAACAAATATATTTAAATCAGTACTATTCATAAAAAATACTTCTTTAAAATAGTTAATTATTCCCCAATTACATAACTATATATTCAGCTAATGTCTCTTGACCGACAGAAAGTTTCTGCTATCAGTTAGAAGCAGAGGGGGAAGAGATCATTTTCAGTTATTTCCCCTCTTTCTGCTCTGATGGATTGGCAGCTCTTTAAAAAGAACTGTGGAAGGCAGTGAGGCCAAAGTGCAGTTATCAAAATTGTCATTCCTTCCTTAATGCATAAACTTCTACTGCAGGGGTGTCAAACTCAATTTCATTAAGGGCCGCATCAGCATTGCAGTTGCCCTCAGGGGGCCGGGTGGGTGTGGCCTGGGTGGGCGTGGCCTACTGGGTGGGTGTGGCTAAAGTGCGTATGGCCTACTGGGTGGGCATGGCCAGCTCTACGTCGTTCGCATCAAGGGTGCCTATGAGGGCCTGGGCATGAGTGGGACAGATCTGAGGGTCTCTGGCAAGAGGAGGGTCTCTGGGCCAGGGCCAAGGCAGTGGGGGCCGTTCCCTCACTGTTTCCAGGATGGCTTTGCGGGCCACATGAAACCACTTCGCGGGCCAGATCTGGCCCCCGGGCCTTGTGTTTGACATGTCTGGTCTACTGGATCACAGAATTTCCCTTCAGCAGAGACACCAACTGAAGCAAACTATGAAACAAGGCCAAGGGTACTTGGCTGGTAGAATCAGGCACCAAGCAACTGAGTTGTCTCTCATCTTAGAAACTAGAATACCAAAGTCCACACCCTGGTAGGAGGCCCACGTTGCCTAGAGTTGCTTTTCTTCCTTATTACTGTGACTTGCTCACTTGCTTTTTTTCAAGCAATTGAAATAGGCAGTGAACAAAGAAAAATAGATGTAATTTTTTTTGGGGGGAGGAGGCCTTTTCATCCGCCCGTCAAGCAAAGACGATAGGATGGAGAAGCAAGTGAATGGACAGCAGCAACTATGGTGGGGAGACGAACCAACCAGGACCGTCCTGAAGACCTGACAAGTCTTATACCAGTATCTGAGGCAGCCTATTGACTTCTGTGGTGTGCCTCCATCCCCTGCTCAAGCTGCAGCCTACAACTCAAGTGTTGGCCTGCATGCACTAATAAATATTTCAGGAAAAAAACATTCTTTCTCTTTATATATTAGTATTTTCCATAACTGGTATTCTTAGATCTACGCTGATTGTAAGAAAAACATTTCTTTTTCTCTCCAAGTAAAGCAAATACTTGACCAATTGGAGAGCTGGAAGATCAAGTTGAACTTAGTGAATTGATTTCTATAATATTTAAGACGTCACTCCACATTGTCACGACAATATCAGAAATTAGCCTACCATTATCCAAATGTTTATTCAACACCCTTCTTATCGAATCATATCAAATTCCATAATACTTACGTTTTCACATTCCTCACACATGATAGTGCTGGTCAATTCACCCACAAAAATCCTGTCTATGAAATTCATCTTCACACCCTCTCTTCCATATGCTGGGGGGGGAAAAGAACTTCTTCAAAAATTGTGCATCTCTCTTCTAAATTTAGCAGAATTGATTCTTGGATTTATTTCAGAAAATATACACCCCAAATAAGTTATAGCTTGCATCCATCAGCAGGAAAAATATATACTGGTAATATATCATACCAAAACTGCAAATGCTTGGGTGGCCACCAGATGGCAATAAGAGGAAAGAGGTCACTGGATGTTTGCATCCAGATACAGTTTGTTTATAAAAATGAGTAATCTATAACTGCATTCAGTTTTGGTTTTTATTTCTGATAATTAGATAAAGATATATCCTTTGTATTTCACAAGGAATGTGGCAGATATTTTATTATGTTGTGTGATGCATCAGTAAATTCCAGTATTTTTTACTTTTCCCCCTTAATATAATTTTAGAAACTTCAAAGAATATGGGTTTCCGTATCTTTAACTAATTATGTCAACTTTACTCATTAACCAGCTGAGAAGCACAACTATTTTCCTTGAGATGACATAGCTGTTTTATCAGCAGAAAATAATCCCTCCAACTCCTTACATACCATGATTTTTATACATTCTGCAGCTAAATGTGCCCGAATGCTTCCAGGTTAATATGTTCAGGGCTATAGTCTTCTATTTATATATCTACATATCTGAAATCTTTTTTATGTGCCCATCAAGTTGCCAACTTTTCAGCTTTTCTAATTTTCTAGCCAAAAGAAAAGTAGTGCCTCAGGGTACAATCCTAGTTACCTTCTCAGAAATCAGTGAAACATTTGCCTAGATAAGCGTGGACAGACTCTGCAGTCTTCTACTCGTGTACACTTCTTCCCTCCTCAATTACTGATCAAGTACTTCAGCATGCAGCTTAAATATATTACCTCTGTTATACAATGTTCTGCCTCCTAGTGAAAATGCTAGGCTATCCATTTTTATGAAGTCTATTAGAGAACAATCTGATTGTCTCTATCAGAGAATCAGGCCATTATATGGATAAAGCATCCTGATCCAACAAGTGTTTCACATCATCACTAGGTGGCGCCAGAATAACAGACGCAAACTCTAGTTAGTATATATCAAAAGATTTCTTTCAATCTGACTTAAATTCCTGGTGATTCCACGATGGGGTCAGTTATCTTAATAACAATACAGAAGTCATTTGCTTCTGCCACTTTCTGGGATATTTACTCAATCTCTCAGTTAATGAACCCTCTTATGTGGTTTTAAGGGATGCGGTGGCTCAGTGGGTTAGGACGCTGAGCTTGTTGATCAAATGGTCGGCAGTTTGGCGGGTTGAATCCCAAGTGCCGCGTAACAGAGTGAGTGCCTGCTACTCGTCTCAGCTTCTGCCAACCTAGCAGTTCAAAAGCACGTAAAAAATGCAAGTAGAAAAATAGGGACCACTACGGTGGGAAGGTAACAGCGTTCCATGTGCCTTTGGCGTCTAGTCATGCCGGCCACATGACCACGGAGACGTCCTCGGACAAGCGCTGGCTCTTCAGCTTTGAAATGGAGATGAGCACCGGCCCCTAGAGTCGGAAACGACTAGCACGCATGTGCGGGGGAACCTTTACCTTTACCTATGTGGTTTACCATCCAACAACAAATTATATCCAAATAAAACCAGGTCAGCTTCCAAGTCTAGTTAATGTATGCACATATGTATACACAGAGATAGACACACATATGACTTTGGAACTCAGTGTTGTTTACAAATGAATTTGCCTTTTAGACAATACTATAAAAATAACTCATTTGCGGAATAAGAGAACTCTATGAAATAACACAGGTAAATTCTGCCGAAAGAGAGCATACCTTTGACTTTTCTTTTGGTTTCTTCATCCGCTGTTTTAGTTGTTGGATTATTAAATGCTTTTAAGATTGCAGCTTGTATGCGCTGTAACACAGATATTTAGCACATTTTTATTAAAGTTTGCAGTTTTAGCTTTTTAAAAAAATTAAATGGTCTACTTAGACGGAAGGAATAGTATAGAATCTGGAAAGAACCTTGGAGGTCTTCTAGTCCAGCCCCCTGCTCAAGCAGGAGAACCTACACTATCTGAGACAAGTGACTGTCTAGTTTCTTCTTAAAGGAGTTACTCTTCTTTCAAACACATAGACTTATATTAATGACAGGGTTTGAAATTCAGTCTCAGTCTTTCACTATAAGACCTCTACTTTTCCATATTCTTTTATTTAATTAATCTTAGTTATTTTTATACTTCCTCTTCCTTAAAGCCGAGTCAAAGGAGTTGCAAAATGAGTGCAACACTACGAAACATATAACAGCTATTAAGAACAGCTATGATAAAATACGGTTATGGAACAAATTAAATATATATTATCGGCAATAATTCAATCAGAAAACAACACACACACACACACACTTGTTTTTCAAAAATCTTAAGAGGTTTGCTGGATGGGTAGCGCAACAGAAGTTTTAATGTGGTATCTGGAGCTAAAAATAAGTCCAAATATTGGGCAGGGAAAATATTGGGCAAGAACAAAATTTACACCTGGATAATTTTGAGATTAAAATATATTAATGTAACATTCAGGATGGACATCATTAAACAATCCATACAAAAAGTTTTAACATTAAAATGTATGTTACAAGTCGGCTGTGATTATTGCAGAGACCTCTGTGCTTGCAATTAAATCATACATGACTGCATTTTAAAAATAGGTCTCTCTAAAGTGATTTCTCATTTCTGTGAATAAAATGTGTCACTATCACCATCAGAAAACCTAGAAAAAATACAATCAAGAAACAGATGAAGGGTACCTCCTTATATATTACTGGTTTAATGGTATAAGTTTCTACTTCACAAATATTTGCCCTAACTATTAATTCCCAATGCCTCAAAGACTTTTTCTGATCATCTTAAATCCAACAACATATTAAAAAGAATCTGTCCATGAAACTAAATAAATAACTCATCAAGATGATATCATAAACAAATTTGCAAGCAAAAGGAACTCTCTTTTTATTGAAATGACCACGTTGAGCCATTTATTTAGTTCAAACAGTCTTTTAAGGGTTTGAGTGCATCAGACATTAATCAATTAACAAGTAATGGTGTGAAACACTTCCAGTATGCAACACTGGAATAAGAGGACTGCATGCAACTTCACCGGGATTACTGACTTTTTGAAAAATAGTTATAAGTATTAATTTATCTAAACACTATATTTATAATAATTGAGGACAAAGCAATTACAAATACAAGTCCATCAATAGGACATATCACTAAGAGAACTGTCTCAAAATACAGATTAAGTCAGGGTTTCCCAACCTTAGGAACTTGAAGATGCGTGGACTTCAACTCCCAGAATTCCCCAGCCAGCATAGCTGGCTGGGGAATTCTGGGAGTTGAAGTCCACGCATCTTCAAGTTCCTAAGGTTGGAAAACGCTGGATTAAGTACCGGTAACCACAAATCCTTCTGTGGCTCTAAACTATGAAGATTTAATTTTATCAAAATGCTTATTATTTCTACTTGGTTGTTTATGATTGAAAACAGTTCTTATTAAAAAAAACCTCTACAAGCTACAAAAAATACCTTTCTTAATTACTTGTGAAGAAATATAGATAACTCAGAGAGATGGGATAATACAGAACTGCAAACTAAACAAAAGCTGAATCCTTATAAGGACCACGTTTAAGAGAAACACGAGAACAGAGTGCTTAGTCGTTCTAATCAGTTTTAAAGGATTCTGGTGGCAGACAGACTGCTGGAGGCTTTCTTCAATTTTTTTTTTAAAAAAAGACACCATAGTGACACTCTCTAACAATAGCACGATTAACAGCTGTGGTATTCCCATGAAAAGACAATGTTGCTCAGGTTTGTTCAGGCTGGCACAACTGTCACTGCTCACAAGATGGTCCAGATTCTCAAATCTGACATTCTCCGTTTGCCATGATTCTACAGAAAACTGAAAAGTGAAAAGGGGGTGGGTGGGTGCAACAGCTTTTACTAGTAATGCCCCTTGCTGTGAAGCCTGAGGTAATAAAATCCCTGTTTGCTATAGTGCTCTATTAATGCAAAATATGGGTTTAATTGTTGATGCAGGCTTAACATTTCCCTTCCTTAAAGGGAAAGGAAGAAAGGCATGTAGGATTATGGGCAATGAAGAAAACGGGTGATATGATCGTTTTGATTTATTTCTGCTAATACGCTATCAGATAGTGCTCTTTGGAATTAGCACTTTTCCTGCTATTTATTTTCACAACGGGCTAAAATCAAGATAGTTATCTCCCTGTTTCCTGACACTCCCCTTCATATGTGTTTTTATTACAATATTATAATTATTAAATGCTAAGCTTGTAAGCCGCCCTGAGTCTTCGGAGAAGGGCGGGATATAAATGGAATTAAAATAAATAAAATAAATAAAAAAATTACAATATAATAAAAACAGCAGTACAAGATAAAAGAACTTCTTTCAGTGAATCCCTGAACACAGTAAAATAGGAGAGCAAATCTTAAGGTTTCATTTGCAAAACAAATTCACACAGCAATCAGACAGTACCCAATGAATAAACTCCATTTAAAATTAATAAATGGAAGAAGCTACAACACCAAAAGCTACAACATCATCAGGGCTTCGCTGAAGACCGACAAATACACAGTCGACACCTTGAAGATGTAAACCAAAGTAAATATTTTCTTCATATATAGCATAAAATAGCACAAAGTTGTTGTTGTTTTTTTTTTAAAAAGAAGTCATTTCAGTCAAACTGGTTCTTTTTGCAAAAATAAACACTTCACCTTTGTTTCTTCTATTCTCATTGCATCCAACAAGTAGTGGAGCACCTCTTGGCTGTCCTGTTGTTGAAATCCTTTAAACCGAGGGGCCCTGCAGAGGGAAAAATGGACAGTCTCTGGAAAAGCGGGTTATAAGGCTTCAAAATAGAGGTTTAACATGTACATGAAAACATATGTACAAGAACAGTGGTGCTGTGATGGGCCGAGAGGAAAACAACATTCAGAAAAAGAGTGAGAAACACAGGTCAAAGTGCGAGAGAGACGGACAAAACATGGAAAATATCTTGAGTTTCCAAAAAGACTATAATGTGAAATCTGGTTGAAAGATGACAGGCCTTAACTGCATTATCTTGGGATAATGTGTGACAAGAAGGGCAGATTGCTTATTATCTTATTACAGAGATCAAGGTGTTCTACTTATTACAGAGATCAAGGTTCTAATCAATTCTCAGCTATTGAAGGTTACTTTGGGCCAGTCAGCCCCTTCTAGCCCAGTTTACCTCAGTGTTGTCATAGCATAATTACACATCAGGTTGTAAACCATCATCATCTGCTGTGTGATTGAGGTAATTTCTGGAGAATTTCCTCCCAGAAGGGTTACATGGGTGACCCACCAACTACCTGTTAAGCTCCATGCTGCAGGGCATAATCCACAAAGCAAAACCACTCAACTGCGGAGCTTTAATACAGGTAGTCCTCAACTTACAACAGTTCGCTTAGTGACCATCTGAAGTTACAGCAACACTGGAAAAAGTGACTTATGACCATTTTTCACACTTATGACCATTGCAGAATCCCCATGGTCATGTGATCAAGATTCAGATGCTTGGCAACCAATTCATATTTATGAGAGTTGAAATATCCTAGGGTCATGTGATCCCCTTTTGCGACCTTCTGACAAGCAAAGTCAGTGGGGAAACCAGATTCACTTAGCAACATAAGTTTTGGGCTAAATGGTGATTGCAAATTGAGGACTACTGTACAAGAATTAGGGGTAAGGTACCAAATCTTGGAAATTTTAATTGGAACTTGTAGCTTTCTTTTACTAAGGAGTTCCTCAAGACAGAATCTCTCTATGTTCTGAATTTCATCTTCAGGGCTTTCTGCAACCCAGCTGAGCTGCCCTCTATTAATGAACTTCTCTCCCATTTATTATTTTGATTTAAATTCCCCCATATCTTTCTTAGCCTCCTCAAAATTTCTCACACATCTTGCCAAAAAGTTACACAATATTTTAACATATATTGTTCTGCAATAAGGTCTAATAGAATTACTACCATGTTATGAAAATGTGCTTTTTATTTTCATTTTGTTCTCATGAATCAACAGAATCATTCTAATTTTTTAAGACAGGCTTTGACTCAAGTTATCATCAACCATTCTAATGGTTGAGAAGCAATGCATCAAAGAGCCCAACTGTTTAATTCAGAGACAGCTTTTTAAAAGATTTATAACCATTGGAAGACTAATATGGAAGAATATTCAGCATATGCAGTTTTAAGCTAAGCTGGTAGCCCAGCGGTAGGTAACCTTGGCTCTTTTATGACTTGTGGACTTCAACTCCCAGAATTCCTCAGCCAACATGGCTCAGCTTGGAAACGTCTCCCTTTCCCCTCAGCATGGCTGGCTCAGGAATTCTGGGAGTTGAAGTCCACGAGTCATAAAAGAGCCAAGGTTGCCTACCCCTGTGCTAGCCCAATCATTGCATTTCTATAAACAAAACTGCAAGATGAAAATATGATACTTATCATTTCACTGGTCACTTGTGATAAATAATGTTTCAAGGTGCCCAGGCAGGAAAGTTGAGATATTTTTTTTTTAGATTGCTAAAGTTATATATGGGGGAGGTGCTAGTAAAGCTTATCTGCAAAACTGAAAATATCAGTCACATTTAATATGACAGTAACACCATCCTAAATGCAACTCAGTTTCTTTAAACTGTCCCTGAAAAGTTGAACTGCTTTCTTATTGTAAGAATGGGTGTTGCTATTTATTTACTACTTATTTAATCAATTTTTATGACCATCCAACTCACAAACTGTGATTCTGGAAGGCTAACACAGGATGATCAAAACCAATTCAAAAACATTGTACAGACAAAGACATGACTCAGTTAAAATTAAAATGTTCCCCAAATTCCTCCTGTCTCACACAAACTGTCACCCTAAGTAGGGTTGCCAGCGAGTCAGCCATCTATGGGCGTGAGAGAAGAAAAATAAACATGTTTTCTTGCTGTTATCACCCTAAGTACATCTTAATTAAAAATATTCATTTGAACTCAGATTTGTCCTCTTCTAACTGTCTTCTAGATGTTTCTTCTACCACTTCCTCTCCCAGAGTTTGCCAGTAAACTAAGGAACTCTCTGGATCAATATACAGTTTTCTCAGATGCAGCTAATCTAAGGCTGTCATCATTCCCTTATTCCAGGCAATGACTAAGGCATTCTGTGCATCAAATCCCAAATTCCCTGTGAAATCCCTAAGATCACATGAGGACCTTGAGGAACACTTAAGTTAGTAAATCTTTTTAGGGGGGTATAATTTGATTAAGGATTTTAAAAAGATTAAAAACTAATACAAGCTAATAAGAAGTGAGAAAAATAAAAGAAAGAAAAAAGTGTAACAAAGAGGGGGAGGTAAAAGAAAAATAGAAAAACAAAAGAAAAAAGATATAAAGAAGTAGTTTCTCATCTTTATAGCACTTGTACGTACGTACGTCCAGAAGATAGGCTTAAAATACAGGAGGATCTGAACAGACTCGAACACTGGGCGCTATCTAACAAAATGAAATTCAATGGTGAAAAAAGTAAGGTTCTACATTTAGGCAGGAAATATCAAATGCACAGGTATAGTATAGGTGGTACCTTGCTCAATAGTAGTAACTGTGAGAGGGACCTCGGAGTCCTAGCGGACAATCACTTCAATTTGAGCCAGCAGTGTGCTGCAGCTGCCAAAAAAGCCAACACAGTGCTAGGCTGCATTAACAGAGGGATAGAATCAAGATCAAGTGAAGTACTAATACCACTTTACAGTGTTTTGGTAAGGCCACACCTGGAATACTGCATCCAGTTTTGGTCACCACGATGTAAAAAAGATGTCGAGACTCTAGAAAGGGTACAGAGAAGAGCAACAAAGATGATTGGGGGACTGGAGGCTAAAACATATCGGGAACGGTTGCTGGAATTGGGTATGTGTAGTTTAATGAAGAGAAGGGTGAGGGGTGACATGATAGCAGTGTTCCAATATCTCAGGGGCTGCCACAAAGAAGAGGGAGTCAAGCTATTCTCCAAAGCACCTGAAAGCAGGACAAGAAGCAACGGATGGAAACTAGTCAAGGAGAGAAGCAACCTAGAACTAAGGAGAAACTTCCTGACAGTTAGAACAATTAACCAGTGGAACAACCTGCCTCCAGAAGGGGTGAATGCTCCAACACTGGAGGTTTTTAAGAAGAGACTGGACAGCCATTTGCCTGAAATGGTATAGGGTTTCCTGCCTGAGCAGGGGGTTGGACTAGATGACCTCCAAGGTCCCTTCCAACTTATTATTATTATTATTATTATTATTATTATTATTATTATTATTATTATTATTATTATTATTATTATACAGTAACTTTACCTCTTAACTCAATTATTACAAAATAATTGTCTTTTTTTCTATAAGCTATTCTGTGCAATCCCCAAAGCCATAAATCAGAAATTCATTTTTTTCTGTTCCATTCAAAATGCCTATAAGGTGCCAATTTAACAAATCTTACTCCCTGTGGTGAGGAGCAGGATCAGGATCAAGGAACTCAAAATGATCTGGTAAAGGATTAATAGCAACCTTGCCTTCAGAATCACATTGCTACTGCCCCAAATAAAAAAACCCGATCTAATTCTAGGTCAGGTCTAGGTCTGGTCTTTGGTAGCAATGAATTCCCAAGCTGCTTTGCACCTAAAGAGAGCAGGATTAAATCTTCCAGATCCACAAGCTGCCAAGTAGGAAAAAGTCACGCAGCACAAAGGCTGGTGCAGTAGCAGCCCTCCCACCTAATCAGCAGGTTCTCACATCTGCTTCCATGGGGGGACAATGCAAAAGCCACTAGAGTCCCAAGGAGGGTGAAAGCTATTCTATTACCTTTGCCCTTGGGTTTCACACCCAGCTGGGCAAATTTCCAAGAGGTCTTTCCCTTCTGTACTAAGCCGAGTTTTAGCAAGGCATGTCAGGTCACCTCTACACCTTCAAGGTCCCTTCCAACTCTGTTATTCTGTTAGTCTCTCCTTCACCATTAAACCATGAATGAGAGAGATCTCATTACAGTCTGAACTGGAATCCATCAATTGCTAAAAGCTCAGACCGCTGGATCTTGGCGCTGAGTGCTGGAGCCTGGAACATGGAACCAATGCACCAACACACCAACACCACTTTCCCTACGAGTGACCCATCCCTGCCTCCCACCATTTCTCCTCTTGCCCATCACCAGCAAATTTCCAAGTTGCCCTTTCTTTGCACTGACTAGTGGAGCATGGCATATGCATAACTGTCGTCTGTCCTTTTCTATATTTAGTATAGGCTATAATTGACAGAACAGAGCTTACGGTCTTTTCTAAAAAAAAAAAAGCAGACTATGAGAAGAAAGAACATATTGCTAGCTTAGTTGAGTTTTAATAAAATTTCAGGGAGACCAATTTTTATTTCCTGCCTAAGGAAAGATGTTCTGAACAGTAGCTTTAATGTACGTCAGCAACTTGTCCTCCACACAATAATTGCATTTGTCATTTGCCCTGAGAGGACCCTTTCAATAAAGACCTTAGGTAGCTTCACATATTAATAACTATAGGAGAGAAAATAATATATACAAAAGAATTCAGAGAAGAAAATGGGACAGTTTCAAAGCACGGCTTGTAAACTTCAGAAATCAAAGAAGGTCCCCTGCTTATAGATAGAAGAAATAGCTCTCACATTTCCTCACGTTTTGTGAAAGTACTAGTGCATCCTTGATAATCACCAGAGACTTTGCTTTTAGGAACTGTTGAGGCCAGGAGTATTAACCTGCAGTCTCAGTACAAATTTCATGGAGCCTTTGGCTCAATTTCCAAAAATATTTTGCAAGCCCTTCGTTCAGCAGTTTTTGTCCTCTGAAAAACAATTCTAAAAACAACGGAGCAAACAGGAAAAGAAAGAAAGGAGAAGAGAGAGAGAGAAAGGGAGGAAAGTGATTCTTATTTCTAACTCGCTCACTCTCGCTAGCTTCAGTCTTCTGTATCCGTATTCTGCCCCAATATATTGATTATTGATTAGTCATTTTCAACTCATAATAATTATATACAGTAGTTAAATTTTCTGCACAACAATCTATTTCTAAGATCTATTTCAGATCTTCCAACATCACCACACTAAGTCCGTCTACCCTGCTGCAGGTCGTCCTTTTCTCTTCCCCCCCCCATGTTATGTATTAAGCTTTATTGGACACCTAAAGCTGTGTTTAAGAGTCACCACCAGAAGGCGTTGAACTGTAACTGTTTTGGCGGGAAGCAATTTCGGCGGGAAACAAGAGGTTCAATCCGATTGGTTGGTTGTGTACCTGGCCAGGTACTGGCCAGGTATATATAAGAGTGCAGGTAACCCCTATTCCCCAGTACAGTCACTTCCACCTCATAAAGAGCTGATATGTTGTACTCATTGTCTCGGCGTCCTTCCTGCTCTCCAGAACCCACTACACAACACCCCATCCATCTTTCCCTGTGTTACAGCCTGGGAGCTAAGTCTTCCGAAGTAGGATTCTTGAGCTTAGTCATTTATGTCTCAAGTATGAACCCTTGGGTTAATTTGTTCAATGATCCATTTCTTTATTTTCTTGGCTGTCTACAATATTCGCAGGACTCTTGATTGATGATGATTTATCAGTGCCAATGGTGTTCAAGTGGTGCTCCAGTTGTTTTGGGATTGCACTCAAGGTGCCTATTACTATTACTATTTTGCTTTCTTTTGCCACCATCATTCTACTTCTATTTGAGGGTCTTTGTATTTTGTGATTTTTCTCCAGTTCTTTCTCTCCAGTTCTTTCTCTCCTATTCTACTGTCCCCAGTACTGCAAACTCCACTATCCAGACTTTTTTGTCTTTATTATCAACAGTTGTTAAGTCTGGAGTGTTACATGGCAGATATCTGTAAATGTATGTTATTACTATTAGTATCATAATCTCCAGTACCACTTGAATTAAGTTTTAGGTAAAATGAAAAGGATTTTAAAAAAGCTCTTGGGAAAAAACTAAAATAAGTTAGGAAACATACGGAGCAGGAGAACAGAAGCTGTAGTCCACGTTGATATGTTTGGATTTGACAATTAAAAGATGTGCATTCCTCTCCCCTTGATAATATGCTTCCAGCAAAATCCTTGGCAAAAATGGAGGACTCTGGAATGGTTGATTGAACTGACCACTCCCAGACGACTTGACATATGGAAGCCAGAGCCAACATGCTACAACCTGTTGTATGGCATTAGAGAATAAATGACTGAACAGGTTGAATTACTGCTAATGGCCATAAGCAGTGAATGATGACTAGGACAGCTTTGCCACGCTTATTCATGTTTATCATCTTAATACTCAACTTCATGAAAAATATAATTACCTGAATACTATCGTTCTGTTGTTTATTGATAGAGAAATGTCTACTCATTTTAAATCAAGTAGATTAGTAGATAACCTATCTGTTGTGTAACTGTGGCATGATTCAATTTCCTTTTTAAAATATGCAGCATATGCTGTGTAAAAATGAACTATAAATAAAATTAAATGCAAAAAAAAATCATTTCTACTTGTACCCCTACAAAGACTAAGATCTACATTTTCTAGTATGGCTAAGAGATAAATAAAACACAAAGCAAAACTCAGTATAAAGTGACATTGTGGGACACCGAAAAGAATTAAAAGAGGTATTTCTTTATTAAACCATAGATTATCACTCATTACTGAAAATAAATCCTGTTTAAACTTCTGATTTTATGGTAACACAACATCATATACTCTAGCCTAAAATTTACAGCTGTTAACTCAGACCCCAGTTTCAGTGATAGAAAAGAATCCTGTTAATTTCTCAGTCAGAGGCTGAACTGATTAATCTATCATTAACAGACAGTCTCATATTCCATGGTATATACATAGTTCCAGTGGAATATTGAAAAGATCTGGCCTATGTGCTTTAGAACATATCTGCTTGAAAAAGAAATTTGTTACTTTCAGAAAAGCTGCTTTTAGGGGGTATTTATTCAACTCTGTACAATCCAGAAAACATAATTTGAAAAAAACTTCATTTGAGTTTTTCACATAAGCAGGATCTGAGCTTAGCGGTTCTATTTCAGCAATTGATATGACATCTTAGTAAGATCACTTTGTGTTTGCCAGTGGAAAGATTATCAAAGGAGGTCCTAACTGGACTTTGGCAGGGAATTACAGATCTAAAAGTAATGATCAAGGTTGCTAAACGTGGTTTTGATAATGGTGGAACTGAGATAGCAACAGCACTTAGGCTTATGTATCACTCCACAGTGCTTTACAGCACCCTCTGAGTGATTTACAAATGTCAATATATTGCCCCTAACAATCCAGGTTCTCATTTTACTGACCTTGGAAGGATGGAAAGCCGAATCTCTCTGAGCCTTATCTCAGGGGAGGTAAATGTCTCTCCTGGGCAGAAACATGGGCTTCAAATCATTTGGTGGAGTCTTTCCTAAGTAAAGGTAAAGGTAAAGGTTCCCCCGCACATGCGTGCTAGTCATTTCCGACTCTAGGAGCCGGTGCTCATCTCCGTTTCAAAGTCAAAGAGCCAGCGCTTGTCCAAGGACATCTCCGTGGTCATGTGGCCGGCATGACTAGATGCCAAAGGCACACGGAACACTGTTACCTTCCCACCGTAGTGGTCCCTATTTTTCTACTTGCATTTTTTACGTGCTTTTGAACTGCTAGGTTGGTAGAAGCTGGGACGAGTAACAGGCGCTCACTCTGCTATGCGGCACTCGGGATTCGACCTGCCAAACTGCCGACCTTCTGATCGACAAGCTCAGCGTCCTAACCCACTGAGCCACCGCGTCCCTTTCCTAAGTAGTTGCTTCTAATTGTGAGTACTTCAACTCCCAGAATTCATAGCAATAGTCGTGGTTGGGAAAATCTTGGAGTTGAAATCCACACATCTGGATGGTGCCAAGGCTGATGATAAGTATTGAGAATTAGTGTTGACCTATCATAATGCTTTTTATCCTCCCTCTCTAATGATCTAGAAAGAATAGTATTGGAAAAGTTCTACTTGGTCTAGTCTCTCTTATTGGAACTACTATACTGTCAATTCTATGTTCCAGGTTAATGGAGAAAGAAGTCAGAGATCCAGGACTACCACTGGATCCTTTGCGTTAAAAATAAATAACATATTTTAATACCGGAATAATCTAGACAGCACACTAAAAAGCAGAGACATCACCATGTCAACAAAAGTGCGTATAGTCAAGGCTATGGTCTTCCGAGTTGCAATGTATGGCAGTGAAAGCTGGACCGTAAGAAAGGCTGAGCGCCGAAGAATTGAGGCCTTTGAACTCTGATGCTGGAGAAGACTCCAGCAAGGCGATCAAACCGGTCAGTCCTAGAGGAGATCAACCCTGACTGCTCTTTAGAAGGCCAGATCCTGAAGCTAAAACTCAAATACTTTGGCCACCTAATGAGAAGGAAGGACTCACTGGAGAAGAGCCTAATGCTGGGAAAGATTGAGGGCAATAGAAGAAGGGGACGACAGAGAATGAGGTGGCTGGATGGAGTCACTGAAGCAGTAGGCGTGAGCTTAAATGGACTCCAGAAGATGGTAGAGGACAGGAAGGCCTGGAGGAATGTTGTCCATAGGGTCGCGATGGGTTGGACACGACTTCGCAACTAACAACAACAAATGACCTAATGATTATTCATTTGCTAAGGAAATGCTTACTTAGCAATATTAAAGCAGTAAAATTATAACAATGATGAAAAAGTAACCAATTCTATTTCTGTGATCGTTTCACATAATTTAGAAATCTATATAAATAGGTAGTATTACCACCATACTATCCAAGTTCATGATTTCGGTCAGCCACAAAACAATAAAAGAATACTTTATTTAAGAGTATATAAATGTTTGATGAGCCACTAAGTCTCCAGATAAGTCAAAAGTCTGCAGCCCTAATATTCAGAATAGTGGAAACAAACAGAAGGCAGCCTGTAGTTATGCAGGCAATCTGTCTTAGCAAAATCTCCGACAGCTGCAACACTAACAAAATTAACAGTGGATGAATTAGTACCAAACACTAAATAGTTGCTATGGAAAAAGAAATGATCAATTTCTTTCTTTTTTTCTTTAAGACTTACTGTACTTTATTAATATCCAGGAAAGGATATTCATACCAAAATGCAAATGCTTACGGTCTTAATTTTAAACAGCACAATGCATTTCTGTTGACGGAAATACGATAAGATACATGAAATAAATCACTTTAAATTTATATTTTCCATATGAAAGCTATTACTGACACAAGATTATCCTTACTTCTGGCAGAGCTGGTTGAACAAAATTTTAGGAGAAAGAGGACCTTTCCCAGCATCTCTCATGCTATGAAGGAACAGCAGCATGGCTGAAGTCAGAGATCCAGGATTTGAAAGATTCACTACCAATGGATCCTTTGGGTTAAAAATAAATATTTTAATACACAATAGCAACTCCCAGCGTGTATGTTCAAACTAACATTTCATTCCATATTATGCAAAAAGACTTCTGTTCAGATAGTAGGAGTCCTGCTAGCTCTCCTCCAGCCCAATCCTTCCGGCATGTTTTCCAGATCTATTTTAAAGAGTTTTGCAAATTTGAAATGGAAGAAGTCTCTTCTCCAGAACTTCTTTTGATTAAACCTATGTTTTCTACTTTAAAATGGGCTGATTTTTTGTTTGTTTGTTTGTTCTCATTGTTGTAATGGGCAGCAATTTTGGTAGAGGGAAGGTGTGGGCGAAGCAACATTTATCAGCGCAGAGTAGCTCATAATATACAGGACAAAACACAAATTAAATCAAAAACAAAATACGAATTTAATGAAAGAATATGTTTTTGCATATTTTACATTATATCTAGTTTTTTTTCCTAGATGAGATAAATAAATAAATGTTTAGCCACGTGCAAGAGCCATAAGGGTTTTTCCATTTAATTTTTTAAGTCTTTACTTTCTAAAAACATCCGGTATCCACTCCAGCTACAGTATATGGACTCACAAACTAATGGCATTAGTGAAATTGAAAGGTTGACATTTGCATTAGGAAAAAAAAGAGAAGGTAAACCAGGTTTCATTCAGCAAAGTGTCCAAATAGCAACCACAGGGTTTGAGCAGTGATTTAGTGCAACCAGGTAAATCAGAATAAGGATCTCTTCTGTGCCATCCTCTGTTTAAAGAAGACTGTCTATCTGTGGAACAGATGGTGATGCACTATGCTCCTGCTTGGAGGGAGGAAAGGAAGGCAATCCTTTTTGTCATCCACATTCCTCCCGAATCCTCTGGTGCCACACCTTCCCAGATGGTTCCCCCAAACCCACAAACCAAAGGGGGGAAATGGGAAAAAACAAGCTTTCCCCCAGCTAGAATATGCCTTGATTCGGCTGATTCAAACTCTAGTGCCAACTACAAAATGATACGACTCATTGTGCACTAGAAAAACTATCACATTTAGTGCAGGTTCGCATCCCACCAGGCTCAAGGTTGACTCAGCCTTCCATCCTTCCGAGGTAGGTAAAATGAGGACCCAGATTGTTGGGGGCAATAAGCTGACTTTGTAATAATGCCGCTTGGGGGTGTGTGAAAGCCCTAATAAGCAGGCATATACATAGAATGAAGGCTACTGCTAAGCTTGTAAGCCGCCCTGAGTCTTCGGAGAAGGGCGGGATATAAATGGAATTAAAATAAATAAATAAAAAAATATGATTCTTAGTGTCCACTTAATGTAATGCTAAGACATTGGTTCAAGAAAATGCTTACCAGTTGAGATGCTGGGCTCTGAGCTATTTTTAGCTTTGTCCCCTTTTCTTTCATTTCGCACATTAGCTCACTTAACATGTGTGTCTGTGCCAGGTTCTAAAACAAAATGAAAAAAAAGGTATAGAGAATGAGCAACTGGACTAATACGGTGATTTTTTTTTATTGAGTTGCTTCAAGGTACAGAATGCATATGGGTAGTCCTCGACTTACAACAGTTCATTTAGTGACCGTTCAGAGTTACAACGGTACTGAGAAAAGTGAGTTGTGATTGTTTTTCACACTTACGATCATTGCAGGATCCCTAAGGCCATGTGATCAACATTCATATGCTTGGCAACTGACTCATACTTATGACAGTTGCAGTGTCCCGGGGTCATGTGATGCCCTTTTGTGACCTTCTGACAAACAAAGTCAACGGGGAAACCAGATTCACTTAATAACCTTGTCACTAATTTAACCACTGCAGTGATTTACTTAACAACCGTGGCAGGAAAAGTCATAAAATGGGACAAGATTCACTTAACAAATGTCTCGATAGCAACCAAAATTTTGGGCTCAATTGTGGTCTTCAAGGCGAGGACTACTGTAAATGGTCTTCCATGGCAGTTGCTTGACTGGATTATGACACTTGTATCTATTGAGCAAGACTTTTGATATTTTAACCAAGGTGTAAACTGCCTGCATCTCACACTACATATGTTTCAAAAGGAACTGCCAAAAGGAACTGTCAGGGGCTGCCACAAAGAAGAGGGAGTCAAGCTATTCTCCAAAGGATCTGAAAGCAGGACAAGAAGCAACGGATGGAAACTAACCAAAGAGAGAAGCAACCTAGAACGAGGAGAAATTTCCTGACTGTTAGAACAATTAACCAGTGGAACAACCTGCCTCCAGAGGTGGTGAATGCTCCAACACTGGAAGTTTTTAAGAAGAGACTGGACAGCCATTTGTCTGAAATGGTATAGGATTTCCTGCCTGAGCAGGGGGTTGGACTAGATGACCTCCAAGGTCCCTTACAACTGCTGCTGCTGCTGCTACTACTACTACTACTACTACTTATTATTATTATTATTATTATTATTATTATTATTATTATTATTATTATTATTATTATTATTATTATTATTATTATTCTCAAGACCAAGAAAATGACAAGTAACTGAAAGTCTCTGGTTTCTGCTTGAAAATTTCCTTCTTGGATTAGTTTATACATGTATGCTAGGGATTTCTATCAATACAAGACATTTAAATATTAGATATCTCTTGAAAATGTGAGAGCAATATTGGATGTAAACTAGATATCCAGGTTACACAATTTTACACAACTTGTGTTGAAAAGGGAATGAATTACCCATATAACGTATCATTATTTGATCTGCTTATTGCCACAGTCACCCTTACTTTTTTGTTGTTTGATTGTTATAGATTCCTGAGCAGGGAGAGTCATCTTTAGTTTTACCTGCATAACAGCATTAAAGAAACATGTGTTCCCTAAGTTATTAATGCCTTTAACAGGAACAGATGCCCAGCTGGAACTGAGGCCTTTTCCTCTTAATATGTCATTGGCTTCATTGTTTTCTTCATGCAGCCATATAATTTTTGATGATGAACCTTTAACGAGAAAAGATAAGAATCAGGTCTTGTACACAAGGTACTGCATGCTGACCTTTAAAAACAAAAACAAAATATCAAAGTCAACATAATAGTCCAGGTTTGGAATACTACTACATTCTTAAGAAATTCATTCAATGAGTTTGCAAACGGCTACTAACTAAAGTCAATCATTTCTCAGGCTCTGAATGGCAACTTTTCCTAAGATTGGAAGATACTGCAGTTGCTACTTATGCTATATAGATCATGTTTATGCTCACCTGTAATATAGAAATGATATGCATAATCAAAGCAACTCAAATATCAAGAGAATGACATATAGTTTTTCTTCAACAGCAAAGCTAAGATCCACATTCATAAATAGTTGTAAAATATAAAATATAACTTCTAATAAAAAACGATTACCTGGCAAGTACATTTAATTTTGCACAATTTTAGTATTTTTTTTAAAAAAGGATTAAAAATCCCAAATCCAGTTGGCAATTTCTTTAATTCTGCAAGGGCTGCATTGGTTGGTTTAAGAAATTAATGCAGTCTTCAGAAAATAGTTTTAATTTCCAAGATACTCTGAATACTCTGGATTGGTTTCAGACCAAGGTAATTGTTCTCAATTCCCATCAGTATGAATGGGAAGAGTTAATAAATCCCTGAAACACTATTGCTTTCAATGGAACTACATTCAAGTAAGTAGCTGGGATCCAACTTCTAAATATTTCTTAACAGATCCAAAAGATTCATCTTCCTGCTATTGAACTGTTACACAATATAACAGGAGATACATATAGTAACCCACATAGCTTTGCATGAAATTTGTACCATTCTGAAGTATATTCCAGGTTCTAAACAATTATTTTATGAAAACAGCATTTCAGCATTAACTGGAAATGAGAATTATGAAGTAGAAGTTTAAGCACCCTAGCTGAAATCATTAAGTCAAACTTACTCGAAGGTAAGTAAATAAGTAACACTGCAGCTTCACATTTTGTCTAAGTGAACAACAATTAATCACTTTAAGTAATTGGCTAGATACCATATTGTTCCCATAATATAATTCTGTGTATCCTTAATCTAGAGACGCTTGCTATCTGCAGTGAAATAAGAATGTTCTTAATGAGTAACACAGAGGTAATGAGAACTCTTGAAATATGTTATTCAGCCTAGATTTCAACTTGTAAATTTCATATTGTCATAGGTCCTGAACTAAATATGAAAATTACTGACATATATAATATTTCAAGTACTTTCCAACAATTCATGCCAATAGCAATTAGTAATGGGCTGAATGGATGCGGGATGCCATTACTGACACCTATCTGGAGTAAGCATCAGATATTTTCTCTTTGCGCCCTGATAGAGAAATATCTGTCGATACGTAGGATTGAACTCTCAACTTCCCGATTGTGAGGTGTGCATCTTCACCTTTAGGCCATTGTGCCAGCTACTCATAGACAAATACTGTCAAAGGCAGTGGCTACATTCTCCCCCATGCCAAAATTATCTTTATACAATAGCAGCGCATTCCTTGTGGACCACACCCTGAAGAACAGTCAGCAAGAAGATCAACAACCTAAAGTATGTATTTCTCATGGTGCCTACCCAAAATCCTGCTCAGAATGTAAGTCTGCAACATGTCTCGGGGGAAAAACTAAAATATGCCCCTGAAAGTTCCTAGATTCTTCCTGCAAATTTGCTTCAGTGCGATGAGAGATTAAAAAGAACATATTTGGAATCATGCAAAAAGGAAGATTTGAAAGGTAATTCCTATCATACAACTTTAAATCTACTTGCATAATTTTGGATTTAATATTTTAGAATTCTCAAAGCAAGAAAGATAGAATTGACCCTTTGAAAATTATTTATAATTCTCTTTCATCTTTATAAAACCTCAAGCAAGCACCCTTGCTTTGCATTTCTTTCCTATTCTCATTCATTTTACAGTCTTTAACAATCCCACATGATACAGATAATATAAAAGGTACTATAAGACTTAAGACTTTTGTGGCTCATTTAAACTTTTGTTTTGCTGGACCAAGTCTGACATCCATCTATTATTTCAACATGACTCACATCTTAAAAAACAACAAGAAACAGATATTTTCATTTAAAATACATATATATTTGGATTTTTGACAAAAGCCTAAATTGTATACTTAATTTGTATATTGGTATACCACAGTTGTTGGATTTATCCATCGGCATTCAGTAACATCTGGGAAAACATCTTAAAGTAAACAATGCTCAGTAGGCCATCTGGACCAAACTGCAGGCAAAAATTAAAACAGAAGCATATGGAAAAACAGATTTTAACTCCCCTTCAGCACTACAGGATGACAAATGTCAGATCTAGATCTGTCCACGCTTCACTGTGCGATGCTTTGCAGCACCACCTGGCTCTCCTTGCACAGCCACCAAATATGGGTAGCCCTGCCACAGAGGACCATATCTGCAGGGCAAACTTAATAAAAGCATTTCATTTCATGGTTAAATGACAGCTTCACACAAGTAACAAGGTTCTGTCTACTGAATCTCCAATCGGAATCATCCAGGGGAAAAATAAAATATAATGACCCCTGAAACTGCCTCCCTATAAAACACAAAAAGCAAACCAACAATATTACAAGACCTAAGCGCTCATATAATTATGAATGTAAGAAACCGTAATTACACATCTTAAAACTACATTATTTTAACAGCAACAAAGAGACTAACATTAATAAAATACTGTCTTTCCATATCTGAACCACAGCCGCTACATCAGTGAGATGGGCAGTGTAGAAATTTAATAAATAAAATAAAACTTTCAATATATTAACTCAAGCCTAATCCCAAACATAGTTTCCAGGGAAAAGGTGTGCCGATAGTGTGTCCTATTTCTTAATGAAATTAGTTCAGGTATATGGAAATCAACTAAGCATTTGGTAGTAAGTCCTACTGAAGTCTATGACTTGTACTAAATATGTGGTTTGTATAAACCTCAATTGGCTGGTTTCATACCTACTGAGCCATAAATCATTGTTTATAAACCACAACAGTCAGATTCACAATATGTTGATCTAAAATCAAAAATATTTATGATTTAAAACAATGTAAAAGCCAAAAATACTTTTAAATAAGTGTTCATAAAATCATATTGTCCATTCACTTGCACTGAAAAAAGGATAATTGTATGCTACTTCAAAACAAGTCTCACAGCATTAACTGGAGTTTCCTCAGTCTAAAATGAAATTGCAAAGATCTACAATATTCATTTAACTTCTCAACTATCTTTTTTATATATTCTTGTTTTATTGTGAGTTTAGTATGTATTTAACCATTTATCCTTAAAGAGCCTGCACTAATCCATTTTACTATCATACCACTAACAGCAATGTCTCTGATTATACTCTTATTTCTTTTTCATCTCATTGAAACAGATATTTAAGTGGATACACAGATGGCACAAAAGTAAAAAAGCAATTGTTCTTTATGCTTATTTAATTATTGTATACTTTCCATCTTTAAATATTAAAAAGTCAGTATTTTTTATCCTCTGAATATTTCAGTTGCAAAACTATACCGATCTTATCTGTTATAAAATTTACAACTTGCAGCATTGGATTTGCATTGCTAAGATCTTTAAAAATAATAATGTGCAAATCCAATTAACAAAAGTAATAATGAACAGTATTAATAAATCAGTATTAACTTGAAATCACCATAAAATAATAAAAAAAGAGGAAGAAGAGAGAAAAAAAGAGCTGTAAGATTGAGTCCAGTGGTGGCTCTGAATGAAATAATTCCCATCCAGGCAAGATTGTATGTTTTCTAGGACAAAAAGGAAAACCACTGTAAATATCCTTATGTAATACAACTTCCTCTACATTTAAATAGTTACATTCTTGTTTGGATGCCTGTGTGGACCAACACTCTTCCCATGTTCAGCAGTTAGGATGCTGGGGGTACAAAAATGAACTAATGGCTGTTATAGGCAAACTCAAAATGGGCACACTTAAAATGGCTCTCAATGGCTTGGAGATCTGGAAAAGATTTCAATGGTAATAGCTAGACTAGTTTAACAAAACCACACAAATGTTAATTAACAGGATGCTCTGTTTTTAGAAACACTTAAAAGAACATAATCCCTGCACAGTTCACCACATATTGCCTCTTATAAAGAAAAATAATAAATCAGGTTTACCCTTTAATTTCCTGGACAGTACATGCAACTTCACTAGGAAGATAGGTTTATTGTGGGTTATAAAACCACCTTGTACTATGGGAGTTTTTCTGAGCTTCTCTTCTTATAGTCATTAATGTACCCAGAAAACTGCTTCAGATAATTCCTCAACACTATGGGGCAGATCTGTGGGGTGAGTAGAAAGTATGAAAGAAAGAATCACCTGTAATGATTTGGCTGCAAGAAATTTGGATAAAATATCATGGAGCAATTAATCCTAAAAGTTAACAGTATGTTTGAACTTGGTATACTTTAATCCCATTCTAAAACTACTGTAAAATCTTCTGGGGGCCTTATTACACTTGAGGGTATTTCAAGTTTAAGAACCTTTACTGGAATTATTAATCTTTAATTTTAATCTCAACATAAGAAAAAAGTAACAGATGAGATGACATTGTCTTCTTTTTAACATTTCATTACCACAAAAAAAAAAAAACACATTGCCTGCTAAATTTGTTCCATAATTCCTAACAAATTATAATAATTTCTGGAACGTAATGGTTTACTTTTTTATTTTGCTTTTTAATTTTGTAAAATATTTTGTAAAATTTTGTGAAGTTTTGTAGAATCTTTTAACTTATAATTTTTAAAAATTAGGCAAAGCAATTGTATAGTTCTTCAGGGCGTGATAAAAAAACATTTTGCAAAATATTCCAAAATATTTTCAAAATATTGCTTTTCTTTTAATTCACAGATTAACTGGTTTTCCTACAAAGACCTTTAATAGTTATGGGCAGGGCTTTTTTTGTCATAGAACATTCAGAACGGAGTTCCGGCACCTTTTTTGGATGGAACCTTGTAGGGTAGGCAAGGCGGGTTGTATGACATGTGTGAGTTCCGGCACCTTTTTTTTTTTTTTTTTACAAAAAAAGCACTGGTTATGGGTATCAGAGATATAGTGCAACATCTTTTTTCCTTTAAAAAGAAAAAGAAAACAAACACAGAGCCCGGCAGAGAGGCACTTATTGAATTAGAAATAAAATAAAATAAAATAATAAAATAAAATACAGCTGTGGCAGCAATCCATTGGTACTGAAAATTAGAATACAGGATTCTGTAAATCTCAGAGCAACTAGAAATTATTTCTGAATGGTAATTAACTTTTCTCCCCGATTCCCATTAACTGAAAGATGCACTGGGAGCAGGAATTGCTGGGGGGGGGGGAGATTGTTTGTTTCAAGGGATCAAACAAGCCTTCATTTCTAATCTTCTTTCCCAGGCAACAGACAATCAAAACTGTAACAGCTCAGCATGGTTCCTGTGTACTACATGTGCACTAGGTTCATGTGAAACTCACAAGTGTGCCATCATGACAATATTGCACCTGCTTTCCTGGCAAATGCTGTATAATGGGCCAGCTCCCTTTTTGCAAAAAAACTAGCCTCTGCTGGATGGTTACTCTTTTACAAAACACTTGCTTTATTCTTCTACGCTGTGGCAAACCTGACTTATTGACCAAACAGATGACTTTCAGGAGAAAAAAAAAAGAAAGAAAGGAAAGAGAGAAGAAAGACAATGCAGACTTTCTGGGCAGGATAAATCATAAGATCCGACGGGAAGTCCACATACTGCCAGCATTTGGGGGGAGGGGGAAGAATTCCACACTTGGGCTTATCTCAATGACTTAATTTAATTTCCTGGTCAGTCATGGAGTAATAATGTCATTTGCCTATTTTTGCAAACAAGTTGAGTATGAGTGGGGGGGAAGAAAAAGCAGAGATCTGGGCCCCATGCATGCTCTTGGCAACTGCAAATATTTTGCTTCTGTTTATTTCTCAAAAAATATTTCTGAGAAAATCTGTGCTGCTTTTTCCATAATCCAGGTGTCTTTTCTTCAAGTTCATTAGTCTGAAGCTGGAGAAGCAAGCTAAGCTCTGATTATTTAGTTTGTCTCAAATGCATATGGTTATAAAACAAGCATTGATTGTTTCTTCACTTATTTTTAAGGAACTGACTGTACATGGTGCCCTAAAATATTCAGCTAGAGGAAAATGTCTACTGGCAGTTTGCATGTTACACTGGATATAAAAGAAAAGAACAAATCATTTGCAATTAAAAATTGCCATAAAAGTACTGTTTGAATTGCTGGTCATGCTCAGTGCTCTTTCTGTTCTCTCTTTGGATTATGTTCAATAATGCTATATTTAACTTCTTTATTATATGCAATAAAGAAGCTTCTTTAAAAAAATCAATGTAACGAATCATTTCAACTGAAAAAAGAAAGGTTCCATTTAAATGTATAGTTAACAAAAAAGGCAAATAGAGAGACAATCAACTGCATTTTAGTATTATTTTAAAAAAGATCAGCTGGGCACTTTTAAAACTCATTTTTTTTAAAAAAAAAAAAAGTATAAAAACTTCTTATAACATGCACAGATAGGGAGAATTCGCTTTTCTGCACTCACTCATGAGAGTAAACATCTCCAAGACAATATACATAAAGTAGAATAAATAGTTATGTATGTTATGTATGTATGAAATATATTTATACCCTGTCTTTTTTGCCACTGTGTATTTAAAGAGGCTTAAGACAAAGAAAAGAGGTACGGTATTCCTATTACAAAGCGATCATTTATACACTAATTTATTTCAGCATCATTATGTAATATGCATATAACTGATCAACAAACATGAAGCCTATTAAAGTCAATTCTGTTTGATTCAATGTGATTTACTTCAAGTAGACATGTAGAAAATTCCTTGGAAAAGCTAGTATCTTATGGATATTCATTAAAAGTAAAATGGTTGGAATTTCTTTCTGATGAGACAAGCATAAGATTGTGCTTCTTTGTGCTTGATAAGTTTTCTAAGTCTAGCAGGATTTCTTATTAGTATCTGCGTTTAAACATTTTAAACACCCCACAAACCAGGCTCCATCTAGTCAACCCAAGTAAGAAACCAGCATCCATTCATCTAGCCTTAGGTATTTTTACTGAATTCAATATTTTATGAAAAAAATTCTAACCAATTGCCAAATGGATTTTCTATTATATTAATATTGTCACTTATCCAACCCTAGAATATTTTGTCAGAAGTACAATCCTTAATTCCTCAAGTATAGAGTACATGAAACCTTACACACAAAAATAACATATTAAGACAAGATATTATTTCCCAGATGGTCTGGAGCCTCTCATTCCTGCATAACACTGCATGGCAGAATCGGTATTGATAGATCTAAATCTCTACAAAATACATTATTACCTTTTATTTGGCATAACAGCTGCATTCTAGAAAACACTTTTTAACTCATTTTCTACCATGGGTTAATATCATGTTCAGGAAATCATAACGTGGGATTTCTAAGCAATGTGCTACTGCAGTACTAGCAGATATCCCAAGTATAACATCTGGAAAAATCTGGAAAAATCTAGTTTTTTTCCTTCTGCCTTTTACATCTTCCATCAAGATAACCCTTTCTGAACTCCTTCCTCTTCTCATTTACAAAGAGAAGTTCAGCAAAAATACTCCTCTGATTTTGATTAGCATATTCATTCATTCATTTGATCATTCATTTATTCATTTATTGTGATGTCACCACTCTTGTAGTACAGTCCTCCAGTTGGCTGAGGAAGTGAGTTGAAACCAAACTTTAAGAAGTTGTCACTCTGGCTTAGTGGACAGATGACCTGGCCACAGCCTCAACCAGAATTTTACTGTCTATCTTTGCCCTATTCTAATTTGGAATTCCAAATGCCCAATTCAGTTATTTCTCAGGTTTTCCACCTCAAAAGTAAGAAGGAGGAGAAGTATAAATCCCACCTAAATTTAATACATAAATACTAATCCCATCTTGGATAAAATCTGCCAATTAATTTCAGTGCAAACAAATTTTAAGCGGTGTGTTATATTTAAAGTCTAACTCAGCTTAATTTGAAATAATTCTATATGAACTTCCATGCTTATTGAATACATCCAAGGGAGTTTGCCTACACTTGTCCCAAGTTTCTTTGGTAGCAATTCAGGATCAGAATAAGTCTCCAGAATAAGAGCCTTGGTGGAGCAGTGGGCTAATGCCTCCTTAAGTAACACCAGCTGCCTGCAATTAGGGCAGGTTCGCATCCCACCAGGCTCAAGGTTGACTCAGCCTTCCATCCTTCCGAGGTAGGTAAAATGAGGACCCAGATTGTTGGGGGCAATTAAGCTGACTTTGTAATAATGCCGCTTGGGGGTGTGTGTGAAAGCCCTAATAAGCAGGCATATACCGGTACATAGAATGAAGGCTACTGCTAAGCTTGTAAGCCGCCCTGAGTCTTCGGAGAAGGGCGGGATATAAACGGAATTAAAAAAAAAATCTTTTCTGTTGCCTCTCTAGCTCTTTGGAATAAACATTTTATTGGGCAGGACTCTTACACCATATTTTTAGAACATTTAATTGCTGATTTCAAGTATTAATTTTAAATATTAATTCTACTTGTTTTATTTTTAATCTGATTTTAATTGTATTTTATCTCTTATTTTAAAATTATTTTAGTCTAATAAAATAATTATTAGTCTATTTTAAACCAGTGATTTTTTTTGCTAATCAGACAGAATATCAAGTTTAATAAACAAATGAAACAGAGAGTGGGAATATATATTCTTACTTACAGGACAAAACATGAACTGAGGGTTGAATCAGACATACTGTACAATATTTATACGGGATCTGATCATGATTTTCTTAAAGCCCATAATTTCAAGTTGCTACTAAAACATTGAAGACTAGAACCTTCGTTTTAGAAGTTAACCACTGCATCATTAGCAAGAGGTGAGTGGTCAAACTTTTTTTTAAAAAGAAGACCTTTGCTTATTAGCCAAAAGATAATTCATTTATTTGAACTTTGCTTATCGTGCTATAACATCATACAAAGTTTTTTTTAATTCTACTTCATTCTTCTGATGTATCTAACATGATACAAAACATCAAACTAACATAAAAAGTCTCAAGGTAACTTACTTGATTCATTTCTAGTAACATGCCTTTGGAGGAAGTCAACAATCTGTGTCAAAGCCTTTTTGTTACAATGTGTTGATAGCTCCTCGTTACATTCATAACACCTGAAATAAAGCATTTCAGTGCAATAACAATAACTCTCAAGTACATTCGTATGACACTAGCCATATGCAGACATTCTAAAATCTAGAGTGCTCATGATGAGCACTGGATAGGTCACAATTCCACTAATTAGAGGAATCTGAAACGTAGAACTAAAGTTCCCATTTTGCTCACTTTCCTTAAAGATTAAAAAAAGCAGCAGTCTCATCTCAAATTCATTGCTTATGCCATTCACTGATAAGAATATATTGACTAGTTCAGAAGAGACCACATGTGACCAGAGAGACAATGGAAGGAATTCACTTCTTCCCCACTTCTCTCTCTACTGCTACAACATGTAACTGACTCTTGCATGCTACAATGATCTCATAATACAGATCAGGAAAACAGCGATGGTCATGGGGGAGTACATCGGAAAAAGTGTGTAATAATATAATAATAATAAATGGATTGGCTGTTAATATTAAAGGTAATATAACAGATTTCAAAAACTACTTACTCCTATTGAAATTAACTAAATACATTTAAACAAGTTATAAGACAACCCCATGACCTGTTGTGTCCTTGTTTCAAAAGATATTTCTTTATATAAACAGAGAAACAGAATGACCAAGATCAAAAAAAGGTAGTGGGAACAGAAACAATTTCTGATTTCCTGCCAGTCTGACCATAGCTGACTGCTCTCTGGCAGCCAATGGTATAATCCAGAGGTCCCCAACCTTTTGAGCACCAGGGACCGGTTCCATGGAGAGAGGTTTTTCTGCAGACCGGAAGGGGTGTGGTTTCGTGTACTGCCTGCATTCCACGGATGGGGCTTTGCTTGTTTGCACGGACCGGGGCTGGTCCACGGAGTGGGGGCTGGGAACCACTGGTATAACCAGTCTATCCAGTCTCCAGAAGACCATGGCAGGATTGATCTACTAAACCTATGGGCAGTGGTGCAGTAGCACTTTTAACACTGAAGTGAACACAAATTTGCCAAAGTTCAATCCCATAGGAGTCCCAGATTTTGGATGCATTCTATAAGTTAGCTATTTGATGTATTTTAGTTTAAAAAACTATTGTCCTATGATGCACTGTTTCACACAGTTAAAGGTTCAGACATGAGTGTTTTAGTAGTAAATAAATTAGTCTGACTTACTGAAAAAAACATGAATAAGAAAAAAGAATTTGGTCTAACCAACTCGAGAATGACTACCGGTAAATAAAACAATATAAATTCTAGCACAGTTTCAAACAGAATTACCAAAGGGTGTCAATTTGTATCTTTAATTATTCATAGCTAAAATTCTTGTAATAACAACTTGTATAAACTATGAGGCATACACACACACACTTAAGGCTACTTAACAACTAAAATAATGTTATTTCATTTCATGTACACACTCACCTATATATACTTAAATGTACAACTGTGTGTATTTACTTTTACATGTACAAAATTTTCTCTCTCAAAATGTGAATTAACTTACCATATGATCCATGTGCTAAGATTGATTACAATACAATGAGAATCCACCTGTGCAGTCTGGAAATGCTTTAGAGAATGCTGATCTTCTGAATTTTGACCACAGCCCTAAAGATCATTGATAAAATCTTAAGATATAGTTATATTCTACAATGAAAACAGCAAGTATGTTTTACTCTACCGACTCTCTAAAGCAGGGGTCTTCAAACTTGGCCCTTTTATGACTTGTGGACTTCAATTTCCAGAATTCCTCAGCTTAGGAACACTGGCTGAGGAATTCTGGGAGTTGAAGTCCACAAGTCATAAAAGGGCCAAGTTTGAAGACCCATGCTCTAAAAGAATGCAAATGACCAGCAGTCTGCAAGGTGTATAAATCCTTCCATTCCCCACCATCCAGTCAGAGCTAAAGAAGCTTCTTGGACGAGAAGCGAAACATCTTCAAAGAAAAAACAAGGAAGTCCAGTTGCCTTGTGAAAAAGCATCTTTGGGATACTCTACATCAAGCTACAGACCCATCAGTTGTATTATTATTATTATTATTATTATTATTATTATTATTATTATTATTATTATTATTATTATTATTATTATTAAGGACATTAACATACTTCAACAAGCATAGCCTGTCTGAATGTGCAAATTGTGGAAACCATTATATTGTTTCCTTCATACTCAGCCATTTCCACAACAAATAACCAGTATCATAGAGAAATATTTTTTCATGATAAAATGACTCTTCTCACCCACCCAAGAAACATAATAGCAGCTACATTGCCTGCTGGTTATGCTATAAAGCTGTAAGTATATTAGCATTTTCTCAAAGCAGTAAGATCCAAAAGGTCTATGAAAGAAGAAGCTACTGCATATTCCGAAATAAAAACTAAAACATTCAGCACCCATAAAGACGAGCCTTGGTGGAGCAGTGGGCTAATGCCTCCTTAAGTAACACCAGCTGCCTGCAATTAGTGCAGGTTCGCATCCCACCAGGCTCAAGGTTGACTCAGCCTTCCATCCTTCCGAGGTAGGTAAAATGAGGACCCAGATTGTTGGGGGCAATAAGCTGACTTTGTAATAATGCCGCTTGGGGGGGGCGAAAGCCCTAATAAGCAGGCATATACATACAATGAAGGCTATTGCTAAGCACATTGATTTGTGCTTAGAGTGTAGGCCACCCTGAGTCTTCGGAGAAGGGCGGGATATAAATGGGATAAAAATAAAAAATAAATAAATAAAATAAATAATATATAAAATTCCATGTGTTTACTCCCAGATTCCTGCCTTTTGATACTTCAGCAGAACTCCACAAAAGGAGTGAGATGTTCTATGGCCTAGATAACAAACATATTTAATTATCAAATTTAAGAGACCGCACATCTCTCTCACAGAGTGATTCATATAAGATAAGGACTGCAGGCCAAAGGCCTATCTAATCTAGCATCCTGTATCATGCCACAGACAACCAGATACTTTTGTGAAGCTCAGAAGCATGAATAATATCCCTGTTTCTACTCCCTTACTATCGATATTTAAATATTTTGCCTTTGAATCTGGAGGAAATGCATGACTATAGAATAATCTGTCAAGATTCTGTCTAGTCTTCTTTAAGTGAACCCCAGTCACTACGATGTACAATGATATATTTATTTTATGGACAATTATCATAAAATAAAGTCAACATAAAATCAGAATTGATACTAAAAATTAAAATAATAAATACTTCATGAAAGTAACAATAATTAAAATCCTGATAAAAAATGTGCCTATAAAGTATGTTAAAATTCCCACAAAGAACTCTGTTCTCTCACTTCAACAGGGAGTACAACTGCCATATCTGGGGGCAGTGAATTCCACTGTTTAGCAATCCATTGTATATTTTTTAAAATTTGTCTTTTTTACTGGTTCAGAAACTCTTTGTCATTAGGAATCCATTCCATAGCTGACCTCGGATTCTAATAATGTGAAAGAATGAAAACTTTCTATATATTTTTCCACAGTATGCACGAGTGTTTTAGAACCTCTGTTCTGTCTCTCTTTAACACACTTTTATGAAGTTAATAATCCCCAAATGCTACATTTATTGCATAGGAATGATGTATAAGTTATTACATTATAATTTTAATTACCTGAAAGCCACATCGGAGACAAAGCCATATATCAGAAGGCATTATCGGTTCACCATGGTATATTCTCCTTTCCTTTAAGCACTCTGAGCATATTGACCAAACATTTTGAGCCACTGCTCGCTTCACTTGATGGACGTCAACTGCCTGGCCCACATGCTGGCATGTTAATCCTACATTGAACATTTTTTTAAAAAAAAGTCAAATGATTAAGATGTATATGATTGTTGGAGGAAACATTTAATAAGAATGTATTTTTATCATTACAACGTAAGAAACCACATTGTTATGGTTTAAGATTTAAGATCTTAAGATTTAAGATTCCTCACAGAATTCAACATCTATCCCACATAAAGCATCATCAGTAATAATTAATATAGTTTGAAGCGTAATTATTGTATAGGCTAATACATTTTATGCTGCCTTTCTCTCAAAGTGTAATTTTTCTTGGGTTTTTTATTTTTTTATAGTGTCCTCATTGTTATTCTGATACTTTTCTCTCTTTCTAGCTTTCCCCAAATACAGCTTTTTCACCTGTAATATCATCTGAGGAATCTTCATCCTGATGCTGATTTGCCTTTTTTTGTCTCTTATTTTTATCATGGATAACCTTTGATGGGTCTTTTACCCTCATCAGTTATTTGCTACAAAAAAAGAGAGAGGGGAAGAAGAGAGCAAAAATAAGTGAGATGTGCATTGGTAAAAGGCAAACGCTTTGGTTACCATAAGCATACAAAAAGCAACAAACTATAAACATGCAAAGGAACATAAATATAATTCAGTGACTCTTGACTTAATATCTATTATTTTGTATATGTGCCTTGAAGTCAGTGTTGATTCCTAGTGACTGACTGGATAAGTACCGGAAGTTTTCTTGGCGAGATTTCTCAAAAGTGATTTGACATTGTTTAAGGCAGAGAGTTACTGGCCTAACTAACATCATCGAACTGGCTTTGTGCATAAGGCAGGTCTAGAAAAACATTGTCTCCCAGTATACTCTTATGGTCCCAATGCCTTAATTATTACATCAAACTGGCTCTTTTGATACCTTCTGTTGAATGGCACATACATGCAGGCAGAATGTACAGCAGAATGACAACTCCTGAAATTCAACTCAACTCATTTTATTGCATATTTCTTACAAAGAGTTCAAAGTGATATATTGTTTTGCCCTTTATTTTATCTTAGCAACAATCCTCAAAAGTAGAAAGGTCTGAAAATAATTGTAGGTGTTAACTTTTGCATAAGACTGAGAAAAGTAATGTGATGTGTGGAACTTCTATGGAAAAAGAATTTCTCCTATACAGAGGACCAACATAAATAAGCAGTGAGAATATCTAGTTCCAAGAAGTCAGGAAAAAATACCAGGTTCCTGAACGAATTTGATTTCAGGAATTGTATAAATTGGAAAAAAAATCAATCAGAAGATTTGCATGCACACAAAGTGAACATTATATGCCTAAAAGGGATGTTCCTTCCTGAAATTTCTGCAAGGAAGCAAGTATAAAGTCTATAAAATGCCTTTCCCTTCTGAAGTAAAAGAAAGAGGCTCCTATCATTTTAACAACTATGTGAGCTAGTCTAGCAGCCTGCACTTCTCCAGTTTCAACTCTAGTATGCTTTTACAGATTCCAATTTACCAATAAGATTTATTTCTTATAGGTTAAAGATTATGCATATGAGAAGAAAAGAGAAAGAGAAAATGAGCTTCATAGTGTAACAAATAAAATGTTGGGCTGGGAGCTGGGAACAGAAGCCTGTTGGGTGATCTTAGACCAGCCACTTCTCAGTCCTAATCTTGGCAGCATACACTGAAGGATTCGCATTGTGGACCAGGCAAGCACAGTGCAAATAAGTAGACCCTGTAACTAAGCAGGAGAGGGAGGAGGAGGAGGAGGAGGAGGAGGAGGAGGAGGAGGAGGAGTTGTAAGTTACTATACGAGAGGAAAAAATATGCAATTGCTACTATCATGGCCAGTAATAGCAAAACATCTAACTTCAACTGATTTCAGAATGCTAACAGGATTGGATCTGATTAGAACTTGGATGACAAATCACTAAGAAATATTGGAGCTGTCAGCTTGTTTGCAAAGTCAAAGAAATAATCCCTAAGAAGGCCGCCAAAAACCACCTCTGAAGTATTGCCAAAAATATTGCACAGGTTGTGTCTACAAAATCATCGGAAAACAATCTTGTCTTGAAAGAGATTTTAATACTTAAGCACACATACTCCTTGACTTCCCCCCCCCATTAACTGATGTACAGAAGTCTTACTTAATAGTGACTGAAACTCAATGTGGTAACCAATGTGCTTCCTATATAAATCTATGGTACACAAAAATATGGTAACAAAGCCAATATCAAAATTATTCAGTATGCATCATAATGGAGTAAAAAGATCACCCTAGGATCCCAAACCATCTCTAAATTATATTAAAAATAATGATAATAAAACTGTCATCTGTACTAACGAGTGCAATTTGTAGTAATTGTAGCACAAGGTTAGATTGCAGGAGATAAAATGCCTGGCAAGCAAAGCTGCTTCCTCCCTTGCCTAGGAATGAAATGTTTATAAAGTACTGTGTTTATGGAGCTGTATGCAGAAATGTTCCATATTTATGGCATTAGATCTAGCCAGAGCTAGATCAATGCTGATCCAATTACAGAGAGGACGGTTGCTATCATAACTAGCAAGTAGACAATGTCATCAATCAGCAGATCAGGAATTTCATCACAATGACAGCTCTGAAATCCTTTCAAGCATGCAAGCACTAAATGCTTCCCAGAGCAGTCAAAGAACCAGAACTACAGACCAGTAATGACAGCAGCATTCCTTTCGTTTGTAACTGTCATGCAAAATTCTTCATAACCCATAACCTTGATAGTCTAAACTAGAGGCATGCTCCACTTACAAATGGCACCTTGGGGAAAGTTTTAAAAAGGTAGCCTCCTCCATCACTAAAACTATCTTGTACAGTTCTACAGAGATTTGTCACTGATCCTCACTCAGGTGCTGGATCTGCAACTGACCTTTTCAAATGTACATGTTAAAAGATAGGAACAGTAGAAACAGCACTCAGATACCCAGAAGATGCTAAAGTCAGAAGAAAGAAATTCAGGACAAAATAGGAACCAATCCCTGAACCCTCTTGTACAAAATTTCATTGCTAAATTCATGACAAACCACTGAAAAATGAAGGCAAAATTTCCAATCACTTTCAACAAACAAATATATTAAGAAAGAATGCACGTTCTTTTTAGTCTTAACATATCAAAAATTAAAAATCACTCCACCACCACTCATTTAAGTGAATACTTTTATCTGTCATTAACCATGAAGAATTAGGATTCAATGGGCATGTTGTGGCAGGGACTGATTCAAGTGTCCTCTTCATATTTCACATCAGCAACTAGCAGGAGCTGACAGAGCAAATAAATAGCATTTAGATCTGTCTGCCCTCAGGTGTTGGATTCACTTCAGGTACCAAAATAGTGTATGCATTCAGTCATCTATACAAGGGGTGTCAAACTCAATTTCATTGAGGGCCGCATCAGCATTGCGGTTGCCCTCAGGGGGCCAGGTGGATATGACCAGGGTGGGCGTGGCCTACTGGGTGGGCGTGGCTAGAGTGTGTATGGCCTACTAGGTGGGTGTGGCCAGCTCTACATCATTTGCATCAAGGGTGCCTATGGGGGCCTGGGCAGGAGTGGGACAGATCTGAGGGTCACTGGCAGAAGGAGGGTCTCTGGGCCAGGGCCAAGGCAGTGGGGGCCGTTCCCTCACTGCTTCCAGGATGGCTTCGCGGGCCACATAAAACCACTTCGCGGGCCGGATCTGGCCCCCGGGCCTTGTGTTTGACATGTCTGATCTATACAATGAATCCTATTTCCAAAGGATTCATGGTGGTTTATAATTCAGAAATGATGATGATGATTTGTCATGGTGCAGTGGTTAGAATGCAGTCCTGCAGGCTGATTCTGCTGACTACCAGGTCTTCGATCCTCACCAGCTCAAGGTTGACTCAGCCCTCCATCCCCTTCTACAGGTGAAACTCGGAAAATTAGAATATCGTACAAAAGTTCATTTCAGTAATGCAACTTAAAAGGGGAAACTAATATATGAGATAGACTTATTACATGCAAAGCAAGATAGTTCAAGCCATGATTTGTCATAATTGTGATGATTATGGCGTACAGCTCATGAAAACCCCAAATCCACAATCTCAGAAAATTAGAATATTACATGCAATCAATAAAACAAGGAGTGTACATAGAACAATATCGGACCTCTGAAAAGTATAAGCATGCATATGTACTCAGTACTTGGTTTGGGCCCCTTTTGCAGCAATTACTGCCTCAATGCGGCGTGACATGGAAGCTATCAGCCTGTGGCACTGCTGAGGTGTTATGGAAGACCAGGATGCTTCAATAGTGGCCTTCAGCTCTTCTGCATTGTTCGGTCTCATGTCTCTCATCTTTCTCTTGGCAATGCCCCATAGATTCTCTATGGGGTTCAGGTCAGGCGAGTTTGCTGGCCAATCAAGCACAGTAATCCCACGGTCACTGAACCAGGATTTGGTGCTTTTGGCAGTGTGGGCAGGTGCCAAGTCCTGCTGGAAAATGAAGTCAGCATCCCCATAAAGCTTGTCTGCAGAAGGAAGCATGAAGTGCTCCAAAATCTCCTGGTAGACGGCTGCGTTGACCCTGGACTTAATGAAGCACAGTACACCAACACCAGCAGATGACATGGCTCCCCAAATCAACACAGACCGTGGAAACTTCACACTGGACTTCAAGCATCTTGCAGTGTGTGCCTCTCCATTCTTCCTCCAGACTCTGGGTCCTTGGTTTCCAAATGAGATGCAAAAGTTGCTCCCATCAGAAAAGAGGACTTTGGACCACTGAGCAACAGACCAGGTCTGTTTTTCTTTAGCCCAGGTAAGACGCTTCTGACGTTGTTTGTTGTTCAGGAGCGGCTTGACAAGAGGAATACGACATTTGAAGCCCATGTCCAGGATCCGTCTGTGTGTGGTGGCTCTTGATGCACTGACTCCAGCCTCAGTCCACTCCTTGTGAAAGTCCCCAACACTTTTGAATGGCCTTTTCCTGACAATCCTCTCCAGGCTGCGGTCATCCCTGCTGCTTGTGCACCTTTTTCTTCCACACTTTTCCCTTCCACATAACTTTCTATTAATGTGCTTTGATACAGCACTTTGGCAACATCCAACTTCTTTTGCAATTACCTTTTGAGGCTTTCTCTCCTTATGGAGGGTGTCAATGATGGTTTTCTGCACAACTGTCAGGTCAGCAGTCTTCCCCATGATTGTGATTCCTACTGAACCAGACTGAGAGACCATTTAAAGGCTCAGGAACCCTTTGCAGGTGTCATGGCTTAATTAGCTGATTAGAGTGGGACACTTTGAGCCTAGAATATTGCACCTTTTCACAATATTCTAATTTTCTGAGATTGTGGATTTGGGGTTTTCATGAGCTGTAGGCCATAATCATCACAATTATGACAAATCACGGCTTGAACTATTTTGCTTTGCATGTAATGAGTCTATCTCATATATCAGTTTCCCCTTTTAAGTTGCATTACTGAAACAAATGAACTTTTGCACGATAATCTAATTTTTCGAGTTTCACCTGTAAGGTTGGTAAAATGAGAACCCAGACTGTTGGGGGCAATAGGCTGACTCTGCAAACCGCTTAGAGAAGGCTGTAAAGCACTGTGAAGTGGTAAGTCTAAGTGTTATTGCAATTGCTATGATGAAACTATCCAGGACAGGTCCTATTCCAGAATAGTTCCCTGTACCAATTAAGTCTTGCCTGAGTGATACAGATTTTTTTTTAGCTTTGCTTGGGTTCCAGTATTCACTGATTGCTTTTTTACCTTGTTTCCATGTTCCCTCAGAGTAGATTCCAAGATTGCTAAAGATTCTGAATAGGGTCAAACAGGTTTATCTGCACAGAACTAAACTAGCACATCTGGCCAGGTTTGTCAGGGAACAATACCACACAATCCTCATAACTATGTTAACATACATGTCTCCCATCTGTCAGCTGCCAGAAAAGCATGTCAGCCTAAATTGCATTGCTCTGGTACTATCGTTAAGATCTGATGCAGAACAGTTTCAGGGAAGAGCTTTATGGATTTCTCAGTTTTGTTTCCCTTTCAATCTTGTACCATATGCCAGCAGAATCAAAAAAAAGTAATCAATTATTCTCCATGAAGTCTAATAGGACACCCTTCGCGAACTCCAGAAGTATCCCTTGAGTGTGACTGGAAAAGATTAGTTCTCAACTTTCTCAAGTAAAACCACATCTACCACTTATCTCCACTGTCAATGAAAAATATGCCAGCTGGCAAACTGGTTGTTGGAATGTACAGGGTGGAATGAGAAAAAGCTTCCAAACATATTCATCCAATGCCCCTTTTGTACTTAACCGTGCAGTCAGATGCTTTTTATTTTGAGACACAAATATGGATCCAATTCACCCACATTAAAATCAATTTACCTAAATAAATGAATGAATAAATCAATCCATCCTTCCATCCTGCAAGTCAGGATTTAGTTCTCAAGCACATCAACAGACTTTCTTAATTATGCCCCCCCTTCTTCAGTCTGTCAGCAGACTTTATTTATGATTGATAGGTACATAATAAGCACACACATGGTTTATAAAAGAGCACTGATCTTCTGGAAGATCCATACAAAAAAATCCCATGAGTGTTCCTCTTTGAGATGGGTTTTCAGAATCCATATCTATAGGGATGTAGGTGTGCGTGTAACTGCAACATTTTGCATAAATTCTGGCACTTTGGCATGGGTGCATGTTGTAATTACACGTACACCTACTTCCCTATATGTGTGGATTCTATATTGGATAAATCTCAGTTGGATCATGTTAATGAGATGCCATCATTATAGTGAAACCACCTAGTTCAGAATTAGAACAAACATTAACAGATTCACTACCAGTTAATTAATATAATCACAACTATATTCAAGTACAGAATTAAGAAGGGCAAAACCTTGCATGCTGGCTATCAATGTCAGAAGAGCCACCGTGTCTAGAAAGAATCAGTTCAGATACGTGTCGGTACAGCTTGACAGGGAATGCAGTCTGCTTGACAAGAAAGTAGTATGTCAACATAGTGAACATTCTGCTTCCCAGGGAGTTAGCGATTGCCAAGAGTATAATACTGTATCAGAGTTTGGGGGATTTTTCTCTATACAACAAGCTGTCCAACTTTGTTCTTTGTGACACACATCACTCTCAATTCTCAATGATGATATATTGCTCTACTTTGGACATTACCAGCTAACCCCAAGAGGCAGAGGGTATGCTGCTACAGAACTTAAGGGAAACATAACTACAGAATACCAGCTTTAAATTAGTTCCTAAAGAAATATGACAAAAATGTTTACAAGTCAATCACATTATAAAGAAATGTCTGGAGTCTATAACACACAAGCTATTGTGTTGCAATCTTGCCTCTATTTTCCCACCAGAAAGATCTTTAAAAGATTTCAGTATCTGGCATCCAGATTTTGAAGCATTTCATTCAATAACTGCAGATCAGTCACACTGTACCTAATTAACTTGTAATGAAGTGTCATTTTACTTCAAGGGAAGTAAGTGGGTGCCACATTGTAGTATATCAGTTTATCTCTGGAATATCCAATACATTCCCCATGGACAATAGAGAGCTCTTTTGCAGTTTATCAGGCTTTCTGTTTCTTCCCCCATCTTATTTTTTAACTTTGGAAAAATTGAAAAAAAATGCTATAAAGTGATGCACCAGCCTATATAGCATAAGAAATGCAAGAGAACGAGCCATGTATTTTGTCTATGTTGTATACATGTTTCTTTGCTTCTTAGTCCCATGTATAATATCTTACCTGGTTTGGTGTGGAATGTTCTGTAAGTATTTTTGTTACTTTTTTATTCCAAATAAAAATTGGTTTTATGGTGATGCGCTTGAATTTTTTTTGGGGGGGGTGGTGGTAGAGAGTAAATCATGTTTTATATGAAATGACAGGACAGTTTTACCACACAGAAATGTTCCCAAAATAATGTTTAGCTAAATGCACTACATTTTAAGGGAACACTTTTTAATGGAAAACGCAAAGCCATCCATGGAACAAACCCCTCATTTAATAATTAACTACAAGAATAACAGCTGTAATGCTGGATAGACAGCTCCTCTTAAAACCAATGACTCAAAAAAACAAAAAAAGGAAAATACTAACAAACACATTCTGGAGTTATTTGTCCTGATAGGTTTTAAGTTCCTTTTTAAATACATACTCTTTAACATTTTATCAGTTGGCAGCCTATCAAATAAATACAGATAGTCCTCAGCTTATGACAACAACTGAGATGGGCATTTCTGTGGCTGAGCAAAGCAGTTATTAAGTGAATCAGACCCAATTTTGCGACCTTTTTTTCTTGCCATAGTTTAGTGAATCACTGCAGTTGTTAAATGGATCATATGGTCATTAAGCCAGTCTGGCTTCCTCTTGCTTGTCAGAAATCGGCTGGGAAGGTTTCAAATATGCCTGTTGACAAGCCCCTGAATTTTGAGCACATAACAACGGGAAAGTTGTGACAGTCGCGTGAGGCACATTTGTAAGTCACTTTTTTTCAGCGACACAGTAACTTCGAATGGCCACTAAATGATTGATTGTAAGTTGAGAAGCATCTGTAAGAGCTCTATAATTTTCACTGCATAATTTCACCTACAATACAGCAGCAGGAGGGCCACATCTTCAGGCAAGTCGGCTTACTAAATCTGTAATACCTCTCTAAATCAAAGATACTCTGACTGGTAATTAACCCTTTTTCTGGAACGCTATTTCTCCACTAACTTGCAGCAGACATCAGTGTATCAAAATATATATTTTGGGTTTATGAGAGTAAGAGAATATTTTGAAGACACTGATTAGCTGATAAAACAGCCAATGGCACAGCATGCATTTCTTTCCCAAAGACTAGGATACAGATTTCTCCCAGCAAATTGTTCATATACCGGTAATCATATTTCCCTAAAGAAAGGGAGAAACGGAATAAATTGGGCACACTTTGGCTCTCTCTCTCAAATTTCCTAAGAAAACCCTTTTTCTGCTGAACATCAGGGACCAACAAAACTGTTTAATATAGCGGTTGGAATAAGATACAGCCAGCAATAACAGTTGTGTGTGTGTTGGGGGGGAGGGGCATTAGATTGCCAAGGCCTTGTCATTTTAGCCATTGTCTAGCCTAGGGGTCTTCAAACTTGGCCCTTTTATGACTTGTGGACTTCAACTCCCATAATTCCTTAGCCAGGCACGCTGGCTGAGGAATTCTGGGAGTTGAAGTCCACAAGTCATAAAAGGGCCAAGTTTGAAAACTAGCCACTGCAGGATGAAGGCCTCTTCCGCACGTTTCCAACCATATTCCATAAGATCAGAGTAAGGTACAGCCAGCATACAATATAGTTGTCAGGGGGAACATTAGATTGCCAGGGTCTTATGGTGCCTTAGTAAATTGTGTTGTGGCCTCCTGGTTTCCACATTCCACGTTCTTAAGAGGCCACACCACAATACAAACTGCCCGTTAACTGCATAGGAAGCCAATCCTATGACACCAGTGAGACACTTAAAAAAAAAAAAGCAAAACACACAAAACATCGTATGGCCTGCCTCCCGAAACCATTATAAACCAGGCCTTCCACACAACTCTCACAAGCACTTACAAAACCTAAACGGGGGGGCGGGGCTACGGCAGGCCACAAGTTGCTGAGCAAGATCCCAGCTCTGGGTTTTCCAGGCAGCACCTGGAAGCCAAGGAAGGATAAGAGAGCCAGCCAGGCAGACGCTCGTCTAGCAAGCGTCACGGGAGCCGGGAAAGCCCACCGACCTCCAAACAATAAAACCAGGGGTCTTCAAACTTGGCCCTTTTATGACTTGTGGACTTCAACTCCCAGAATTCCTCAGCCAGCAAAGCTGGCTGAGGAATTCTGGGAGTTGAAGTCCACAAGTCATAAAAGGGCCAAGTTTGAAGACCCCTGCAATAAACCAAGTCAAGAAGGAAGCCTCGTCTCGGGGGCGACTCTTGTCATTCCGCGGCCCCATCTCCGCCCCCAGGTTTGAAGAGGGTGGAGTGGAAGACCCGGGCGACGTGCTGCTGCTGCTGCTGCTACTACTACTACCGCTACTACTACTTGAGGTCAGAAAAGGCTGCTAGGAAGGCCCGCCAGAAGCCAATCTTCCCCCTTCCGGAAAACTCGAGCGAGCGCCACTCCGCTTGCCGAGTCCCCTGCCCGCAGCTGCGGACCCCACCGGCGGGCGAGATTCCGGGGGATTCCCCGGCTCAGCCGACCCCGCCACCTCTTCTTCTTTTCTTTAAATTTTTTTTCCCTAACTCACCGCGCTGAGCTTCTGCTTCGCCCAGAGAGGCAGCCGGCTAAAGCGACAACCGGAGGAGGAGGAGGAGGAGCAGGAAGCGGACCTTTCTGCCAGCAGGATACCTTTCCCTTGCCGCCCGGCAGGGTGATGTCCCGTCCCGTCCCGTTCTGTCCCGTCCCCGTTTCGCACAGCCAGAGCTGCGGTCCGGCATGGGGCTCGGCTGAAGGGTGCTTCCGAGCGAGGCCGCCGCTGGCTCGAGCAGAAATTCGATCTCCGGGCGCAATGCGTCGCCCCAACTTTCATGCCCAAGTGGGTTTCCAAAGGAGAAGAGAGAGGACTCTTTCATCTGTGCTAGGCATCCCAGCCACCTCCACGTTTTGCAGATGGGAAAACAACACCCCCGAACTGCTTTTTTTTTTAAATGCAGAAGTTTGGTTTTTGTTTCCCAGCTTTCCACACCGCCTACTGTGCCCTCTCTCTCTCTCTCTCTCTCTCTCTCTCTGTATGTATGTATGTATGTATGTATATATGATGTATATGTATATATATGTATGTATATGTATATATATGTATGTATATGTATATATATATGTATGTATATGTATGTCTATGTATTTATTTATTTTATTACATTTATATACCGCCCTTTCCCGGAGGACTCAGGGCGGTTTACAGGGTAATTAAAAACCAAAATACAAAAGTATGTATATGTATATGTATATATATATATATAATAAAGTTGGAAGGGACCTTGGAGGTCATCTAGTCCAACCCCCTGCTCAGGCAGGAAACCCTATACCATTTCAGGCAAATGGCTGTCCAGTCTCTTCTTAAAAACCTCCAGTGTTGGAGCATTCACCACCTCTGGAGGCAGGTTGTTCCACTGGTTAATTGTTCTAACTGTCAGGAAGTTTCTCCTTAGTTCTAGGTTGCTTCTCTCCTTGCCTAGTTTCCATCCGTTGCTTCTTGTCCTGCTTTCAGGTGCTTTGGAGAATAGCTTGACTCCCTCTTCTTTGTGGTAGCCCCTGAGATATTGGAACACTGCTATACACACACACACACACAGACACACCCACACACCCATAGAGCAGACTTCATGGCCCACAGGTGAAATTGGAGGGGGAAACCAACTACCCTTTTTGTCTCCCCTTCTTTTTCCCTCTCCATTCGGCTTGTAAAGGGGGGAAAGAAGCCTTTGATATCTGCCAAGATCCCTTTTCAAGTGGAACAAAACTGCAGATTGTAGGAATGCATTGAACAGAGAATGGCTGCCTGGTAGAACTTAAGAGCTATCCTACGTTAAATTGCATGCCTATCTTGATTATCCTGCCATTTGAAACAGTGGCCAGTTGGATGCTCCTAAAAGTCCAGAGTTCATCATTTGTAATTGACATTCAGGTCCTGCCTCTCACCCTGGAAGAACCGTTATCATGACTAGGTGCCATTTGTAATCATATCTTAAATGAATATACTACCATTTTGAAACTGCTATTGAAAAGGATGCCATATAGCCAAGCTGACAGCCAGCAACTAGAGAACCAGTTTGTATGCCAGCTTAAATTTTTTATACTTTCCATTTAGAAATATGGTTGAGCTTTGCTTTATTTAAAAAATGAAGTCAGTGTTATTGTTTATTTTAAATGCACTTCTTGGGATGAAAAAAGCCACTTCTGAAATAGGGTCAGTTTATATGAAAAAGAGAAAATGCTTGACACGAATCCTTAAATATCAATCTAAAGGTACTGTATGCTGTATTGTACAGATTGAAGTGTTAACTTGAAGTGTGGTCCGCCCTCTTCTCAGGAAGCCATCGCTGAATTCCACCCTGTTGGATAATTTTCAGCCTGTCTTCAATCTTCCCTTTTGGGGGAAGGTGGTTGCATGGCAGCTCCAGAGGTTTCTGGATGAAACAGAATATCTAGACCTCTACCAGTCACGATTCAGATCTGGATATGGGACAGAAATGGCATTGGTCGCACTTTTTGATGATCTCTAACAGGACCGGGTTGGAGGTAGTGCATCCATCCTTGCTCTACTTGACCGCTCAGTGGCTTTTGATACCACTGATACCATCCTTTTGGAACGGTTTTGGGGGTTGGGAGTGGGGGGGCTCTATGCTATCCTGGTTCACTTCCTTCCTCTATGGCCACTCTCATTTGGTGTTAATAGAAAGTGAGAGAGCCAGCCCTCACCCATTGCTTTGCAGGGTCCTGCAGGACTTGGTGCTCTCCTATTCCACATCTACATGAAGCTGTTGGGTGAGATCATCACCATGGACTGAGATATCATGGATATGCTGATGATACCCAGCTGCATATCTCAATCCATGGTGAGTTAAGCGATGCCTAACCTCCCTCTCACAGGCCTGGAGCCCATTAGGAGCTGGATGGGGAGCAACGGGTTGAAACTGAACTTTTGTGAGACCAAATGGCTCTGAGTGAGGGGCTCTTTGGCCCATGGAGAATTGCCACCATTGGTCTTGGATCAGGTGGCACTGCCCCAAACAGACCCTGTGCTTAATCTGGGGATTTTCCTGGACTCATGACTCCTGCTCAAAGAGCAGGTGGCAATCACCGCCAGGAGGGCCTTTGCACAACTGTGGGTTGTGCATCAGTTACACCCTTTCCTGGACCAACACTCATGCCCTAGTCACCTCCCGTCTTGACTATTGCAATGTGCTGTACATGGGGCTGCCCCTGAAAAACACCCAGAAGGTCCAGTTGGTGCAAAATACAGCAGTCCACATGGTTTTGTGTAGACCCTGTTGTGCACATGTATCATCTCTCCTGCAGGAGCTGCATTAGTTGCCAATTTGCTCCTGGGTGTAATTCAAGGTTTTGTCACCTTTAAAGCCCTTCAAAGCTTTGGACCAGGTTATGTTTGAAACAGTAATATGTCTTGCATATAAAAATCTAAAATCAATATATGCCATCCATATAGCTGTTAAAAAAAACCTTTCATAGTATTATGAATATCCATCCATCTATCTACCCAGGGAGGGAGGGAAGGTGGGTACAATGCTGTTTAAAAAATGATAGTCAAGATCCCTAGGAAAAGAATCTGCAGAGCAATATGAAGTAATTCCCACTTTGTTATGAAAATTTATCTTCCGCTAGAGCAATGCAGTTTGAAATATTTCTGTAGAAGAAACCTTGTTAATGCTATTACACCAAAGGTCGGCCTGGAGTCTCAGTGGTAGTAATATATATACGGGCGACCCAAATATTGAAATATTCTTTAAACCAGTCAAGAGGAACTAACAGAATCTTAACCTACTAATATATTTATAAAGCTTAATGAAATTTGAAATCTTTGACTAGTTAAGTTTTGTTAAACAGTTTTATGAATACAAATTGTATACATGTAGGTTATATTTTCTCTAGCTACAGCAGTAGTAGTCATTCTCTAGTACCCAAACCTTGTCATAAAAGCTTATGATCACAGTTGTTTATAAAAGAAAACTATTCATAATACTATAATACTAATGATAATACTATTGATACTTTTGGAGCTTTATTTAGGTCAGCTAGTATTTATTCTCCATAGAAAATAGGCCAATTTACACGGGATGCTTTCTTATATATACTTAGCAAAAAACAAAGGATCTTTACTAATTCCTGTGGGGGAGAGGGTTGCATGGCAAGATGTCTGCAATCGCACAAATCCAAACAAGCCACATTATGGCCTCTTGTGAAGTCAGCTATTAGTTCCTGTATAAGATTTTCTTCCAAGTCATATTTATTTTCCGGTTAAAGTAACTTAATCAGATTTTGGCAGCGATCTAGAGTATTTTGTCTCCTTGTTGCCTTTCCTTGGTCACCCGAATTGTTGCAACCCTGATTTGGTAGCTGTCATACCAAACTAAACTACAGTATATCTCACGTTGAACAAACCATGCTCCAAATCACATTTGGTTTAGTTTCTTGTTTATGAAACTGTCCAGAGACTCTTCAACCTTCTGAAATACGATTACTCTTATTCGTCGTGCAACAAGCCCTGGCTTCTTGGATGAGCAATCGGGCTCCAGTCAGAGGAATAATTTAGCCCTGCAAGGAAAAGAACAGTACTCCTGATTGTCACAATTGGTGTTTCTTGTTCCAGCTGAGATGCAACCTTCCTAGGAAAGCGCGCAGCCAAGGAGACAGGCGAATCGCCTGGCCTACTATATGCGGGAAGCCCAGCCGAACTGGGCGGTGGCCTTCCAACTAGGCCAGGGGTAGGCAACCTCGGCTCTTTTATGACTCGTGGACTTCAACTCCCAGAATTCCTGAGCCAGCCAAGCTGGCTCAGGAATTCTGGGAGTTGAAGTCCACGAGTCATAAAAGAGCCGAGGTTGCCTACCCCTGAACTAGGCAGAAACCTCCGCGGCAGTAGGAAACATGCAAGGATGTTGCAGACAGCTGGTTCAGCTAACGTTTGGTTTCGTTACGCAGCCGGCTGCAAGAAGGCTAAGCGGCGGCGGTGGACGAAAGATAAGCCAGCTGACGTGGAGCCACCGTGAGAGAGTCCTGCATAGATTTGAATCGGTGGCTGGCATTGGTCCCCTTTGCTCTTCTCGCTGTAAGTGCTTACGGCGGTAATGGGAGAATCGGAGCGTAGGAGGGCGTTCTCTTGTTTCCGATTGCTAACTTCAGTGCTAAGTGATGGGCAAAAGCTTTAACTTGGTTGTTCCCGGGGGGAAAAAATACTGAGCTTTGAAAGAATTCGATTGCTTTAGTAGCAACGTCATCAGTGGAAAGTGGACTGAACTAGGATGTAGAGCAGGGGTCTTCAAACTTGGCCCTTTTATGACTTGTGGACTTCAATTCCCAGAATCCCTCGGCCAGGCACACTGGCTGAGGAATTCTGGGAGTTGAAGTCCACAAGTCATAAAAGGGCCAAGTTTGAAGACCCCTGATGTAGACCCCTGATGTTGTCTAGACTGAGGCCCCGTGTAGCTTCCACTGGAATCGGTTCAGATTCCAGTTTATGTTAGTGGTTTGGCAGTTTCTCTGATGTTTTTCAGCCTGACTTCCTCATTTGTTAAAAAAAAATACTCCTGATATTTTTTTCTGACTAGCAGGCCTATGGTAGAAGATACTCTCAGTGTTACATCAACACTATAACGATACACCGAAACAAGTACAACTACAAACTAGTTTTCACATGTTAAGCCATGGGTTGTTGCATAACGCACAGCTGAATGCTGTGTCTTCAAATGGTATAAGAGAAAGTCATAAAAGTTGGCATTCTTCATTTTATAAAAATGTACCAAAGACTTTCCCAAGAGAATTGGAATGATTTCCTGTAGTTTGACTCTACATTCATATAGTATGCTAAAACAAAAACCATGGTTTACAGTGCAAAAAGATTAAACCAAAATCAAACCACATTGATTAAAATAGTATATGAATTAGACTATCGTGTTCAACCAACATGTGGCTTAATACATCAGTTTCATGGGTTAACCAACACAACTTTTGTGTTGTAAAATGCAGCCTAAGCTGCCTTCTTTGAGCAGAGGAAAGAAATATATGAAATTCACATGATCTGGAAAACTGCTGTGGTGTAAATATACAGAGCTTGTCTATTTAAATGCTTGGTCAATGCATTGATTCCCTAGCTGGTGTTGTTGCCCAGAAGCACTTAGAAGGAAATTAGCGCTTTGATGATCATGTCAGAACCTGTAGTACTATCGTTAACTTTATTTTTTTACACAGATCCAAAAAACAGGAGACAAATTGTTTGCCGCTTTTGCACAACTGAGGATCATAATGTCTCCTACCAACAACTCAGAGATTTGTTGGAGTCAAAGGCCATCCAGCTTATTGATGTTAGAGAAAAATGGGAAATTGCAGAGCATGGAAAAATTCCTGGATCAATCAGTATTCCATGTAAGTTGCTCCTGGTTGATTTAGAGTAAGGAAAAAACAGAAATCCAGTTTACTGTAGTGTATACTAAGGGGAAAACATGGAATTATCTTATGTGTGTTACCTTCTGTACTAGAATTTGTGAAGGCCAATCCTTACGATAGTCCTCTAGAAAAATCAAAAGAGGTACAAGCAACAAAATATACATCACTACACAGGCCATCACTTGTGTACTTGTGTCCAGCATTGGGATACAAATAGAAAAGGGTCACTTTATGGCTTAACATGAAAATGGTACTTCAGCCAATGGGACATCACAAAAAAGACAAATCGATTGAGACTTTTTTTTTACAGTGGGAGAAGTTATGGAAGCTTTACAGATGGAGTCAGTATACTTTAAAGAGAAATACAATCAAGATATGCCTTCTAAATCAGATCATGTAGTGTTTTCCTGTGTTGCTGGGGTGAGAAGCAAACAGGCTCTGGCTGTTGCAAAATCATTGGGATTCAGCAGGTAAGTGTAAAACATTCAGGAAAGGTATGTTTAAGGCAGTGTAGTGTTATTGTAAATGGAGTTAATTCTAGTTTGATTTTACATTATTATGGACTTAAAAGGAGAAATACAAATCAGGGGAAAGTGTTTATTTTTTAACATTTTGCTCTTAAAAATGCAATGAATAGATTGATCCAATAGTGTCTGGTGGTTTCTGAATAACACATCTGAAAAACTAAGTTTAAGAAAAATGTACTATGGATGTACTAAATGAACTAAGAGCTCAAATCTGCCCCAACAAAAACTAACTTGCATTTACACTATTTCATTGTAATAGAAATTGTCTTGTATCCCTCCCAAAACATGTTTGTAGAAGGAAAACGGGTGCCATCATGTAGCTGATTCAGGACAAAGATAATTCAGTGTTTAAAAATTTGTGACAAGACTCACATTTGCATCATTTTATTTTCTAATATAGGCATCACCTTCCTCAGTTGGGTTCAATATATTTTAAGGAATATCAATCCATTTTTAAACAGAAATACACTGCTTCTAGATGATTCTTACCCTACAATTTAAAGATGGTGTCATTATTCAACCTTTTACTTAGCTGATTAGAAAAAACAAACAAACTTGAAAGTATTGTGAAAAAATATTGTTTGTAACCCTATGAAATGCAGTGTTTGGATTCAAGTATTCCAAGCCAGAGTCTGTTTAAAAATTCTAATATACTTAACAAAAATCAAATCGAATGGCCAAGTACTAAGCATGCCTCATTTAAGAACAACTAAAGAAACATTTTATTCTACTACCTTATATTTGCCATTACTGAAAATTACTTATCTGACTGATATCCAAAAGTATTTAATTACTGTGATTCAAATTTATTAAATACTTTATCTCTACTAAAAAGTGTTTACTTTGAGGAAGATACTATGCATGTTTTTATTCCCTTATCTGAAATAAAATTACTATGCCAGAATATTTCTCCTGCATCACTGATCACCCTATTCTTAAAGAGGATATTGTTCCTGAAAGTGGTTTGTGCAATAAGAAATGTTACAGAAACTGTCTTGTATACTTTCAGAGTTCAGCATTACCCTGGTGGCTTCAACGAATGGCTGGAGTATGAATGTTCAAAGAAGAAATGATATCTAGAGTGCACAAATTGTATGTATTCTGAAAATGCAGAGGTCTATAGCTAATTCTATTTAATAAAAGGGCAGCAAGGTATAAAAGGTATTTAAGCATATTGGTTATTTTGCCAACAAAGAAAAAAAGCTGAGATATGCTTCAAATGTTTAGTCTGGTTAACATGGAAATTTTTCTGTTTAAATTTTAAAAATCAATTGAAACATATTCAAGAAACTTACAACTGATCATTGCAATATATTTAGTAAAAAATGATAGTAAGTAAAATAAATTGGAATTAAGTTAGCTAATCAAATTTGTATAGCTGCCCATCTCAGAAATTATGTGTATCTCTGGACATGAAACAAAAATGTACTATAAAAATGTTAAACGTAAAGCTAGGGAAAATGGCATTAAAATGTTTAGCCAGTTTATAGATGGGACCTATATTTTTTTCAAGTTCATAATTCAGGAATTAAGCCTAAGTCCTGCTTATTGTTCTTGACTTTGAAGTGTCTCTAGATATTAAATATTTGCAGAAATAATATTGAGAAAACACTTTTGTACACACAGAGGAAACTGATTAGAGCACATATGTGTTGTATCTGTTATAAGGTTTCTATATGCAACATTTAGATTAGGGACACAATCTCTTTTTACATAAACGTCTTCTATAAAATTGCTGAGAGATTACATGAAAACACTGAATTTCCAGTACAGTGCTCTGTGCTGAATGATATAAGAACTATCATGTCCCACTTTTAAGATAATGAAACTAATAAAATTTTGTTTATTCATTTGAATATAGAAAATAGCTTTACAACCTTTGGTGTATTGCAGACATGTCGAACACAAGGCCCGGGGGCTGGATCCGGCCCGCAAAGTGGTTTCATGTGGCCCGCGAAGCCATCCTGGAAACAGTGAGGGAACGTCCCCCACTGCCTTGGCCCTGGCCCAGAGACCCTCCTCCTGCCAGAGACCCTCAGATCTGTCCCACTCCTGCCCAGGCCCCCATAGGCACCCTTGATGCCAACGATGTAGAGCTGGCCATGCCCACCCAGTAGGCCATATGCACTCTAGCCACGCCCACCCTGGCCACACCCACCCGGTCCCTTGAAGGCAACCGCAATGCTGATGCGGCCCTCAATGAAATTGAGTTTGACACCCCTGGTGTATTGTTTCTTTTCTCATACCCACAGAGCAAAAAGGGAAACACATTACTTGCAACTGTGATAAGGCACTCCAGACAAAACTTTTTAAAAATGTATGATGTGCCCCTATGATCTGATGCAGTATTTGTAAGAATTATTGCTTATGGTTCGGAAATAAAATAGTCAATGTTGTTAAATTCCATTGTTTTATTCCTATGCACCTAGTCCATATTACAAATAAAGTTGAAATCCTCAAGTTAGCAAAGTAATTTCCAAAATACAACAGATGTGGTGCCTCAACCAATTCTGTTAGCAAATGTGTGGGACAACATGACCAGCATCAACAAAATTAGCAAAACTAAAAAGGGAACATGAAAAAGCTAAAATTAAAAAATTCTCACAATTGTTTTTGTAAGTCAGTATCCAAACACTCTGTAAAAAAATAACTTCCAACACTTAAGTGCAGAGAGCCCAAGCGTTTGCATACAAAAACACTTTGGTTACCCTTAATTCAGTGACATATCAAGTAGAGGCAGGCACTGCTGCTTTTAAATCAAGTTTTAGAATAAGCACCATTTGACAATACTCTCTCAACCAATGTTCCTTTGTGTCATAGCAGAATAATGCTCCCTTGGGTGAAAAGCATCTTAAAGCAGCCTTTCCCAACTGGCACCTTCACTATGTGCTGTACTTTGATCTCCCTAATCCTCCATTAACATGGCCATGTTGGTTGACCTGAAGGCAACAAGTAATCTAATACAGCTAGAAGGCATCATGTTGGCGAGAGCTACTTTAGACTGAAAGACAGGCTACTTTTAACTCATTTTAGGGTCCCAAACAAATAGTCCATGAAGATTTCAGGGCTCTAGACTAAATCCCTTTTTAAGTAGGGAAGTCTGAGTAAAGAACACAGCATATGGCCCTTGAGTTTAAAAAAGGTAACATCCTGTCTTTTAATGATTCTTGTGTTAATTTGTACAGTAATTTATATTTTATTATGGAAGAGTCTCAAATGCTTCTCCTTTCTCAAGAGACAAGTCATTCCTAGTAACAAGGAAAGCAGAAGACAAACTTCTAGCACACAACATATCCACCATTACAACCTCAAACAGGTTAGATTCTTTACTTGATTGGATTGCAAAATATGTCAAGGACTTAATAGCACATTCTTTCCTAAAACAGCCACAGTTTTCATTATATATATATTGCACTTTGGGAGTATCCTGGATTTCCTCTAGCAAACTACAGGTATTGTAGAGTATCTCCTTAAACTTCAGATGAGAAATGCAACATTTTATACTTTTTAAGCAATTTTTTTTCTCTAAGGCATTTACTACAGCAGTGCATTCTTAGAACATCTATTGGCAAGTATATACCTAGAAAATTAGGATCACAAATCCAACTTCTCAAGTCATCTCTTGTATTCCGTAGTTAAACAAGTATACTTGCAAGAAAGATCCATTCAGTTATCCATCTTTGTGTTAACATAGTTTAACTCACCACTATTTCTTTCAAATAACAAAATTTACTATGTCCATACTGAATTACATCATTATTTATATCCAAAGTTTTTGATTTTTGTTGTATCACAATTCAAATGGGTGTGTGTTTAAGGAAAAGCTTTTGTACACTTAATAGAAACATTGTGTTCTATCTGAAAAGACACTGAAACCTTCTGTCCATGTCTTCCACATATGAAAAGATCCCAATGTGTCTTAATCCAAAGTGGTCCACAGTTCATTTCTTTGGAATGTCTAAGACTGACTGTAGCTAGAATTCTGACTTCCATTTGGACCCTGGTCACTTTCACTGTTTGAAACAAAGCAGGAAATTATTGCATTACATATTTATTATTAAAATGACTATAAACACATTTGATTTTAAGGTTAAGATAAGCTTTATTGTCATTTTTTACTGTGAGCACACTCGCTCACATTACAATGAAAATCTGTTGCCCGCTCTCAAAAGGAAGTCAATATCTACCCATATACTTTATTAATATTATATATATTAATCACTGCCTATTTTGAATACATAGCAGAAAGAGGAAACAGAGTTCACAGGGTTGATGCTATTTGGAACCAAACTGTGACTCAATCTGTATATTCTGCTTTGGATACCACAAAGCCTCCTCCCAGAAGGTAACAAGGAAAACAGGTCATGAAGAGGATGTGTGTATCCTTTGATGGTTAATATGCAAGCAGATTTCAACCTTGCCAATGAAACTTCATCCTAATTTTCCCCCATTGCAATGACACAGGAAATACTTTGTTATCTTGCTTTAGTATTAGTTAATATAATTTAAAACAGGGTAGTACTTAATTTTTATTTTGATGTTCAGGATTCCATAATGTTTTGATGCAATGTGATATAAAGGCTGAAACGGCTTTCAAGATCATCTTTGGATTGACATCTATCCTCATTTGGTCTGGCTACTATTTTTAATTCAGCAATGCCACTAGCCTGCTGTAGAGCAGGGGATGTCCAAATTTAGGATTTAAAAAGCTGGGGAATTCTGGGAATTGAAGTTTACAAGTCTTAAAGTTGCCGAGTTTGGAGACTCCTGCTATATATAAAAAAAGTAAAGGTTCCCCCGCACATGCGTGCTAGTAGTTTCCAACTCTAGGGGCCGGTGCTCATCTCCGTTTCAAAGCCAAAGAGCCAGCGCTTGTCCGAGGATGTCTACGTGGTCATGTGGCCAGCATGACTAGACGCCAAAGGCGCACGGAACACTGTTACCTTCCCACCGTAGTGGTCCCTATTTTTCTCCTTGCATTTTTTACGTGCTTTCAAACTGCTAGGTTGGCAGAAGCTGGGACGAGTAACATGCTCACTCTGTTATGCGGCACTCGGGATTCGACCCGCCAAACTGCTGACCTTCTGATCGACAAGCTCATTGCCCTAACCCACTGAGCCACCGGGTCCCTCTCCTGCTATATAGCTGCTGTACAGTATATTCACTATACAGTCTATTTTTCAATACGTAACACATAAATAAGTCATTGTTTTATAACAGGGGTGTCTAATTGCCGGGCCAGATGCATCACAAGGAAACCGCGCCCACCCAATTGCCGGCAATGGGGAAAAGCCTCCGATACATTGTGAGACATCACATGACGTCGCGAGTTTGACATGTCTGCTTTATAGAGTTGACCCATTAAAATGAATTTGACTGCTACAGCAGCCTCATTTTAATCTGACTCCCATGAACATAACTCCCCGTAAAACGCTGGCAGCGTATTTTCATTATAGAGAGGGGCCACCCTAACTCAAGGGCAAACTACTCTATTTTTGCCCAACAAAAAAAATATATTTTGGCTTTCCAGGTTTGCAGAATATTTTTGGAGGGTGGGTGGGTGTTAAGCAGAATAGGTACAATAAGTGAACAAAGTCCATTTATTGTTATTTATACTTCCCTCTGCAGAAAAATGCAAAACCAAATGACATTGGAAAATTATAATTTATACCAAATTTCAATGGAACAACCATAAGGACTATGAGGCCTGTAAAAATGCAGCTGCCTTCTTCTTTACCTGAGTCAACCCAACGAACTCAAGCATAAAATGGGGAGAAGTCAAACTGCATGTGACTCTCAAAATCTACCAAAATCAACCTCTATGGAGGTTGAATAGTGAAGGATTACTTCACTAGGAGCATCCAAGTCTAAAATTATTTTCTGTACAAATGGATTGTTCTTAAAATGTTTTACAATTGATCATCTATTCAAATGAACATCTTTTGAAAACTTACCTATTTGGAGGCGGTTTTGGTTTAGGCATCTTGCTTAGAATTGTAGCCATTTCTTTCCTTTCATCAAAGTTTTTCCATTGTTCATACAGTTTCAAAATTACCCTGATTATTTCTAAGATCTAAAAGAAAATAGATGAAAAGTAGTTTTGTGCAGATCTATGGTGACTGCAATAAGTATATACTTCATATAAGAAAGGAAGATTTGAAGGTATTCTATGATCATGGAGTTTATCCTGAAAACATTTTGCAGGCCACTATTATTTTTATCCTTTGAAGAAAAAAAGTGCAAACTATCCTCAAAATACTTGATACCTTAGTGCCCTGGTTTTTAAATCTTTTTTTAGGAAGATTTTTTTTGTTATTTTGAATTAACATAGCAATTTCTTGCAGGTTAATGTAAACTCATTATGGACACTTAGAGGCCAGTCACCCACCCATTCTTAAACCTGTTATTAAGAGGTTGGGTGTGATGGCTCAGCAGTTAAAAACGCTGAGTTTACCAGCTGGAAAGCTGACAACCCGAGTTCAAGACCCGAGCTTCACACAACAGGGTGAGTTCCCGTTCCTTGCCCCAGCTCCTGGTCACCTAGCAATCTGACAGCATGCCAATGGGAGTAGATATAATAGGCTCTACTACGTGGCCAACTACAGGAAACATTTGACCTCTGTGATTGCCAACAAGGGTTTTGCCACCAAGTACAAAGTCATGTTTTGCGAAGGGGTCAAATACTTATTTCACTCATTAGAATGCAAATCAATTTATAACTTTTTTTGAAATGCATTTTTCTGGATTTTTTTTGTTGTTATTCTACTTCTCACTGCTAAAATAAACCTACCATTAAAATTATAGACTGATCATTTCTTTATCAGTGGGCAAACGTACAAAATCAGCAAGGGTTCAAATAATCCCCCCCACCCACCCCCCGTATATGTTTTTCAATTTTTCACTAAGGAATGCTGGCCAATAAACAGCTTTCATCTTACCTATTTTGTTGAATTGGCTGATACTGTACCAATCTACACAAGTTACTTTTTGTAAATCTGTAATTATTAAATAAAATATAACTACCTTCTCCATATCAACAGAGAGTTCAGCAAACCACTGTCTAGCATCCTTTTGCTGGACAACACAAGCCACATGTAGGCAAGCTGTAAAGAAAGAATATGGTGGAAAGGTAAACTTAAAGACACAAAATTTGTGGTACAAGTGTTTTTACATTATTAAATGAAAAACACATTGTCAGAACATGTTCTGTGTGCTACTGTCTCCCTCTCCAAACTGGATTTTCTATTATATGATTCTATAGATGTTTCCCAGTTTCCCATTCTTTTATTGTATGTCTGGATAATGAAACTTCAGTTCTTAACTGAAAAATGAAATAGTTGAGGCTTTCGTTATAACACTAGAATTTCTCCGAAAATGGCCATGGATGCAACTCTACCTTGAACCCTTCCATTCAAATAGTGATACAGCACACAACTTGTTACGTACCTAGAGCTATCATGAAAGGAGGGTATAGCAGACAAAGATCAGTTCTGTATGTGTCATTCACTATCCTCCTGCAGACAAAAGCAACAGATCAGCAAGTTGTCATTCATGACTCCATACGATGAAGTCAAAACAATATGAAAGGAGAGATATAAGCTTACTTTTCCTTTAAATACAGTATCTAATGTAATGTGTATAATCTGAGCAGGAGGACATATTTCAATATATATCATTTCTATGTCTTTTTCTATATGGAACACTGGTATTACTTTCCCCCCAAAACAGAACTCTGCACAGAGATACTAGGTGTATTCATCTTCCATGCAAGGCAAGCTTCATCATGAGCTTTTCGGTTGTATGTTCAGACTATAAGGAGAAATAGTAGGAAATCTGCTGGATTATCTCATTCATAAAAAAATTGGTCAAATCGATGAATTAAACAACTTTTACGGTCTCATGCATTTTCCAAAGTGGATTAAGCAGATCCTCAGGCAACCATTTTATTCAGGTCAATAATTTTCCTAGGTTTCCTACTAGGGCTAAAGGACTCTTCAAATAGTCTGTCTACATTACCAAGCAAGTGGCAGCAGCATGTCTTCTTGGCCCATATCTTGTACATATTGAAGTAGAGGTCTATAGGGATGATATACTATCAAACAGCAGTCCTAGGAAGATTGCATTTAGGAAAAATGTTAAAAGCATCAGCCTCCTTCACAATACTCAACATATTAAGTACTTCTTTGATGTTTATAGTGCCATTTATTACAAAGGCAGTCGTTGGCTTCACAGAAATAATTCCTCTCTAAACTGACTGGCAGCTTACCAAATTCTTTCTCCCTCTGAGACACAAATGCTGACACATTTGCAGCACATAGAAACCTGATTTCCCCACAACACCCTCACTGGAAATAAACACTGGCACAGTACACCCTATTACAGAATAACGATATACAAGAAGCTTTGTGGGAATCCTATTAATATAGAGAGAATCTGAGTGGGGGGGGAAAACACAGTATCAACACTCAGTGGTTTCATTTATTTTGTAAATGTAAAGTTTGGCTTGAGTAACATTAACAGAATAAGAGTTGGAAGGGACCTTGGAGGTCTTCTAGTCCAACCTCCTGCTCAGGTAGGAAACCCTATACAATTTCAGACAAATGTTTGTCCAATCTCTTCTTAAAAACCTCCAGTCTTGGAGCACCCATAACTTCTGGAGGCAAGTTGTTCCACTAATTAATTCTTCTAACTGTCAGGAAATTTCTTAGTTCTAGGTTGCTTTTCTGATTAATTTCCATTTCTTCTCCTGCCTTCAAGTGCTTTGGAGAATAGATTGACCCCCTCTTTTTTGTGGCTGCCCCTTAGATATTAAAACGCTGCTATTATGTCACCCCAGTCCTCCTTTTCATTAAACTAGCTTTCCCAATTCCAGCAATAGTTCTTCATACATTTTAGCCTCCAGCCTCCTAGACATCTTTGTTGCTCTTATCTGCATTCTTTCAACATGCAACCAAAACGGGATGCAATATTCCAAGTATAGTCTTACCAAGGCATTATAAAATGGTACTAACATTTTGCGTGATCTTGGTTCTATCCTTCCATTAATGCAGCCTAGGACTGCGTTGGCTTTTTTGCAGCTGCAGCACACTGCTGGCTCATATTTAAGTGATTGTCCACTAGGACTCCAAGATCCCTCTCACAATGGAGTATCCTTTGTAAAAGCTTTCCTATTTAAAACGAAAGGCAGGGCACTTTCTCATAAACAAATCTGTATGCTTATCCTCAAGCCAGCTATTTCAATTGATACACCGGACACTTTTTTCTCATGCAATCTTAGATCTATAAATTACTGCTCATCTCGAAAGCCTGGCATCCGTTTTGTCTAAGCTCATGTAAAAAAATAGGAAATAATACACAACCTTCTCAATCTATAGCTTTTCATCCTTTCTCGAAGATTATTCTCATAGCCAATTATATCCCACCATTCTTTTCTCCCAGCACAGAATAAATCCAAGTGTTCTGGCACACGTGTGGAAAGTAGCAACATTTCAGGAGACGATGGGAATATTCCAGATACGATCAGCATACAATTATGCAGAGGAATTGTATTTGTACTATGCATTAAATACAGGTAGTCCTTGTGTTACGAGAGCAATTGAGACTGGGATTGCCGCCACAGAGTGATTCAGTTGTAAAGTGCAACATTGTGTGACTACTGTTCTGTGATAACAATCCCAGGCAGTCCCAGTTGCCACTGTAACCCCCCAATTCACTGATCATTAATAGGAAGAGGCAGGAATCCCAGGTAAGAAGCATGGGGGTACCAAAGAGGGGTGGGAGGACGTCCCAGTAGGACCTGGAAGGGCCAATGCAGTCTGTGTGGGGGTTGTGGGAGCCAGGGAAGGCCTGCACAGGCCATGCACAATTTGCAGGAGGCCCTTACAGGGCTGGCGGAGGCTCCACATGGGTAGGGGTTTGCCGAGAATGGGAGAAAAAGCAGGAGCAACTTAACAAAACACCTTGCAATTTTCCCTGCTGGCTCCTCATAAACTTTGCTTGGTGTAGCCAGGATAAGCCGCAAATGATCACATGACACCCCCCTCCCAACTCTCTGCCATGTTACAATCACACGCAAGGCATCTAAGTGCCTGGATCACAATAATCTTATGGGGGATGGAGGGGTGGGGAGAAAATGTGCTGTGGTGGCCAGAACTTCAAGGATCCGTCATATGTCCATTTTTCAGTGCCATCGTAACTTTTGAAGTCACTGAATGAATGGATATTGTACAAGAGACTGAACAGAATGTACAAAGTAAATAAACTTACCATTAACTCTAATAGATAAAATTCACATTCTAATATCTGTATAGACATAAAAATATATTAATTATATGGATATAACTTGAATAACATGACCATCACAGATTATCCTGTTCTATGATCAGCTGGAGCTATTAAGATTCTAAACCAAGGGAACAAAAACATACAGGCTTTTTTTGTCAGCAGCAACAACATTTGACATTTCCATTTCTATAAAGGCATAAGGCAACCCCTTTTTGAAATTAACACCTTTTACTCCAACAAATACCTCTTTTACAGAGGTCAACTGATTTATCTTATATTTCTTCTTCTTTGCAATCAAACTCATTCATTCATTCATTTCTATAGCCCCCCCCCAACTCAATCAAGTGATTCTCCACATCTTACAATTCTAAAATTATAAAGCAATTTTTAAAAAAACATTAAAACAATAAAAACATCCACAAAATAAATAATACAAACAGCAGTCACGAAGATTTATCAACTATTAGTAAAGCCAGGTAATGGGGCTCTTAACACATTCTGAGCCCCAAACCTAGGTACATAACAAGTTTTTAAAGTTTTGCAAAAACCCAACAGGGTTAGGGCCATTCTAATCTCTAGGGGAGAATATTCCATAAGGCAGGGGCTACAGCAAAAAAAAGTCCATCTTTTTGTTTTCACCTGTCAACACTTTCTGACTGATAGGATCTACAGCATGTCTGTTGGGATCAGGCTGGATGGGTAGAAACTCTTGGAAAAAGACAGTCCCTCAGGTAACCCAGTCGCAAGCCATGTAAGGGCTTTAAAGGTGACAACCAGCACCTTGAATTGCATCCATAAACACGCCACCAGCCAGTGCAGCACACATAGTGGTTACACATCCCACCAGGCTCAAGGTTGACTCAGCCTTCCATCCTTCCGAGGTAGGTAAAATGAGGACCCAGATTGTTGGGGGCAATTAAGCTGACTTTGTAATAATGCCGCTTGGGGTGTGTGTGAAAGCCCTAATAAGCAGGCATATATATAGAATGAAGGCTACTGCTAAGCTTGTAAGCCGCCCTGAGTCTTCGGAGAAGGGCGGGATATAAATGGAATTAAAATAAAAAAAATAAAAATAAATCAACACACTGATATATGCTCAAAATTCCCACACTTCCATATACAGTGAAAGGGTAAAAGTCTTTTCAAAACCATTTTGAAAAGATAAGCAAGTATTAAGGCAAGGAATGTTTTCTTAAAGTGTATACTTACATGGTTCATCCTATAAGGAAATTCTTTTGGAAAGGCATACGAAAACCTAGTTTTCACTGCAACGAAGAAAAAAAAAATCAAGAATGCTTTTTAAAAATAAAAATTAAAATTAATTTAGCATACTTGCTTCTCTCTCTACACCTTAATTTAATTAGAATACTAGACGCTGAATTAAGGGATTTAAGTTTGAAAGCTCGAGAGGACATACGTATTTTTTATATTGGATAGCAACATTTTACAGAAATCTACAATACAAAATCGCAACAAAACAAATATTTCTGTTACAATATTTTTGGAATATCTCTCTCTATATATATATATTAGAATCAGTTTACACAATGTTTTATCAGTTTCTGCAAGTTTCAAACATTATCAAATGGGAAAGAAGCATTCACTAGTTTAGAAAAATTAAATATTGTACCAATGTATTTTTTTTCTTCCATTCAATTGCGTCTAATTCTTGGAAACTTCCTGGGCATGTCCCTGCAGTTTTCATGGCAAGGTTTTTCCGAAGTTGTTTTCCACTGCCTCATTCCTACGACTGAGAGTGACTGGTCCAAGGTCACCCAGCTGGTTTTGTGAACTTATGTTCTCCTGCTTTCTAGCCTGATGCCACTACACCAAACTGGCGTCAAACTTTAGCCACTACACCAAATGGCTCTTACCAATACAATACTACCCAATAGTATTGTATTGTGTTGCATTGTATCATATTGTATCATACAATACAATAAGACACAGATTAACGGTTCTTTAGTTTTTCATGTACACACATACATATGTGCCATTCCATATGTCTGAATACCATAACCATAAGCAATATTTAATTTAAAAATTCCTCTGAAAGACAACAGCTTTACCAAAATTCCACTTACATACAGAAGTAGCAGCAGATATCAATCTTGTATTTGAAACCACACCAAATTCCTAAAACGTCAAAAATAAAACAATGGTGAAAAGTACACAATTCCAGAAGCAACCGCAGTGGAGCAGTGGGCTAATGCCTCCTTAAGTAACACCAGCTGCCTGCAATTAGTGCAGGTTCGCATCCCACCAGGCTCAAGGTTGACTCAGCCTTCCATCCTTCTGAGGTAGGTAAAATGAGGACCCAGATCGTTAGGGGCAATAAGCTGACTTTGTAAAAATGCCGCTTGGGGTGTGTGTGAAAGCCCTAACAAGCAGGCATACACATAGAACACAGGTCGGCAACCTGCGGCTCCGGAGCCGCATGCGGCTCTTTGAGCCGTCTCTTGCGGCTCCCAGCCGCCCGGTGCGCGCGCACCTCTTCCAACGGGCAGTGGTGCGCGCGCACCTCTCCAAATGGAGAGTGGCACCGCCCGTTTGGAGAGGTGCACGCGCACCTCCCCGAATGGGCGGAGGTGCGCGCGCACCTCCCCAAACCTTTGGAGAGGTGCGCGCGTACCTCCGCGCGAATGGGCAGCGGTGCCGCTCTTTCAGGAAGCCCGCCTCGGCCCGTCTGTGAAGCTGCCGAAAGCGGCAGCTTAGCAGACGGGCCGCGGCAGCTTCCGCAAAGAGCGGCGCCCCTGCCCATTCCGTTCTCCGAACGACCGGAGGTGCGCGCGCACCTCCCCAAACCTTTGGGGAGGTGCGCGCGTACCTCCGCGCGAACGGGCAGCGGTGCCGCTCTTTCAGGAAGCTGCCGCTTTCGGCAGCTTCCTGAAAGAGCGGCGCCGCTGCCCCTTCGCTTTCGGCAGCTTCCTGAAAGAGCGGCGCTGCTGCCCCTTCGCACGGAGGTACGCGCGCACCTCCCCAAAGGTTTGGGGAGGTGCGTGCGCAACTCCGGTCGTTCGGAGAACGGGCAGCGGTGCCGCTCTTTCAGGAAGCTGCCGCTTTCGGCAGCTTCCTGAAAGAGCGGCGCCGCTGCCCCTTCGCTTTCGGCAGCTTCCTGAAAGAGCGGCGCCGCTGCCCCTTCGCTTTCGGCAGCTTCCTGAAAGAGCGGCGCTGCTGCCCCTTCGCACGGAGGTACGCGCGCACCTCCCCAAAGGTTTGGGGAGGTGCGCGCGCAACTCCGGTCGTTCGGAGAGGTGCGCGCGCACCTCTCGGAATGGGCAGGGGCGCCGCTCTTTGCGGAAGCTGCCACGGCCCGTCTGCAAAGCTGCCGAAAGCGGCAGCTTTGCAGACGGGCCGTCGCCATCGGGCAACCGGGAACCGGTTCCATCTCATTTTTTTAAAAATGGCAGCCGCGTGCGTCCGCGCATGCGCAAAAAAACTTTTTGCGCATGCGCGTGCATGGACACACGCACGCGGCTCCCTCTTTTTTTAATTTGTGATGGAACCGGTTCCCAGTGGCTCTTTTTCTTTTTTAGGTTGCCGACCCCTGACATAGAATGAAGGCTATTGCTAAGCACATTTGTTTGTGCTTAAATTGTAAGCTGCCCTGAGTCTTCGGAGAAGGGCGGGATATAAATGGGATTAAAAATAAATAAATAAAATAAATAAAAATAACAAAATGTCAAACTTTGGTTATTATGTGAAATTACGGGGGGGGGAGGGGGGGAGGAGAAGACTCTTGATCTGTGGGGAAAAAAGAAAGCAAAAGCACATTTTGTTCTCACTTGGCAGCGTTGTAGAATCATCCAAGCCTCACTCTGCCCAATTCCATAATATCCCACGTGAGACGATGTAAAGTGTCTCTGTCTTTCTGCCAATCTTTTTTCTTTAGTCAAAATCACAGCATTTTGCAGATTCAAAGGTTATATTACAATAAACAATTTTTCTCTGTGTGAAAAGAAAGATATCTTCTTTCCTTTCATCAGTTTCCATTGGCTGCTATACTGTTGGCAGAAAGCCACTTTGATGTTAATCCCCCACAGCCAAAAACAGTAAAACAACCTGCAAAGCAAGCACTGAAATCCCAACCGATCAAGAGTCAGGTAACAACAACCGCCTGATATGACCAGCAAAATGTTGTGGAGGCTGGGGTAGGGGAAGCCTTTACAGAAAAATCCTATCAGAAAAAAGGGTATTGAATATGCTAATAATTTATACAGCCACTCCGCATTTAGCAACTACCCTGTTTGGTGATCATTCACAGATACGATGGTAATAAACAGTAATAAAAAATTCATTTCCAAGCAACGCATGCACTGGCCACGAAATTTCAGTTTTCAGTGTGAATTAAGCTCATAGAGCTGAGATTGTTAACTTGCAGTTAGAATTTTAAGGGACATGCTGCACTGCAAAGAAAAATATTTCAGGAAGATAGCTAGTTTAAGCAATCTCTCCACCCTGTGAGGGAGGAAAAAGGAGGGAGGAAAAATGGAGACAAATCTTTGCAGACACACTCTGCAATATATATATATATATATATATATATATATATATATATATATATATATATATATATATATATATATATATATATATATATATATATATATATATGGATCCTTGGTTTTTCGGGTTTTTCCCCGCGTAGAACTAAAGGTGTAGGCGCAACGTTTCGACGGAATCCCATCCGTCATCATCAGGCTTTAGCTTCCTTCTTCTGGGAGGAGCATGTGGCTGTTTGTTCCTCTTTTTTTTAAACTGCCAGAGGGGGTGTGTTCTGTGGAGGTGTGCTCTGATTGGGTAGGGGACCAAGTGTGTTCTGATTGGGTGGGAGTGTGTTTTGAATGGTGGGTGTGTTCTGATTGGGTGGGGGGGTGTTCTGAGTGGATGGGCTGGTCTCAGCTGCCAGCTCCAGACCTGAGCTGGTGAGTTGTGCTGCTTTTGTTCGGCTTCGTGTTTGTGGTGGTGCCATGTTTTTATAGTGGGTGTCAGTTTGCTTATTGTGTGGTTTGGAGGGGTTTAAAGTGGCTGATGTTGCAGCTGTAGTTAGGTTTCTGTTTTGTGGTTGTGTCTTTATCGTTGTGGGTTCGGATTTGCTTTTTGAATGGTTGTGTGGTGGTGATGTCATGTGATGTTATCATGAGTTTGGGTCTGGTATCATTCTTGGTGGTTGGGCCTCGTCTGTCAATCAAGGCGGGTTTCCAAATGGCTGGTAGACGAGAGGTATCATCTCGTTTATTCATGCTGTGGGGGCGTTTTTCTATCTCAATGGCTTCTCTGATTATTCTGTTGTTAAAATGTTCAATTTTGGCGATAGTTTTGGTTTTTTTAAAATCAATTTTATGTCCCGTGGCTTCAAAGTGTTGGACCAGGGATGAAGTTTGTTCTCCCTTTCTGAGTGAGTTTTTGTGCTCTTCAATGCGTGCACTTATTCTTCTGTTGGTCTGTCCGATGTATGTGGTGGGGCAGGTGGTGCATGGGATTTCGTATACTCCTTGGTTTTCTAACCCAATTATGTCCTTGGGGTTTCTTAGGATGGTGGATATTTTTCTGTCTGTGTAGAATGCTGTTTTGATGTTGTGTTTTTGGAGGACCTTGCTGATTCTGTCTGTGGTCCCTTTTAAGTATGGGAGGAGGGCTTTGCCATTTTCTTGTTCTCTGTCTTGGGTTTTTGTGGGTGTCTCTCTTCGGATTAAGTTGGTAATCGTGTTTCTTTGGAATCCATTGGCTGTTAGTACATTAGTGAGAGTGTGTAGTTCGGTTTTTAGGTGTTGTTCGTCAGCTAGGTGTTTTGTTCTGGAGATGAGTGTCTTGGCTACGGAGTTGATCTGTGCTGGGTGGTGGTGTGAGAGTGCGTTCAGATAGCGGTTTGTGTGTGTTTTTTTATGGTAGATAGTGTGTCCTAGGGAGCCGTTGGATTTCTTGTAGACTAAGACATCAAGGAAGGGAAGTTGATTGTTAGCTTCTGTTTCCATGGTGAATTGTATTTTGGGGTGTAGGCTATTGAGGTGTATGAGGAAGTCATCCAGTTTTTCTTTGCCGTGTGGCCAGATTACGAAGGTGTCATCTACGTATCTGAGCCAGAGTTTGGGTTTGTGGTTGGATTTTTCTAGAGCGAGGGTTTCAAAGTGTTCCATGTAGAGGTTTGCGATGACAGGTGAGAGGGGTGATCCCATGGGTGCTCCTTCCATTTGTTTGTATCTTTGTCCATTGTAGATGAAGTATGTGTTAGATAGGCAGTGGTTGGTTAGATCTAGGATGTGTTTTGGGGGGTTGTATTTATTTAGGATAGCTGTCAAGGCTTCTTTGATTGGCACTTGGGTGAAGAGAGATACAACATCGAAGCTCACAAGTAGGTCACAGGGCTGTAAGTTTAGTTTACTTATGATCTCTATGAATTGGAATGAGTTTTGTACGTGTGAGGTGATGGAATTTGCATAAGGCTGTAGTTGTTTGGCAAGAAATTTGGCTAGATTTTGTAGAGGTGAGCCTATGGAGCTGACTATGGGTCTGAGTGGGGTTCCTTCTTTGTGTATCTTGGGCAGACCATAGAGCTTAGGACATCTGGATGATTTTTCTCTGGGAATGATTGTTTTCTGGATCTCTTCACTGATGGGGGTGGCTTTTATTTTTGATTTTGTGGTTTTTTCCAGGTAGGTGGTGGGATCTGTCTTGAGGAGTTTGTATGTGGAGTCTCGGAGTAGGTTGGATAATTTGGTATGGTAGTCAGATGAGTTCATTACCACCGTGGCGTTGCCTTTGTCTGCTGGCAGAATGATTATGCTGGTGTCATTTTTTAGGTTAAGTAGTGCTGTCTGTTCCTCTTTGGGTAAGTTGCTTTTGGGTGGTTTGCTGGTGCAGAGGATGTTGGTAACTTCGAGTCTGATTTTGTTGGCGTCATCAGGGTTAATTTTGGTCAGGCTGGATTCGACTCCGCATATAATGGTTTCCGTGGGAATGTGTTTGGGAGCGACTGCAAAATTAAATCCTTTAGACAGGATGTTGGTTTCGGCTTTGGTGAGAATCCTATCTGAGATGTTGTGCACAGTTTGTTTCATGTGTTGCTGTGGGAGAGGAGGGGTTTGTTTCTGGCGTACCTTTAGTCTTCGGAGTTTATTGGTGTGTGTGTCTGTTTTGTAGGCAGTCTCTGTTTCAGCTCTCCAGACGGCGATTTGTTTGAATTTGTCCCAAAGTGTGGGGTGGATCTTGTTGCTGAGTTTGAGGTGAAGTGTGAGGAGGTCTCTGTTGATTCGGTCCAGGAGGAATCTTTTTGTGTGGAGTTCGTTTCTGATTAGGGCCAGTTCTGTTCTTATCAGGATATATATATATATATATATATATATATATATATATATATATATAGAGAGAGAGAGAGAGAGAGAGAGAGAGAGAGAGAGAGAGAGAGAGAGAGAGATATGGATCTTTGGTTATTCGGGTTTTTCCCCGCGTAGAACTAAAGGTGTAGGGGCGACGTTTCGACGGAATCCCATCCGTCATCATCAGGCTGGTGGCTTCTGCTTCCTTCTTCTGGGAGAAGCATGTGGCTGTTTGTTCCTCTTTTTTAAACTGCCAGAGGGGGTGTGTTCTGTGGGTGGAGGTGTGCCCTGATTGGGTGGGGGAGTAAGTGTGTTCTGATTGGGTGGGAGTGTGTTTTGAATGGTGGGTGTGTTCTGATTGGGTGGGGGTATGTTTTGAGTGGATGGGCTGGTCTCAGCTGCCAGCCTTAGACCTGAGCTGTTGAGTTGTGCTGCTTTTGTTCGGCTTCGTGTTTGTGGTGGTGCCATGTTTTTATAGTGGGTGTCAGTTTGCTTATTGTGTGGTTTGGAGGGGTTTAAAGTGGCTGATGTTGCAGCTGTAGTTAGGTTTCTGTTTTGTGGTTGTGCCTCGTTATCATTGTGGGTTCGGATTTGCTTTTTGAATGGTTGTGTGGTGGTGATGTCATGTGGTGTTACCATGACTTTGGGTCTATCATTCTTGGTGGTTGGGCCTCGTCTGTCAATCAAGGCGGGTTTCCAAATGGTTGGTAGGCGAGAGGTATCATCTCGTTTGTTTATGCTGTGGGGGCGTTTTTCTATCTCAATGGCTTCTCTGATTATTCTGTTGTTAAAATGTTCAATTTTGGCGATAGTTTTGGTTTTTTTAAAATCAATTTCATGTCCCGTGGCTTCAAAGTGTTGGACCAGGGATGAAGTTTGTTCTCCTTTTCTGAGTGAGATTTTGTGCTCTTCAATGCGTGCACTTATTCTTCTGTTGGTCTGTCCAATGTATGTGGTGGGGCAGGTGGTGCATGGGCTTTCGTATACTCCTTGGTTTTCTAAGCCAATTATGTCCTTGGTGTTTCTTAGGATGGTGGATATTTTTCTGTCTGTGTAGAATGCTGTTTTGATGTTGTGTTTCTGGAGGACCTTGCTGATTCTGTCTGTGGTCCCTTTTAAGTATGGGAGGAGGGCTTTGCCATTTTCTTGTTCTCTGTCTTGGGTTTTTGTGGGTGTCTCTCTTCGGATTAAGTTGGTAATCGTGTTTCTTTGGAATCCATTGGCTGTTAGTACATTAGTGAGAGTGTGTAGTTCGGTTTTTTGGTGTTGTTCGTCAGCTAGGCGTTTTGTTCTGGAGATGAGTGTCTTGGCTACGGAGTTGATCTGTGCTGGGTGGTGGTGTGAGAGTGCGTTCAGATAGCGGTTTGTGTGTGTTTTTTTATGGTAGATAGTGTGTCCTAGGGAGCCATTGGATTTCTTGTAGACTAAGACATCAAGGAAGGGAAGTTGATTGTTAGCTTCTGTTTCCATGGTGAATTGTATTTTGGGGTGTAGGCTATTGAGGTGTGTGAGGAAGTCATCCAGTTTTTCTTTGCCGTGTGGCCAGATTACGAAGGTGTCATCTACGTATCTGAGCCAGAGTTTGGGTTTGTGGTTGGATTTTTCTAGAGCGAGGGTTTCAAAGTGTTCCATGTAGAGGTTTGCGATGACAGGTGAAAGGGGTGATCCCATGGGTGCTCCTTCCATTTGTTTGTATCTTTGTCCATTGTAGATGAAGTATGTGTTAGATAGGCAGTGGTTGGTCAGATCTAGGATGTGTTTTGGGGGGTTGTATTTATTTAGGATAGTTGTCAAGGCTTCTTTGATTGGCACTTGGGTGAAGAGGGATACGACATCGAAGCTCACAAGTAGGTCACAGGGCTGTAAGTTTAGTTTACTTATGATCTCTATGAATTGGAATGAATCTTGTACATGTGAGGTGATGGAATTTGCGTAAGGCTGTAGTTGTTTGGCAAGAAATTTGGCTAGATTTTGTAGAGGTGAGCCTATGGAGCTGACTATGCATACATACATACATACATACATACATACATCTCAACTCACTCTCATTCAGAAACTTAGGAAATTTATTCTGTGTGAAATTCAAAGCCTTTGGTTTTCAACTATCATATGCAGCCTCTAAATAATATTTTGCAAAAGAGGTATTTAATTTGTCCAATGACTTAAGCTGCCAATATCAGCCCAGTTATGGAGTTGGCAAACGCAGCAGGTGCTTGAAGTATGACATATTTCATCTTTGAAGAGGGAATAGGGTGCCGGGGGAAGGTAGATTAGGGGGAAAAAACTATTTAGATTACCTTGCTAGGCCCCAAACATGGGACAAATCTTTATTTCCTGTTTCAGTCTATCATGAAGGCCATCGAACAGGCAGTAGTCACACCGGTGACAGCTCATATATTTGTGTAAATTGGTAACAAAGAATTAAGGGAGACTGATATGCATTTCAAACTTATTAGTTTTCATCAGTCAGCCAGAATCTCAGAAGGGTATGGCTGACTGATGAAAACTAATAAGTTTGAAATGCATATCAGTCTCCCTTAATTCTTTGTTAGCAATTTACACAAATATATATATATATATATATATATAGATAGATAGATAGATAGATAGATAGATATAGATATATATATAGATATATATACATACATACACACACATGCATACATTACATACATATACATATACATACATGCATACATTACATACATACATATACATACATACACACACACACACACACACACACACACACACATATATATATATATATATATATATATATATATATATATATATATATATATATATGAATATATATATTCCTCCCCCTTCCCTCTCTCTGTTACATGTTCATTTAGTGACCACTTTGTCCAACAACAAAGCTGCTGGAAAGGATTGCAGTTGCCAAATTTGATGGTGTGCTTATTAAGACCAAGAGAAGAAAAACTAATTTACTCAAAATCATCATGTCAATTCATTGCACTATTAATGAGTTACTACTAATTGGCTATGCTGGCTTTCTATGTATTTCAAAAGAACATGGAAAAATAAAAGTCAGCAAATCACCTGCTAAAATACCCTCTGCCCAACACGTCCAAAGTTCCTCGTGTAGCAAGCTGCCTACTTACCTCTACTTTGGATGCCAAAAATACACACGTGGGAGCCATTAGCACTGGATCAATACTTTTTAGGGAATACCTGAAAAGTTATAATACATAATTTTAAACAGCAGAAAAGGGGGATTTATTAGTCATACCACTTTTAAAAAGAGACCTTAGAATCACAAAAAGATTTATATAGAAAAAATGAGATTGTTCCAGAGCTCATAATCTTACCTGGCATAGAACCTCTTGAAATAGACAGTAGCAGTGGCAATAACTTGTTGTCTTAGCTTCAAATGTTCACCTAAAGCTTGAATAACTTAAAATAAAATTTTTAAAAAATGAGTTAAATCTTCAATGTTCAGTTTTGTATCCTGAAACTATTACTTAAACTGAATCCCACAGAGTTGCAAATCCTTTTCGTAACATTATTACATTATGTTCCTATACTTCCTTTTGGTACTGAAAGCCCATTCATAGGATCCCCAAAAGATGAAATAATATTTTATTTTATAGGGTGAAGATTGCAAACGGAGACTATGACACAATAGACAATACAATAAACCATTGAAACTGTAGTTAGAAAAACTATTGTTCAATCACTACTTGATATTTCTGACGCAAAGAACAATTCAAAGCAGACTGCATGGTTGGGATCATTAAACCTGATTCCTAAAATATTTTATAGTAAGCTATGAAACTGGACAATGCCAGCATTTTTCTATGATCGCCACTAAGCTGAGCTTGTTTAAATTCAGGCAGATGACATTTATTTCCAGCCCTCCTAGATAAAATAAAATAAAAATAAATAAATAAATAATTCTGATGCATTAGTCAACTTCTCCAAAAATGACAAAACAGATGCAAGGCATATTGAGGTTTAATCTGCACCTACAGAAATTAATTTATTCTATTATCTGCAACTTCATGCAATTCTCAACTCACTCTCATTCAGAAACTTAGGAAATTTATTCTGTGTGAAATTCAAAGCCTTTGGTTTTCAACTATCATATGCAGCCTCTAAATAATATTTTGCAAAAGAGGTATTTAATTTGTCCAATGACTTAAGCTGCCAATATCAGCCCAGTTATGGAGTTGGCAAACGCAGCAGGTGCTTGAAGTATGACATATTTCATCTATGAAGAGGGAATAGGGTGCCGGGGGAAGGTAGATTAGGGGGAAAAAATTCAGCTGCTCCATCACTAACACTATCTGCCAGTTGGCTAGAAAGCCACCATGGTGTCAGCTGTACAGGTAGCTCATTTGGCTTTCCGAGCAAAGGATACATTCCAAGCATGTTGGAAGCATCCATCCAAAATACCAAGCAGAGGCAGAGGCACAGAATGACAAAACAAAAGATGGTTACTTGATATTTTTCCAGAATCCATCCATCCATTTGTAATTTGAACATGGCAATGTTTTATCATAATCCTGCCACTGCCAAGATAATTCACACATCAATGCTCATTTTCAAGCTTGACAGCCAAGCAAATCCTTGTACAAAAGGTAGTTAGCTAAAAAAAAAATTTTAACTGTGATAAATCTGAAATGATCGGTGGAGGCAGGGATTTTATTCGAAGTACAGATATTCAGAGCCAATACAATGCTTGGGCAACAGAATTCTAACAGCATTGTCCATCTATCAGTACTTTTTCCTTGCTTACTTTTTTAATAATTTCCAAGATTCCACAAAATGAGCTGTTTTAAATACAAAATAACTATTTCTTAATTTTAAGAAAGTAACTATTAATGTTATTTCCCCCATCTCACCTTGCCAGCTCCAACACAGAGGATACTGATTCTGACTGTAACAAGTAACTTTGACTATTCAGACACATTATGAAAAGTCCAATTGTAAATATATATGCATATTCTAAAATATTACTGCCATACTCCCTGTAAGGAAATAAGTATGTACGTGCATTACTTGCTCAATGCAAGATTGTTTAAGTAGTAATAACACAAATTTACAGCTTCTTTGAGCTGTAATTATGCACACTTAAAACATCACTTTTTATAGAATCTTAGTACTTGTATTTATAGATATAAAAGCTGTACTTCAGCTATTAGAATGAGCCAAAATATATTCTAATGTTTTGATGGTTTTAAATATTTAAGCATGATTTCCACTCTTCTAAAACAAATTAAAGCCAAAGCTTCCCTGCACATGAAGCTTATATTTACCTAGAATAAATTTTCAATGACACCCAAGTACTGTATTAAAATGCAGGCTTAAATTGCATTTATCGATCTTTGCTATTGGCTCTGACTGGAAAGTAATGACTTGTTGAAGTTTCAATACAAAAGAACTACCAAAATTAGTTATCATTTTAGAAATTTACTTTGCTTTTCCAAAAACCTCCTCAATTGCCATTTTGATTTCCTGTCATTTTGAGAAAGGATACCAAAAGCTTAGAATAAATGTTAGGTGTAACACCATTACAAGCAACTTAAAACCTTTTCCACAAAAAGAGGGGAAAGGCCTATAAATGAATGGATCTACATATGGTTTAGAATCATAATGTTCCAAAAGTAAAATATCTGTTTAACTTTAGGAAAAAAAATGTTGACCAATGTTATATTTAAACCACGTAAGAGTCTAATGGGAGCATGCTTGGCAGAGTGTGCTTCTTCTAAAAATCAATAATAAATCATTGTATTTTAAAAAGTAAAGACCATCTCGCTCATTCCCCCAACTTTCTCACACACAGAGAGTATATCAATGATTCATTGATAGCATTTTTACCATTTGTAAAAAATATCTGTAGTTTCCAATATTCTTCTTCTGTTAAAAATTTTAAGTCTTTTTGGCGTTCCTTCAGCAGATCTTGTTTATCCAAAATCCATTGTAAGCTACAGCAAAGAAAGAAAGAAAGAAAGAAAGAAAGAAAGAAAGAAAGAAAGAAAGAAAGAAAGAAAGAAAGAAAGAAAGAAAGACCACTTTTAGATATTTGTAACAGATTGTATCTATTATAAACACAGAAAAAAAGAAAACGCTTTTTTATCCTTTGTTATATGGCCTGATGTCAAAGATACATAGTCTCCTGAATATTCAGTCAAAAGTATTCGGAAGTAATTTCTTTCTTCCCATGCTGCTTGTATTTCCCCAATGTTCACTGCCACCAGAATTTGAGAGCTCCAGAACAGGCCAGAAAGAAACTTCTGACAAATAAGAAACTACCATCAGACTTTGACAATCATTTCAAACTAAAAAATATTTTATATGAGACCTTCTATAATCCAAAGATTATAATCGATCTCTTGTCAATAGTGAAGCACCTGAAAACTTGGATGATAATTTGTTCTAACAATTTTGCCCTTTTCTAATGATTTGTTATTGTATTTAACTAGAGTGGTGTAATAGATGTACAAGTAGAGTTCAGGTCCACCCTCAAGCACAGGATGACTTTGAACTATTTGCATACATCCAAACATTCACTTGCAAATCATCAAGGATACTTATTGTGGAGATTAAATGAAAGGAGAACCCTGTATAAATTGTTGACCTCTTTTTTTTTTTTTATTCCATTTATATCCCGCCCTTCTCCGAAGACTCAGGGTGGCTTACAAGCTTAGCAGTAGCCTTCATTCTATGTATATGCCTGCTTGTTAGGGCTTTCACACACACTCTTGAAGTAAAGGCAGTTTATAAGACTAATACGTAACAATAATTATTTTAAATTGCCTCATGAATTTTAGATCTAAATGTTCTATTTTATTTATATTTCATATTTCTTAACTGCCCGTCTCCGCAGACAAATTTCATACAAATGTTGTATAAACATTTAACCCCACTTTCTCTCTTTTACAAATAGCATTTCTGTAATAGTATGATTTTGAGTTATATGGCTGTATACCTTTTATTATTACATTTATATAATATAGGAATATATATTATTCATCCTAGGTATTTGGCTTCCTAGTACAGAAAAGTCTGGTTTCTGAATAAAAAGCCAGCATTCAAGTGACATATTTGAATTATATTTAGATAGAACACTTTCAGATGTTCTCCATGAATCTTGGTTTCTTTAGAGATGGTAAAGGTAAAGGTTCCCCCGCACATGCGTGCTAGTCGTTTCCGACTCTAGGGGCCGGTGCTCATCTCCGTTTCAAAGCCGAAGAGCCAGCGCTTGTCCGTGGACGTCTCCGTGGTCATGTGGCCGGCATGACTAGACGCCAAAGGCGCACGGAACGCTGTTACCTTCCCACCGTAGTGGTCCCTATTTTTCTACTTGCATTTTTACGTGCTTTCGAACTGCTAGGTGGGCAGAAGCTGGGACGAGTAACAGGAGCTCACTCTGCTACGCGGCACTCGGGATTCGACCCGCCAAACTGCCGACCTTCCGATCGACAAGTTCAGCGTCCTAACCCACTGAGCCACCGCGTCCCTTCTTTAGAGATAGTGGCTGTAAATTACACTCAAGCAGCAAAAGGAATAAAAAGAGAAGTTTACAATTATAGCAAATACCACTAAAGATTTTTCCCTCCATGGCAGGATTCTAAATTATGTTACGGTACTCAGAAATAGCACTGCATCAAAAATATTTGAACCAGAATCATTCATTGTGATTATTCATGCCATTCATGCCATTCTTCATTTCATAATACAGTATTACAATTTAGTCACCTTAACATAATGAACTTTGTGTGTGAATTAGAACAATATTCATTTGTGCAAAAATATTTAAATAAGGGTAAACTATTTTGGAAAGAGGCATACGCATCCCAGTACTTTCCTCATGATAAACTCAGTGTAATCAGAATACTTGTTTTTCATTTTATCTGCTTCCATATGAATTTAGTAAGTCTTAGCTTTGTACAAAAGTTATAAGAACAAAACAAAAGTTAAAAGATAGTATCTAAAAGCAGGGAACTGTGATTATCTGAATCACACTGCTACAATGAAGGGGAAATCAGTATTTCTAGTAATGCAAAAACCTTGGGGTAGTAATTGGAGATTCTACAGCAAACCCGCAGCATGTGGTATATATTTACACTTTGTCAAAGATCTTGCCCTTACAGGAGCTGTCGCTTTATAAGTAAATACCACAAAACAGTCAACGTGAATACGTTCAAGCTGGGGGGAAAAAAACACCTCAGCTTTTCTTTTATACACGTACAGTCACACACTTTGTCCAATTGTTTTTCTTAGAATAGATAAAAGGATAAAAGTCATCGTGTTGGAAATAATGATAACTTTATAATGATAATGATAACTTTATTGTCACTTTGAATGTACACCAATTGGCATACATCAAAATGAAATTTCGTTGCATACAGCTCTCAAAGGGTCACCACCTCCGATATATACTTCTTGTTCGTGGCCCGCTCAAATTTCACATTGTCCATTTTAGTCTCTAGGGCAGGAGTCTTCAAACTTGGCCCTTTTATGACTTGTGGACTTCAACTCCCAGAATTCCTTAGCCAGCATGCCGGACTGAGGAATTCTGGGACTTGAAGTCCACAAGTCATAAAAGGGCCAAGTTTGAAGACCCCTGCTCTAGGGAGTGAACGATGGCACACAGGACAGATGGAAATGGGGCTCCATGTGGATTAGCCCTCAAATTCGCTTGTATTCTGACAACCTCGCCTTCTTTCCTTTTTCTGATCCTGACTCTTCCACCTATGTAACCCATGTTCTAAATAATAACGCAGCCATACATAATTATTTTGAAAGTTCAACCTGCACAGACATCTCTCTCCCAGGCATACAGCAACATCCCATCCCAGCCTCTGCACTGAGAAAACCCCTTACAGGGAAAGCCTCTTATAACTCCCCGCATCTGCCCGGCCCGTGCGCCTGCATTCCGCACCATCTTTTCCTTCCTTCCCTCCCTCCCTCCCCAGAACCTTCAGACTGCAAGGGCAACTCACTAATGCGAACTCTGCCAGAAATTCCCTGCCATGTAGAGGAGTCAAGGTGGCGACGCTTTTTCTTTCCTGCTTGCCGGTAGCCAGGGCAAACCTTTCTTTTCCTTCCTCTTCTTCTTCCCCCCACCCCCACCTTCCAGGAACAGGAACAGCTTTAGCAGCAGGAAGGGGTCTGCAAAAACAGCAGCACCCATACGAGCGGCGACCTCACTCCCTGTTCTGTGCTCTTCCTCTCTTCGTCCGGCGGCTCGCTGCTTTGCTTAGCCGTTCAGTTCCGCGGCAGATAAGTTCCGCTTGCGGAAATGATAAATTAGCCCACTTTTTGTTTATCCGCTGAAATTGGACGTTACGTGCGCTATCGCTTTATCATTATTCTTTATTCTAAATGTTGGCATGTGCCCTGTAAAACATACTCACTGAATACGATCATTCATTTCACTTTTTCTCAATATAAATAAAATATCCAGCCATAGCGTTAGCTACATTAATCCTAAAATGAAAGGTTTTCTCCATTAAAAAAGAGCAGCCTCAAATCAAATCAAACTGATGACTACATGAATGTATTAGTGTTGGGGTTTTTTTGATAGCTATGCCGAATTGTTTCGCCATTGCCTTCTACTCATTTTTTAACTTCCCTGTCTTTCAGCCCTGGGATTTCCTTGCTCTCAGATCTAAGTTAACCTCATCTGAGCTGTTTAGGAGTAGCCAAGAACACCCAGTATATTACCTGCTGAGATGTTCATTATTTTCAAGAACCCAGACATTTCTATTCCCTTTATTTCATTCACAAATGTTCTTACAAATGTTTCGTTGCTTCACTAATCCTTGCCTCTTTTATTTCAGGTGAAACAACTGAAGTCCCAGATAGCTCAGGATTTACTAAACCACCATCCAACTCTGAACAACTGTAAATTATTTTATCCTCCAGATGTCTTGCAAATATATCACTGTGGACTTGTAACTGATCTTCTGCCCCAACTTTCCCAAACAAAGATTTGGGTTGACTTAAATAGTTTGCTGGATGACAATCTGGATGTGATAAGCCCCGAGAGGTATTGACACTTCAAAGCTATTACTCCCATAATGATAAGCCTGTGCTTGTCATGGTAGCCATGAGCTCAAGAGTTATCTCTGACTCCTCCTCCTCTATCATAAAACCCTAGGAAATCCAACATCAATCTAGATAGCTTAGCACAGGGGTGTCAAACTCAAATTTCATTGAGGGCCGCATCAGCATTGCGGTTGCCCTCAGGGGGCCGGGTGGGCGTGGGCATGGCCTACTGGGTGGGCGTGGCTAGAGTGCTTATGGCCTACTGGGTGGGCGTGGATAGCTCTACATCATTCGCATCAAGGGTGCCTATGGGGGCCTGGGCAGGAGTGGGACAGATCTGAGGGTCTCTGGCAGAAGGAGGGTCTCTGGGCCAGGGCCAAGGCAGTGGGGGCCGTTCCCTCACTGTTTCCAGGATGGCTTCGCGGGCCGCATGAAACCACTTCGTGGGCCAGATCCGGCCCCCGGGCCTTGTGTTTGACATGTCTGGCTTAGCAGCTCAGGCAAGGATGGAGTTCTGGGGATGACAGTACAATAGCAGCCATCAGAGTTATCCTTAATACCCAGGCTCAGTAACAAGAACTCATATTTGATTATCTGCAGAACAGTATCTCTGGTTGCATGCAGAGCTTCCTGCATAATAATCACCACCTTTCCATGGGCACGTAGCAGTTGCCACATCTGAAACTAATGAAATATAGATTTGCATATCTTGCTGTCTGTTATTGTGATGGAATGTTGTGGGCTGGATTCCTAGGAGGGAGGGGAGCATTCAAGAGGAATAAGAGGCTCAGTTCAGATAGCTTGTGTGAGAGAAGGGGTGAAGACAGTCTCTCCCTAATAGTTCTCAGAGTATATTCTTGACATAGAATGCTTCAGTTTGGCAAGATTCTATCTATAGATGTGGAACAATAAAAAAACTTGGTTTGGGAGTGGTGGTGATATTTATTTTTTCCTGTGCAAGCATGTAAGTCTTTATGTATTGAACATCCCAGACCAAGTTTTGTTCAGCTTTACCATTCTGTAAAGCTAGTATTGTTGCAGTTGTTGTTGTTGTTGTTTTGCATTCATGGAAGCACTGAAAGGAAGAAAATACAATTCACTTCTGTAGTTTCTAATCATGTAATATGTTTGTTATCCTGATCTTTGTGGGGTAGCAGTGGAGGGAGGGAAAGGATGCATGCTTTATTTCAGGGATACAAAAATATGGCATCTGTTTTATAGCCTTCCAAGGGGATAGGAACAAAAATGTAGCCCATGTTTTGTGTTTGAATGGGTGATTTAAGTGGCAAATGGGTACTTTAAACTTTCAGGTGTTTATGGTAACCATTTCACCTCCTAAAACTCCTTGCACAAATAGGTACTAGCTATTCTCTCTTTTGGCCTGAGATTCTTGAAACACCAGGCAAGGGGCAGGTCAGTCCACAAAAATTTAACATCCCAATCTTACTTTATCCAGATTCTACTAGCTACAACTTTTCCCTTCTTCTCTGGCAAAATATGCATCCTTTCCCACTACTTGTCTCATTCTTACACCAAGCCATTCATAACAACTGATGTCTTCTTCTAGTTGAAGTCATTCCTCAGGATGTCCATGTTATATTCTTGGCAACAGTACAAAAATTCTTTGCTTTTATGATATTTTCTGATGTCTGAGCCTAGCTTAGAGCCTTTGAATTTTCTGGTAGTCTTTTACCCAACTACGGAGACATATTTGATCTTGATTAATATTTTCTTTATGACAGACAGGTGATTGATAGATCTATTTTTATGAAGTGCAATATCTAGACATGAATTACAAAACATTTTCTAGGAAAAAAATCCAGCAGCTGAACTGAATACAAACAAAATTCAAATAGAGAAGAAAACAGCTATGTTATATTTTGACAGGGCATTATTAAGGAAAATAAATTAGAATAACTAAAGAAAATAAGATAACATCAATATTTGTCTAAAATAGCAAGTTTCTGTCCTAACAGTACACTCTGACAAAAACATTTTATCAATACAGTATAATTAATAAATAAAATCCAAATATTACTAACATATTCTTTATAGTGGGATTTCCCACATTTTACAATATCATTAATCTAATGGCAACTGTGCTTTCAGCCTCCAGAGTTGCCCATTTACACATCTGGCTACTAACAAGAGATTGAATTAATTATTTTTGCAACTTTTTCCTTACTGTATAAAATGAAGAAAACTATGTTACTGTACTGCATGATTCTTTTTATAAGATGAATGTGTACAATTTTCTCTGATACATGGAAACCTTTTGATCAAAAGCTTTGCCTCATTGGTTATTACCACAGAAGTTGAAAATACATGTCAATTTATTCACAGCCTTGTCAATACAATTTAATAAGGTTGTGGTTAGTGCAATGTAATTTTGAAATGGATTTAAAAGACATTATATCACAAAGTTTCACTGAGTTTCATCAAGTTCAAAATCTAAATCTTCTTCCCAAACTTGTACTTTAAAAAAATGATATTAAAAAGATTCCTTTAAATGGTAAGCCCTTTACTGTTTACCACTTCTCAAATACTTCCAGTGAACTTAACTTCTATGACCTATATTTAGAAAGAATAATTCCCCCTTTATTTGGAAGCAGGTTAGGGCTTGTTTTCATCCTGCAGCCATATATATTCAGTGGTGACAGGCTGATTCTTTATAATTAGGTCACTAACTCAATAAAATCCTCTGTCTTTCCATTCCTTCAATTGAGCAGATTTCTCTTCATACTTGAATAGTACATAGTCAAGAAATAGGAAGAAAGGAATCAGATTGGCTATTGTTTCTATCTTATCCAAACTTCTAAGGGCACTTCTAAATATGCATTAGAATTGACTTCATTTCTTATTAATTTCTTACCATTTTTAGAAATTCTCATCTGAATTGTCTCAGTGGAACTGTATCCAAATACAAGCTCATAGTTCATATTCATAGATCTACCTTTTTTGTATTTATATTGGACATCTTGCTTAATTCTAGCTTGACATAGGCATGAAAGACAATGATTTCTTGTGCTCTAATAAACCAGTAAACGGGCATTACTTTTAGCAACGTTTGAAAAGGAAATAACCATTCTGGAAGAATAGTCATTGCTATTGTTTCTAATATGATATTGAATGATATTGCTATGTATTTAATACCATTCTAAATTAAAAGATGCTTATAAAGGTACATAACTGCATTTCTGCAATGGTTATCCACCCTTTATCATTATTATTCCTATATATTTTATATGCTATCCCCTATTATCCACAGAATATGCAATTATTTTTTTTATTTTGCTCCTGTTATGACAAGTGGTTTGTCAGTACTTATGAACGTGCCACAATTTCATAAATTTATCTTTGATTGCAATTTGAAGTATATCTCCATCCAGCTTAAGAAATATACACATACACACACACCACCCGCAAACAAATTACCTACATTATTGAGCAAAAACTCCATAATCAATAATCACACCAAATATAATAGCATAGCAAATATAAAAAGTAGGAAGCCATACTTGTTTTATACCTGTTAATATGGGGAGGATCTATCCCATTAAAATAGAATGGGTGTGTCATCCATCAGTGATGGGATTCAAATATGTGAACAACCAGTTCTCTATGTGGATGCCGCTTCCGGGAGTCCACTCTGGGCCTGGGCAACAAAAAATTAGCTACCGGTTCTGCTGAAGTGGTGCAAACCAACTGAATCCCACCACTGATTTGGCAGCTGCCAGATATTTATGATAGTTGCACTGTCCTGAGGTCACGTGATTATCATTTGTAACTTCCAACATGCAAAGATAATGGGGAAAGCAAGATTCGCTTAATGACTCCATGATTCATTTAACAGCTGCCGTGATTTGCTTAACAACTGTGGCAAGAAAGATTTAAAAAATGGGACAAAATTCACTTAATAATTGCCTTGTTTAACGGAGGAAATTTGGGGCTCAATTGTGTCAAGGATTATCTGTAAAGTGGACTATGCATAATTTACATGGGAATGCAGCCCCGCCCTCCTGGCATTTCTCTGCTCTAACTCCCACCTTCCTGTGGTGGCACAATGGTTAAAATGTAGCATTGCAGGCTAACTCTGCTCTCACTGCCAGCAGTTCGATTCCTTCAATCCGGACTGGCTCAAGGTTGACTCAGCCTTCCATCCTTCTCAGGTCAATAAAAATGAGGACCCAGATTATTGGGGACAATATGCCAATTCTGTAAACTGCTTAGAAAGGGCTGAATAGCACTGTGAAGCAATACATAAGTCTAAGAGGTGCTGTGGCTATTCCCCAAATCCTGCTGGTGTTGGCCCAGTGGCGTAGCGTGGGTTGTCAGCACCCGGGGCAAGGCAAGTAATTTGCGCCCCCTAACCCGTGGATTTTAGCACTCGAGTCTCTTCCACTAGATTAGTTAAAGAAACCCTTACCCCCTAAGCACATGTATTGTTTGTTATGAAAATACTGATGTAATTAAAGTAAAAGGAGGCTAATGCCTCCTTAACTAACACCAGCTGCCTGCAATTAGTGCAGGTTCTCATCCCACCAGGCTCAAGGTTGACTCAGACTTCCCTCCTTCCGAGGTAGGTAAAATGAGGACCCAGATTGTTGGGGGCAATTAAGCTGACTTTGTAATAATGCCGCTGGGGGGGGGCTGAAAGCCCTAATAAGCAGGCATATACATAGAATGAAGGCTACTGCTAAGCTTGTAAGCCGCCCTGAGTCTTCGGAGAAGGGCGGGATATAAATGGGATTAAAATAAATAAATAAATAATAAATAAATAAATAAATAAATAAAATGCATCTAATACACCACCCCCAGATGTTGCGCCCGGTGCGGCCGGCCCCCCCCTGCACCCCCCACGCTACGCCACTGGTTGGCCCATCTCTTTGGGTCCCCTTGTTTTTCCAGATGGCTGCAAAGCCGGCAGTGAGAATCTCAACCCGGCCAGGACTTGCCATTTTTCCGCCTTTAAATCGGGATTGAATAATAGAAAAGGACGCGGCGCGTGGAATTACGGGAGTCAGAGGTACCGCGGCGCATGCGTAGCCTTCCTTTCTCCGTTCGGCCGACCTCGGTCGAGCGAGCAAGATCTACGCTAGCAGCAGCGATAGCAGCGGTAATGTCACCAAGCCGGCGGGAGGCAGGACCGACTCAGCCACCTGATAGCTTCGCATTGACCTGTAAAGCAGCGTTTCCCAACCTTAGGAACTTGAAGATGCGTGGACTTCAACTCCCAGAATTCCCCAGCCAGCTATGCTGGCTGGGGAATTCTGGGAGTTGAAGTCCACGCATCTTCAAGTTCCTAAGGTTGGGAAACGCTGGTTTAAAGGGACGTACGTAGTCAGGCACATCTGCCTTAAAAGGAATTAGGAGTTCAATAGATGCAAGACGCGCCTGTGCGTCGGATTAAAAAATAAAAATAAAAATACAATTCTTCGGTTCACTTTCCGTTTTGAGCCAGGACAGGAGTAATAGTCCTCTTCTAAAATAAACAATAAAATAAACTAACCTTCAACCACAAGGGTTAGAGCAAAATAGGAACGTTGCGTGCCCCCCTCCTTTGTTAACCCGGAAGGCAGTTCTTTTAATTTTTATTTCCGACTTGAGGTAAAATGAGTGCTAAGTTGCAAGGGCTTTCACAGGGTCACAGTGCTTGAATATCGCGCCACTTGGGTTTGAATCAGGAGACAGAATTATGGGGAATTCTTAAAAGCCACTGCTTCTGCAATAGCCCATTTTAAAGCAGTTGACTGGCACAGAAAATGCCAGCTCATCTGTTACCTGTTTTATTTTGATCTTTTCGCATTTCTATGATAGGAAAAAGAAAAAGAAAAAGGAAATACTTAGGAACTTGGGTGACAGTCTTAATTCTAATAGTCAACTTTTATTGATTGCTAATGTACACATAATTCCTGTGTTCAAGCTCAAATCATAAGGCTTCCTTCACATTATTTATTTTTATTCCCGGGGGAGGGGGAGGGAGGGTCAGTCAATTTTTGACTCCTGGCAAGTGCCTGGACTAGTCCCTGCTGGGTTTTGGGTTTTTTTTTTTGGCAAGACTTGGGAAGTAGCTTGCTATTCCTGTTTCCTAGAGCTGAGAGACAGGGACTGGCCCAAGGTCACTCAACTGGCTTTATACTCAAGGCAAGACTAGAATTCACATCCCCTGGTTTCTAGCCTGATGTCTTAACTACTACATCAAATTGGCTCTCTCACTTTATTTACATGTAATTGTACAATATTTCTTTAAATATTTATTTTCAATCCACTTTTTATAAATAACTCAAGGCTGCGAATATATGTAATAATCCATCCTCCTCCTATTTTCCCCACAACAGGTGGATTGGGCTTGGAGAGTGTGACTGGTTTTTATGCCTAAGATAGAACTAGAATTCACAGTCCCCTGTTTTCTAGCATGGTGTCTTAACCACTAGACCAAACTCGCTCTCTGTGTCTGATATCAACCGCTTTCTGCATACCTTAGGAATACAGACTTCTGTATATATAAACAGTGTATTTTTCTATGTAATATGTACAATATGATAAAGAGCTGTATCCTATAAATTCTTCAGCAGTTCAAGAAACAGCTATAAAAGAAAAAAATACAAAATCTCTATTCCATATAAATCCCTCATTATTTTAACCTATAATTTATATCTATTCCACACCATTTTTCATCCTATATCCTCTTTTCCATCACTTATTCATATCCATACAATAATACCTATATGAAATAGAATTTATTTGAGTTATCCTGAGAAGATGTGTTACATATATATGATAAGGATATATTTTCCCATCTGAGATTATTCTGGATCAAGCATATTGTAATCGTGATTTAATTCCTTGTTAAGACACTTGCGCTGGTCTGTTTAAGCGAATTTAGTCACATTTAACGGCCCTTTCCACTGCCATTTCCTTTTAGATTTGAGATTTCATTTAAGAAGTAATGTGTAAATGATGTGTTATGTTTAGGATTTCCTTAGATACTCAGTCCTGGCTGGTCTAAATCATGAGTAGATTTGAGTCTGCTTCACCCCTACTCATACACCCCTTTCACTCATCCTATTGAGTAACGCTGTAAAAGAAGTAAATGGTAAAAAGCATGAATTAACAAATGATACGAAAGAAAGAGAGAAAATAGGTATCTTGTCAGTGAAACTAAGACAAGAGGGAAGGATGTGTAACTGATCTGGTTAAAGTGCTTTGACCTTGTGCAGAAATGAAGGGAAATGAAGGTATAGGAATAATTACAAGAAAGAGCAAAACATTATACTATAATGTATGACTTGGTTATCATCTAAGACAGGGTCACCAACCTGTGATCCGCGAGTGTGGACTTTTAGCCACTGAATGTGCACTCGCACCCCCCCCACACACACACACTCATGCTAGCATTGTGGCGTGCTCGCACATGTAAAGGCAAATCCAACCCCCCTGCTCCAGGCAGCCAACCCAGAAAGGTTGGGGACCCCGATCTAAGAGTATGATTGATACAAAAAAAGATGTTGTATAATGTGTAAAAAGAGAAAAAGTGTTGCAAATAAAATCATCAAAAAGAGCATGAAATGGTTAAGAAAATGCACAATGATTTTGAGAGAAATAAAGACTTTTGTGGGAACTGATTGAAATGGGAAGAATGGAAATGGAAGAATGCCATCACTTTTCCCCTATAAAAAGAAAGACAGTAAAAGTGGATGCAGGGGCAATAACATCTTAAGTGTTCCTGGGAAGGAACTTGGCAGAATTCTGATTGAAAGGTTGCAAGATGTGACAATGAACAACAATAACAATAGAAAAATTTATGGAAAATGTTATATCTATATGGAGTTGAAAGGTGGTTGCTGAATGTGATAATTTATGTGGAAATAATTCATTCTGAGAATAAATGGAATGCTTAATTGAATGCTAAACATTGAGCAGAGTAAATGACAATTATGTGTGATGTTCCCTTGGTTGTTTAACATGTTCAAAGCTAGATGTATCAGGAATGTTTGCTGTGGATGTTAAAAGTGTGTTTGTTGGAGACATATATCTAAATATACCTTTGTATGTAAATTATGCCCCATTGTTGCCAATAGTGGTTCAAAAAATGAATATACTGAAAACTAAGGAATTGTTTTGTTACAGATATAGCTGCCTGAATCTACAAGTTACACATAAATGGTTAAAAACACAGAACAAATAGATTTTATTTATTTTATTTATTGATCCAATTTATTGGCCACCATCTTATCACAGGGTAATTCTGGGCAGTTTACAATATTAAAATATTTATTTTTATTTATTTTATTAAATTTATATACCGCCCTATTCCCGGAGGACTCAGGGCAGTGTACAGGGAGGATTAAAACAAACATACAAAAATTAAAATCAGACTAAAACAATTAATTAAATGAAGTCCCCGAAATTTAAAACTAAAACCCAATAAAAATTAAAACCCCTCAGCCTGGGCCAGACAGCTCAAAGAGCCAAGTTTTCAGGTCCCTGCAGAATGAGCGAAGGTCGGGGGCAGTCCTAAGTTCCATGGGGAGTTGGTTCCATAGGGCCGGCGCGCCCACAGAGAATGCTCTTCCCCTGGGAATAACCCGCCAGCATTCCTTAACCGGCGGTATCCTGAGAAGGCCCTCCCTGTGGGAGCGCACGAAGGGAGCTTGATGCCGGCAGCAGGTGTTCCCTCAGATAACCCGGACCCAAGCCATTTAGGGCTTTATAGGTCATCACCAGCACCTTGAATCTCACCCGAAGGGCAACCGGAAGCCAATGCAGCTCGCGGAGTAGAGGTGTTACATGGGAGTATCGGGAAGCCCCCATCAAAACTCGTGCGGCCGCATTCTGCACCAGTTGAAGCCTCCGAGTGGTCCTCAAGGGCAGCCCCATGTAGAGAGCATTGCAGTAGTCTAAACGGGAGGTCACGAGTGCATGAGTGACTGTGCGTAGGGCATCTCGGTCCAGATAGGGTCGCAACTGGTGCACCAGGCGAACCTGGGCAAAAGCCCCCCTGGTCACGGCTCCTATGTGGTCTTCAAAATTGAGCCGTGAATCCAGGAGGATGCCCAAGTTGCGAGTTCTATCAACAGGGGGTAACACCTCACCCCCCCATCGTTAAAGATGGAATAGTCTGGGTGACCCGAGATGCCGGTATGCACAGCCACTCAGTCTTGGCAGGATTGAGACGAAGCCTGTTTCTTCCCATCCAGACCCGGACCGCCTCCAGGCAACGGGACATCAAGGCGAGGGCATCACTGGGTTGGTTCGGGGTGGAGAAAAAAAGTTGGGTATCATCAGCATACTGATGATACCCCACCCCGAAACCACGAATGATCTTGCCCAGCGGCTTCATATAAATGTTGAACAGGAGGGGAGAGAGAACCGACCCCTGAGGAACTCCACAAGCGAGAGGCCTCGGGGCGGACCTCTGCCCTCCCGTCAACACCGACTGCGAGCTGCCCAGGAGATAGGAGGAGAACCACTGCAAAACAGTGCCTCCCACTTCCAACCCCCTGAGACGCCGCAGTACGATACCATGATTGATGGTATCGAAAGCCGCTGAGAGATTTAATAGGACTAGGACAGAGGAACAACCCCTGTCCCGAGCCCGCCAGAGATCATTCACCAGCGCAACCAATGCCGTCTCCGTGCTGTGCCCGGGCCTGAAACCTGGTACTGGTCCAGATAATCAGCTTCATCCAGGAACAGAGGAAGCTGATGCGCCACCACATTCTCAACAACCTTCGCCAAAAAGCGAAGGTTGGAGACCGGACGATAGTTATTTAAAACAGCCGGGTCCAGGGCAGTCTTCTTGAGGAGGGGTCTCACCACCGCCTCCTTCAGGGCGGCGGGGAAGATACCCTCCTTCAAGGAAGCAGTTATTACTGCCTGGAACCAGCCTCGTGTCTCCTCCCGAGCTGCATAAACCAGCCAGGAGGGGCACGGGTCCAACAAACAGGTGGTGGAGCTCAGCCTCATCATCATCTTGTCCACATCATCAGGGGAAACAGGATCAAACTCAGTCCAGATAACACGCTCAAGACCGTCCGATTCCTCCACGTCAGACTCTGCCCAGTCAGAGTCCAAACCGGTCCGGATCTGAGCGATTTTGTCCGTCAGATGATGACTAAACTCCTCGGCCCGCCCCTGTAAGGGATCCTCCCTCACCTCCTGGTTGAGAAGGGAGCAAGTCACCCTAAACAGGGCGGCCGGGCGATTATCTGCGGACGCGATGAGGTCAGCAAAGTAATTAGCCTTTATGTATAAAACTGTATACATAAAATACAGTAAAAGTATAAACATACAAAATGCAACAGCTAAAAGATGAGGAGAGAAGGAGTAGGAATAGCAGGGGAGTGGGATTTGATATTAATCTATCAATCACCCCCAAAGAGAGGTCCCTCCTTTGGCGCCTCAAGCCAGCTGGCAGCCCCAGGTGTTTAGGCTCTTGTGGAAGGTCAGGAGAGTTGGAGCAAGATTAACATGTGTACCCGAATGGAATGGAATAACTATTAAAGATGGGGAAATGGATGAAGAAATATTAATATATGTGGATACATATAATTTATTGCGAAGAATGAGTGTTTAATGAAGAAAATGAAAATTGCTATGTATAAGCGCTGTATGTTTCTGCCTGCTTTGGTATAGGAAAATAACTAGTCCTCAACTTAAAACAGTTCATTTGGTGACTGTTTGAAGTTACAGCGGCACTGAAAAAAAGTGACTTATGATCATTTTTCACACTTACGACCGTTGCAGCATCTTTGTGGTCATGTGATCAAAATTCAGGTTCTTGGCATCATATTTACATCCCAAGGTCATGTGATTCCTTTTAACAACTTTCTCACAAGCGAAGTCAATAGGGAAACCAGATACACTTAACAATCGTGTTACTAACTTAACAACTGCAGTGATTCACTTAACAATTATGGCAAGAAAGGTCATAAAATGGGGCAAAACTCACTTAAGAAATTTTTCACTTAGCAACAGAAAGTTACGACATTTGATTATGTGATGGAGTCCCTAAATAAAGTCCCTAAATAAAGTTTTCCTTACCTGCAAAGCATTGTTACTTAAAGCAAACTAAGGCCAACCTGTCCAGCAGTAGTGAAAAAGAGTAAGGAACTGGCCTAGATTCAAAGGCCTCCTCAGATACTCATCCACAAGGTTTTGGAAGGCTTCAAGTAGCTCAGTTGATTGTACACAACACTCAATAACTTGTAATGATGCCAATGAAAGAATCTGCCTCTTCAGCTTCAAGCTTGAACTATCTGGGGTACCTTATTGTGAAGCACATCTGTTTGGCTCCTTAATTCTGACATATTTGGGCTATTGACAGCACCCTGCACCTACACCGAACTGCTGGTCCAGATGCAGTTTGGTCATCCTTGCCACGTCAGGGGAGTGGTGTGAAGGAATGAGTTGTCCCTCTTACTTTTGTTTCAGATATGCTTCTGGACCTGTAATTTTATATTGCCCTGAAGATACCTTCAGGGATGACCTTCTGCTGTGATATGGTCAAACAACCCCAGGCCCCTTTTCACAGGAGGGGAAAAAGACTGCTTCCTGTGTGAAAATGCCCTCACAGTTAGGAGAACTGCATGGAATAGAAGCTCTGGTCCCAAGCAGGAGCCAACCAGTCAGGCCATTAGGAGGAGGAGGAGGAGGAGGGTCCTTCCCCCCCCCCGCCCCCAGTCATGCGTGATGCATCCAGCCCACGGGCTGGCAGTTTGACACTCCTGGTTTATTATATTAAACAAAACAATAATTGCTTACACACTATACGTTTGTGTGTTTCTACATGTGTGTTTTAAAAGGGACAATTAAAACTCTTGCCAAAGAAAACTTTAAATGTGTCAGGTTACACTGAACATAATGCTCAGATGCCATCCATATGTTAAACTTTGACATCATTTTTAGCACCTTTGTACGTGGCAAAACCCCAATAATCATTTATTCAATAAGCTATTATAAATCAGAATCAAGATAATTCCCTCAATAGCAGAAGAGCTGGTTTTAAACATTTACTAAAGAATTTGCTAGTGGCTGTCTGGATTTATGCCACTCAGATCTGAAAGCCATAGTACAGAAAATTATTTACTTGTCTACTTGTTAAAAACTGAGATTGAGAACTTTGTAATTCTTCAATATGCTGAACAATACAGTTGCCAGTCAAGTATTTAGCTCAGCAAGTTATGTGAACCTAGATCATATGGTTAGGTCAAACTAACATAGAGCTTTGAGTTTAGTAAGTGTGGAATGCAATAATGGTAGTCCTCAACTTACAACAATTCATTTAGTGACCATTCAGTTACAACATTGCTGAAAAAAGTGACTTATGACCATTTTTCACATGACCGTTGCAGCATCCCCATGGTCACATGATCAAAATTTGAATGCTTGGCAAGTGATTCATATTTATGATGGTTCCAGTGTCCCAGGATCACATGATTTACCTTTTGCTACTTTCTGACAAGCAAAGTCAATGGGGAAGCCAGATTCACTTAACAACCATGTTACTAACTTAACAACCACAGTGATTCACTTAACAAGTATGGCAAGAAAGGTCGTAAAATGGGGCAAAACTCACTTAACTGTCTCACTTAGCAACATAAATTTTGGGGTCAATTATGGTCGTACGTTGAGGACTACTTGTACACCCAATGTCTAAGGGTTTGCATAGTTGCAGGACTCCATTTTCTTCCTTTAGGGTGGAAAAGCCAAATGTGTTCTGGATGGCTTAGGAACATAGAGTACTCACCAAATCATCAAAAGATCTATTCTAGAAGAAGAAATCTGACAATATACTGTATCTGAGGGATTACTTTTGCAAGAAATTAATACTACAACTGACTGGCTGCATCAGTCAGTTTCCTGTGAATGAGGAAACTGGTGTGTGTGGGGGAATCCGTGGATCTTTAGTTTTTAGTCAATGTCTTCAATGCTGTGTCTACATTTATTCAGAAACAAAATAAAATTCCACTAAGTTCACTGAGAATTGTCCTTGGATTATTTGATTTATAGCCTTACAGGGCCATTTGACTGAATTTTTCCAGGCTAAAAGATAGTGGTTGAGCATATTCAAAAAGTAGAAGAACGCACAGCTCAGTCTGTATCCTTTCTCTAACTCAAAACTGTCCAGATAGCCTGGACTATACCTCTTGTTGTTCCTAGCTAACAGAATTATTTAGATAGCTTTGTAGTTGAGGATGAAGAGGGCTACAGTTCAATTAACCTGGATAATTCCTGACTGGGTTATATTAATTTATATACATTCATGAAAGGAATTCTCACTGCACATAAAGTATACTTTCAAGTTTACAAGCAGAAAATTGTCCTGACTTTTGATCACAACATATTTTGATTGAGGATGATCTCAATCAATCGTTTGTTTGTACAACTTTATGCTTTAACCTTTAAGAGATTCTCAAAGTCACTGTTCTGAAGGATATCCACACTGCGTTTTAACATGTGCCACCCTTTAAAATAAATATTTTTAGCTATTCCAGGCTCTAGATTTTAGCCAGTAAAAAGTCTCTGCTACATATTTGGAGACTTGGTTAGAAGAAAGATTGGTCATCAACCAGCAAAAAATTAAGCACGCTGTTTCAAGGAGATGCACAGTTCTGAGATTCATAGAGCTGTAAATATAATCCAGTACGTTTTAACTAAATCCTATTGTACTATTTCAATTCTTGCTACAGTTCAAAAATTAGCAGTGCTGATTTCCTCAGCCTGACATACACCCCGCCCCGTCTCAGTAATTTGTATTATCTGTCTACAGCAAGCACTGTCAATGTCATGTCACTGTGAAGTTGGTAAGATCCCATCTCAAGTGCTCAAGCTTAAAGAACGCTGAAACAGGCAGTCTTCCTGTAAATCTCAAACTGAAGCTTGCTTTAGGTGTATTGAGATATCTCTGTAAAATACAAATTTCTTTTTCCAAACAAATCAAATCCCCTTTAGATTTAGCCACTGATGAGTAGCTAAAATTTACTTTTTTTTTGTCTCAAGATTGCTATTCCATCCAGTTGACTCTGAGTCACATGACCAGCAACAGTTCTTCTTTCAATCCATATTGCCCTCCTCACTCTCTCCAGCTACAGAATACAGCCCAGAAGAAAAGGCCACCCTTACAAGAAACATCTCAGCTATCTGTCATATTACCTAAGTTGGTGAAAACTCAGTGAATGGCTCCCTGAGAATGACAGACTGTGAGCTGGAAGGGCCTTTCAGATCTACTTACACTTCTTTTACAGTCCCTGATTTCCTCCTTCAGATGTCTCACATTTGGGGCTAGGAAGGGTGGGGGAGAGAAGCCTGCTGAAAATCAAAAGATTCCAGTCTTCCACAATCTTGTCCTTGGTTTCCCGCAGGGGGAAGATTAGACAGGATACCGCCAATATCAATATTATTGTCAGATTTAGGAAGCTGGAGAAGGAAGAAGCTATCTAAACAAGTGTGGCTAAACATCACCTACACTTAGCAGATTTGTGCGCCATAAGGAGAGGGGGGGAAGGAGGTCCAACTAAATTAAAATGAGGTCCAGATATGCCAGTAACCAAGATATTTTAATTGGGTGGAGCATTTAGCCATCAGCCAATGCAGACATTGCCTCTTTCACTCTACTTCCTGGCCATTTTTTTACATGCTTTGCTTCTCAAATCAGAAAGCTTGCTTGTCCATTGCTACATTGTTTGTTTTCTACAAACCCAGACACTAAAACATGGCTTTCCCAAGATGCACTGCAAACATACCTCCTCAAGATGCTTGTCAAAATCAGGGCTCCTTCTTTGGCTAAGCCAAAAGTGACAGCTGGGTTCACGTTAAGATTCTGCTGAAGTTTAATTTTACCTGCAGGTTCTCAGCTGCGATTCTATGCTTTTCTGCCTGACCATCCCTCCAAGCAGCTGCCAGGTCTCTCAGCCTGACACTGGAGTTGGTTTTTCTGGCTGCTTGCCTTCCTTGATTTGACACGTCCTCACTCACGTGCACATGTTGATCCCAACTGATTGGCCATTCCTGCAATGGTCTGTGTATAGACGTAAGGGTGAGACAAGGCTCAGGAGACAACAACAGTGTCCAAATGCTATTGAAATGCTGATAGAAATGGCTAGGCAGGCAGAACAATGATCCATCTCCCATTGCCTCAGATCTGGGCAAAAGTCAAGAGAAGCCTCCAGTGTCTCCTTCTCAAAAATAATCCAGATATGATGCCGTCTTTGACATGTACTGAATGCAGGAGACTCTAATACTGTGATAGGCTGAAGCTTAAGGTGAACCACAGTTCAGTGGATGTTTTTCAAAAGGCCTGATCCTAGAGCAAGATACATATCTTCCTAAAATGGGCATCAATTAATTGTTATTTTATTTACTTATTTATCCAGTTTTATTGTTGCTAAGTAGCCCTTCTTTAGCTTCCAGGGAGGGTGCTTGAAACCTAATTCCATGATCAACTAGCCAAAATATCTTATTTCCGATTAGTGTTGAGTGCTTCAACAGTAGGACGGGCTGTTTATAAATTGGGAAATACTGTATTTACACACATATGGGATAGCAAGTTAATTCAATCCTTACTTCTGAGTAAACATTTATGGTATAGAATTGCTTGGTAGACATAGAGGTTTATTAGATGTGCCATAGTCGCTATATGCAGTATGATTTGTAGGGAGTTAGAAATTAGGGAGGTATAATGATTGAGTTATTGAGTAGGCTGTGGATACCAAGGTTCAAGTTGATGTGCAGCCAGTGAAGTTTATCAATGGTTTCCCAGTTTCTAACCTGATGATAATAGAATAGAATAGAATAGAATAGAATAGAATAGAATAGAATAGAATAGAATAGAATAGAATAGAATAGAATAGAATAGAATAGAATAGAATAGAATAGAATCAGGAAGGGATCTTGGAGGTCTTCTAGTCCAGCCCCCTGCTCAAGCAGGAGAACCTATACAGTCTCAGACAAGTGACTGTTTAACCTCTTCTTAAAAATCTTGTGATGGAGCGCCCACAATTTCTGGACGCAAGCTGTTCCACTGGTTAATTGTCCTCACTGTCAAGAAGTTTCTCCTTAATTCCAGGTTGCTTCTCTCTTTGATCAGCTTCCAACCATTGTTTCTTGTCTTGCCCTCTGGTGCTATGGTGAATAACATGACCCCCTCTTCTGACGCCTAACTGCTACACCAAGCTGACTCTTACATACTGTGTACAATTCTTAATTTGGTCCCCTATATAAGCTGCCTTGAGATGCTGGGGAAAATGCAGGAAATGTAATTAATGAAATGAAATAATGGAATTTATTCTGTTATTCCTCATTGCTCACCTCCACCAGAAACCACCTGAGTTCTGAGTTTTTCTGAGCTCTGCTTTTTTTGTAACCTTCTTCTTTAAATCATATATGTCTGACCTGCTGTTATAAAACCTTTATTCCATAAAGACTGACTGCAGAGTATTGTCATTGTGTTAAGCCACAATGTTGGCTTGCTGTCCCTTGATTCAATCTAGCTAATTATGATTTATCCATGGCTAAATAAAGTAGGATTCTGTGCTATAAATTAGCCAGATTAAAGGTATTTAAAAGACTGCACTGTTCTGCAGCTTTATTTGTAAATGTTTGTTCCTGTCTTATGTTGTACTAAACCAGTTTTGGAAATGGCATAGAAAGCTTAAATTAAAAAAAGAAAATTGCTTTGGAGTAAATATGGTTTCAATCTACAGGCACAGGATAGCAGCAGAACTGGAGCTGATATTTCTAATTCTTTAATGTAGGTCAAAAAGGAAAGATTTCCAAAAAGGGAAAGAGAAAGTGGATTCCTAACTTACAGGCTAAGATACACTGCGTCTACAAGTAGTGAAAGGTTGTGCGCAGCATATGCTCTGAGATAGAAACAAGCATAGAATGGAACAGTTGGCAACTGATCTAGTTCCTATTAGATTTGTTCTGGATTTTTTTTTCCCTCCACAATCCCAAGTCAGATGTGGCCCATTTTCATCTTCCCTCTTTCTGCCAGTTTTATTCACCTTACCAAATTTGTTTCCCTTCCATTCAGTTTTTAGACAGGTAGGTGCAGTCCCAATCCTCTGCATAATTAAATTTGGAAGTTCTGTAGGTGTGGGAAGAATCAAACTAGGCCCTAAGATGGTTGCTCCGGGAATGCCAAAATTCTTTGCCCTCTTGGATCCCGATTTCCGCAGGCCCCAGAAGTAAAGCGGGAGGTCCTGAGCTGCCTCTATGCATCGCAGCACCGACCTACCCAGATGGGCCTGCCCCTTCCTGCAGCTTCCTCATTAATATGAGGTCCCTTTTTCTCTTACCTTCCTTTAGGACATTCCTAAAAGTCCCAAGTTATGCGGAGGGCGGAGCGCAATGTCAGGGGAGAGAAGGAGAAGAAAAGGAGGAGGCCTCAGCTAAGTGGTGCTCCTGACACGGTTGCGGGACAAAAAGCCGCGATCGAGTTGCCGTTCTGGGAGGCTGGAGCGAGATCTGTCGCTCCTTGAGGCCCAGCTTAGGTAGTCCCCGTATCGCTCCAGATTCACATGCAGACGCTGGGAATTATTACCATCTTCTGACTATTCTGAATCAAGACTGCTGTATTGTGATTAATCTCTTGTTATCACTGTTAACAGCATAATGTTCCAGAAATACCTTTATTTGCATGTAGCGTAGATTACAGCATGATAAGGTGAGTTAGGAGATATTGTACAGTATTCCAAGGTCAGAAGATGGTAATAACTCCCAGCGTCTGCACGTGAATCTGGAGCACATGTCTGCTGTTATCACATGTCTGCCGGTTATGGAGGATATCAGGCACACAGCCAACAAGAAGGAGGAAGTTAGCTTAGAAAGAGGGGAGATACATCACAAAGAGGGAGGGATTAACTGGCCCATTAGCATAATGTATAATTTCCCAAAACAGCCATGTGGTGGCAGCACACGTTTTCATTGTGATGGGGCACTGAAGCGAGATGCTACTAGCAGCTTTCCTGCCTGGCAATTACAGTATTTCCGTGTTTAGGAGAAGGCGTTCCGTTTGCTTATTCTCCACACCGCAAGACATTTCGCACCTGTTTCTCACCCCACAGTTTTTCCTCTTCCGAATCTTTTCAAGGTGGACAATGAAGAACCAGCCTCTGGGAAATCTGCTGGTAGGCTGAAGCTGCCAGGAAATCCTTGAGTAAGATGAAGGAAGAGATTGGATAATTTAACCCTTGTAAAGAGCTCAGCTTGATGGAAAATGCATAAGCTTGGATTTTCCTGGCTCATTGGCACTGACAGTTATCCTTAGGGCTTCAGAAGAGCTACCTCTTCACTTCCATCAGAGACTGTGGACCATAGGTCTCATGATCCCAATGGGCTGCTGGCTATGTGGATTATGGTTTAATGCATTTGGGTCAATATAAAAGGGAGTAAAATGACATTGCCATAGGTGTATATTATAGGCCATCCAACCAACTAGAGGAAATAGATGAACATTTTGCTAGTCAGTTAACTAAGGTATGTAGGAAGCACATCACAATAGTAAAATGGGGGAGTTTAATTACCCTGACATCAACTGGGAGACATTCTGCACCAAGTGGATGATCAAACAGATTCCTGACAAACCTAGCAGACAACTTTGTCTCCCAAAAAGTAGACAAGGGAACTAGGGGATCAGCCATATTGGACTTAATTCTCACTAACAGACATGAAATGATAGGTGTTGAAGCCACAGGAACCTTGGGGGGGAGTGATCATGTAATTGGAATTCAACATTATGCAAGCACAAGCAATAGAACATAGTTAAACTAGAGTCTTGGAATTTAAGAGAGCTAATTTCAATAAATTTAGAGCTTAGGAAGGATTCCATGGATGAGAATCCTCAAGGAGAAAACAACTCAAGAAGCTTGGGAAATGTTGAAAAGTTAGACTATAAAAGCCCAGTCTAGCACAATACCAATGAAGACGAAAAATAACAGCTCTCAAAAGAAACCAGCATGGCTGCATAAAGAACTCTCTGATAAATTGAAAGACAAAAACGACAAGTATAAAAAGTGGAAAGAGGGGCATATAACTAAGGCAAAATATCAGCAAATAGTCAGAGCCTGCAAAGATGAAGTGAGGAAAGCTAAGGCTCAAAATGAACTAAGGCTTGCAAGAAAAGTCAAAACTAACAAAAAACAGCTTCTTTCAACATGTAAAAAAAGAAAAAAGTTAAGGAAATGATTGGTCCATTAGTGGGAAAAAGTGGCAAGAAGGTGATAAGCAACAGGGAGAAAGCAGAACTACTTAACTTGTTTTTTGCATCCGTCTTTACAGAAAGGGAAAAAACAGTCCAACCTATCAAAAACAGTACTGTAAAAAAAAAGATTAGAAACACAAGTTAAGATAGGCAAGAAAATGATAAGTGAGCACCTGTCCACCCTAGATGAGTTCAAATCACCAGGACCAGATGGATGATACTCCCAAGATTCTGAAGGAACTGGCAGGTGTGATCTCAGAACCACTGAACTATATCTTTCAAAGATCCTGGAACACTGGGGACTGGAAGGACTGGAGGACTGGAAAAGAGCTGATGTAGTTCCCATCTTCAAAAAAGGGGAAAAAATGGATCCAGGAAACTACAGTCCTATCAGCCTGACCTCAATACCTGGGAAGACTCTGGAAAAGATAATCAAGCAACAATCAAGTGAACACCTAGAAGCAAACAAGGTCATTTACCAAAAGCCAACATGGATTTGTCAAAAACAGATCATGCCAGACAAATCTTATTGCATTCTTTATTCTGGGCCCAGTGCTCTTCAACATCTTTATCAATTATTTGAATGAGGGGATACATGGTGAACTCATCAAATTTGCAGACGACACCAAACTGGCAGTAAAAGCCTACACTCCAGAAGATAGGCTTAAGATACAGAAGGATCTTGACAGACTTGAACATTGGGCGCTATCTAACAAAATGAAATTCAGTGATAAAAAGTAAGGTTCTACATTTAGGCAAGAAAAATCAAATGCACGGGTATAGCAAGGACTATAGGTGGTACCTTGCTCAATTGTAGTAACTGTGAGAAAGATCTCAGAGTCCTAGTGGACAATCACTTAAATATGAGCCAGCAGTGTGCTTCAGCTGCCAAAAAAGCCAACACAGTGCTAGGATGCATTAACAGAGGGATAGAATCAAGATCATGTGAAGTGTTAATACCACTTTACAATGCCTTCGTAAGGCCACACTTGGAATACTGCATCCAGTTTTGGTCACCACGATGTAAAAAAAGATGTTGAGACTCTAGAAAGAGTACAGAGAAGAAAAACAAAGATGGTTAGGGGACTGGAGGCTAAAACATATGAAAAACGGCTGCTGGAACTGGGTATGTCTACTTTAATGAAGAGAAGGACTAGGGGTGACATGATAGCAGCGTTCCAATATCTCAGGGGTTGCCGCAAAGAAGAGGGAGTCAAGCTATTCTCCAAAGCACCTGAAGGCAGGACAAGAAACAATGGATGGAAACTGATCAGAGTGAAGCAATCTAGAACTAAGGAGAAATTTCCTGACAGAACAATTAATCATTTAGAACAATTAAACAATCCGGAAGTTGTGAATGCTCCAACACTGGATGTTTGCTTGTTTGTGCGGACCAATTGCTGCCATGCCAGGGCCTGGTACTGGTCCACGGACTGGGAGTTGGGTACCCCTCCTGTAGAGGGAAAGCTTCAAGAAGTAATAGCAGAGAAATAAGGATTGGCAACAGAAGAACAAGTCAATATAATTTTATGCCCACAAAAGGGTGAATATTCAGCATTTCAAGTAAGCCTCAAATCATCCTATTTGCATCTGAATTTGGATTCAAAGAAAGTTTGCTGGAGCTCTTCAATTATTGCTGCTTTTAACTCAGATTCCTTTCTCCAGTTATAGGTTTTAGTAGCATTTAGCATTTTTATTTAGCATCTACTTATGCCTAAGTACAGTACCCCACCCAACTAAACCTGTGAAGAAAGTTGGACTGAAAAAGACTGAGTTAAACTCACCTGGTTCTGTGAAAACTTAGTTCCATGTTTTAACCACATCCTGGGTGTTACTAGTTTTCTCCAGTACTGTATATCCATGTTTTATGGCACTTCTGCCTGGATTCAGATGAAGCTGGTAGACTATCACCTCCTATCAGTCTTAGTTCTGGTTCTCCTTCACAGAAAACCTTTAGGCAATGTACTTTTCTACCATTTATGCTAGTCCTTAGTGAGCAGGACAAAGTGTTGGTGTGCTTGTGGGCATTTTGTCTTAGTTTAATAAGATGTAGGAAAATGTATGTTGATGGATTAAAACAAGAGAGCTTGAGGCACAGAATAACGCCAAGAAAAAGGTTTCTAAATAATGTAGCTTTATAGAAGTCACAAAGAAAGCAATTAAACCAGCATCCAAAACCAAGTTAATAGGACAAGAGAGTGTGAAAGTAAATAGAAAGTGACACAGGAACAAGCCAAGCTGGGCATGGTATTTTAGTCAAAGAGAGAGAGACTGTCAGTTTGATTCAGGACAAATGCAAAAGAAGAATTTGAGACTTCACAGATGACGACTGATCTTTTAATTGTATCTAATCCCACTGAAATGGAATGTTTGGTGAGTGGGGAGAAAGATGCACTTTCCGTGCTGGTTCAGAAGCTGAGCTCAATTGTGTAGGTTTTTTCTCAGGAGGATTGAAATACTTTGGAAGGCATCAGCATCATTAGGAATCTCAGCAAGGGGAAGAACGACCAACCCCTTCTGGTCCTCCATACAGAAATACAGAGTCATCAGTTGGGGCTCCTGTTGAAACTATGAACACGGCTTAGATTGTTGGGGGGGGTTAATACTCTGAAACATATTTTGAAGAAATGAATTATTTAAATAGAATATACAGTGCTTATCTGGAACCTCTGACCCACATATTATATTAAAGGTAAAAGTAAAGGTTCCCCCGCACATGCGTGCTAGTCATTTCCAACTCTAGGGGCCGGTGCTCATCTCCGTTTCAAAGCCAAAGAGCCAGCGCTTGTCCAAGGACGTCTCCGTGGTCATGTGGCCGGCATGACTAGACGCCAAAGGCGCATGGAACGCTGTTACCTTCCCACCATAGTGGTCCCTATTTTTCTACTTGCATTTTTACGTGCTTTCGAACTGCTAGGTTGGCAGAAGCTGGGACGAGTAACAGGCGCTCACTCTGTTACGCGGCACTCGGGATTCGACCCGCCAAACTGCCGACCTTCTGATCGACAGGCTCAGTGTCCTAACCCACTGAGCCACCACGTCCCTATATATTATATTACAGACAGAAAATACTGTTATATAGAGGAGACCAAAAATGCTTTCTCAAGGTCTTGTGTACAACCAGTTTTATTAGCACAATGTACTACAGCTGTTATGACTGGTACAGAAGGCATTTTTCTCCATCAAGTATGTGCTTTTGTGATAGGTATATTACCTTTCTCCATATCTGCCCACAGCTCTGGATAAACTATACCTGGATATGACATTCTTAGTGTGTATAGTTTTTTTCATTCTAAAACTTTAATTACTAAGGAAATAAGCCAGTGTATTGCCTAATTCTCTTTTCTACCAGTACCTGTCTAGGGGCTGAAAACTGCACCATATTTAGTCATGACAATAGAAAGCATGGACTGAACAGAGGCAGTTGTTCAACTGGTCTCCTGAAATTCTGAGTGGTGTGTAAGAAGATGGAATGTATGGAATTGTCTTTTACCAATTGGATTGATTGGCCCCTTAGTTAAATATTATACAAACCTGAGTGGGATATTATCTAAACATTGATGATAGCCAAAAAAGTAACAACTTCTAATCTATAAAACAAACATTATTCTATTTAGTCTTGTGCCTTTATTCTGTGTCCTTTTTATTCAGTGCTACTATATTTTCTCTCCATGCTTTTTGATTAATTGTAATTTAATAAGAAATATTACATATTTCTTAACCTTACAAATCTTCAAGCCCTCTTCAGGTTAGGACTATTTTGCTGTGATTAAGTGGGAGTAAAGATATACTTAGCCAAAGCTGTAAGAAAGCTTCTCTGCAGCTGCTGGATGCAGTTTGTGAATGCTCAAGAGAGAGAAAATTGGATATATTGGCTATTGTCCCATCATACACAATCATTCAGCCACATCTCTTTGGGTGAGGTTCCAAAGCAGATGAACACATTAACTGGGTCAAAAGTTACCATTCTGAGAATACAGGGTCACCACACATTTTCTCCAGGAAGTGGCTGGTATGAGATCTCGTATCAGGTCAATACTAGTAAGGCTTCATAGCATCACCTGCCACTCCCCCATTGATTAGGCAAGCAGCAGTAGATGTGAAAGGCCCAGGAGAGAGAAAGAGAGAAACGGAAACAGAAGTGCTCCAAACCTTGGCTCAGGCGAAACCCACAACTCCTGTAAGCACATTCTGGCTTCCTATTTCTTTGGTCAACTTCCTTTCCAATAACCAACCACTCAATAGCTATTTTGTTGATCTCTGCCCAGAATCATTCTTCATCCAGAGCAGCCAGAGGGAGCACTGGGCTGTCAAACTTGACCCTATTTCCTCTTCCCCCAGTCTCTCTCTGTGTGAATGTTCTCAGAATTAGGTATGAGACATCCACATGCATGAGGTTTCAGGAGGCCCATAGATACTTAGCAGATTTTGTACCAGATTTTGTCACCTTTCTATGCATTTTGTGGATCTGACTATGTATGGTTCACTTTGCAGTGCATGCGACAAAACATTTAGGTTTTCTGCTAAATGCTGAATTTTGAATAATGGACCTCAGTAGCAGTAGATGGACTTGTACAATATATAAGCTTCAAACACCTGTGTTCTGCTTCCACAGTTTTATTAGTATATTGACAACTAGCTTGCTACGTATATAGTCTTAGATGTCGAAACACACAGATACATCAGGGGTAAAAGGCCCATCTGATTAATCCAAAGATGGAGAATAAACTTTTATGAAGGCTTCATGATACTTATTTGATTCCGCTTCCTTTATTGCATAAACAAGTTGATCAGCTTTGGGCCCCAGATGCATACATATGCCATTTTAGCCCCCTTCTGGCAATATGTTTGCTTCAGTGATCATGCAGCTCACATCCTTCCATCCACAGCTGCACTAGGTCCTTCTTCAAGATGGATAAAATCCAAGGCCTGGAAGCCACTGCTGCAGCAAGTAGAGTTCACTGAAGAGGCATTTAGAAACAGAATTCACTGGCATGTCATGAAAACTGGCTGCCACCATACCCTGACCTCTTTTCTGATAATAATTCTACCCACAAGTATGCAGAAAATGAAAACCTGGAAGCTCAAAGGTTATCTTTGCATAAAGTTAATTGCAAGGTAATTGAGGCTTAAACAAAAAAAGGAATGTGCATTACGTTTGTGATCAGTGACAAGAATGACAACCATTGTTAAAGGTAGATTTTGATGTTGCACAAAGTTAAGAAGAGCCTACCCCAGATGGCACTTTCCTGGTTTTCCACAATCATAATTCCCTTTGCAAGGTACTGGGAATTCCAGAATTTATTGATTTGATTTTGACACTGCCCAGCTGCAAACCAATATCAATGAACCAATATCAATATATGTGAAAAACTACTGTATTATTTTTAAGTATTATTTTACTCCTTGAAAACATATCCAGTAAAGAGCTTAGAAAAAATCCATGAAAGTATTTTACATGTTACCTTTATAAAACAACACAAGTATACAATCTGTTACTGCTAGTTTTGCAAATAGTAAAGAAGCATCAGCCAAGTACAAAAACTGTGGAACAGGGATTCTGAACATGACATCAGATATTAGATGGAATCCTAAATAAACGTTTGCCGCATAAATTACATCTAAGTGTTCAAATTCCAGTTGGTTCAGTCTGTGCTTCTACTTGTATTTATTACTTGTCTACTTCAGTGAAAACCTGGGAATTTTTTGCTGGTATGTTTTGAATTGAAAATGCAATGCATAAATTGTACTCTTAAGCCTTTTATATGCAGTTAATTTCATGCCCCTTTTGTTTTGTAGTAACTCACTGCATTGTGCACTTTGTAGTCTAAAACATTTCACAGTCTTTTCAAATGCATATTTCACCAAAGGCAAAGTCTTGTAAAAACACAAAGAGATTTGGTGGAAAAAAAGTTAAGTGGTGAAAAAAAATGCCATGGAGTTGTCAAAAGTGCAAGAATATAAAAAAAATGATAACAGTGTGACAAAGGTTGTTGAATGCATTTGGATTTCAGCATATCTGCCTGATTTTTCAGAACAAGATTTAGTATTACAGTACATTAAAGGACATGATCCAGCACAGCTTTTCATACTGACATTTGGAAAACCAACAGTTATTCCCTTTTTGTATCTTTGCTTCTATACTTTCTCACTTCCAAGTACCGTAGGAACAAATGAAATATTTTACTCTGGAACAGTCTTGTTTGTGCAGCTTTACAGGCATCTGATTTTCAATGCAAACATTTGCGGATGTTGTTAAATGTTATCTTAGCTCTTTTAACATACCTTTCTCCGTATTCTTAAGTTACAACAAAATTGTGATGGCTTGTGGAGAGCAGTTGCGATACATCTAAACATACTTAGGACCCACTGAATCTGCCCATACTAAAGATCTCTTCAGTCCCCCTTTCATACAGACTTATCTAAAGGTACAGTAAAAGCTACCCAAGGATACCCTCAAATATTTTCCTATTGAAAATGATGCAAAACACTATGAAAACGTAAGGCAAAGACCAGATAAACAGCCCAAGTCCAGCACCCTATTTTCAGCAGTTGCCAATGTGACTTTCTTAAAAATATTGTAAAAGCAGATCACAGACCGAGCAGTTACTCCCGATTTGTTTTCTTCCCAGCAATTGGTATTCTGAGGTATTAGTACATTCAGCCGTGCAGAAGTTTTATTAACATAATCATGAGCTTTGGGGCAGACCTATCGTGGATGACTGTGTCTAAGGCCTTGCTAAGACAGCTATTCTGATCAATCAATGATGCACTGTGTGAAGAAGTCCTTTCTTTTCAAACTCTTATCAGTCACTTCCACTGCATTACTCCAGTATATTTATCTCTACTTTCAAATATTACAAAACAGGAATATTTCCTCTTTTGTATATGTACAAATTAATAATAACAGCAACAGCTATTGCCTAACAATAATCCTAGCATCTATATTCTACTTTCAGATGTATTTTCCAATGGCTATCTTATAAACCCAGTAACGTAAATTATGCCAGTTTTGTTATATTCTGTACAGCAGATGAGGAGACTGACCATTTCTACAGTAATAACTCATAACAATAATAATAATAATGATGATGATGATGATGATGATGATGATGATGTTAGTTGGAAGGGACCTTGGAGGTCATCTAGTCCAACTCCCTGCTCAGGCAGGAAACCCTATACCATTTCAGCCAAATGGCTGTCCAGTCTCCTCTTAAAAACTTCCAGTGTTGGAGCATTCACCACAATCTTGGTATCCTCTTGCTATTGGTGTGGTGACAACAAGCAAGTCTGTATTATTAATAGCATAGGAATGATTAAACAGTACATAGGTTTCTCAAGATGATATCACTTCCTACTAAGAGAATGTCTTGAGGCTGAGAAAATTGGTCCCCTAGACCAACTAATGAGCAGAATTCATAGCTAACCCCCAAATCTTGGGGAGGCTGAGGACATATCACTTAACAATAAAACTTAGGGTTATCAATCATTTCACCCACCCTGCACCCAAACAGGCCTACCAATGAATTTATGGCAGAGATCCCTTTCAACCACTGAAGGCATTTTCAGAAACTCAGTCATTGGCTACTATACAAAAGACTCCTTTTACTCAATCTCAATTCCTAGTGACATCACGGACATATCTGTGAAGGTGTTTTTTTAAAAAAAATTGGCAGTGATAGGATGTAGTTTGCCATTGCTTTCTTCCAGGACTTTTAACCTAGAAGTCCAGCCTACAGGTCTGGTATTCCTGATATATTATGATCCTACTTAGTTTGTAAGATCAGACAATTTAAATATGCAGCAAAATTTACTCCAAGATTGATGCTCAGAAATTTGCTTCTGGTTCACTTCTTAGTCACACACCCCTTGGTTATCACAGGCAACTATAGAAAAAATAGTACAGATCATGATTATGGTCCTGCATACACCAGAGGAAATTCTGTATATATAGCCTCGAGGTCTTGAAGAGAAAAAGAATGTCTCCCTGAAGGCCATTGATCTCCAGTGTATGCATAGAAATGTCCATATTGTTTTCTTGACACAATACAAAATTGTGCGTTCTGATTTCTTTTATTATGCTTTCTTGTTTCTTCTTACTAAATGTCCTAGCCCAGGTTGCATTCCTGCTGGCCTTCCAGGCTTACTACCTGCTTAGTTTTCTGAGATCAGCCAGGGTAGCTATATGGGCCTTTCCCTGCCAAAACCTGGGATTTAGGTCTCACTAATAAAGAGGGATATAAATAATACAATGTGACTGAAAGATGGGAGAAGTAGCTCCGGGTGGCAAATATTTTCAAGGACTTCTGGCTCCGGCTCCTAACCACCCTGACCTGTCGGGAGGAGGCCCTGTGATTCGTCAATAACTGGGAGCCGAAGTCCTGCGACTCTTCCCTCCTCCCTGGGCCGACGAGGAGACAGTTCCTCGTCCATCGCTTCTCCGGCCTTGCCTGCCGCGATCCGATGGAGTGTCGGCAGCGCGCCCAATTTCCCGCGCAAGAATTCCGTGCGGGAGGGCTCTTTTTCCAAGCAAGATGGATGCAAGCGGAACCCGCTCGCCACCCGCCCCGCGGGTCTAATAAGGTCACGCCGTTTGCGGCGCGCTTTTTTAAGGACGCGCCCTCGGCTCCCAAGCCTCCTGGTTCTTCCCAGAAGCGCCGACAGCAAGGCGCGGGAGGGGCCGGGAGCTAGGCGAGCCTCCGGCTTCGGCCTCCCCGTCTCTTTTATGTGCGGCGCTAGGGCGGGCCGGGCTGCTCGAACCTCCTCCTCCTACTCTCTCGGAGGCGCGCCCAGGCGGGTCGAAGGCTGCACACAAAGCGACCTGAGAATTTCTGTCACTCTCCGCATCTGGTCCGAAGTGCTTTAATCCCAATTAGGGGCGGCTGACACACGGTCCTATTCACGGCCCTCCGCTCTTGAATACATTTGCCTAGAAATGAACTTCGCCCATAGAGGCGCCGCTAAATGTGCCCAACAGCAAGGAAAATCGAATTGAGGCCCGGGCGCCTCGGAAGGCGAGGCTCGGAGAAAAGATATGAATTTATAAGGGCGACACCGAAACATCGCCATTCACCCCCAAGGCGGCCGACTTTTCTTCGCACCCTGTCAACCGGGAGATAAGTGGGCCGAGGGAAACGAGGGCGGGAGCCGGGAGAGGGGACGCTGAAAGGAAGGCGACTCTCGACAGACTTTGAATACGTGATGCGGCAAGCGGCCGCCCGCCCGGCCCCCCTACTTGAAAGCGCCCGATTGTGAGCGCTTTCAAATAGGGCCGTGGCCCTTCGACGGGCCGGCGGGTCGCGCCTAAAGCGGTGCGCGCGCAAACAAGGAGGAGGAGGAGAAGGAGAAGAAGGAGAAGAAGAAGAAGAAGAAGAAGAAGAAGAAGAAGAAGAAGAAGAAGAAGAAGAAGAAGAAGAAGAAGAAGAAGAAGAAGAAGAAGAAGAAGAAGAAGAAGAAGAAGAAGAAGAAGAAGAAAGAAGAGGGGAGGAGGAGGACGAGGAGGGGAGGAGGAGGAGGACGAGGAGAAGAAGAAGAAGAAGAAGGAGGAGGAGGAGGAGGAGGAGGAGGGGAGGAGGAGGACGAGGAGGAGGAGAAGAAGAAGAAGAAGAAGAAGAAGAAGAAGAAGAAGAAGAAGAAGAAGAAGAAAGAAGAGGAGGGGAGGAGGAGGACGAGGAGGGGAGGAGGAGGAGGACGAGGAGAAGAAGAAGAAGGAGGAGGAGGAGGAGGAGAGGAGGAGGAGGAGGACGAGGGGAGGAGGAGGACGAGGAGGAGGAGGAGGAGGAGGAGGAGAAGAAGAAGAAGAAGAAGAAGAAGAAGAAGAAGAAGAAGAAGAAGAAGAAAGAAGAAGAAAGAAGAAGAAGAAGAGGAGGAGGGGAGGAGGAGGACGAGGAGGGGAGGAGGAGGAGGACGAGGAGAAGAAGAAGAAGAAGAAGGAGGGGGAGGAGGAGGAGGAGGGGAGGAGGAGGACGAGGAGAAGAAGAAGAAGAAGAAGAAGAAGAAGAAGAAGAAGAAGAAGAAGAGGAGGAGGGGGAGGAGGGGGAGGAGGGGGAGAAGAAGAAGAAGAAGGAGGAGGAGGAGGAGGAGGAGGGGAGGAGGAGGAGGGGAGGAGGAGGAGGAGGAGGGGAGGAGGAGGACGAGGAGAAGAAGAAGAAGAAGAAGGGGGAGGAGGAGAAGAAGAAGAAGAGGAGGAGGAGGAGGAGGGGAGGAGGAGGAGGAGGAGAAGAAGAAGAAGAAGAAGAAGAGGAGGAGGAGGAGGAGGAGAAGAGGAGGAGGAGGCGGAGAAGAAGAGGAGGAGGCGGCGGCAGGCAGGCACCCGAGGAGCCCACTGGAAAAGGAAATCGGCAACGGCTATGGAAGCTGAGATGATCGTGTCAACTGCCGTGGGAGCCCGATTACTATTTAAAAGCTGCTCCAATATCCCACCCACCTCTTGTCTCTCCCGCACGGGTACTTGGGGAAACCCGCCACCAAAACCGCCCGTGTCCAATCGCCTTTCTTTGGGTCTACCCGCGCACCTTTCGCACCATCCAGAGAGCGCTAGATTCGCCCAGAAAAGCAAACGGAGCCGAGCTCCGCTGGGGCGGAGGATGGAGTCGAGGGTTGTACACCGGCTCTAATAAAAGGGATAGTTTAAGCGAGGGGGGGGGACGTTCTCCGAAATGATGCTTTCCAGGCATGGACTGTGGGTATGCAAGGGCTAGAAGATGGGAGTTGTAGTCCAGACGTACTGAAGAGGCTTGGCAACGCTTAGGCCTGCTCTACTCTTATGGCAAAATTCGACTGAAGTATGCTGAGTCTGCCTTCGTTTGCTACTCTGTGTGTGGGCTTCTTTTTCTGTGTTGTGTGTAGGAGAAACTTCTGAAATATGATTCCCATACCCAAACTTTGCAGTTGGCGAATGGCTCTATCTCTTCGCCCTCCTTCCTGAGTCAGATCTCAGGATGATCGACTGTTTACCAAGCACTAGTTAACACTACATAGGGACAGATATATCAAATAAGTAAGGCTTCCTCTAGAGCAAGATTCGTTTAAAATTATATCAACTTCGTCCCCCATTCGGATTAAGAAAAATATTATTTTCCCCCCATGCTGCTTGTGGAGGAAAATATGAATTAGGAGTAAATAAATTTACGCTTCCTAGTTCGCCCTCATAGTGGAGAATGCAATATTAGGGATGAAAAAAAAAGTCTTCAGGTACAAATGGTTTTTTGATCCTTATGCACGGGGATTAACTGCTATGTCAAATGCCCATCGAGCTATACAATTTGTCTGTACCACCAGTCACAATAATCTGATTGACTTCGGATTTGGGCGATAGGGTGGAGGGATTGACATGAAGTTGAACAGAACAAACTCGAAAGTAAATATTAGAGTTGGGGGGGTGTGCGTGAGAAAGAGAAGAGGGAAATTGTGGCTGAAATGCATCTTTCTTTGAAGTCCAATAGGACTGACATTGCTGGCTCTATTCTGTTTATAATGGAACAATCTGAGCCACCGAATAATTTTTTTTTCTTTCTTTCTTTCTTTCTTTCTTTCTTTCTTTCTTTCTTTCTTTCTTTCTTTCTTTCTTTCTTTCTTTCTTTCTCTTTCCCCCCTTTATTGTTTAAGCATCCACTGTGTTTCTTTCCCCCAACATAATGGCGCTGGCCCTGTATACAGGCATTCATGCTGGTTTGAATGTAATGTTGAATCTTCTCACTGCTGAAGCAGTTTGATGGTCTGAATGGAGCTCCCTGGTGGGACATTGCAAGGCACAACTGTGCTTCTTTGGACGGCTGTTGTTCCTTAACATTCATGCCTCATTATGGGGCAACCTGTTCAAGCCAAAAGAGAGCCAGCTCTGAGCCAAAGCTTTCCCTTGGGGGCGTTGGCAGTTCAACGCTAGAGAGACAGAGAGGGAGAAAGGGAGAGAAAGCTCGCTAAGGGGGGGGGGGGGGAAGGGGGGAATCTTTTGGTCGCTGGGCAAAAGTGATTTCCCCCTTTTAACTGGTCTTTCCAGCGGCCCAGTTGAAGTGTCTGAAAAGGGACTAGTGGAATGTTGTGAGTCCCACATTGTCTCGGAATAAAGCTAGAAGCATGTAATTAATGTGTCCTTTTAATAAGGGACAATAAAACCGTTCAAGCTATTTAATTTCATTTAATTTTCCATCCCATTTGCTCCCAAGTCTCCTTCTCCTCCTCCTCTCCCCTCCGCCCTCCAACTTTTTTTTTTTTGTAAACACCCAAGCTTTCATGGTGCGGCTTGCTCCAATGGGCACATTAGGTTGATTTCAGACTCTTTTTTTTTTAAAGGAAGGAAGGAACATATATATAATACATATAATCACCTTTTCCTGCCCCCTCCCGCCCCGTTATTTCGGAGGAGGCATTTATTACTATAGAAAGCAGTTCTGCAGCTTTAAGAAGAAATAAAATAAAAATAGGCTCGTGAAATATATGTCTTCCTGCCCCCTCCGCCACGTTTCCCTTCCTTGACATGGATGGGGTGCAGACCCGATTGACTAGGTTTCATATACAGGCTCGGCCCTAAAGCCTCTTTCTCTTACAGCCGCTGTTTTCAGAACGATTTCGACCCTTGCTCTGTGACTTGAACTGGGCTGGTGAGAATCCCACTCCGGTCAATCCGTCCTCTTGTGGCGAGCTGCCTATGTTGTGCAGGGCATCATCCGAAAAGCCGGCAGGGCAGAGGTTATTCTTCTTGTCCTCGGCCAGAATTTATTGCCCTCCCTTTTTGCTGAGGGAGGGGATCACTAGGTCATCTTCAATCTGGCCTTAAAGAAGTGGAGGGAGGGAGTCATTTTGGAAGCCAACCCAAATGTGGAGAAAGGGAGAGGGAGGGGGAGAGAGGGAGGGGGAGGGAGGGAGAGAAAGAGAGAGAAAGAGACAGACAGAGAAGGATTCAGCTATGGATTCTCAACCCAAAGCCCCAGCTCTCTCCTGTCCTGATCCTTGGGTGCTGCCTCAAAAGTCTTGATCCCATTGAAACTGGCAGAGTTTTTCAGTGGAAAACTGATTTCTGAAAGTAGGGATACACCCTGTAGGAAAAGTCCTTTTTAAAAAAAAGATTTAAGAGTCCTAAAAATGTCTGTGACAAAATATTCATAAGGCCTCCATCCTTCATCGCTATCTGCTGCATCTTATCTTAATGTAGCTATTGCTTTCTTATTTACTTATTCTTTGTCCATGAAATTAAAAGCCTGATAAAGGGAAATAAATGGAGAAACTCCCCAAGTTAAATAACTATATATTTGGTCTACTAGTTTGAATGAAAAGCATGGCTGCAGCCCATCAGCTCAGAACCATACTTGGAATGGGACCTCGCTGTCTCTCTCTCTCTCTCTCTCTCTCTCTCTCTCTCTCTCTCTCTCTCTCTCTCTCTCTGTGTGTGTGTGTGTGTGTGTGTGTATGGTGCGCAGTTGTCTTCCCTTTAAAAGATTTGAAAAGAAGATTCTTTTTCAACAGCCCTAAGAACTGGATGTTGTTAATTCGGTACATAAATAAAATGAATCAGATGTTTCCTAGTTCTTAGCAGAAGGAGGTTGGAACTGCAGCCAAGATCAGAAAAGACTCTAGCCCACCAAAATGTCTCCTGGGGGATAATAAGCCACAGTGAGTTGGGCAGCATAAAAAAACCCTGATAAATAATTAAATAAAATTGCCAGGTTTTCAAAGGCTTGGATCTCAGTATTTGACACCATCCTGTGGAAGAAAATGTGTAATATACCCATTCCTTTAATTCCTCAACTCTCAAGCTACCAAAGGAGTCCAAATCCGACACCTAGTTTAAAATTCAAGCATAGTGATTTGGAAGGAAACTGGTTAGCTCGATCAAAATTAACTTTCAGCTATCATGTAACTGTAACCATCTGGACCACTGCTAGATGACAGCAGTGAGAGCTGAGAAACCTAAATTAGTTTCTTCAGCACAGCCAGTTTTGCCCTGCTTTTGAAGTTAGGTGTCTAATGACCCCTTCTCATGGAGTTGAAACTGTTTTCATGCAAGTTGAGGATGCTAGATCCCTTTCCTTTTCTGTTTGCTTGCTCTCATTTTTTAAAAAAGTTGCAATCGGATGCCCTCTTAAGTAAAGTAAATTCCTGAATTCAACAGGTGCTATTTCTAACTATTACCAGGCCTCTCCTACCAGGCATTTAGGTATCTGAGCTGTCCATGGTTGTTTGTAGAGATGTCCCACTGGTTCAATTGTTCTCGCACCAAGTGAGAGAACAATTGTATTCCACTTCACCTGCAATTTCAAACAGCTTCACGACCAACATGTGATTCTTTTTTTTCTTTTTAGAAATACGGGATCTAAATAGGGGGGGGGGGAAATCTGTACTTTTGCTAGAATCCTCCATATAAGAAAATAAGTCTTTCCAATAGCAAATAATAATAATAATAATAATAATAATAATAATAATAATAATAATAATAATAATAATAGTAATAATAGTAATAATAATAATAATAATAATTTTATTTGTATACCGCCCTTCTCCCAAAGGACTCAGGGCAGTGAACAGGGCAAACATATAAAAGTACAGGAATACAAAAACTAAAAAAGAATTAAACAAGACGCCCAAGTTACAACAGTAGATTAAAATACATTTAAAATAGCAATAAAACCTAAACCCATCCCCCATCAGGCCAGGCTGGCTTGTTCGAACAAATAAGTCAAGGTGCTCTCCCAGCTAAAAGATGGCAACACCACCACTCCAAGGAACAATCATTTCAGTAGGTTTCTAACAAGATCAACTTTCTGGGTTTTTGTTTTTCTTTTCCTAATCTTGAGGAAATGGCAATTGATCTGGGACTATGTTCAAATAACAAAGATCAATAAATTAAGCGACTGTGGACCTGCAGGTCAAACCACTCCTATCTGTGTGAAAGATCAGCCCATTATCCTACACTTTGTGCATCGGAGCTGAAGGAAATCAGTTTAAGACTTGCTCAGTCAAGCAGCGCTTCGTCTTTTTCATTAACTGAAGGGTCCATAGTCAACAGCACTGGAATAAGGTGCAGCCTACGAAATAGACCTGCCCAGGACAGTCCTGTTAGAAGCACCCCCACCAAACCCTCCACACTGGAGAGCCAGATGCGAAGGTCGAACCTCACCATTTCAGCAAAATTATTGAAGAGCACGGGAACTTGTTCTCTTCCCTGCCAAGAAGTTACAACGCCTTAGCGTTGTAAGCGTTTGATAACTAAGCAATCAGAATTAAGCTCCATTCCAGAGGACCCAGATTGTTGGGGGCAATAAGATGACTTTGTAATAATGCCGCTGGGGGGGGGGGGGGCGAAAGCCCTAATAAGCAGGCATATACATAGAATGAAGGCTATTGCTAAGCACATTGATTGTGCTTAGATTGTAAGCCGCCCTGAGTCTTCGGAGAAGGGCGGGATATAAATGGGATTAAAATAAAAATAAAATTAAATAAATAAAAATTCCCATGCAATAGGCTTAAGATCTAAACGCACGAGATAGTTCGCTCCAGGTGACTAAACCTTCAACATTTTTTAGATCCCCCAAAACTGAAGTGAAGAAAAGAAGAAAAAGAAAAAAGAAAAAAGAAAAAACAACAACAACCCTGAGCCTCACTTAAGGCTTTTAGTGAAGCCGCCAGATTCTGCCGGATCGGGTCCTTTGAATTTCGAGTTTCGGAGGCCCAGTCCCAAAGGTTATGTGAAAGTCAGTCCTACCCCACTCCTTTGAATGTAACTTCCAAGGGACGGGAAGGGGGAAGGGGAAGGGGTGGGCTTCTTAGCCCGCCCAGCCAGGCCGCGAAGCCTTTGCATAACTAGTGGGAAGTAAATCCTTTTCAAGCAGATGGGTTTTATTTGGGCTCTCCTTTGGCTTGCCTCCAAGTGATTCGTTCCGGTATGTTCGCCGGTGGTGGAACTGCTGCTCGCCGAAACTCTGGGAAGAGAGCGGGTGGGCGGGCGGGCAAGGCAGCGAGAGGTCGCAGAAGGCGGCCGCGCACGGCGGAGGCGTCTGTCTTGCTCGCTCGGCATCTTCTAGGGCGTTTTCTCGAGAAACAACGGGGCGGAGGTTTTCCTCGCGGAGAGTCTGCCCGCCTCGCCCGTGCGAGCGAGGACAGCCAGCCACTCGGGGCTTTTGCGCAAAGCCCCTTCCAACTTTAGATGATGATGATGATGATGATGATGATGATGATGATGATGATGATGATCTTGCGAACGGGGAAAGGGACAGCCAACCTTGCAATCCCCCAGCGGCGCGTAGCGTGCCAAGAAAGCCTTCGCAGGGTTAGCCTGCAACTAAATTGGGAAGTAAATTTTCGTTAGGTGGACGGGTGGGGGGGAGGAGGGGGGGAGGAGGAGGAGGACTCCTGTAGCCTGGTAAAGGTTCCCCTGCACATTCGAGCTAGTTTCAACTAGCATTTCAACTCTAGGGGCCGGTGCTCATCTCCGTTTCAAAGCCGAAGAGCCAGCGCTTGTCCAAGGACGTCTCCGTGGTCATGTGGCCGGCATGACTAGATGCCAAAGGCACACGGAAAGCTGTTACCTTCCCACCTTAGTGGTCCCTATTTTTCTACTTGCATTTTGATGTGCTTTCGAACTGCTAGGTTGGCAGAAGCTGGGACGAGTAACAGGCGCTCACCGCCAAACTGCCGACCTTCTGATTGACAAGCTCAGCGTCCTAATCCACTGAGCCACCGCGTCCCTTAGCCTGGTAGAGAAGCATAAAATCGAGCCAGGTCACGTGGCTCCTGGTTACGCCAAGACCCGGCGCTACTCAAAGTTCTGAGGGCCGATGATGAACTGTTTCCCCTAACACGGATTTCAGCGCGGCCCTAAGACTTCCGAGGAGACGAAAGCGATCTCTTCTGAGGTGCGCCTCCTCTTTTCTTGTGCACGATCCTAGGAGTAGTTCCAGGTCAACCAATTCCTTGCAATGTTTGCAGAAATAGAGGAAGAGGCCTCTTTTTTTATTCCCCTTCCTTCCCCAGCGCTGAGATGTCTTGTATATAAATCCCCATCCCTGTTCGGAGGGCAGGCCTGGTATTACGAGACAATAGTTGTGCATGGAAGGGGAGGTGCGGGATGAAACAGGAAGCCTTTGGACAGTCAAGAGCTGCCTGGAATTCTCCAGGAAAAGCGACCGGAACACATCTATCACTGCCACGCGAAGGACAGAAGCATCCCTTTCGTGATAGATAGCCTCGTGGTTCCTACGAAATAAGACCCTGGGATTTCAATAGAGCTTGCTTCCAACTACATTCTAAGAATATTAGTTCCCAACTATGGGGCTGAAACCTAACGCTCATTTCCCACCCTTATTAAAGCCCTTCCCTTTAGTTCCTCCGCATTTCTTCCCAAAGAAGCATTGTGTAGGATTAAAATTCTCCTCCTGGAAAGATGCAGTTAGTTCAGCCGGCCTGATTTGCAAACAAATTTGATTGAAATGTGGGTAATCCCCACACTTTCTACAGTTCTGCTGAACTATTTTATGGCTGTTCAATAATATACATGGATATACATCCATCCATCCAAACATCCATCCATCTATCTATCTATCTATCTATCTATCTATCTATCTATCTATCTATCTATCTATCTATCTATCTGTGTCTATCTATCTATCTATCTATCTATCTATCTATCTATCTATCTATCTATCATCTATCTATCTCGTATTATTTCTCTTCATCCCATGATTATTTTTCTCTTTAGGTCTTGTATATTCAAATTTCTTAAATAAGAATAATTTGGCAGACCCTTCAATTTTGTTACCTAGAGAACCAGACTTGTAGCTTTTCAATTTATTGTTCTAAATAAACAGAATAGCAGACTTGAAGGGAAAAAAAAATATTCTGTCCTGCCTGAAACAAGGTATGGGCCAAAGGAGAAGGAAGACTAGCGATTCTCATAAATTTGTGTCTTGTTAGGCTTTCTCTTCCTTCTTTGAGTTCCAATGCGAGCCCCTGAAACTCGAGTAAAATTGTTTCTGCAATGTTTTTAAACCTTCTAGGAAACTACCGAGAATGCTGGTTCTCGGACAGGTGAGTCTAGAAGAAAAGAAAAGTTTAGGCACGAAGCCAATCTGTAAGCAGAACTCTGGCCTTTAACGGAGCCACGAAGTTGGCCATATAGCAGCGTCCCTCTTTCCTTTTAAAAAGTGTAAGCATTTTCTGGTGTTTTCCCATCAAGTACCTGCCCAATTTCTGTATGGCACACGCCAGGAATCAATAGAAGTTAACAAGGCCTCCAAACATTTCCCCCCCCCCACCCCAACCCCAACCACTCTTTGTTTAATCGCCTTTACAATCCCGCAAAAGGAGAGGGAATTAAAAATCTTTGAAGTCCTCCGGTTTACAAAAGGCTCAGCCAAGTAGACTTAAAACACTCCCGTCTTTTCCAAAACTGGTTTGTCGAGGAACAATCGGAGGAAGTAAAATTTATGGAGAAATTATACCGTGGATTTGTCACTTAAAATATCGTAACTGTCTCGGGGACAATCCCCCATGCTGAGGATTAATGGTCCCTCCAGACCTTTGATTCACCAGCGCCTTTTCTTTGCCCTTGACAAATTGGATTTTTAGGAATGGGAAGGTCGCCTGGGCCATTGTTGGCTGCCCCATTCAAAAAAAAAAAAAAGCGCCCTTGATTATGCGCTGCGGAGTGAGGGAGGGGAGGAGGAGGAGGAGGAGGAGGAGGAGGAGGAGGCAAGGGGTAGGGAAAAGCGCCATGTGACCCTCTCGCACGGAACTCGGCAGCTGCTCCAAGCGCTCAACTCTCTCGCCGCCCCAACCGGGCGCCCCTGGAGCACCGTCGTGCCAAGGGGAGAGCCCGCGTCGGGTAGCAATTGAAAAGGCGGCGCGCACCCCCGGCCGCGTCACTCTGCGGGCGGAGAGAAGACCAGGGCGGCTCAGCCCCCGCCGCTGCTCTCGCTAGCACTCCGGTGCGCCCAGAGTTGGACCAGCTTGCCCAGCGCCGCGTCCTTGCCCAGAGGCAGCAATGCTAAGCAGCCGGCCCCCGCCAGCCCTCGGCATCACCGCGGAGTGCAGCATCCCGGCTGGCCTGCGCCTGGGTCCCGTGCCCGGCGGCACCTTCAAACTGGGCAAGTACCTGTCCGATCGCAGGGAGCCGGGACCCAAGAAAAAGGTATTGCTCCCACACCTGGGCGGAAAGCGCAGGGGGAGACCTAGAAGCCCCGACCGGGGGGAAAGGGGCTGAAGGGGAACCAGATCCCTTCGTGGGGTGGGGGGAAACAGCGCGCAAGAAGCCCTACTTTACTTCCCTCGTCCTGCCCGCAGAAGGAGAAAGGCAAGGAAGGGTTTGGGTCTCTGAGGTTTCTGGGTTGGGTGACCTCTTCGTCCTGACGCCATTCAGATGTTTAGATTTAAGGAGAGAGCTGGCTTTGGGCGCGCGCACAGACACACACACACCACACACACAGGCAGAAATTTACTGGCACGCATTACGTTTCCTTCTCCATCCCAAATGGCTTTTGACACTCAGAATAACTCCCCCCCCTTCTTGACGTCTCTTCCCAAATAACCTAAAGGCAGGATTCATAATTAAGAACTCATTAAATGATCAAGAGGTGCCGAGAGGGTCCTCGGAGTGGGGTGAACCGTGGCTGCAACGCAATCTCGCCTGGTGCGGAACCGGTCCTCTAGGTAGGAGAGACTGGCAGAAGTGTGGACGGCTAGCTGGTTCAAGCAAAGTCAGCCGTCTTGGAGCACCGCCACCCCACAGTTTCATGAGGCACCAGTTGCTTTATTCTAAAGACTATTCCCACAGAGGTTGCACGCACGTTCACAAGGAGAGAGAGAGAGAGAGAGAGAGAGAGAGAGAGAGAGAGAGAGAGAGAGAGAGAGAGAGAGAGAGAGAGAGAGAGAGAGAGAGAGAGAGAGAACCCCAACTTTGCAAGCTGTGGATCCATAGAATCGCCTGATTTTTCACATGTCTTTGCCAAGGTCAGATATGTTGCAAAGATTAACTAGGCAAGTTCTGTCATGGAGCTTTGGGCCATGTTGGAGAGATGCCTTCCTGCTGCATATCCCAAGCCGTTGCTGACATATTCTATCTCATCTTCTCATGCTGAGTCGTGATAATAATAGGGGCATTTTGATCCGGATGAAACATTTATTTAGCACAAAATGAATCGGGACTTGTTTTCCAAATAGAGCTCTGTGGGACATTAATCATATCTATGCACCTCAAAGCTATAAATGAATTCCAGAGTAAAACGGTTTCAGGGATATGAGGCTTTCTCCAGATGAATCTAAACAGGAGACGACTTGACTCCCAAGTTCAGCAATCTGTCACAAGTCCGCCCCCCCCCCTTAATAGCCTTTAATTGTTTTTAAACGCTCCGCCAAGACTGTTCAAATTTATTTCTCATCTGGCTCCCTCGGTAGCTCCCCTTAGCATGCCTTTGTAAGAACGATGTTTATTGTGCAGTCTTTTCAACGAGGTAGCTCCTCATTGGCACTCTCTGTTTCCCATCTTCAAGCAGATTATGAAAGATAAGAGAGTTCTGGTGACTAAACCGAGTCACCTATCCTTTCCCTTCTTGAACACGACTGATTAGACGATTCGTTAAATTAATTACACCGGAAGGGGATTGAAGCCAGGAGATCGGTGCAGAGATATTTGCCTGGGTGGATGGAAAATATTAATAAAGCATTTTGAAAGGTGGCTGCAACTAACCATGTGGCAGTAGAGTCAGGACAGAGAAAGTGAAAGGAAAAGTAAAGGCTGGTTTCCTCCCCCCAAAACCTCCCTTCCCCCCCCCTCCAAGCAACATGAGGGAGATCTATTACTTTCTGCCTGTTGTGAGAAAATAGGGCAGCATAACCCAGTTTGAAGCCTCAATTCTTGGATGGAAGGCTAATTAAACTCAGAATGACTTACTTCCAGGAATGATGCAAGATCCTTTATGGCCGCAATACTAGCTATACCACCTGAACACCAGCCCTTCAATTTAAGTGGATCTGGCCCTTCTTTTTCCCCACGGTGCCTAGGCAAACCTATTTGGAGGCTCTTTTAGCAGAAATAAACGAAAATCGAAGGAAGCACTAGGCTTAATAGTGTCTCTTCCAAAGACACTACTCCTTTAAAGACAATCCAAATTTACTCCCGAGTACATAGGCGCTTTTCAATTCAGCGCTCTAAATCCAATGTCCATTAATAATAATAATAAAAAAAATCCTCGCACTCGATCGCTTAAACCAGATTCTGGTTTGCAGCGGTGGCTGTAAGCGGCCAATGTTTGCTCCTCTAAAGATGCGATTTCTCTGCACATTGACCCGACGATAAGCCCCGACGGAACTTACTTCGGAGTGCCTGCTCCTGGGGCTCCTGGCAATCGTCTCCTGGCTGCAGCAGGTGGCTAAGGAGCTCAGCCCATCCACAGGTCCCTTTTCTTTGCAAAACGGCAGGAGTCCTTTCTAGCGGGCCGGAAAGGTCCAGGGAGAAGAAAGTCAACAACAGATCCCGCCCTGATTGGAAGGCCGGCTTCGAACGCGCGCCCTGCAAGGCAGCGCAAGCCAGTGGCCAAGTCCCCGAGCGGCTACAACTGACCGGCTTCCCCTGTTTTCCAGGTGAGGATGGTGAGAGGGGAGCTGGTGGACGAAGCTGGAGCCTCGGCCGTGGAATGGATCGGGCTAATCCGGGCTGCCCGACACGCGCAAGAGCAGACCCTGGAAGCGGTGGCAGATCTGCCGGGGGGACAGGTACTGGCCTCCGAGCTTGCTCCCGGTAACTGGAGAGGCGGATAGGGGCGCCGTCCGGGTTTTGGAGGTGGCAAGCCTCGCCCTTCTGAGCCTCCGAGGGTCTCAAGCTTATCGTTTCTCCTTAGATTTTCTACCGGGCATTGCGAGACGTCCAGCCGGGAGAGGAGCTGACCGTGTGGTATTCCAACGCTTTGGCTGAGTGGTTTGATATCCCGGCCACGGCGACCCCGACCCACGACGAGAAAGGTAGGCTCCCGCGAGCGAGCATCTCGGGCTGGGCCAGACAGGTCTGGTGGCCCCGCCTGGGTGTCTTGCGACTGACTTTCGCAGAGGTGCTGTGGCATCGTCCCGTCCACCTCACTTTAACGTCCTAATGCAGGGGTCTTCAAACTTGGCCCTTTTATGACTTGTGGACTTCAATTCCCAGAATTCCTCAGCCAGCAAAGCTGGCTGAGGAATTCTGGGAGTTGAAGTCCACAAGTCATAAAAGGGCCAAGTTTGAAGACCCCTGTCCTAATGGCCTTAATTCGGAGGAATGGAAGCCCAGTGGGATTAGCCCCCACTGCGGATCTGGATTTCCTGCCGGGGCGGGCATGCCCACGACTCGGGCACAGCCTCAGGAAAAGACGGCGTCTTACCGCTTATCGCGCCGCGCGTTCAACTCCGCCGCTAAGGACGCCAAAGGCGGCGATAAGGAAGCCGCGAAGCCACCTCCAGTCTCCTACCGGCCCCTTTATAGCTTACCTCGTATAACCAGGAGAAGACAGGCTCCATCACCGCTGGCTCAGATGGCAAGCCAACGTACAATATTTTTCCATTTTAAACGCGAAGCCCAGTCACCCTTTATTTGGCAGCAAATTTTGAGATGGTATACAGGTTCTGCTGCTCGAGCAGGGGGCTGGACTAGAAGACCTCCAAGGTCCCTTCCGGCTGTATTCTATTCTATTCCTACGGGGAGCCGTCCTACAGTTGGGGGGGCATTTCTTGATATCAAGATACGCTGTTCTGCCGAGTCCTGCTAGGTCGCACTCCGGAAAAAAGGATCCCTCGGGGCTAAAGGTCTTGGGGCTCCAAATTATCAGTGTAAAAGATGGCAGGGTTTATGTCGCTCTGCAAGAAAGCTGGCAGATTTAGGCTGATCTGCAAGAAAGAAGGAGAGGGGAAAGTAAGTGGGTAAAAGTATGCCGCTTGGGGGGGCCCCCCGAAAGCCCTAATAAGCAGGCATATACATAGAATGAAGGCTATTGCTAAGCACGTTGATTTGTGCTTTAAATTGTAAGCCGCCCTGAGTCTTCGGAGAAGGGCGGGATATAAATGGGATTAAAATAAATTTAAAAAATAAAATAAAATAAAAGAGAGGATGATGAAATGAAATGGACCCCCATGTTCTTGATTAAACTGGGCCCTAGCAACCTCACTTCCTATTCCAAATGGTAGGAAGTTTTCTTTGCCTTTTGGAGGCATCACCCACCTCCTGAGTCACCGCCTCCTGCAGAGAAACAGCACAGAAGTGGGTCACCTTTGATGATTGGAAACCGGCCTTAGCTTTGGGGGTGAGGGGGGGGAACCTGAGGGCTGCAGTGGGCGGGGCAATGAAACCAAAGGGGTGAAGACAAGTTCCTTGTGTTTGGGGGAGGGGCTTGGAGCTTTTAGTTTCCTGAACTCTTTGTAAGGTTTGCTCTATATTCCCTGTTTCAAAACGACAAGAAAGCAGAGCAGAGTCTTGGTGGTGTGTGTGTGGGGGGGGGGGAGGAAGGCTCACATATCTTTTATTTCAAAAAACATTTCTTAGAAATAGCTACTATCAAGCCGCAGTGGGTCAGATTCTTTGCCTGCTAGTCCACAACTGCCTATTCCATCCTTCTGGAGTTTATTTATTTAACTTATAGGTATGACTGGTATGACTCTGATGGCCTATCTAGAAGTCCCACCTTATAAATTCATGCTTCCAGTCAATGTGCTAGAATTTCAAAAGTCTCCACGGAAGGTCTACTCCTGATGTCAGTGATTGCTTTCCTAAGTTTCAGTTTAGCATTTTAAAAGTTGGATGCATATTCCACTTCTGAGTTTAAAGAAGTCAGAGTAGACTTCAGACAAGGAACAGTGCTAGATTGTTATGGGGACAAATTTCTGATTTACATATACAGGATTGTAGTACATAATTTCTTATACAGAGGCTATTCTAGCACTTTATACTTTGATATTCTCAATCAGTCCTTGTTTAAAAACCTTCTGCATCCCCTCTTAAGGGATATTGTTGCCTCATTATTTTCTTTCTAACCTTTCTAACACTGGGGACACATTTCTTTCTTTGGTTGATTCATCACTGTTGGTTACAGCAACTTTATGACAAAGTCTTCGACACTTTAGGATAAGGAGCTGGAGAGTAATCAAACCAATAACAGGTGGTTTTCTGGGCAATTGTACAGGAAGTGTAAAGCTTTTTCTAACTTCCTAGTCTAGTTTAGGGATTTCCCAGCGGTCTCCCTTCTAAATGCAAACTAGGCCTCACCCTTCCTAGCTTTTTCTGGATCAACTAATAATGCAAGAGCTTTTCTAAAACTGTTCTTTTAATCATCCGTACTTAGCAATGAGGTTCCTGCTGCCCACAACGTCCCCCAGGAAGTGAGCCTTCTCTAGAGTTTTTATGTAGAGTTAATCCAATTAGAACCAAATCGGTCTGGTTCCCAGTGAATGTGCTGCAAGGCAGCAAAACCCTTGGCAAAGAATGAGACTCCCCAGTTACTCTCTCTCTTTTTTGTTAGCTCATTCCTCAACCTTTCTTCTGAGTGTTGCTAATCTGAAACTCCGGCTGCACCTCGCTTTAGGAGATCTTTAAAGGCGGTGGTCAGTGATCTTTTTCACTCAAAGAGATTCTCAGATTCTCATCTAGCCCTTGTGTGTGTGTGTGGGGGGGAGAGGAAGTCCCTTCACACAGAACAGGTCGAGAGGGAGAGTCGGCAGAGCAAACGGCTTGGGAAGACGAGTAGAAGCGTTTGAACCGCTCCATTCAGCGGGTGCAGATTGAGTAAACGAGGCTCTTAGGAGCAGACCGAAAGCGGGGGGTGTGTCTTTCTGGGCATGTGGAGAGTTGGGTAGGAACCAAGAGACTTTCTAATTAGGCCTGATACTATTTACAAGTCATTGTCACTTGAAACTTACAGGTCGGTCACAATTTCTGGTATCCAGCCTTCCGTTCCTAGCAAAGGTTTTACGTGTGTATTTCTTCCCTACTCATTCAAAGCACTCGGGTTATCAAGTCGGACCGAGAGCGAACAATTTCTCACGTACTCGAATCCTAGAGAGATTTTGACCCTTCCTTTCTCTCCTCTTTCCCCTCCCGCACCTTATCCTTCCGAAGGTGAGCCGCCTAGTTGAAGCGAATTAGGAAGAAATGCCGGAGAGGGAAATCTGGAGACAGCCAGCGAGAGGGAGAAATGGGAAAACCAAACACTTAAAATGAAGTTTGTTAGAGTCCTCGGCAAGAATGGCTGATGACGATCAGCCCAGTTAGAGTTGGGGACAAAGACTGTGTGTGCTTCAATGTCTTTTTCCAACCTGAATTCCTTACAATGTGTTGGACCAGGACTCTCCTCATTTAAGGGCAGAAAATCCAAAGCTGGTAAGAACCGCCCATACTTAACTTCGGTGGCAAGGCGAGTCAGCAAGCAAGAGAAAGAAACCCCAATTTAGGGAAGCAACACTTCGTTCAGAAGTTGTATAAAGTAGTTGCAAGCTTTCAAGTTTTCGAAAACTCTTCATTGGACATATTCTGGATCGAACAAGTTGACAGAAGCCGTGTGAGAGAACCTAGGAGAAAATGCGAACTATGTTTGCATCAGATTAGAGCTTAGGTAGAGGGAAGGAGAGGGATGCGGTGGTTCAGTGGGTTAGGACGCTGAGCTTGTTGATCAGAAGGTCGGAACCTTTACCTTTACCTTTGAGTGAAGGAGAGCTTTTGCGCCTGCAAACTGGGCTTTGGAGGTTCCCTTGCTTCAGAAATATACATTTCAATCAATACATTAAACCAGTTTCCCTTGGTCCTCCCCAAAACAGCTTTGTATTGCTGGCTCTAACGTTTTTGAGTTTTGTTATCCACCCAAGTTCCAGTTTGCGAGATGAGCGCCCATATAAATAAATTGACTGATTGATCGAATAAATGAATGAATGAATGAATGAATGAATGAATAAATAACATGTTCTTTTTTTCAACAGAAGGGAGGTAATCTCTCCAAGTTTTTTTTAATCATTGGGAAACTAGAAAGAAAGCCCATCTCCTTTTTTTTTAAAAAAAAAAACAGGTTCAAATGGATGTACTGTAGGTAGCCAATTAATTTAGGCAGTCACAGAATTTATTTCCAAAGATTAAATAACTTAAGTCTGGGCTTAAATAACTGAAGAAGAACGGAAGGATACAGTTTGTCCCATTTTTCTCAGTGCAACTCCCCGCCCCCCCCCCCGCCCCCAGCTATTATAGGAACACAACTATTAGTTTATTTGTGAGATTTTGTATTTCACCCAGCGTTTCCTTTAGGAATGTTCCTTTAGGAATAGGCTTCCATGTCTATTCACCTCCTTCTCCCTCCCTCCCCACACCATAAACCTGTGATCCAAAAAAAAGTTGTGTCCCCAGAGCAGTGGGAATGTTCATTCTTGGGTAACCAATATAACACAGTAGTTCGGTCTTATTTTTAATTGGTGTTATACTTCGACTCAGAGAGGTTTTGCAACCAGTTCCAGATATTTTGTGTCCTGCCAATATATATACATATATATATTCTGAACTTATATATAAACTTATATATATTCTGAACTTAATGGATGCTGCTGGATAACCAGAAGATTAATATCGCTGGCCAGCACTCCGGCATAATCTTCGTTTTTCCTCTCCGCCCACAAACCACAGAAACGTGGATGGCTTAGCAACTCCCAGAACCTCATCCGACCTGAGCCAAGTCGCTTTCACCCACTTCGGGACAAACTAAACCTTTCAGGAAGGGAGTCCAAAGGCCACTGCCTTTTGAATCAACCGATTCCTTATGGCCCATCCATCTATTCTAGGCCATTGTCTTGCCTGGTAACGAGAGGTTCATGAGCGTTAGATTGCCCTTTGTTCCCCGATTCCGTTCCCTGACATACGCTACCTATTCTGTCCGCGTTAACAGATGGGCCGCCGGACCCGAGCGTGAAGGCAGCAGCTGCCAGCGCTGGCAGCCCCTGGAGTCCACACTGCAGCCTCGCTGCAGCGCTCGCCGCCTTCTCCAGCTTTATTGCTCTTGCTCCACTGTCACCTCTTCGGGCCCCCCCCCCACTCCGCCCCCTAAAAGAGAAACGAATTAACTGAGAAAGGTGCCCGCAACTGAGACATTCATATTATTATTATCCAGTCTTTCCACTTTTCTCAACGAAGTCAGATGCGGATTGACAATTGCAGCCCGATTCAGATTCTCCAAAGACTTGTAAATCGCTTTGATCGTTCCACTGCCTTCGTGTACTTATCTTCTGGACAGAAAATTGGGATAGAAATTACATAAGTAATTGAGGGATCATGCAGTGAACTGTTTGGATTACACAGAAGCGGTGGCCAGGTTCTTTTGAGACTGCAGTCTTAAAGATGACAGGTCTGCTTCTATTTGCTAAGCTGTATTTATGAGTAAGGAAGCATAGTCTTTGGCATGAGACAAATTAATAACAGGTAATATCGCTGGTTAAACGCATGCTTTGTTATGAAGAATGAGACCTTAAAAACAGAACTGATTTTCTGTGGCATAGGATGGCTCACACAAAATACCTTTTCATGTGGTGTCCCCTTCATGGATTACTGCCTTGTCGTTGTGAAGGGGCTTGTGTAATTGTGTAATTCAATGAAGCTATGAGCTATGCTGTGCAGGGCCACCCAAGACGGACAGGTCATAGCAGAGAGTTCTGACAAAACGTGATCCACTGGAGAAGGAAATGCCAAACCACTCCAGTATCTTTGCCATGAAAATCCCATGGACAGTGACTCCAGAAGATGGTAGAGGACAGGAAGGCCTGGAGGAACGTTGTCCATGGAGTTAAGGACACGACTTCACAACTAACAACAACAACAACAAACAACATATATATATATTCTGCCTATAAAGTGTCTTTGTTCAAGAATGGCTACCATAAAAAAAAACTCTTGGGAGGTTGAAGAGTCTTGCTGCTGTTTTATGGATTTTAAACATCCTATTTCATGTATTTGTTTGCGTAAATATTGGCTATTTATTCTGGATAGAGGCAGAAAGCTCTTGTTGCCAAAGATAACATATGTGTCATTGGAAGATGTGACTATGGAAACCGCTGATATTGGAGAGGACCTCATTAGGCTTTCCAGAATAGGTGAAGAGGGATAGTTCAGGCATCTCACTTTGTAACGAGATATGATTTGTCAATCTGTAGCACTGTTAGTGGTTGTGTTTGTTGCTGATAAAGAGTAGGGAGAAGAAATGGAGAGGAGTAAAATCGGAGGGAAATGGCATTCACAAAGAATAACCTATCAAATAAAATTCAAAAACTGTCCACAAAATCTAAAAGTTGCAATTATATAGAGTCAGCAGTATACCTGACCTTATAAAGATATGCATAAGAACTAATTAACATATGCAGAGAGACAAACTCATTTTGACAGAAGGCAAGAGATGTTACTGGAATATGATTCATTTTGTAAAAGATCTTGTATTTTATTACTGGCTCCACTTAAATTCAAGTTAGCCGATTATGACATCTTTGCCTGCCCACTTAATCACATACCAAAAGTATTCAGGACAAGAACTCAATTCTGCAGTTGTAATCAAGGGGAAAATAGCTTCCTGGTAAGAGGAAAGCAATCTAACTTCCCCAATAGCTGCACATTATATGCGTGTATGTTCCAGAACTTGTACTATGGGTTGTGTTGGTTAGTTCAGATTTTTGTTTGCCAGAAAGATTGGCTGCTTCACGCTAAACCAGTTAAAGTAGTACATTAATGACCTGAGATGCTGAATCTATAAATAGATAAGAGCAGGGCTAAGAGTATTGATAAAATAATTAAGGGGGATTATCAGTGAGCACCCAGAGTCTTCCAAAGTATTAGATGTGCAATATGGGTAGGGTCTCTTTTGAAACTGACAAATGGGATTTGGCCAAGAAATTTTGGTTCAGTGCTTGTCATTGTAGAGATGAGTCAGGCTTCCCATCATTGTTAAAGGACTCATCCATATATTGTTTTAATTCGTTTATATTCAGAATTATTCTTGATGTGATAACACTAGACAACTCTCCTTTCTGTTGCCTTTTTCAATTTCTAGTATAATAGCAAAAATCTTACTGTAGAGCCAACATAAAAATTATTCTTGACTTCGTGTTAAAAAAGAGACACTTAAAGTAAATCAATTAAAATCAAGCCCTATTAACTTAAAAGTTTAGAAATAATAATGAATGATCATTATACATTATATATGCAAACAACAGCTGCTTATCCCAAATCCTTGCGAAGGAATCAATAGGTGGATTAAAAATGCCAGTTCTAGTCTAAACATCTGGTTGACCGTGAGACTAACCATAATGTATTGAATTTGTGTCTCTAGGACTGCAGAGGTATAATATTTAAAATATTTTAAAAGTTCTATTTCTATTACTTTTACCATTCTCACAATAGTTGTGTGATTATAATTGCCTAAAGATAAGCAATTATCTTTAAATTATGAAAATACGTCAGATTGGGCTTTTTTAAGAATTTGCTCTCATTTTGTAATAGGAGAAAAAAAAAATCTGCAATATCCAGAACTACTACAGGTTGAAACTTACACTATTTTACTAGCAACTTTAGGGCAAGCTCACGCACCTGCATAACCTTGTTTACCGTCGTGATATATCACTTTCGTCTCTATTGTGTTGACAATAGAGACGAAAGTGATATATCACGACGGTGTGAACCAAGGCGTGGCAATTCAGAGTTCATTGGGAAATTGTTCGGACTCATGAAAGGAGCAATTAAGTGGGAAGTACTAATTAAATGGGAAGTACTAATTAAATGGGAAGTGCTATGGTTACAATTTCTAACCCTATTCTTTAATTTATTTTAATTTATTTCAAATTTTTATTTTTAATTTACTGTACAGAGACCTTTAAGTTTTTGTTGTTGTTAGCCGCCCTGAGTCCCTCGGGAGATAGGGCGGGATATAAATCCCGTTAATAAAATAAATAAATAAATAAATAAATAAATAAATAAATACTAAATGGTCAGCAGTTACACTGACCTCTGCTTCAACAGATTTGCCCCCAACCGCTTCCTATCACCACCTTCCCCTTCCTCATATCTTCAAATCCTTAAATCTTTGTCAAGTCGCCCTTGGTACATTTGTGGTAACCGACCTCCCGGTTTGTTTTTTCCTTGCTAGGCGAGGAGCGCTACATTTGCTGGTACTGCTGGCGAACCTACAAGTATCCCAACAGCCTCAAGGCCCACGTCCACTTCCACTGCGTGCTGAACCACGGCCGCGGCTTCGCAGGAGCGTCAGAGCCTCACCGGCCCGGAGAGCTCTTCGCTCCAGCTCTGAAACCGGCAGCCGGGCCGCCTCCGAGGCCCCCTTGCCCGGGCGCGTCCCGAGATGCTGTCAAGCGGGACTCCGCCGGCTCGCCGTCCTCAGCCAAAGGGGGCGGGAGCGGTCGCAAAGGCGCCAAGGCCGAGCAGGAACGCGCCTTGGACATGAGCGTCGGCCCGGGACGGAGCCCGGGACACTTCTGGGGTCTGCTGGGCAGCAACTCCGGAGGCAGCAACGGCTTGTCTTTCTATCCCGGAGCCAGGTCGGCCTTCAAGCCCGCCGGCTTGGCTAAAGAGGACTCGCCGGCTTTTCGGGAAGAGGGCAAAGGCGGAGGCTTCAGCAAGGCCTCGGGGAGCCTGAAGCCCGGCCGCCCGTGCGGCCATTCCGGCGGTTCCCGCCACCCGCTTCCTCACAGCAAATGCCACCCGCCGCCCTCCTCCTCCTCCTCCTCCTCCTCCGCGGCGGGGCTGGCCTACTCCGGCGCCGTGCGGGGTTTCCCCTTCCTGACGCCCTTGGAGGAAAACTCCGCCTTCAAGCACGTGGAGCGCGGCTTCTCGGCCAACCTTTCCCCTCCCGCCGGCCGCTACCCGCGCTTGGCGGGCGGCGCCGGAGGACTCCACTTGGAGCGCTTCGCCGCCCTGCCTCCCTTCGAAGGGCTGGCGCCCTACTCGCCCGCCGGGGACTGCCCGCTCCCGCCCCTCCTGCCTTCCTTCGCCGTCTACAACGGCGAGCTGCTCTACAGCGCCCCCTGCTACCCGCTCAACCTCCACTTCGGCAACTTCCTCAAGTACCCGGAGTCGGCGCCCTATTTCAGCGGGGCGGCGGCGGCGGCGGCGGGCCTCCACCACGCCGAGCTGGGCTCGTTGGCCGGCGTCGACCGCGAGATGGCTCTGCACACGCATCAGTTCTCGGAGATGGCCGCGGCCGAGAAGAGCCGCGGCCGCCTGGAGAGCTTGCCGGCCCCGCCGGCGGGCCCGGCCGGCGGCAAACCCAAGACGGGCCACCTGTGCCTGTACTGCGGCAAGCTCTACTCGCGCAAGTACGGCCTGAAGATCCACATGCGGACTCACACCGGCTACAAGCCGCTCAAGTGCAAGGTCTGCCTGCGGCCTTTCGGCGACCCCAGCAACCTGAACAAGCACATCCGGCTCCACGCCGAAGGCAACACGCCTTATCGCTGCGAGTTCTGCGGGAAGGTGCTAGTCAGGCGCCGAGACTTGGAAAGGCACGTCAAGTCCCGGCATCCGGGCCAGAGCTTGCCCAAGGGAGGCGCCGAGGAGCTCCGGGAGCCAAAGTCGGACAACGAGAGCGACGTCGACGTCTGCTTCACGGACGATCAGAGCGATCAGGACACCGGCAGCAGCGGCGGCGGCGGCTGCCGGTCCAAAGAGCAGCAATAAAAATAAACCGAACCGGGGGGGGTGGGGTGGGGTGGAGAGAGGTGGCCACAGGGTTGGGAGGGACCGGGTCGGACACTGGGATGACCAAAGCTGCTAGGCACCTCGGAATGAACTCTCTCCTTCCTTCCTTCCTTCCTTCCTTCCTTCCTTCCTTCCTTCCTTCCTTCCTTCCTTCCTTCCTTCCTTCCTTCCTTCCTTTCTTCCGCTCGCTCGGAGGAGCTGCTGAGTACAATATTCGATTCGATCGAAGTACCGTATCCCTGGGCTAGTAAGGGGGAAGCTGTTCGTCCAGCTGGTTAAGTTCAGGGGGTATTTTAAGGTCTGCCCTTAAGAAAGAATCAGTTGGGCATCTGCTTTTCCCAGCACTTCTCCTCCGGATGGCCTCAGTCAGCCTCAGCCAAGAAGGGAGGGTGTGTGTGTGTGTGTGTGTCGGGCGGGGGGGGGGGCGATGGCAAAAGTTTGCAGGGCTGACCGAAACCACTGTAGGACCGGAGACGTTTGGCAGCTGCGGTTCAGAGGTTTTGTTTGCAAAAGGGAATCGCACCGTGTGGCGGAAGCGTAATCCTGGTGCTGTTCCATCCAATTTTCTAGGTTCCCTGCAGGATGGATCAGTAAGTGGGTTGGGATTGCAGAACGAGCTCTGCTAACACGTGATTGGTGAGTTTGTGGTTCAGTGTGTTGTGCTAATAGCCGTACTTTTATCCAACCGATGATAGTGCCAAGAGATTCAGGTTGTCTTTGCAAGCAAGTTTCACCTAGGTTAATATAGCCTAAATCCTACTGAACTGTGGACTGACTTCTGAGTAAACGTGTACAAGATTGACCTGCTGCCATTTTCATCCCTTAGGTTTATCTGGTGAAATATGTTTTCTCTTCCTCAGCTGTTTCGCATGTCCTGATGAACTGGATAATTCTTAAGACATCTTGCAATCATCTTTGTGGCAGTATAAAGCCTGACTTCATTAGTGTTGTACTGGCAGAAAAATGTTTGGATGCCATTGTAAACCACTAGTGAGGAAAGGACTGTAGTTTCCACACTAGCAAACATTATCTAGCCAGCTGTTTTATTAGTTTAAAGAGCATTTACATTGGTACAGGAACATCTACACTCACTTGCCACTATACAGAGAGAGCTGTTTGGATTATTACTCTCATAAAATTAAGGATTGTGGGTCACTTTTATAATTTAGGACCAGGTCTTTGGCTGAACTCAAAGCATATTTAATGAAATCACTTGGATTAGTCCCATTCCAGTAGTAAAACACCCAAGTCTGTTCCTCAATAATACTTCCTGGGCTGCTGGTTCCTGCCCCTGGTTTTTAACTTATCCTATCATGGCTTCACTTTCCCTGAAATGAACAAGCCAGGAAAGGGGTGTTGGTGTGAAAGTGGGTGAATGAATTCAGGGTGAAAATGTCTGCAGTCTAAGTACTACTTGGAAAGTGACATTAGGGTATGTCCAGAAGGAAGACCACACTCAGAATAATGGATCCAATTCTGATCACCGCAATATAAATATTTTTAAAAAAAGATGTTGAGACCCTAGAAAGATCATAAGGAGTCTGGAAGCTAAACCATGTGACTTAAGAGACACAGAGAAGAAAGGGTTGACCTACTCTCCAAGGCACTTGTCAACAGGACAAGAAGTAACCTCTGGAAGATCATTAAGGAGAGAACTAAAGAGAAATTTCCTGACAGTTAAAACAATCAAGTTTGTCCAGAATGGTGTAGGGTCTCCTGCTTGAGCAGAGGGTTGGACTAGACCAGGGCTTTTCAACCAGTGGTATGGGTACCACCTGTGGTACCTTGGCACCTGGCAGGTGGTACATGACCATCCTAGAATAGTGGTAGTGGGGGAGGGGAATGAACTGAACCAGTGGCAGCACAGCACAAGCCTGAACGAGAGACGGCTGGAGCTGCAGGGCTGTCAGGGCTCAGTGGAAGCGCCAGGATCAGCGCCAGGCTCCAGCTGGAGCTCGGCGCTGATCCTGGCGCTTCTGCTGAGCCCAGAAGAAGCACCGATCACCTGGAATGTTGGAGCATCTCCAGGGTCTTGTGATTTACATTCAGATGCTTGGCAACTGATTCATATTTATGACAGTCACAGTGTCCCAGGGTCATGTGAAGTGACCAAAACCTGCTGCAACCACCCAGCGGGGGGGGGAATAAAAACCAAATACACCCCCCTATCCCATCCCCACTGCCAATCCTCAACAGAAATACAACAATGAAAACCTCAGAGAGGAGGAAGAGTGCCACCAGGTGGGCAGGCAAGCGTCTTGTGGGAGCACTTTTTTCAGTGCCATTGTAACTTCAAACAGTCACTAAGTGAACTGTTGTAAGTTGAGGACTACCTGTACTTCATCACTTTTTTCCTTTTTCTTTTTTGGTCAAGTTTTTGACACCTTGCTAGGCGACTGGTGGTACTCGGATGTCGCCATATCCTAAAAGTGGTACAATGGGTAAAAAGGTTGAAAACCCCTGAACTAGAAAGACCTCCAAGGTGCCTTCCAACCCTATTCTATATTCTAAGAATCTTTTGCGGAGGGAAGAAACAGCTCCAAATGCTATTACTACTTGCAGAGTATTACCATAGTTCAATACACTGGGAATTTGGAACAGCCAATCTGTTTCTTTCCATAACATTTTTAAATGTGCCTTTTTTGTGGGGTATTTGGGAGGTTGCCTGCAGACAAGGAGTTAGCTTTCCCCTCTCATTTGTTCTGGCCACCACTAAGGTATATATTCATCCATATATATATATGGAAAAACCTCCATTTTAAAAAAGTATAATCTGCATTCAATATCAAAAACATTGCTAGCCACAATAGCCCTTTTCTACCTAAAACACACTTTACACAACTTCAATCTCATTTTCAGGCGGAAATGTGTAAGTTTAATTCTAATTGAACATTTTTATGACCACACAGGAAGGGTAAAGGATAGGATGTCAGCAGCTTGACTTACCCTCCTATTGCAACTTATTTATAACACACTACTATTTGGGTAACGTTTGTAAAATAAGTACATGAAAGCATGACCCCTCAAGCACACTCTATATCATTTTCAAGAAAATACTTTTTTTGAATTTTGTAGACTACATATGTGGTGTATGCTTTATGATGGTGTACAGTGGAAAATATTTTGGTCTCGGTTACAGGTTGTCATTTTTAAGACAATAAAGTTATTGACAAACTATTGTTTAACTTTTCTTAGAAGACTATTGTCTTTGGTGTTTTTTTTTGGGGGGGAAAGCCATTTGAAACTCTTCAATACAATACAGCATCAACAGAAGTTTCATTAAACTAATGCATTTGATTCATATTGAGTGGCACCTACTCCTTAGCCACTTCTTTCAAATGAAGGAAACCCAGCGGCTGTCTTCCCATAACAAAGTGACCAAGTCAAATAACAATCCAGCAACTTCATTTGCAAAATACACTAAGCTTGTTGTTTGGCTAATCTTCCTTACTTTATTTCTGGCTTTATCTTCTGTGCTTACCACACCAATTTGACGAGTTTAGGCTCGAATAGATTGAGCTAACTCAAGAAAATGAGTTAATTCATTAGGCTGATTGAGCAAATTGTTTCAGGAAGCCGATAATAATGTTTGGAGAATTAGAATGGAAACATTGTAGGCTGATTTAAGAATTCTTCAAAATTATACCGAAGGCATGTCAATGATGTCAGGTGTGGGAAAGCTGAAAGTACTGAACTGGAGCCTCTTTGCTTGCAGCTCCCAATTCTGAGCAAAAGCCAAGGAATTCAGGAGTTTTGGTACAGATCCTTAATTCATTTTTAGGTAGGTAGGTTTTCAACATAATCACGTAACATTTTGTTCTTCTGATGCAGCTGCACAATGGACTTCCGTCTGCAAAAAAAAAGTTCATTATATCAACAGTGGTGAAATTCACTTGGATACATTTATAGTCCAGACACATGGATTTAAGTCCCACTCCTTTTGATGACTCTGGTAACAAAATCTTCTCTCTGATTTCCTTTAGTCTCAGATCTAATTTCTTGACAGGTTAACAACAAACAAGCAATTAAAGGTGTCGTCAGCAGATGCTGGGAATTTTCAATTATTCTGTTTAAGTTCTTAGTTTAAGCAGTAATATCATTATGACAATACAGTTTGATACCTCGGACTCTTTTTAACTTCCCCTCCCGAAGCAATAACTGATAACTCTCTCCTCCTGGAATTAAAACTATTGGAAAAATACGAGATTCAAATCTTAAAACTAGGGATGTCTTGTAAGGGGCAAAAAGCATTTGAACAACCCATTTTTTGTGGGGAGGGTTTTTTTTCTGAAGATAGTATTTGATTTTCGACTCTACCTAGTTGCCAGACTGCACAATATATGCCTTTATAAATCGGAGGCAGGGGAGGAGCTCAAAGTGTGGGTTCCAGTTTCAAAAGGCATTTATTTATTTATTTTTAAATTTATATGACGTCCACCTCACTATCCAAAGTGACTCCAGGAGGCTGAAAGGAAATTGATCAAAGACAAGTGATTCAGAGCACGAGTAAGTGATATTTAGCTTCCGGTAAAATGAAAAAGGGGCTTTTTTCTTTTTCGACCTCATTCGTGGCTGTTCGGAGGCACAATCGCCAGCTCTTTAAATGTGTGAATTTCTGCTCTTTTGTCACTGATTTCAGTGGATATTTTGAAGGTTTGGGCGTGGGCGCTCTTGAAGCATAATTAGCTTCTACTGACACAAAGCTGTAGCCCAGCCTTCAACACCCAGATGCCCATTACATTCCTTAAGGCAGACCTACCATCACCCCCCCCCCCCAGCTATCAAGTCCACTCCAATGCAGCTGGAGGGAGCCAGGTGTTTGCTGTTGGGACTTTCGGAGGAAACCCAGCCCAAGCTAAGCACGGCAATCCGAAACGAAACCCTCGCGTTGTCCGGGGTTTCCAACCACTTGGCATTTCTTATTTCCTTTGGGGTTTTTCCCTTTGGGTGGGCGAGGAGCAAATTTCGAAACTACACGCCCATCTTCTTTAAGGGATCGGCCAGAAAGGGGCCCGAAGCTTTTGGAGATTCTGGAGGACCCCCAACACATTATTCCCGTGAGCCGGGACGGAGACCGAGTCAAGCCAACCCTGAAGCTTTTTACGGGGCTCGAAACGCAAACTCTTGTTTCTGAAAGCTCAGCTCCGGGCTTAGCTAGGCTCCCTCTGGATTCCCGAGAGACCAGGCGAATCCGTGGCCGTCCCAACCCAGGAGACGAGGAAGAGGAGCTGAAGGAGAAGCCGCCACCACCACCACTTCTGTCTGAGCCTTCCCGTTTCTCTCCACTTCGCGGTTTCCTCCTAACGCCCATCAACAAATTCTGCAAAACTTCAACCCGAATTGACGGCGGAAGAATAGGAGCCAGGCAGTTTGCGGGGGAAGTCGCCGCCTCCGCCTTAAAATCCGCTACATGAAAACAAGAAAAGAGTAAACCAGCCCTGAGGACGTTGCCTAGTTTGGGTAATGAAACATCTGCAAGATAAACCGCCAAGCTCAGAGAGCACCAAGGATCCTCCATTTCGATCCCGAGCTTCAAGATATTCTCCTTTATTGGTACAAGGAAAAGTCTTGGAGCCGCAAGCATGTTTATCCTTAGGGCTTAACCGTCAGATGACTTCCTCAGCTGTCTGGGCTACACCAAAGGAAAGTCTCCAGAGATAGGGGTTTAGAATAGAATAGAGCTGGAAGGGACCTTGGAGGTCTTCTAGTCCAGCCCCCTGCTCAATCAGGGGACCCTATACCATTAAAGACAAGCGACTGTCCAGTCTTTTCTTAAAAACCTCCAGTGATGGAGCACTCACGATGTCTGAAGGCAAGCTGTTCCACTGGTTAAATTGCCCTCACTGTCAGAAAGTTTCTCCTAAATTCCAGGTTGCTTCTCTCATTGATCGGTTTCCAACCAATGTTTCTCGACCTTCTCTCTGGTGCTCTGGTGAGCAACCTGACCCCCTCAGATACTGGAACGCTGCTATCACGTCTCCCCTATTTCTTCTTTTCCTTAGACTAGCCCAGGGGTAGGCAACCTCGGCTCTTTTATGACTCACGGACTTCAACTCCCAGAATTCCTGAGTCAGCTATGCTGACTCAGGAATTCTGGGAGTTGAAGTCCGTGAGTCATAAAAGAGCCGAGGTTGCCTACCCCTGGACTAGCCAAAGCCAAGTCCTGCAGCCGTTCTTTGTACAGTATGTTTTAGTCTCCAGGCCTTGGATCATCTTAGTTGCTCTTCTCTGAACTTTTTTTTCCCCAAGGTCTCAACATCTTTTTTGTAGTATGGATGAACGAAATGAGAGGCGTGTCGGAAGAAGTCGATCCCCGTCATCCAAAGCAGGTAGCAAGTAGGATCGGACGCAAGTGGTTTTCAGGCAGGGTCCCCCCTGCGAAGAGACCGGCCGCGGTAAAAGGCAGAGTGGCGCTTTTGCCCCAACAAGGAGGCGAGGTCCAACGCCACATTTCTTTTAAGTTAAAGGGCGAATATCCAATATCCCGGCCCCCGCCGGTCATCATCATCATCATCATCCTGCAGTGAATGGGGCTCGTCGCCCTCGCAATTCAAGCCATCGCTGCCAGAATTTCGGCTTCCACGAAGGCTTAAGACAGTTTGAGATCGAAGTCAACAAGCCGAAGTGATTGCCTGTTGCAATCCTGAATAAGCCCTTGCATTAAATAAATAAATAAATAAATAAATAAATAAATAAATAAATAAATAAATAAATAAATAAATAAATAAATAAATAAATAATAAAAAATTAAATAATAAAATAAAATAAAATAAAATAAAGCCAACCAAATGCATATAAAAGTGAATCCTTAAGAAGGTTTTTGAGCATTGGATTTCGGTCACACAACTTCTTAAATTTCCTTTGATTTCTTGCTGCAAGGCTTGCTCTGCTTGCATTCAGGGGGAAAAAAATCGTTTCTGTTGGTCAGAAATAACCTTATGCGATTGTCAGATTTATTTATTTATTTATGAAATCTTTGGCTGCTCCAATCTGTTATGAATCTAAACTATGGAAACACAGTTAAAAAAATAAAGAATTCTATCCTCAAAGGGAAAAGCTGGGAGGAGGGGGAGAAGACAACAATGACCTAAAGGAAAACATATGGTCACAGGGGATTCCTCATGAGTGTGATTTAAGTTGAGTGATAGAGCCAGGTTTTTATATATATATATATATAAGAGAGAGGGCCAAGGTGGGAGAAAATAATGATCTTAGTTAGAATGGTGTTCCATCCAGAGGACAGGTGCTATGACAGAGAAGGTCTACTTCCTGGGTCCCATTAGGTAATATAATAATAATAATAAGTTGGAAGGGATCTTGGAGGTCATCTAGTCCAACCCCCTGCTAAGGCAGGAAACCCTATACCATTTCAGACAAATGGCTGTCCAGTCTCTTCTTAAAAAGAGACAGGTGCTTTGAAAGAGAAGGTCTACTTCCTGGGTCCCATTAGGTAATATTGTTTAATCAATGTGACCTGAGGTATGTGGATTCTGTCAGATTGGGTGAGATGGGCAGGAGCTATGGGACATAGGCAGATGAATGTAGAACTGCAAGTCTCAGAGAATCTCCCCCTTCTCATATCCCCAACTTTAAACAACCTGTAATGTGAATTTCAAAACTTGCCGGTCCTATGGCAAATTAGTAATATTCATAAAAGACCAAGAGTTTTGATGAGGATTTCATTTAGACACAGAGTTCCCACTTTGTACACTTTCTATCAATGTACTTTGAGCTGCAGTGCTAAATGGGGACGTCTGAAGCTGCTGCCTAACAAAACTGAGGAGGAGGAGGAGGTGACTGGCCTAAAGTCATTTAGCTCTCTTCAATAGTAAAGGGGGACTAGAACTTGAATCTCTCCATTCAGCATCCAGCCTCTTCCCTCCCTCCCTCCCTTCTGCAGCATCTTATTAATAAATTAGGGATTATATCAGGCACTTTGGAAGACACCAGGACCCAGATTGTTGGGGGCAATAAGCTGACTTTGTAATAATGCCGCTTGGGGGGGGGGGCGAAAGCCCTAATAAGCAGGCATATACATAGAATGAAGGCTATTGCTAAGCACGTTGATTTGTGCTTTAAATTGTAAGCCGCCCTGAGTCTTCGGAGAAGGGTGGGATATAAATGGGATTAAAAAAAAAGAAAAGAAAATTCCAGATGTAATCTTCTTGATAAAATATTTGTGAACCGAAATCCAAGAGCAGTTCCGAAGTAACATTTTCTTACGTATTTTCCAGGTAGCAAAAGACGCAGTTGCAAGATGCTTAGAAGAGCACAGGAGAAGAACATGAAGAATGTTTTGCTCTATAAGCTCTGATAACCCACTGCTGAAGCTAATTAAACATGGTTTTCCAAAAAAGTATCCTAGCTGGAACATGTGTGGGAGCCACTGGGAACTCTTCAGTGGAAAAGTGCACTCAGTCTGGTATGAGAAATTATAGCCAGTTAACTTAGTTAAATGAGATTCATATGCTATTTTTCCGTGGGGTTAGTGATAGTGGAGAATATGTGCACCTTAGGACAAATGTTCAAACGTTAGCATTTGCTGAGCTTTGTTTGTTTGTTTTCTGCAAGCATTTCATTATCAGACAAGGTAACATTATCAGTTCTTTGATGCAAGGGAGGAGGATTTGCTGGCTTTTAGTTGTGGCCATGATGATGTTATTTACAGGTAATCCTCGACTTACAGCAGTTCTTTTAGTGACTCTTCCAAGTTACAACAGCATTGGGAAAAGTGAGTTAGGACCGTTTTTCACACTTATGACTGTTGTAGCATCCCCACGGTCATGTGATTTATATTTGGATGCTTGGCAACAGACTCACATTTACGATGGTTACAGTGTCCCAAAGGTCATGCAATCCCCTTTTGCAACCTTCTGACAAGCAAAGTCAAAGGGGAAGCCAGATTCACTGAACAACTGTGCCACCAACTTAACAACTGCAGTGATTCACTTAACAAACATGGCAAGTTGTAACATGGGGCAAAACTCACTTGCACATACATAATGCACATACATTATGCAGGGGGAAATTCATATGTGCAGCAGATCCACTTAGAAGTAGCTTTTATGAGATTCAGTAAGGGGAAAAAATCCCCGTATTAATAATATCCAGATGTTAAATCCAGGTTTAGATCCTAAATCCCGTTTATTCAGGATCCTAAAGGTTACCATTTTCACAAGTGATGGACAGCTACACCTTCCAGCTTCGTGAAGTTCCCTGATGAATTAAGTGTTGCAGTAAACATTAGCAACAGGGCTATTATTTTAAAATGATGTTTGCAAAGTCTTTTTTTAAAAAATACAGGATAAATATTGCCTTGGGGCAAGAGAATAATTGTGGTGTTCAGCTGGACAGAGCTGGGAAACTTCAGGCAGAGAGAGAAACCGACTTTTTTATTTTATAGCAAATGTATTACATTAAATACATTAATTCTTTTCCATTTGTACAAAAGGTTAAAAATAAGATTATAAACACAAAACCACAGCACATGAAGCGAAGAGCATTTTCGTCCTATTAGTATTGTCTATTTGTAAAATGCAATTTTATAATATGGAAAAACAAAGACAATTCAGCGACTCTATTAGGGAAGAGAAAGTAAGTTTCCACATTTATGCAGAAAAAAAGCCAGTGTCTTCTAAATTATTATTTTAATGTAATCTAGTTTCTGAAATCCTGCTGAAGCACTTGACATTCCAAACCTTTCAGTGTGAAGTCACACAACACTTTAATGTTATTAATATTTACTTTAGCTGGAATGGAAAACTAATGAACATGACATTCCTAATGATTTATTGGGAAACACACGTCTGTGAAAGAAATTTGAGGTGTTTTTAAGCAAAGATGGTTAACCGGGAAACACAAGAGTTAAGCATAGGCAGAAGGGGAAAAAAAATCTGAAAAGTCTCTTAGAAATGTGGAATTGATGGAACAATTTCTGAATGTGAATTGAATCCAACAGCTGTTTTAGGGCAAGAAACAGCAATGGTCAAAGCGAGTTTTGAGTTCTTCCACTTCCAGAAGAAAATAAAAATAGCATTAAGGATGATGTCAGACATGAGTCAGAATGATTTCTGTGCCATCACCTGGAGGTAAACAGGAATATGTCAAAATCAGGTTGAACTGCATTTGAGTTCACTGAACCATAACAAATAAATTTCAGCAGCAGCAAAATGCTTTCAGGTATGTTCAAAATCAATCCAGTGAAATATTCTTGCCTGCACCATCCTTGGATTTTGTCCGTGTATTTGTTCTTTGCAAAAATTGCAGAAATAAGGGTCTTGCCAACATTAGAAAGGAATTGTATTAAAATTATGAAAAATATTTAGTTATTCATTTTCAAATGAGTATACCACATGGGGGAGGTTGATAGGTCTACCTTCTTGGTGGGGATTATTAGTTCTATTCAATATGTTTTATATTTGATGCAATATGTCACAGATTATCTGTTAGGGGGAAAAAACACTCCTGATTGCACGCATTTGGTATTTTACTACTACTACTACTAGTACTACTACTACAACACCCAACAGTCTACTATGCGGGGTGCCACAGGGTTTGTTGCTACAGTATTTAACATCTAGATGAGGCTGCTGGGTGAGTTCATCAATTGCCAGGGGGTGAGGTATTAACAGCATGCTGATGATATCCAATTGTATATCTCTGCCTTTGGTGAATTAAGTGATATCTCGAACATCTTATCTCAGTACTTGTAGGCTTTGAGAGTCTGGATGGGGAACAATAGGCTTTAGCTGAACCCTGGCAAGACTCAGTGGCTTTGTGTTTTGGAGCCTATCAGTTCTAGGACTATGCCAGGGGTGTCAAACTGCCATCCCGTGGGCTGGATGTGTCATGCCGAAACTGCGCCCACCCCAGCTCCAGCAATGGAGAAAAAGTCACGATACGTCATAACACATCACATGATGTTACGAGTTTGACACCCCTGGACTATGCCATCATTGATGCTGGATGGGGTTGCGTTGCCCTAAACAGACCTGGAGTGTGATCTGGGGGTTCTCCAAGACTCACAACTTCTGCTAGGAGAGCAGAAGGCCTTTCCATAGCTCCATGTTGTGGGCCAGGCACACCTCTTCCTGGATCTGGGGGAGGGGTTTTTGCTCACCATCACTCATGCCTCGGTCATCTCCAGATTGGACTACTGTAATGTGCTCTACATGGGGCTGCCCTTGAAGAGTAATTGAACTGGTGCAGAATTCAGTGGTGTGAGCAGTTACATACATTCCCAGAATGGTACATGTCACACTCTCTGGTCTGCAAGCTGCATTAACTGCCAACTGTCCTATTAGAAGAAAGATAAAAGGGTAATACCAATATCTGAATTATATTGTGGCCTGGATCATTAAAAAAAATGTCAAAGCCTCCAGGTATCAAAATGTAATTTATTAGCATCTTTCACTGCTTTTTCTTTTTCTTTTTTGATATATCTGGCCTCTCATAGGCTCATATGGTGGCTGAAGGGAGCCAAGAAGGAAGTGGAGCATCAGGATGGCAGATGCAATCTATGGGTCTCTGAATTTCAAATTGTTTTCTAGCTTTAGAGGTTATTTTTAGCCAACAGTGACAAATGAAGGATCTTGTGCTTTTGAAATTTCTTTCAAAAGAGGAATGGGTGAAATGCAGCCTTCTTGACATATTTATGAGATGACCACAGGGTAGGTGTGAGCATCTACTCTTTTCATTCACAGTCTTCCTACACTTTAGCGGCATTCAAAGAGAAGATACTATGACAGAACTCTTTTCATTTGGCCTTTGCAGGTTGCAATAGAGAACATCCAGGGAACATTCAAGGTAAAATTTAGAAAGCAGAATTTTCCTAAAATATTTTCTGCACATTTTATCTCATATACCTTTTTCAACATTTCTGTTCATGCTTGCTCAGAACACTTCATTGCAAAAGTGACATTGCAAAATGTCACTTCATTGCAAAAGTGACTTAAAATAGATTTTCTCTCCAATCCTTTATTCATCTCAGCTGTGCAGTAGCCACAGTTTTATCGATCTTCTTTAAGTTTGTACACATGTATACAAGTGCGTGACAGCGAGTTGTTAAATTCTCTCAGTCGTTTTTTAAAGGTTAGATCCTTCCATTTTCCATGAAATGGAACACAATTGGTTAAAGGTATGCAGCATTCAAATTTAAAATATTCAAGGATGATTCGGAGCCAACATTTTAAGATAAGATAAGATAATCTTTATTGTCACTGCTAAGTTTGTAAGCCGCCCTGAGTCTTCGGAGAAGGGCGGGATATAAATGGAATAAAAATAAAAATAAATAAATAAATAAATACTGTGGGCACAACGGCACACATCAAAAATGAAATTTAGTTGCCCGCTCTCAAAGTGAAACACATACATGACACACACCTAAACATAATATATACAACATATGTATAGACCCATGTATATAACAGATATTAAATACTGTCCATCTTGAATATATAACAGAAGGAGGAAGCTTGAGAGTTCACAAGGTTAATGCTGTATGGAATAAAAATAAGGTTGAATCTGGATGTTCTGCTACGGATACCACGGAGCCTCCTCCCAGAAGGTATTTATTTATTTATTTATTTTATTGGATTTATATACCGCCCTTTCCTGAAGGACTCAGGGCGGTTTACAGGGTATTTAAAACAAAAATCAATACAAAAGTTAAAAACAATTAAAAAAGATTAAATCAATCCCTAAAATTAAAAAAACCCAATTAAAATTAAAATTCTCAGCCTGGGCCGGAGAGCTCGAAGAGCCAGGTCTTCAGGTCCCGGCGAAATGAACGGAGGTCGGGGGCAGTCCTAAGCTCCACGGGCAGCTGGTTCCAGAGGGCCGGCGCACCCACTGAGAAGGCCCTCCCCCTGGGTGTTATCCGCCGGCAATCTTTTACTGGCGGCACCCTGAGAAGACCCTCCCTCTGCGAGCGCACTGGACGAAGGGAACTTGATGCTGGCAGCAGGTGTTCCCTCAGATATCCCGGACCCAAGCCATTTAGGGCTTTATAGGTCATCACCAGCACCTTGAGTCTAACCTGCTGTACATTCTTTAAAGAAGCTATTCTTTTTCCTGGGCTTTCATGGTAGCTATATAGGCACAGGACAATACCCAAATAAAGTAAATCAGCAGAATTGATATAGCACAGGCATGTCAAACTGCCGGCCCGTGGGCCAGATGGGTCATCCTGAAACTGTGCCCACCCTATTGCCGGCAATGGGGAAAAGTTGTGATACCTCGCACAACATTGCGTGACGTCGCAAGTTTGACATGCTTGATATAGCATAAATACTTTGCCATTTCTACCTTCTTCTCTACTTCCAGTGGTAATGGGAAGATCAACAGCACCACCATAAGTGATTTAAAAACAGCTGGTGAAGAAAGAAAGAAAAATGATAAACTTCTTTCACAGGAGAAAAGATCTGAGAAATTGCTAGGAAGATTTTGGCATAACACTATATCCCATAATGATCTAAGGTGACACATTGAAATCACTGAATAGGAGTAAGGAAATGACAAAGTGAAATCATAACCTACACGAGCTGATTTGGACAGCCTGAAGCCCCAAGGTGAACCCAAATTATTTTCTTAGTCTGCGGTCTCTCTTTGTCTATGGAGATTCTCATCATCCAGTTCATTGTTGTCCCAAAGGTGCTTTCCCAAAGGCAACTGGATCTCCTTGGGTTTTTTCCCTGAAAATGTTTTGCTTTTCATCCAGGAAGCTTCTTCCCCTCTTCACTTTTGAAAAAGCTTCTTGGAAGAGAAGAAAAATATTCTCAAGGAAAAAACCCCAAGAAAGTCTAGTTGACTTTTGAAAAAGCATCTTTGGAACAGTCTCCCCTTGGCTGAAAATTGGGGAATACGACTTTGTATAACCATAATCTTAAAGAACTGAAGAGAGATCTTGTAAGCTTGTAAGCTAAGCTTGTAAGCCGCCCTGAGTCTTCGGAGAAGGGCGGGATATAAATGGAATTAAAATAAAAAAATAAATAAATCTCAGGACCCTCCCACCCAAACCCAGGAAAACAAATCTTGGATCTATTCATTTGTATCATCATCCCTCTTCTCTCCCAAATGTTAAGATGGCCTTCAGCCATCATGAGATTGTTCCGTACACCTGAGCTTGGATACTTTGACATCATCCAGGAGAGACCTGCTGAATTCAGCATCTGTCACTCAGCACATACTTTCTGAAGTGTTTTGTGCTGGAATGAACAAAGGAGGGGTTTGTCATAACAAGGTCGTACCTTTGTTGAGTAATTACAAGGCTAAGAAAACAAATTGAAAATAAGAATTTAACATGCTGGAATCAACATCTTAGCAGGATATGGGGCATTTAATCAATGCTTATTAGATCTAAACAACTGATTATTGTAAATTTATGTCTTAAATGCTGCTGACATTTTCTTATTGAAAGGCTACAGAAATACTCTGTCCTTATCTTCTTCAAGACCTTGAATCAATTGGTTCTTGGCTTCTTTTCTCTTCTAAGCCTTTTGCTGTCTTTTTTTTTAATTGGCAATTGCATGTCATCTCTGATTAATTCTCTTCTAAATAAATAATATTATCTGATGTGAACTCCTTTGTTGTTAAAAGGAGATTCTCTTGCATAATATAAAAATGGAATTGCTTTGGTGCTTCTGAATAGGATGGGGATACTTCTTATTTAACACTCACAAGAGAGAAATATAACCCTTGATCTTTCCCTTGTTATGTTTCTTCATAAAATTCATTAAACTTAGAACATCTATCTTTTCCCTCAAAGAGGCTCAAGAAAGCATGTGTAGTTCTTTCTGTCCATGTATATTGTAGTTAACACCAGATAAATTAGTGTGAAACAGACTGCCTGGCCCAAGATTACCTGGATAATGAAGGTTTATTGATGGAAGGAGTTTTGAATCTGGATCTCTTCAGTTAAAGCCAGCACCAACATACTTCATGGATTCATATCTTACATTTTGCCTGCCCACCTGCCTGCCCATCTATCTCTGAAAGAGAGAGAATGAGAGAGAGTGAGCTATTTTCAGAAGTTTTAACATTCAAATGTGATAGTGATTCCCGACTCTTTTGGGCCAACAGGCACATCCTGGAGTTTGCACAAGACAAGCATTGAGGAAAAGAAAGTCATAAATGCTGTGTGATTGTTGAAAAAAGTGGGGCTGCATGTGTAGATTGAATAGCTGAAGAAATGCTAAAATATGTATGTGGTCTGCATACGGAAGAGCAGTGCAACTTTTTAATGTGTGCAAAGACTGCATTTATACCTGGCAATTATAAAGTTATTGTTGTTTCCTTGTATAAAGGAAAGTTGACAATAGTAAATGCAAAATCTTCAGAGGGAGTAGTGTTATGTATGCAGGCATCTGCATAGCAACAGCCATCAGGGGGCGTGGCCTGGACAGTTTCGGCGGGAAACCTAGGGCCAACCCCATTGGCTGTTAGCTTACCTGGCCAGGTATATAAGGAGGCCAGGTAGCCCTCATTCCTCAGTTCACTTCCCCTTCCAATAAAGAGCTGAACTCACACACCGGCTGGCGTCTCTCTTGCGTCGGACCCACTACACAATAGTGGCAACGAGGATGGGATTGCTGCCGACCAAGAGCTGAAGTCACTGGAGAAACGCTCCGCGAGCTGAAGGGAAAGGCATTTTTCCTTCTTCCCCCCACGACCGCCAGCCGAACCGGCAACCAACTGCCGCCATGGCTAGAGCTGGACAACCCCGCGAATTCGAGACCCGCCGCCCCGAAACCTGGACCCGTTACCTGGCTCACGTTGAACTGTACATGCAGTTCAATCAGATATCGGAGGACGGTGCAAAGGTGGCCGCCCTGCTCTGCCTTGGGGGACCAGCACTGCTGGAAGTCGCCGCGAACCTGTTCCCCCAGGAGGCCATCAACACCGTCGCGTACCGAGACCTCGTGGCCAGGCTCAACGCACATTTCAGGCCCCGGCGCTCCAAGGTGGCCGCACGGTCACAATTCGAGAAAAGGGACCAGCGCCCCGACGAGACCGGCGCCGACTTCCTCGCCGCCCTACGGGAAGCTGCCGTTGCTTGCAGGTTCACAAATTTGGAGGAGCGACTACGGGACCGGCTGATTTGTGGCCTATGCGACAGGCGGTTGCAGGAGCACCTGTTCGAAAGAGAGGAGGTCTCTCTCCAGGAAGCCGAGGACGCCATCCTAGCCCACGAAGCGGCCTGCGGGGCTGTCCAAGCCTGCCAGGGAACCCGGCCCGGCAACCAGGCAACCAGCGTCCACCGGCAAGGGGCCACAGAGGAGGACGACCTGAGCATCGACCTCCTCCAGCGGAAGTCGACCCCCGACCAGCGAGCCAGACGCCCAGACAGGCCCAGGCCTCCCAGCAACACTACCATTCCCCAGAGGTGCGCAGGGTATGGTGGGAACCACATGCGCAGCCTCTGCAAGTTCCGGTCCGCCACGTGCCGGGCCTGCAAGAAAACAGGCCACATAGCCGCCGTCTGCCGTAGCCGCTGCCCCCGAGAGGAGATCCACGAGCTGCAGCCGGAGGAACTGCCGTTCGAAGGTACTGGGGCCCCCACCAAAACAAAAATTGGCTATGTCGAGAGCCGGCTGGCCATTAACCACACGGGTAGCCGCCGGCTGCTCAAACCCAAAATTAGATTAACAATCCGTTTGCAAGGTGTCCCTTGCAGCATGGAGCTTGACTCCGGATCAGCGGTCTCGATTATTTCGGATGAGACCCTTAACCACATAATTAGCCGGAGCAAGCAACGGATTAAATTACGGCCTACTAAATTAACCCTGACCGATTTTCAGAATTCGCCGGTCAAGGTGAAGGGGGAGGCCACCATTTCAGTGGGGTTTAAGGGTCGCGAAGGGCACCTGGACGTTGTAGTGGTAGAGGGCCACAGAGCCAGCCTGGTCGGGCTGGACTGGTTTGAGGCCCTGGGAATCTCAGTATCCGGGATCCATCGGATCCAGGGGGACTCCGTTGAGGCCGTTTGCCGGGAGTTCGCCGACGTCTTCGACGGGTCATTAGGCAAGTACACCGGGGCCCCCATATCGTTCAAGCTTAACTTGAACGTCTCCCCCATTAGGGTCCGGCCGCGGCGAGTCCCGTTTGCGCTCAAACACAAAATCGAGCGCGAACTAGACAAGTTGATGGCCCAGGGAATCTTAGAGCCTGTAGATGGAGGGGAGTGGGAAACCCCCATCGTGACCCCCCTAAAATCCAACGGGGAAATAAGGATCTGCGCCGACTATAAGTGCTCGGTGAACCGCGCCCTAAACCCGCACGCTTACCCGGTTCCCGCAGTCAGCCACGTTCTCGCTTCCCTCCAAGGCGGCGTCATTTTTGCAAGGCTCGATCTTGCACAGGCGTACCAGCAACTCACGATCACTAGGGAAACATCTGACATCCAAACCATAGTAACCCATAGGGGTGCGTTCCGGGTGAACAGGCTGCAGTTTGGAGTCAGCGTTGCTCCCGGCATTTTCCAGGAGGTTATGGAAAAGACACTCAAGGGCATTCCAGGAGTCTGCCCCTATTTTGATGACATCCTGATCGCAGGAGCATCAGCAGAGGAACTGGCAGGGAGGCTTAGGGAAGTGCTGGCAAGGCTGCGCACAGCTGGCCTCAAACTCAAAAAGGAAAAATGCAGCATAGGCGTTCCTTCCACAGAATTTTTGGGGTTCAGAGTAGACGCCAGGGGAATCCACCCCACAGAATCCAAGGTGAGGGCCATCAAACTAGCACCCACACCCAAGAACAAAGCAGAGCTTCAGGCATTCCTGGGTCTGCTGAATTTCTACCATACATTCCTCCCACACAAGGCAGCCATCGCTGAACCGCTCCACAGGCTGCTAGACAAACAGGCAACATGGGCCTGGACGGCCACCCATGATCAGAGCTTCAAGGCCCTGAAGGCATTGCTGTCGGACAAGTCCACAGTAACCCATTTCATCGAGTCCAAGCCCATTTGTATCGCCTGCGATGCATCCCCTTATGGTGTGGGCGCTGTCCTAAGCCACCTTGAGCCCAACGGGGCACAAGTCCCCATAGCATACTATTCTAGGACACTGTCTGGAGCAGAAAGAAACTACGCCCAAATAGACAAAGAAGCCCTGGCAATCGTGGCAGGAATCAAGAAATTTCACGATTACTTATATGGCAGGGAGTTCACTGTCTTCACGGACCACAAACAACTCCTGGGCCTGTTCACCACAGACAGGCAAACCCCCCAGATTCTGTCCCCCAGGATGCTCCGGTGGTCCATCTTCCTTGCAGCATACAATTGCAAGCTGGTACACAAGCCAGGGAAGGAGATGGGCCATGCAGACGGTCTAAGTAGGCTCCCCCTAGACACACACGACCCAGACCCAGCACCAGCCACACAGATCCTAGCCCTGCAGGAACTACCCGAGTGCCCAGTTCTTGCCAAGGACATTGCCAACCACACAGCCACAGACAACACCATGGGCAGGGTGCACTCATGGGTTTGCACAGGGTGGCAGGACAAATCCCCGGGACCAGAGTTTCAGGCCTATTTCATTAGACGCGATGAAATCTCCACACACAAAGGGTGCCTCCTTTGGGGTAGCAGGGTCATCATTCCACCCGCACTACGCGCCAGGGTATTGGACTCCTTACACGAAGGGCACCCGGGGGTGGTCAGGATGAAGGCACTGGCTAGGAGCTACCTCTGGTGGCCCAGGTTGGACAAGGAGGTTGAGGATCGGGTCAAGGCCTGTTATACGTGCCAGAGAACCAGGCCAGAAGTGCCACATGCACCAGTACACCGGTGGGAGGCCACACACACGCCATGGTCCCGCATTCACATTGACTTTGCGGGGCCATTCCAGGGTCAACTATTTTTAGTAGTGGTGGACAGTCACTCCAAGTGGTTAGAGGTAGTCCCTGTCCCCAACATGACCTCGGGGAGGACAATCCAGGTGCTCAGAGCTCTCTTTGCCACACAGGGCCTCCCCGACGTAATTGTGTCTGATAATGGGCCTCAGTTTACTGCTGCTGATTTCCAGGCGTTCTTGAAGGCGAACTGGATTAGGCACGCCACCTCTGCGCCTTTCCATCCATCTACCAATGGGCAGGCCGAACGGATGGTAAGGATGACCAAAGACGCACTCCGGCGCATCATCAGCGGGGACTGGCACCACAGACTGGCCAAATTTTTACTAGCCCAACACACAACACCATGCGTGGCTACCGGCAAGAGCCCAGCAGAACTGCGATGGGGATGGCGCCTCATCACCAGGCTGGACCGCCTACACCCAGACCGGGTAGCAGCTGAAACTGGTAGGGCAACATCACCATCATCACCATCATCACCATCACCACCAGTATCATGACCATCACCATTGCCATCATCACCCACACACAGGGTCCTCAACCTGGGGGACCTGGTCTGGGCAAGGAACTATGGGGCTGGACATCCTTGGGTTCCGGGGACAGTGGTCGGAAAAACAGGACCCCTTTCGTACATTGTAGGGGTGGAGGGGGACAGATGCATAAGGCGACACATCGATCAGCTCAGAGGAAGAGTCCCTGAGCACGTCACACACGCCCCTGAGCGCGTCACACACGTCCCTGAACTCAACGCACACGATCAACAGGAGGACCACACTCCAGGAGGGGTCAACCCAGCTGAGGACGTCACAGGGCAGGGACCAGAGGAGGAGGACTTCCTGATGCCGGCTCCTTGCAGCCCTGCACAAAGGCCTCAGGAACCCACGGTCCAAGCCCAGGGGCCAAGCACACCCAGACGATCCACCCGTCCACACAGGACACCAGCCTACCTGTCGGACTATGTGTGCAAGTGACCCTCACACAAGGACACCACTGTTTTTTATATATATACTCATAGTTATAGTAGTTGCATGTTGTTGTTGTTATGTGGGTCTTCTCTAAGGGGGGAGGGGTGTTATGTATGCAGGCATCTGCATAGCAACAGCCATCAGGGGGCGTGGCCTGGACAGTTTCGGCGGGAAACCTAGGGCCAACCCCATTGGCTGTTAGCTTACCTGGCCAGGTATATAAGGAGGCCAGGTAGCCCTCATTCCTCAGTTCACTTCCCCTTCCAATAAAGAGCTGAACTCACACACCGGCTGGCGTCTCTCTTGCGTCGGACCCACTACACAATAAGTAGTTTGTTCAGAGTGGAGAAATGGTGGGCAGAATTTTGCCTGAAGAGTAGAATGTAGACAAAATGTGGGAAGTATAGTATAGCTTTAATTTGGTAGGTGTGCTTACATTAAATTATTACTCTTTAGAATTTTATTTAAAACTGTATGAGTGTAAAAAATAATGTTTGTTGATTTAGTGGAAGTCTATAACAAAGTAAAAAGCTTTAATTATGAATTGATTTGCACAAAGAGCTTGGGTACTAAAAAAATAAGAACAGTATATGATAAAAATAAATACAACACTTAATGAAGAATTAAACATGTATTTATTCTATAACCTTCTATAACTTTAAAACCTGCCCCATCAGTATAGGGTCTGGGAAGTTTATCAATAGATTGTAAATACCTCAAAATCTATATAAGAGATATATAAGAGAACATTAAATTAATAACAACTACCTATAAACCAGTTTTTCTTGAACAGATATGCTTTAGAGCCTTGTGAAATATGCGTTGGGGACCAGCACATATCTAGAAGATATGTATTCCAAAACAAGGGGTCTATGACTGAGAAGGCCTGCCTCCTGACCTGTATTTCCTATAGCTGTTTTAGATGTGGGACTCTCAAGAGGCCCACCTTAGATTTTTGGATTAGATATATTCTGATGCTATGCTGGATAGTGCTTTAGGTGATTAACAGCACTTTGATCTGGGCCCAAAGTCTAGTAACCGTGAATGCAGAAACCTAAATATTCTGCCTAAATAAACCACCCGACTAACAAATTCATCACTGAAGAAACTCTACGACTTTGAGATGCCATAAAAGGTAAACTTGATTGAATACACATCTCGGTACTAAGAAGCAAAGTCAACTTTTAGTTTCCTGCGTGAAAATCCAGATAGTTAACAATAGTTTTCCATTACCCCCCACTCACCAAGTGTTCTGGTTGCCCAGTCACACTTCTTTGGTTTGTTATGAGAAGAGTCCACTTCTCCCTCAGACACCTGCATTTGTGACCTTGGTTCTCACACACATAGATGGCTTCTTAAAAATCCTGTTTCTTTCCCAAGCTTCACCCTGTTTCTATGGCAAGTTGAGTAGTGATGGAGGTTAGCAAGCATCTTAGCAATTCTATCTTGACAGGTTTCATTTTGTTATAGGACAGATGATTTCACTAACAGTCTGGATGTTGCATTCTGTATTGGCTGTGGCTTCCAGGTTGTCTGGAACAGAGGTCCCCAACCTTAGCAACTTTAAGACCTGTGGACTTCAACTCCCAGAATTCCCCAGCCAGCTCTTAAAGTTGCTAAGGTTGGGGACCCCTGGTCTGGAGTATAGCCCCATGGAGACTGTGCTGCATTAATCCAACTGAGTAATGATCATTCAGGCAGGTTGTTAGTTTCCATCACCAGATATGGTTACAAGTAGTATACCACTTGAAGCTAGATATACAGGCCATGCATATGGTCTCTTTCAAGCAGAATATGTGAGTCCAGGAGGACCCTTGTCATGAACCAACTCTTTACCCACTGCCTTTTCAATACTATTCTAACCCAGAAATGGAAGGTTGGAGATAAAATGAAAGCTATCAAGTTTGCATTGAAAAAAAAACTTCTAGAAAGGACACACTGCCTCTTTCAAACTAGGTGGCATAAAGCTTTTCTAAGCTTTTACATTTGAACCCAGCAGTCTGCCTATACATGCACGTATGTGTGTGCATGCACACATACACTTTTACTTATGCCTCATGCTACAGATAATTATATCCACTTCCTCAGGGTCCATAAACTCTAAAGAATTCCAGGTGATCTCACAAGACTCTGGCATCAATAAGCTCTGTCCAAATCACATTGTGGGACAACCAGATGCAAGGAGGAAATGCTTGCCAAATCTTTGGGAAAATCTTGAAATGCTCTCTGAAAACCAAATATATGGTTCACTTTAATGTGGCCTCCACCCTTACAGAAGTCTAAAGCTCAGATCTGCGGTGTGACCGGGAAATGATAATGGCGGATGTCAGTGCTCTCATGTCTTATCTGGTCTAAAGTGAACACCAGATTCAACATGTGCCTTTTTATGTTTGTTGGGACCATAATTGCCTGTGATAAATTTAGAATTATCATGGGACCCATCAACTCATGTACCACACTGGCCTCCTCTATCAGGGCATGAAAGTTGAAGTCACCCAACACCAACTCAGAAATGACACCCAGAAGCTTTTGGAGGGCTACTGCCAGGCAGCTATGGAGAACCCCTAACTTATTCCTATAGCTCACCTTCACCCACTTACAACCAATTACCATTAGGACATAGCTGTCCCATGCAACCCTTCCTCCCTGGTACTGGTGTTGCAGCTGCTAAAAGATCTGGAATCCAGAGGACACATTTTAACTGGGCTACATTCTTATTGCTGTTAAACCAGTTCTCAACAATACATGCCAGGTCTGTCTGCTCATATGTTACTATGTCATGCCGAGATATGGTCTTATTTTGTAAAGACTTGATCAAACCAAGGTGCCCAAAAAACCAGCCACCTGATCCAGATTTGGGGCATCTGACTTAGAAGGGACCTGCACCAATATGTTTATCCCGCTTCCCTTGCAATAACCATTCAGGAACCCCTGGTATACCGATCTCTGCTCATCATGGTTTCCATTTGAACTTCCAGAATAATTTTATCGGAACTCCTCCAGAGTAGTCCTCATTCCTCTTTTGTCTTACATGCTTCTGCCATTCAGCTTAAATCAGCAGCCCTGCAGATTTATTTTGCCATATACACACCACGAGCTACGTTGATTACAGGCACAAAACCCTCTTATACTCTTCAATATCCTACCTGCTTCTAATCCTACCTCCTCTTCACCCATCACGCAATCAGTCTCTTTCAAACCTTCTCAGAAACCCACACTTGCTCTCCATGCAATAGCCTAGAGTCTTTCAGCCCGCCAACTGCTCTCTTCTGAGGTGTGCAATTTAAAAAGTCTTTTGCAGTTGATGTTTGTTTGTTATGTTTAGATCAATTACATCAGCTCTACTGCAGCTTCCACACCACTTTCCATATTGCTCCAAGAAGTGAAGACTATAACAGCAGCTGCTCCTTTTTCTTCCAGCTGTTGGCCTCTGTCACATTTACATATCAAATGTGGCTTTCCAGAGTTAGTGCATTACTGCAATGGAATTATAGAATTATAGTTTAGCTGTTTCAACAAGTGTAGAAATTATGGAATAAAACGCCAGTGCAATGATTAATACAAGTAGGTAATCTGTGTAGCTATGTTTAATTTTTTTTTTTATTTAAAAAGTTTTACAATACATTTTGACTTTAATCCCCCCTCCCCCACCCCTATCTAGCCCTCCCTATCCCTCTCCCCCATTCCCTCCTCCCCCCCCCCGACTTCCCAGAGCTAAATACAGGGTATGAAATCGAAAAACAAACGTAAGCACCCCTATGTTATCAACAATAAACTATTAATTCTATCTCCCTCTAGCTCATATAAAATGAATACAAACAATATTAATATTACAAATAAAGTAAAAGAGGAAAAGAGGAAAACAGAAAAAGAGCTTTACTCAGAATAGATTTTCTTAATCCCAGTCCTTATTCATATTAATTTCAAAAAAAAAGAAAAGAAAAAAAAACTTTCACCTACTATTTACATTCTCCCACCTTTCTCTAATTTCTAAACAAATTCTCAGTTACGCACCAAAAGCGCCTATCTCTGCTAATCTTAATAATCTCCAACCAAACTAAACTATGATCAAAAATAGTTCTTGCATGTATCACGCCAAATGTCTTGCAGTGTTCAACACATACTTTTAGTCCATAACCCTAATATACTTTTCTAGCAAACAAATAACATCAATCTTAAATTGTGTTAAATATTAAAAAAAACTTTCTTTCTCCTCTATGATAAATTTAATCCATTGACATTCTAATTTAAAAATTTAATCACCAATCTTAACGCTCCAAAGCTTTTGGAGCACGTCTGTCATGACCCCCAAAACTTCTTTAGATCGCGCCCCTCCCACATCTTCACTGTAAGTACGCTTTGGAGATTCCATAACTTTCTGCTGGTCTTGCTCTTGCTCTTGTCTCGCTCTTCTTAGGGCGGCACGCGTCATCTTCTGGCCTCCTGCAACAACCGATGAGACTGTGACTTGATCCCCTCCAACACCATTGTCCTCTGTCTGTCTATCTGCAACATCTTGAAGCTTTCCCTCGCCGTATCCCTTTGCAGCTTCCAAAAATGATAAGGGGGTTGCTTTTAACACATTGCTATAAAAATCACGTGCCTGATCAATTATATCAGCTCTACTGCAGCTTCCACACCACTTTCCATATTGCTCCAAGAAGTGAAGACTATAATAGCAGCTGCTCCCTTTTCTTCCAGTTATTGGCCTCTGTCACATTTACATATCAAATGTGGCTTTCCAGAGTTAGTGCATTACTGCAATGGAATTATAGAATTATAGTTTAGCTGTTTCAACAAGTGTAGAAATTATGGAATAAAACGCCAGTGCAATGATTAATATAAGTAGGTAATCTGTGTAGCTATGTTTAATATTTTATCCATGAGGTGCAAAACGCAGCAGCCAAGTTCTAACTAGTATGCGATTCTGGAAGCTGGAAGCATTTTGTCCTTGCATTGAGAGACCAACACTAGTTGCCACTGTTTTTCATAGATAATTTAAATTGTCTATCTTGAGCTTTAAATCCAAGATTATAATTTGTTGACTGTAGTGATAAAGGATCAAGATTTCATTTGCTTTTTTATGGTAAAGTCACATATATTTCAGAGAAGACTGTGTTGGGATTAATATTAATAATACAGGTGTTATGGCTGAAATGAGATGAGAATTTATTTAGAGGACACTTTCCCCTGATCTGTTAAATATGACGGAACAGATTTGGTTTCACATTTCACATAACCTTTTCAGATCGAAAGAAACAATCCCTGTTTCTCAACAAAGTACTTATCCTTTCCTTGTTGAAAAGACACTGCTTTTGTTATTGGTTACCAATAACAAAGCAAAGTCATTGAGGAAACTGGCAAGGGAAGTTGCTCTGGTAAATTGCTCCTGCTTACATGCAGCCTCTGTCAGGCTTGCTAGTCCTCCCCCAACTCATGTGCTACCTACATTTGGCCTCCCAAGTCCTTCCCCAGCCATCCCTGACTGACATAAGGCCTGTAGTGGTCCTCCCAGGGCCTCCCTCACTCCCTCCCCACCTCCCCAGTACTCCTTACCTGGGGCTCCTGCTGTTTCCTGCTTAATGACCACTATGTTTACAATGGCAACAAGGACTGCTGGGGTTGCTGTTGCTCATTGATGTGGTCATGAGAAATTGTGCTTTTTGGCTGCATCACTTAGAGACGGTAATCCCCATCTCAATTGCCATTGTAACCTGAAGACGACTACTGTAAAGCAAATCTAAAAAGGAAATTGCATCAGTCCAAACCTTGACAATAACTGGGTGATACTTGCCTAATCGGATTATCGTCCTTCTCTTGTTAACAGGAAACAGTGGATTCCCTTAACTGAAATGGCTCTTACACCATGACATTTGTCCACTTTCCCTTATATGGTCCTAATATCCTGACAGCAAATCTGGACTCTAGAATTTTCCACTCCACAATTTAAAAATCTTATAATTGCAATAGCAACAGCCATTGCACTTAGATTTACCTACTGCTTCACAGCGCTTTACAGCCCTCTCTAAGTGGTTTACAGAGTCAGCATTATTTCCCCCAACAATCTGGGTCTTCATTTTACCGACCTCGGAAGGATGGAAGGCTGAGTCAACCTTGAGCCGGTGAGAATTGAATTGCCAGACTGCAGGCAACCAGGAGTCAGCAGAAGTAGCCTGCACTACTGCATCCTAACCACTGCACCACCAGGGCTTTTCTTTTCTTTTTTCTTTTCTTTTTCTCTCCTTGGGGAGCTGGCATCCAATCATTGTTGGCTGGTTATTTCTCCCTAGTGTTGTACTCTGTTCTTCTGAATTTTCCATAACAATGGAAGACCTTTAAGAAAGAATCACTTTAAAAGTACTTATTCAACAAACATGTTGTCTGAGTTTATCATTTACTAATACAAATTAAGGGACGCGGTGGCTCAGTGGGTTAGGACGCTGAGCTTGTCGATCAGAAGGTCGGCAGTTTGGCGGGTCGAATCCCGAGTGCCGCGTAACAGAGTGAGCGCCTGTTACCCGTCCCAGCTTCTGCCAACCTAGCAGTTTGAAAGCATGTAAAAATGCAAGTAGAAAAATAGGGACCACTACGGTGGGAAGGTAACAGCGTTCCATGCGCCTTTGGCATCTAGTCATGCTGGCCACATGACCACGGAGATGTCCTCGGACAATTGCTGGCTCTTCGGCTTTGAAACGGAGATGAGCACCGGCCCCTAGAGTCAGAAACGACTAGCACGCATGTGCGGGGGAACCTTTACCTTTACCTTAATACAAATTAAATTCCTAATCCCTTGTTCGTTTCTCCAGCCATTGATAAAATAAGTCCCAAGTTTGAAAATGTCCTGTCTCTTCTTTTTCTTTCAACCTCAGAGTAAGTCTGTCCATTTCCGCAAATAATTGCATTTAAAAAAATCAATAAAAACTTATTTTTTAAAAAAGAAAGAATCAAGAACAAAACACACACATCCTACAAAAGGCCTGCAGTGGAAGGCTGAACATGTGTTGATTTGCAAAGGAAACCTGTGAATAAGAGGGGGAAGTAGTGAATAATAACTGGACACATCATAATTAGGGAAGTAAGGAAAATGAGGAAGAAGCTTCCTTGGGAATATTCTAGAAACTGCAAGCTAATAAAGCCACTGTTGTAAATAAGGAAAGCCTCCAGCCACACTGGGGAACAACCTGGCATGAATTCATTTAATTTTATTATCATTACTTACAGAGTTTGTGGGCTGCTTCAATCAACACATTCGATCAAATCTTTATTATCCACCTCCATGCTTGCTTTGGGCTAGCTATCCGAAAGTGTAGCACTGCGAATAGGAAAAACTGACTGACTGAAGAGGGAATCAAAATGTAGAATTCTTCCAAGTTTATAAAATGAAAAAAAAATTCCTCTCAGTCCTGTCTACTTTATTTACAATCTGTGTTGTATTACACCTCTTTATAAATCTTGCAGCACTGACTTTATCATTCTACCTTGCTTAGAAGCAAAAATAAAGTAAAAGGGTGCGTGAGTCTAATTTTGCTTTATGTTTTTTTAAAAAAAACTCTGTTATGATAAATTCATATTATTTTGGCCCAATAATCTAACTAGAATTGTTCCTCACATCTTTGGGCTCTCCCACAATCCCATCCTTGCTTTTGAACATTATTTATTCAACACTTGCTTTTGGAAGGAACTTTCCATGAAGAAATCGATTTGGGATTAGAACTAGTGAAATTAAGATCTGAGTCCTATAGCTGGCAGCAGGTCTCTGTACAACTCACACCAGCTGCAAAGGGCAGGTAAACCTGTTTGCTGGGGGGGAAACAAAGGCATGCAAATAAGGAACACTTCACAGTCTGGCAAAGATGAACCATCATTCACTTGTAAATGAATGTTCATGCTGGATGTTGGGATAAATTCAAGTTTCCATGAAAGACTTAATTACAATTAATACAATTACTGCCTTTATTTTTTAATAATTTCCTGCTTCCATAATATCAGACATTCTGTTTCATCTTTTGAATGAAGTCTGAGTGTTGTACTTGGGGGTAGGGTGGAGATGTATGCCCATGTGATGTGCTTTGGTACTATTTGATCACTATTACTCCAATCCCCTCTCCTGTTTCTCAACCATATGTGACTAATAAAAAAAAAAAATTCAGTATGTCGAGGGGAGGAGTTGGAAGGAGCTATTAAAAAAAGGGAGAAAACTGAAACCTCTCCTAAACCGTAATAAATTTGCAACCCTCCTGTTTATAGCTAGGGACAGGGCTTTTTTTTCTCATAGAACGCTCAGAACGGAGTTCTGGCACCTTTTTTGGATGGAACCTTGTAGGGTAGGCAAGGCGGGTTGTATGACATGTGTGAGTTCCGGCACCTTTTTCTTTTACAAAAAAAGCACTGGCTAGGGATAATAAATTATTGTAAAATACGTTATTGGATCCCATTCTAAGACAATATTTAGACCTGCAGAAGCTATCCAAGTGAGTTATTTTGCAATTTTATAAGATATGCCTGTTATAAAGATAACAAACAGAACATCAATAAATCTTACCTCATCCTTAACACAGATGATGCCCGATACCTTCCTCTTTGGATATGACTGGGACAGTAGTTTTGCAACATCAAAAAAAAAAAGTATGAACAGTAGAAACAGAAGAAATGATACTTTGGAGAGCATGAATAGCCACCCACACAACCCCCCCCCCCACCAGGGCTGTTTATTCACCTGATCTCTTGAAAAAGTGATGATAATTGCAGAACTCATATTTAGCTGTGTGATTTACCTTTGCAAGAGTTATTCTTTAAATCTGCAAGAAAGGGGACCTGCTTTTTCAAGCAGACCACTTTGTCCCATTTCCTACGTTTATGGTTTAGTGGGCCAGCACTGAATACAGAGCGTGGGAAAACGCCGTCTGGATATGCCCTAGAGCGGCAATAAAGAAACTATCTTCCATCTGCTTGTCTGCACTTCCCTCTTGAGTTTCTTCTGTACCACTGACTGATTTCTTCTATTAGAAAGCCTAATTGTATTTTCTTCCCCAATTGTTTTAGATGTTAGCATAGCACTATTCAAATGTCCTTGCTTCTTATGCCCAGGCTCTTTTGCTTTTCCCAGAGTCCACTTAAATGCAGGACTGACATAGGTATTATTATATATTATCATTATGGCCATATTTAGTGTAAAACCCAGGCTGATCGAACGGCTTATGCCCCAAGTGTATAGATTCTGTATTCCCTGCTTCCTCTCCCTTTTTGTTTTAACTACCAAGACTTTGTGCATAAAGCTGTAATAAAAAAGCAATTACATTTGGCTAACGTAGACTGAGAGGTAGGAAAAGTATTTCTAGAAAACTAAGAAGCAAGAAAAGACAATATAAGACATGTGATCAAGGGACCCATAGACTGTGGCTCTTTTTTTGATGTAACAGAAAGGAAAGTCTTTTATGAGGAAGAATAATGGAGAGAGATAGGAACTGGGTACCCAGAAACATGGCACACGGAAATACTTCATGATTCTGTGATTACATCTTTTTAAGATAAAAGCAGATTGTAGCATTTTCTTTCTTGACAGCTCACTATCACATTATTCTAAAAACAGAGCATTTTTCATTTATTGATGGGATCCTCTTCTGGGAAAAAGTAACTGAGGTTACTTGGAATTGTTCTTACTAGATCAGGTACTACTGTGTTATTTCCATGCCACTTTCCCTTGTATTCAAGATCAGAATAACAGAGTTGGAAGGGACCTTGGAGGTCTTCTAGTCCAACCCCACTGCCCAAGCAGGAGACTCTATACCAGGGGTGTCAAACTCAATTTCATTGAGGGCCACATCAGCATTGCGGTTGCCCTCAGGGGGCCAGGTGGGTATGTTTATGTTTATGTTTTATTTGATTTCTATACCGCCCTTCTCCCAAGGGACTCAGGGCGGTTCACAGGGCATATATAAATAACGATACAAAAGTTAAAAGGAAATTAAACCAGTGCCCAATTAAAATACAACAATAATAAAATACTAAAAATCCAATTAAAAACCCATATTCCCCCATCAGGCCAGACCAGCTAATTCAAATAAGTGGGTCTTCAGCCCGCGGCGGAAGGATCGGAGGTCTGATGCCATCCGGAGCTCAACCGGCAGTTGGTTCCATAATGCCAGAGCACCCACAGAGAAGGCCCTCCCCCTGGGGGCCACCAGTCGACATTCCCTGACCGGAGGCACCCTGAGGAGGCCCTCTCTGTGGGCACGCACTGGGCGGAGGGGAGTTGACGCCGGCAGCAGGTGGTCCTCGAGGTAACCCGGACCCATGCCATGTAAGGACTTGAAGATCATGACCAGGACCTTGAACCTCACCCGGAAGACAACTGGTAGCCAATGCAGCTCGCGGAGCAAAGGTGTAACATGGGAGTACCGGGAAACTCCCAAGACAACTCTTGCGGCTGCATTCTGTACCAGTTGGGGCCTCCGAGTGGTCTTCAAGGGAAGCCCCATGTAGAGAGCATTACAGTAGTCAAGGCGAGAGGTCACGAGCGCATGAGTGACCGTACACAGGGCATCCCGGTCCAGATAGGGCCGCAACTGGCGCACCAGGCGAACCTGGGCGAAAGCCCCCCTAGTCACGGCCACTATATGATCTTCCAAGGTAAGCCGTGAATCTAGGTGGACTCCCAAGTTGCGAGCCCTATCCACGGGGGGTAAGAGCTCACCCCCCATAGACAGCGATGGAACATTTTGAATGTCCCGGGATGCCGGAATGTACAGCCACTCAGTCTTGTCAGGGTTGAGTTGAAGTCTGTTCCTCCCCATCCAGACCCGAGCCAGTATGGCCAGGGTGGGCCTGGCCTACTGGGTGGGCGTGGCTAGAGTGCATATGGCCTACTGGATGGGCGTGGCCAGCTCTACATCATTTGCATCAAGGGTGCCTATGGGGGCCTGGGCAGGAGTGGGACAGATCTGAGGGTCTTTGGCAGAAGGAGGGTCTCTGGGCCAGGGCCAAGGCAGTGGGGGCCGTTCCCTCACTGTTTCCAGGATGGCTTTGCGGGCCACATGAAACCGGGCCTTGTGTTTGACATGTCTGCTCTATACCATATCAGACAAATAGTTGGCCAATCTCTTAAAAACCTCAGCCATTATGATTTCAGAAAAGAGACTTGGGGAGGGAATGGGGAAGCAGAGATCAATAATTTGGGGCTATGGTTTTTAAAATTTCTTCCTGAAGATAGAATTGTTTTTATCGTCCCACTGAAATTTTTTTGCACTAATTAAAAAAAAACAACATTATTTTCCTGCAAGCAAAAAGACTATTTCTGTGAAAAAACTTTCAATATTTGCATTTTTATAATAATATTGGAAACAGAAAGCTGATTTATTTTTTAAACAACATTGCTGAAAAATAACACACAGTATGTAATGATGGCAGAAATCACATTTTAAATAAATGAAGATATTTTTTTTTAAAAAATTGTGACTCTCCAACGTATAAGTAATTATAGCCATGAAAGAATCTTCCTGGTATGCTTAATGACCATCTTTTGTCCTAGCATGAAAAGTCGAGGTGTTTTTATTCATGTCTTTGTTCTCATCAGCTTATTCCTGGCTGGTTAAAAAAAACAGAGAAAGCTATTTTTATGACATGCCACATAGCCCTTCTTCAAGCCACCCAACATATTCTCATGAAAACCAGCTGAGTTTATTTCAAGTCTCTTGAACCAGTCCAGACAAAGATATATGTGGGTCAAATCAATAGAAAGTTGTCTGTATAAAATGGGAAATATATTCCTGAAAATTATTTTTTTTAAAAATCCCCAAACTTGGCAGAGAATACCTCCCACTCTCTTACTACTTGGGATGTCAACACTCTAATAAGGAAGATGATGTGCAAATATACCTGTTTAGTTTCATCGATAGTTTTAGATTTATTGGTCACAATTGGAAAAAAAATGTTTCCTTATAAAACGAAGCCAACAAATAAGTAGTACAGGAATTTAGTTTGGAGTCTAGACGTTGTCTGAATGTTTGGCCTTGTCTAGCAAGAATAAGCATTCAACCTCAAAGAGACATTTATTTATGCACAGCAAATAATTAACTATTTCATTTTTTTCCAGTCCTTGAAGGATCAAATCTACTTCCTTATTTAGTTGGGGAACTACAGAGGAATCCCAAACCCTATAGGCTAAATTGGGAAATCAGAAAAAGATCTTGGAAGAGCTCAGTAGCAAACAAGAAAGATGTGAATGTGATCATAAAGTCTTCCAGAGTCAAATTCTTTCTCTAAGTGCAAACACATTCCATTCTTAAGAACTCTTTTATTCACCTCCAAATGAAAGGAATTTCTAATAAAGAGTATTAATTTGTTGATGTTTAAAAAATTGTTGATGCCAAAAAGAGAGAGAGAGGCCAAAATAAAACAAAATGCTGGATCGGTGGCCCATATCTACCTAGTACTGTCCCTGCAAAGTATATATAATCCTGTTTACAAACTCAACTTTTACCTCTGGAGCTCTTTAATATTTTAATCCAATTTCAATATGAAAAAGCAGCAATCTTCTTTAATAATAAAAGCAATCTGTTGTGATCATGTTTAGGCTTGCTAGCAGTTTAATTTTATTTATTATCACAGCTTTGATGTATTGGCTCTGTTTGCATAATGTATTTAATGGCTCAGGTGCAAGGTATTAAGACACTATGAGTATATCCTAACCCAGGGGTCAGCATCCTGAAACAGTGAAAGAGCCACTCGGAACCGGTTCCCTCACAAAAGAAAAAACTGGGAGCTGCAAAAAATGTGTGCACATGCAGGTTTGACTGAAGAGTGGAGCCAAGGCGAGATATGCATCTACCCTGCATATTTGAATTGACTGGTTGAACTTTTTTAGTCCCACTTTTTTTTTTGAACTGCACATGGCAGAGGACTGGGAGCCGCAGGAGATGGCTGAAAGAGCCACATGTGGCTCCGGAGCTGCGGGTTGCAGACCTGTGTCCTAACCCAATAAATTAACCCTCCAAACTAATCTAGCAAAAGATAGTTTAGCCTGGAATAAATCTAAAGGTAGTTTCTCCAAGTCAACTGTTTGTGCAGAGAGCACTTACAGTAAGTGTCTTTTCCTGTTTCTACAAAATGGACAGCATTCCAGAAGCATCCCAGAAAAAGAGGGCTTTAAGGTTTCCTTTCATTTTTTTAATCCCCTGTGGCCAAATCAAGGAATGAATGAAAAAGAGTTGGGGAATAACAAGTCCCCTTGCCAGTTCTGTCCACGGTGATGCCAACCTTAATTATACTATGTTTTGTATATTTATTCTGTTTATAAATAAAGAAAAGACATAACAGCTTTCTGCCTTTTCACAGAAGCTCTCAAGACAGAAAACAGCTACTATATCACTGATTGGGTCTTGTTACTCTTGTGGAGTAACAATAAGAAAGAACAGATGACTTAGTTGTATCAGCCAAACAGAAGCCCAGATTGTTTCTGAAAAAAACGCTTGGGAGCTTCAGGAATGTTCATGCTAAGAAAATACATAGTTTGTAACAAGTTGACTGCAGCAGCCATTCCCTGGAACCAGCTTCCTTGAATGCATTCTAGTTCATTTCAAACCCACATTGTCATAAACCAGTACGCTCCTTTCTTCTGAGAAGGAGAGATCCAGTTTAGCTGCTATCTGAGTGGAGTGAACTACCTTCCTTAGTAGCTAACTGCTTAGATAGAATGAGAATTGATTTGCCTCACTAGTTTTAGCCATTAACTATAACTGATCGTCATAAGTAAGCCACATCAAGCCCAGCACCTTTCCAAAATGGCTATTACAATATTATGTATCTTGAAAAGGCTGAAATAATTTGATGTCTTCCATAGATTCCATTAGAAAATGCTCACTCTTAAATGAAAACAAGAGATAGGAAAAGAGAACATGTCGCATTTTAAGACAAAGCATACAGGTAAATGACTGTCTACCTGGTTTGCAATCAGTGGTTTTCTATTTAAGGTCCTGGCATTGTTCCAAGGACTTCTTTTCAATGATGAAGCAGAGACTGATGAAGTTTTGAAGAACTTGGGCCACATGTTTTCAACACCACATTTAATTAACAAGCCTGAACACAGTGAGGCACTTGAAATCACATTAAAACAATAGCTGCATATTAAGCCAGCTTGTGAATGCTGTTGTGAAGTGAACAGCTTGAAAATACCATTAAATTGCCATGCAATTAAAAGTAAGTTTTAATTTTCATTCAAGGTTTTCTTTTACTCACCGTGAATTGCAATCTTTGAAAGAACCTCCCATCTCATCAAAGAAAACAAATCATTTGTAAACGGCAAAACACACATAATGCATCTTGAACCAAACTGCAAAAGAAAAAGTTTTGACCGACCTTCTGAAGTACTGTGCTTAACCATTACTTTCTTTATGTAAAGTGGGGGGAGAAGACCCTCAACAGCTATAATTATTTTGGCTGATGTGATTATGTCCATTTTTTAAACAAAACAAGCTGATGAAATAGGCGAATCAATGTGCATGATGAGAGAGCTCAACATCAAGAAAACCCTGATGCAAACTTCTTGGGAGCTTAACATGGAAGGTAGGAAATACTTTCTGTCTGATGCACTGGAAGAAATAGAAAAATTTGGTCTCATATATGCCTAGGTTTAGCATCAGCTTCCTATCTTGGCAACTGTGTCCAAGTATATATGCAATGGCCTAGGAATAAACTATCCATAGATTCAGGCCATCTGAGCCCTGATGGCACAATGGTTAGAATGCCGTACTGAAGGCTACTTCTGCTGACTGCCGGCTGCCAACAATATGGCAGGTTGATCCTGACCAGCTCAAGGTTAATGTGATGACCCTGGGCACGGCACAGAGGCAAAACAGTCAACTGGCAGTTCAAACCGCCCTATATTTGCTCCAAATTTTTCTCAAACGGTCCCACGTTTCTGGCAAGTCGCAGAACAAAGTAAGACACACACATCTTCAGCAGCCTCTGGCTACAAGTAGTTTCACAGGTTTTTAACTCTTCAGGCAGGGAAACTGTGTCTATGGAACAAGCCGTTCCCCCTTCAGGTTTCGATTCACACACAGTTAGATTAGAAGAGTAATTTACTCAAGGCCACGTAGATAACAAGGCAAGAAACATACATCTAAAATCTAACAAGTCTTTGGAAATACAAGCTTGCCTGAGCAGTTTCAGAAGAGAAGCCAAAATTCAATCCGAGGTCTTTGAACAACAAATCAAGTTTGTCAGCCAGTCCAATGGTCAGTTTCAGGCTTTCCAACACAGAACAAGAGATCAGAGAGTTGCACACAAAATTCCAAGCATTCAGCATTTGTTCCTGACAAATGCTCCCTTCCCACAGCATCTCCTTAGTCTCCAGGTATGCCTTGTGGAGAGGGGCGGGGAGCTCTCTCCCCAAGTAGTTGAGCCTGCCTGCGTTGTTCCCTCCTTCTCTCTACTCTCCGTACTCTAGGATCGGGTGGGGGTGGCCCTTACTCATCACCTGAGCTCTGTCTCTCATGTTCATCCTGTCCCAATCCTGAAAGGCCCTGGCCTGCCTCAGCCTGCTCTTCCCCACATTCCTCTGAAGCCACAGACACCTCTCCTTCGGCCTCCATCAGCTCCAGTTCCAGCTCATTTTCCTCAGTGGATTCAGGCTCCAAAGGGGGCATGATGGTTAACTCAGCCTTTCATCCTTCGGAGAGTGGTAAAATAAGGGCCCAGATTGTTGGGGACAATATGCTGATTCTATAAACTGCTTAGAGAGGGCTGTAAAGCACTGTGAAATGGTATATATGTGCTATTGCTATCTGAGATCACAGGACCCCACTCTAGCTCTTAATACCTTGAGATCACAGCACTGAAATTGGGAGACAAAAATCCAATTTAGATTGGGGTTTTTCTTTTTGTTTAGAGCAGTTTTTGGAACAGAATGGGAGCAATTTATTTTTTGGAAGGTTTTCTATACTTAAAAATCAATTCCAAAAGAAGCAAAAATAAATAAATAGCCAAGCTTAACATTCTTGTTATGTCCCAGTTAGGTAATGTGTTACCAGACGATCATTTGCAGCACTTCTGGAAGTTTGGAAGTTGATTTGCAACCCTTGTACCTACAAACTATATTCAGTTATGCTCTAGTAGTCCATGACTCAAGTGTTCTAAAAAGATTGGGTAGCTGTAGTGAATACCTAAGAAAAGGTATTTAAATTGCCATAAATACACTGTGTAGTATAGTTGACATAAGCAGACTGTCGGTTATCATAGTGGTAGGAGAGATGCAATCTCCAATTACAGATGTCAGAAAGCTTGTTGGAAAGACGGTTTTGTCAAGAGATAGCAGGAAATATGCTAGAGATTTTTTTTTATGGTTTTAGCTGGACTGGATCCTATTCACATCTTCCTTGGGACTTCTTGGCAGCAAGAATCATATTGTAGTGCAGGGGTCTTCAAACGTGGCCCTTTTATGACTTGTGGACTTCAACTCCCAGAATTCCTCAGCCAGCAAAGCTGTATTGTACTGTATTGCTGTAAAATCTATTCTGAAATGAATTAAACATATTTTTTGCAAGGGTGTGAGAAATTTCAAATAACTGTACACAAAGGCAGCCCTAATTGATACTTTTCTCTTTGGCAGCTCTAATTCATGATTTTCTGCTAACAATTTTCTCAACAGTTTCATAAAGTAAATTGCACTAGTAGAAAATCCTAGAAAGGTTTGTAGTGCAAAATCAACATTCTGAAAAAAATGCAAAATGTCTTGCAAAAAAGGTGCGTTACACAATTAAGTCATATACAGTCATGGAGTTAATTTTTCTGATGTTTCTACAGACAGGTGCTATGTTGGCATGGCACTATGAATCTTGTTCAAACCAATGAGACATTCCATTTCATTAAAATGTCATTCAGAACATCTAGAACAGACATTCCTTTTGCAATAAAGGCAACACAGGTCATGATGTTTAAAGCAAGAAATTCAAAAACTTGCTGGAAACAAAAAAGAGTACATTAAATATTTGACTATTTGCCACTGCCCTTCAACCATTCTCCACTTCCTGACTAGATGTGTCCACTTCCTGACTAGATAGTCTCTGTTGTGTATGTAAATAGTTATTAACAAGGCACTTAATAGATTGCAAACAGATTGCAGCATAGTAAGGTTTAGAGCGGGAAATTAAGGTGCAATCATTGGACGCCATAACCTAGGAGCGGGAAAAGAGACTCCATTGATTGGTTACAGTTCTAACGCTTTCTCTATAAAAGGGTTGCAACATTTGACAGTTGACAGTTGACTTTGTGTATTCAATAAACTCATTCATTGTTAAACCACTCTGAGTCCTCGTCTATTAGAACCAAACAACTGGCGACGAAGGTGGGATAGACAGAAGACCAGAGAATTGGCGGAATTGTCGCGAAAGGCGGCAAATTCAGAACGAGTCACAGTCAACCGAGCGGCCGCGGAAGAAAAAGGAAAAAAATTCTCCGAATGGCGCAAATTGGGTCATTGAAGGAATTCGACCCAAACTTCCCCGAAGATTGGGAAGAATACATTGGACAAGTCGAAGGGTTCCTGTTAGTGAACGGAATCACCGACGACCGTAAAAAAGCGGCTGCATTACTGACGATCTGCGGGACACCAGTCTACCGAGTCGCTGTCGGACTGTGTCAACCGCAACCAGTCTCAAGCGTGCCTTACACCGACCTCCTTGCCAAATTAAAGGTCCACTTTACTCCCCGAAGATCCGAACTCTTTTGGCGGCGCATCTTCGAAAAGAGGAACCAGAGACCGGGAGAATCCATTCAAAAATTTGTCGCTGCCGTCAGGGAAGCCGCAGTACGATGTAAATACGATAATTTAGAAATAAGAATTCGGGACCGAGTAGTACTGGGCTTACGTGATGAACAACTACAAAACAGAATAATCGCCAAACCCACCGGCGATTTGCAGGAAGTGCTTGACGAACTTTTAACTTACGAGTCAACCGGGTATCGCGACCCCCCCCGCAGTAGCATGGCAGCGGCGCCCGAGATCAACCAAGAGGGCTATGTGGACTGCGGGGAGGTGGACCAGCAGTGGGAGGAAGAAATTGCCGAAGTCTCCAGGCGATTTGAAAAATTGGTGCCAAGACAACCCAGAAGCGAAGGGCCTGAACCTGGCCGCCGTCAACAAACCGCAACTCCGCAAAGACAACCAACCGGGACACAACGACCTTGGCGGGACACCGCAACCAGACCGCGCGACATTGACACCCAGAACCGGTGCGGCAGCTGCGGCGGCAACCATCCCCGCGCCTCCTGCCGATTCCGTTCCGCAAGGTGCCGGGCATGCGGCAAGACCGGCCACATCCAGGCCATCTGCAGGAACCGTGCTCGCGACAACCGCCTTAACGAAGTCGATGTGTGGCCTGAGGGTAAGGTAACCCCTAAGTCCAGTGGCAAGGAGACCCCTAAACCCCGGGTTAAAATCCCAAAGCTAGGGGAGGTGGCGCGAGTCAATGGGAGGAGGCTGGGAAAAGGTCACAATTTTCCAGTTGGAAAATTAAAAATCACAGTCCTCCTGCAAGGGGTCCCTTGCAGAATGGAAATAGACTCAGGGGCTTCAGTGTCAATAATTTCCACTGAAACCCTTGAGAGAATTGAACAAATAAGTGGAAAGAGAATTCCACTTAGTCCAACAAATATTCAATTAACGGACTTTCAAAAAAGTCCAATAAAAGTAAAAGGAAAGACCAGCCTTAGCGTAAAATTTAAGGGATTTAAGGGGGTCTTAGAATTAATTGTGACAGAGGGAAATAGGACCAGCTTAATCGGACTTAACTGGTTCCCTGCCCTGGGAATTTGGATCGGGGGAATAAATTCAGTGATTAAAAATAAGACCCTCGAATCAGTCTGCAATGAATTTGCAGATGTATTCGATGGATCTCTGGGCAAGTACAAAGGGCCCCCCATTAACTTTAACTTAGACCCCTCAGTAAAACCAATCAGGCTTAAGGCCTGAAGGGTACCTTTTGCCTTAAAGGGAAAAATCGAGGCCGAGCTCGACCGGCTTGTAGGCCAGGGCGTATTAGAACCTGTTGAGGGTGGTTTGTGGGAAACGCCGATTGTCACACCCCTCAAACCTAACGGGGATGTGAGAATCTGCGCTGACTACAAGGCCACCCTGAACATTGGAATGAAAAAGCATGCTTACCCGGTCCCGACGGTGAAGCAGGTCCTCGCCACGATCCAGGACGGCACCATGTTTGCCAAGCTAGACTTGGCGCATGCGTACTTACAGTTGACTGTTTCTAAAGAGGCTGCAGAGGCACAGACGATTGTTACCCACAAGGGGGCGTTCCGAGTCCACAGACTGCAATTTGGAATTGCAGCAGCTCCAGGCATCTTCCAAGAAGTGATGGAGAGGACCTTAAAGGGCATACCTGGAGTATGCCCTTACTTTGATGATGTCCTAATAGCAGGAAAGGATGAGGAGATGTTAGTAGAGCGGCTGGAACAGGTACTGGGTAGATTTAGGAAGGCTGGATTGAAACTTAAAAAGGAAAAATGTAGCATAGGGGTTAAATCCACTGATTTTTTGGGGTTCAGGATTGACAAAAGTGGAATCCACCCTACCCCTGACAAAATTAAAGCAATTAAATGGGCCCCAGAACCAAGGAACAAGGCGGAACTACAGGCCTTCCTTGGCTTGGTAAACTTTTACCACACGTTTGTGCCACACAAGGCTGCCATTGCAGAACCCCTCCACAGACTCTTAGATAAGAAGTCCCCTTGGCAATGGCAGAACAAACACAAAGTGAGTTTCCAAACTTTAAAGGACATCCTTTCCAGTAAATCAACTGTAACCCACTTTATAGAAAACAAACCAATTTACCTGGCGTGCGATGCTTCGCCCTATGGCGTAGGGGCCGTGATCAGCCACTTAGACAACCAAGGAATACAAAGACCCATTGCATATTATTCCCGAACACTAACCAAGGCAGAGCGCAATTATGCTCAAATAGACAGGGAGGCATTAGCTATAGTGGCAGGAGTTAAAAAGTTCCACGACTACCTTTATGGTAGGAACTTTACCATACTGACTGACCACAAACCCCTGCTGGGACTATTTACCACAGATAAACAGACTCCCCAAATCATGTCGCCCAGAATGCTGAGGTGGTCCATTTTCCTCTCAGCATACTCATTTTCCCTCCAATACAGACCAGGCAAGGACATGGGACACGCTGACGCTCTTAGCAGATTGCCCCTAAGCATAACAGAGGAGGACCCTGCACCTGTGGGACAAATAATGTCCCTACAGGACATTCCGGATTTGCCCCTAACTGCTAAAGACATAGCCGAGGCAACTAATAAGGACCTCACCTTAAAGAGAGTAATGGTCTGGGTCATGAGTGGTTGGCCTAACGCCAAACCGGACGAAAAATACAGTCCCTATTTCAGAAGGAAAGATGAACTGTCAGTTCATTTGGGATGCTTACTCTGGGGAACTCGTGTAGTTATTCCAGGAATCCACAAATCAGCTATTCTACTAGAATTACATGAGGGACATCCTGGAATAGTACGGATGAAGGCGTTGGCTAGGAGTCACTTGTGGTGGCCAGGACTGGACAACGACATTGAGGAATGTGTTGCCAATTGCCATCTGTGCCAACGTTCCAGGCCGGAACAACAACACATCCGTACGCATAAGTGGGAACTAGCTAGGAATCCTTGGTCCAGGATTCATATTGACTTTGCTGGACCTTTCCAAGGGTTAACGTTCCTAGTAGTGGTTGACAGCTACTCTAGATGGCTAGAGGTAGTACCAGTCAGTTCAGTAACTTCAGGTAGAACAATACAGGCATTAAGGGGCCTCTTTGCCACTCATGGGTTGCCGGATTTAATTGTGTCTGATAATGGGCCACAATTCACATCTATTGAATTTCAGGATTTCCTCAAGGCCAACTCGATTAAGCACAAGACTTCAGCACCCTTCCACCCCTCCACCAACGGCTTGGCTGAACGAAATGTGAGGACCACGAAGGACGCTTTAAAAAGAATCATTCAAGGTGACTGGCATCAGAGACTGGCCGAGTTCTTGTTGGCCCAACACACGACCCCTTGTTCTGCTACAGGGAAAAGTCCAGCTGAAATGAGGTGGGGCAGGAGACTAACCACCAAATTGGACAGATTACACCCTGACAGACTTCAACCAAACATTGAATTGGACATTCCTAACAGAACATTTAAAGTGGGGGATTTGATCTGGGCCAGAAACTATGCCCAAGGGGACAAATGGATTCCTGGGGTGGTGACTGAAATCTTAGGTCCCCTGTCGTACACTATTGAGGGGGAAGGGAATAGGATCTGTAAAAGACACATAGACCAGCTGAGGAAAAGATCTAGTGGATGAGTGCCAGTAGAGGGGGACCAAAGCATACTAGGGGGAAACAGTACATCCAGGTTCAGCGATAACAACAGGCCAGAGAGTGGCGTAGAGGAAAGGCAAAATGACCCATCCCCTGGTACCCAACAACAACAGTTCAGTCAAATTGAATGGGAAATACCCCTGCGAAGTAGGCCAGTGACCACTGATTTCCAAACACAAACTAATACACAAGACAGCAACAGGGAAACATCTGAGTCCAGTAACCCAGAGCCCAGGTCCAGCAGTGACAAGCAGCCAAGCAGTCAATCAGGAAGAGGGGTCCCTAGCAGCCAAGGTAACAGATACCCTTCTAGAATACATAGGCCACCAAAATACTTAAAGGATTTTGTAAAGAAATAACATCAACTGGGGGGTAAGGGGTGTTGTGTATGTAAATAGTTATTAACAAGGCACTTAATAGATTGCAAACAGATTGCAGCATAGTAAGGTTTAGAGCGGGAAATTAAGGTGCAATCATTGGACGCCATAACCTAGGAGCGGGAAAAGAGACTCCATTGATTGGTTACAGTTCTAACGCTTTCTCTATAAAAGGGTTGCAACATTTGACAGTTGACAGTTGACTTTGTGTATTCAATAAACTCATTCATTGTTAAACCACTCTGAGTCCTCGTCTATTAGAACCAAACAGTCTCATCTGATACTGTAGATTTGGTCACATCAATTGATGATTGGTTTAAATCCTTCCACAGCAAAGGGCAGTATTTTTAACTCTACCTCCTCAATTTTCTACATCGCAATAATGCCAATTATATCAGATATGTTTGACGTATTTTGTCCAAAATTTCCTAATGTATTTTTTTGTTCCTAAACATAGTTCGGAACTTGGTCTTCCTCATTTTGATCTAATACTTTAACTTTCAAATCATCCTGCCTTACACAGTAAGACTAAATTCAAACATATTTTTTTGATATTGTTAAAGGTGGAAAACAATCAAATCAACAGCACACTAGAAGGATGAAGACTAAACAGTTTTTCCAGGAACAAGCTGGATTCATGAGAATTATAGCTTAAAATATTTGAAGGGAACAAAGGAAAAGCTGCATTGTAATAAATTTCACTCTTTCCTCAAATTAGAAATCCAGTTTCAACCCTTAAAGTAGGAATTCATATTGTTTTATGCAATAATTGTTCTTTTGCACAGATTTTTCTGTTATTTACCATGAGCGTACAAGCACAATGAACAAACCTTCCTACACATTTTTGGTGAAGCTGTGGAAATAGAACAGTGTTTGTCAACCTTGGCGACTCTAAGACACGTGGACTTCAACTTTCAGAATTTTCCAGCCAGCTTTGCTGGCTGGGGAATTCTGACAGTTAAAGTCCACATGTTTTAAAGTTGCCAAGGTTGAGAAACCCTGAAATAGGGGATTGCTCCCTCTCCTATTTTTGAAGTTTGTTTTAATTGACTCCATTAGGAACATTACAGATGCATTCGTTGCTGTAGTCATAGCATATGTACATGATGTTCCTTGCCCCTTCTCAACCTCTGAGATTTGCACGAGAAAAGAAATGATCACAAAAATGATTTTAAAAGACTTGGGAGGGCCTGAGAAGTTGAAATGAACTGGAGTGGAAGTGTACAGAATTTTAAAATTTGTTTCCTTTCTGTTCATTTTCTTCTTTGTTTAGTTATACCCTGTTTAGTGGAGGGTCTTTTAAAACTGTTTTTTCCCCAAGCTAGTACTAAATTAGGTGTTTGTATGACATTTTGTGGGAATATTAAGAGAAATATGGTTGTTTTTTGTTTATTTATTCATAAGATATTGTCTCTCCCCCTCCTCTTTTCCTCTGTCAAAATATTGGGAGGGGGGGAAGTGGAAGGAGAAATGGAAATCTGCCAGAAGGGAATTATATTTATTAACTTCCAAAGAAATAATATGCTACACTGATCCCTTTATTTTCTCCTGTTATTAATCCTGGGATGCGATAATCTTTGGTTGTCATCTAGTTATATTTAACAAGCTGCCTGTCATTGTTTTGGAGGTCAATAACCCAGTGTGATATGGATAACGTTGATTTGTTAATTAATGTAATCATCTCTCCTAATAAAAGCCAGATCAGACTGGCAGAAAAAGCTTGTTATCAATCCGTGGATACTGGTAGACAGTAATTATAGGTAATGATGTTTTTGTCTTGTGGCGCTCCGTAGATCATCTTGAGCTGCTCCTCTCAGGCAGAGCAAACGGACTGCCATGGCGATTCTCCTATCTGACCTCTCCTTCTCTTCTTTCCAAGGAGAGAAATTACAGCTTGTTAGGTGGAAGCAGCTCATTTGAAGCTTTAATTTTCTTTGAGTGTCCGCCTCTTGTTGGAAGCACCAGGTGTGTTCAAGCTGCTTGAAAAAGCTACCGTTGCTTCCACTTGTACAGGCAAACTTTTATGGCCTTCTGCAAAGCTTTGGATTCATTTTCTCACTGAACTTTCCTCAACCACTGAAATTTCCCCAAGCCTTCATTGCATTTTCCCCCCCCCCCCAGTAATTAAAGAATTGTTAATGAGGTTGGGGCAATGGGGAAGTCAGTAGCTTTCATGGGTCACAAAGCAGATCCTTTTCTACCTTTCCTATTTCTTATCCTTTAATTATTATATTTGTATGTCAGCTTTTTCAAAGGATACAAAGGAACATATTTGTTTATTGACTCTTTTATCCCTGCAACTTTTCTGTGTGACAGGATAAGACTATAAAGACTGATTGGTTAATGCTCACCCAATAAATGATATGGCTGAGGAAGAACTTCACCCCTCCCCATCCCACAAGCCCTTGTCCAACATTTCACTCATGCCACCATGCTAGTTCACATATAGGCAGATGTAGAACTGTTAACCCTTTAAGCTACAGCAAGCTATGGTGCCTTATTTGATTCATATTTATGGCAACCTAGAGGAAGCTCAATATACATCTCAGTTTTGTTACTTAGGACTCTTTAACACAATATGTGTATTTAAAAGATGGAAGTAAATGCAGCGCTTCCACAGTTTAGGTGTTACTCCACCAAAATATTTCTCATTTGTCAGCAAATGGGCCACTGCAAGACCCAAGTAGAGTGAATCACAATAATACATATGTGAGATGACGGCTGCTGTAACCATGATCTGACTACTACTACTCTTGAATACATAATTATAATTAGTTATGTTCTCTTTTTCATCCTTTTCTATTTTTTTAAAAGTGAAGATGCAATATATCACATTGATTTGGATCTAGCTTAAATTATTTGCACAAAATCTAGTGGATTTAATTAGTTGCATTCAAACTAGAAGGGTCAAAGTACGATTAAGTTTTCATACTGAATTCTATGCAGTCCAATGTAAGTAACACAACTCTAGACAAAGCCCATTACCTGATTAATTAATACTCGATCAAATCTATGCAATACCATTTATTCATATTATGAATATCAGCTAGACAGACTTTGATTTTTATTATTTTTGGTCCTAAAATGAACCAATGGTTTTCCTTCCTTATAACCCTGATGATTTTCAGAGAATCTTTTTATTTTCTATTCTTTATTTCTAGCATCTTGATAATGAAAATCAGTGAAATATTGGACTAGCATCAAGGAAACGTATGCTCACAGCCACAGGACTCATTGAATGATGTTGGCCCAGTCATTTTTCTCAGCCTAACTATCTCCCAGGGTTGTGAGCAGAAGGAAAATGGAAGAAGGGGAATACTTTATATGCCACTCAGTCCTGAGCAAAAGATAGGGTATAAATCTTGCAAATACATAAATAAATGAATATTGTCAAGGTTAGAAGGCAATATAGGATCATATCTTTTCTGATCATGCAAATAAAGCAAAGCTTTAATATAAATATTTAAAGGGACCATAGCCTATTTGAGATCTGGAGAACATTCTGATGTCTCTTAATATGAATGGAGGCAAATGGGATATAATAAATCCTGAGAATGAAGGGGGATCCTGACTTTTCAGACATGGCAAAAGGAATTTGGAGCCACAAAATATTTCAAGAGAGTCCTGTATTGGAGAAAGTACACTGAATCAATATTTTTGCACATCACTGCTGGGATTGGGGGAAAAGGTTTCAAAGCACTCAGCTTTAAAATAAAACTGAACATAGGCTAACTTGCACAGATCCAGTTTGATCAGAAAGTTTGCAACTGTTCCAGTGGTGGGATTCAGCTGGTTCGCACCACTTTGGCAGAACTGGTAGCTAATTTTTTGTTGCCCAGGCCCAGCATGGACTTCCAGAAGCGGCATCCACACAGAGAACCGGTTGTTCACATATTTGAATCCCACCACTGATCTGTTCCAGTTGCAATTGCAAAATGAAATATATTTAGCTTGTATACCTATCAACTCCCAATGACTCTGGGCAGTTTGCAACAATCAGAGAAATTACAATAAAATCAATAACAGATAAAAGATGGCAAGCAAGACAGACCAAATAGAATGGAGCAAGAGGTTTTCCTCTCCTTAGGTCTTCACCACTCTTCTGAACATCTGAATCTTGGGTGAATATTATTCTACAGAGAAGGTGTACTCCTGGGATCAAGATAGATGACATTCATTAATCAAATGAACCTGGAGCGCACCAACCAGCAGGATCTGGGCTGGGCTGATATTGTGTTATGAACTACATTACATTACAGTGAAAACAGCAGATTGATTGCGCTCATCAGAAGCATAGTGTTTCTCATGAGGAATCCTGTAATAAGCAGAAGTTTGGCATGTTACTCATAGCAAGACAGATAAAACCTAACTTGCTTACCATGTTTCTAGTACCCTGTGGAACAGTCCTCTTTACGTCACTGCCTTTATGGCAAGTTCCATATTAAAGAGCAAAATGTTTTTGTCATTTGTAGCTTGACTAATCCACACAACTAGAGTTTTTGGAAAATGGAGGGCAAAGAAGGATTTGAACAAAAGAGAGACACACAAAGACAAGGCTATCAAAATGCTTTGGAGGGCTTGAATAAAATTAATTAAGTTTTCAATTTGGCTTTAAATAGATGCCAATTCTTTCACGTAATTATTGAAAAAGTTGTACTCTTAGGCTCAATTCACAACTAAATACCATCTAGGCTAATCATAAATATTATGATTGGTGTTCTTCATTACTGTAAGTTGGCAGTTTTTAATTATGATTTGTGCATTTGAATAATGATGATTAGAATCAATGTTCATCTAATATATCGTTCCCGGGAAGTATTGTGTGGTCTACAGGTTAAATAATTACTAGGTGAAGATTGAAGTCTAAGATACGCCTTAAAATTATTTTCAAAACAGAGATCCTATAGTTGGTACATAGAGCTTCCTTAATGAATAAAATTGATCTGGACAATATTCCATGGAGGGATGATATATATATGAAAAAAAATCAGAAATTGTTTCATAGTGAAAAAAACTAAACTAAAACAATACCAATGTTAAATGAGTCAGTACCACTGCACACATAAAACTGACATAAATGGGCGGTATCTTTTTATTCCTCTCAACTAATACGAGTTGATAGGCCCTAAAAATAAGCAACAATATATCCCCAACTTATTTTAATTCAAAATAAACAATACTATATTCCCAAATTATTTAAATTTTCCAGCTAATGTCCCTGAAAGTGAAGTTGATTATCTTTCTTAAGTGGCTTTCTTCTTACATTTGGCTAATATTTATTTGTTTATTCATAAGAAAAATAAGAATGGGGGGAAAAAAAACCTGAGGACCTGTGGCCCAGGCCTATTATAAGCTACTCCATCTGTCTGTGATGAACCAGAAAGACTGACATGTTAGGTCTCCCTGGTCTGCAGTTGCTATTTTCCCACACTTACTTAAGCTTCCTTGCACATGGACACACACACAAAGCAGATGCCGGTGCCTCAGCAGGCCTCAGAGGCTCCTCCTGAGTGTGACAAGTTTTTATACAGCCAAGTCCCAAGGACTTGCTGCTGGCAATAGCAACCATACATACAGAAAGCTGCTTATGGTTGATCTCAGAGAACCTGAAAACTGGTCTATGATTGTTTTAAAGGAAACTGTTTGGCAGCCCATCAGTTATATACCATGACAATGTTCAAATTCTAATTGTGATAGACTTTGAAATGGATGTTAATAAAAAGATTTCAGATACCTGTTTTTTTAAATAAAAAACATAATTAGTAATTCAATATCTATTACATGTCTGCTTGACAGCCATTTCAGTGTGGGTTATCCCAAGCAAGATTAGATTTTTCTAATAGAAATAGGATACAGTAATGAATTATATAATAGAATGGTCATGTATATTAAAGCATGATGTAGGGAAGAACCAGTAAAATCTTTGACTGCTCAACATTTTACAAATTTTTTAAGCATACATTTCTTCAGAGATATATACACATTAGTATTTATTTAGTATTTCCAAGAATCAAAAGTATTTTGCATGGATAATTTTACACTGAGAAGAACTTTACTTTTGGCATTATTCTCCTCAATTATAAATGGAGTCTATAAAAGAACAGAGACTTGGCTGGAGGTTTAGGACAATTCACCACAGCCACCTTGCCACAGCCAACTTGCCATGGTCAACTCATCATAGGACAATTTGTCATGGCCAACTTGCTGTGGGGCAAAAATTACATAAAGGATGCACTGATTTAAAAAAATATAAAGCCCAAATATAAAGCAATTTCAAATAGTCAAATCATGAGATGATGAGAACATGAGTGACCATGTACAATTCTCCCTGATCTAAGAAATATCTTAACTGATGCATAAAATGTAATTGTAAGCTGCCCAGAGTCATTGGGAATTGGGCGGCATAAATATTTTAATAAATATTAAATACTTGACCATGATCTTTACCTGCTTCTGAAACAAAGTCATAGGTCCAAGAGAACGTCCAAAATGTGAACAATGTCCTGGCTGAAATCTCCATCTGATGCTCAAGCAGGAGGGCAACATCACCCAGAACTTTGTAGTGATCATATCTGGAAACAACAAGCTTTTTTTTTATCACTAGCCACTCCATCTTGCTAGGGTTCAACCTAAGTCTATTCTTTCTCATCCAGATACAGATAGTGTCTAGCACCAAGTCATAAACTTCATGACGTTATCTATTAGATACAAGGCTGAAATTCAAAGCTGGATATCATTGGCACATTCAAGATACCACAAAACAGGTTTATAATGATCTCACTAGCAGACTCATGTAGATGTTAAATAATAAAGGGGAAAGAGCTGAGTTCTGTGGCACCCCAGAGTAACTCTGGGGTTGATATCTCCCCCAACAATAGGGACTCTTTAGGAAGGAGGTGGGATACTGCAAGATGGTGTCCACCTGTCTCAATCCCTGAAGTTGATAAGGATGCTATTGTCAATATTATTGAAATCTTATGACAAACAAATTTTTAAAGCAAATCTGTGATGGTTACATTTCCCTTATCCCACTCTTACCAAAGATTACAAGTTGGGTGAACAATATAGATTTGGTGCCAAATCAAGGCCTGGATCCTGAATTATAAGGATCTAAGTTAAATGGCATCAGCATGAGGCAGCAGTAGTATAAAGGTACAATGTATATAGTGTCAAATCAGAATAGAATAGAATAGAATCATAGGGCTGGAAGGGACCTTGGAGGTCTTCTAGTCCAACCCACTGCCTATGGCAGGAGAACTTATATCATCCTGGACAAATGGTTGTCCAATCTTTTCTTGAAGACCTTTGATGATGGACACCCACAACTTCTGTTTTGTTTTCTATCTTCCTGTCTGTCCAATGGTTTAAAGTAGGGGACTGACAGAATATTTGAAATAAATATGTCATTTGATGTAAAACACAGCAGGAATATAAGTACAGTACTGTAATGATGAAAATAACTAACTAATGTATGTCCTAATAAAGAACTGATTGAAAAGAAACAAAGAAACATGAGCACCAGGTTGCAAGAGAAAAGGCAGAACTGCTACCTTGGTTTAAAAGATCCTTTCAGAAGTGGAACCTCCTGTATAAATACACAAAGAGGAACAATATCTCTAAACAAAGCTTTGCTGATTGCAGCCCTGTTCTTATTTGTCAGCTGACTCTACTGTTCAGGAATTGTTGCAGAAATAAAGTGAAGGAAGGACCATGAGAGCCATTCTGAGTCCTGGACCAAAGAGGGGATCTATGCCAAATCAATAAATAATGCAACTTTTTTTACCTGGCTCCCACCTGTAACTACTGCACTTGTACAGGAGATGCTCCACACAGACTTGCAAATAACGTGCAACTCACCTAGTGGTTCTCTGCTTGAAAGGAACCACCACTCTTTAACGAAGCTTTAGCTTCACTGTACCTTGCTTTTTTTAAAAAAAGAAAGTAAAAGGTGTATCCCAGTTGACCATATGAACATGTTCCCATTCCCTCCTCAGGCCTTTGAGCAATTTGCAGCCTTTTGTTAGTACATAAAGGGACTTGGAGCCTCCTACTTGAGTGTGGAGTTTACCAGCTGCTCTCCACTACCAGGCCTCATTAGAAGCCTGCTGTTCTGCTGAGAACCAAACCACATGCTACTCCCTCTCTTGTCTGCTATTAGCCTGTTGCTGCTCCTTAAATTACAAGCCACAAAAGCTTATTCTGTTTCTCTGCAGAGAACAACTATTCTTAGTCCTGTTTCAAGAGGCTGTATATCATGATCTCTTGAACTAATTAAGGTTTGTAGACAGGCCACAGGTTGCTTCACAGACTTTCTCCCCATGGTTGATATAATGCCCTCCCTGCCTTTCCTTTCTTCTGCTAAAGGCCTAAACCTCAGGATTTTCCAGCTTACTGGTGTCTAATAAAAATAAATATGATGGTGTACTGAAAGTTAAAAGAAGCCAATATCTGATTCTTATCAGATGGTACTGCTCTAGCTGCAATTTATTGAGGGAAATGAAATAATAATATGCCACATAGCCTTGAAATATTTATTTGCATTGAATTTCATTTTTTCAAAAATTGCACTGTTGATAATAAACTATAGAATAATTTGATTTGTCTCAGGATAGGCTGGAGGTGGAGGTGGAGAGTTAAAATTCAGCAGCATAAGGTAAATCAAGAGAGAGAGAAGATATATGTAAAATTGAGAATGTTGTGTAGATGGATGGATAGACAGACAGACTGGTTAGTTTCATTCTCAGTCCAAGGCCAAATGAAAATTTTTCACAGTGGTCAGTTAAATGTTTCCATTGTCTTTCACATACATAAACTGACATGTAAAATGCCGGTGCTCTGAATTTCAGAATTACCACCAATAACTTTCTTTGTGAAAAGAATGGATTTTATTCCCATAATATGAAAGCAGTATTATGGAGAGTAGGATAAATTCTGAGCTATGAGATAAATTGGTTTAATCTGAGTGAGGCCTTGGTTGCAGGATACATTTTAAGACACTGAACAAGTGAAAATGTTCCTAGCCATTTATCGAGGGGAGTAATTTTTTAAAAAATAGCTTTTACAGAGATTTTACTGCATGGTTTGTTTTGCAGAAAACATGGTATTAGACAAGCATCAGCCCTGAGTCTCCTATTTTTAGAAAATAAACTCTTGCAATCTGAAGTCTTGAGTTTATTGTTCTTTATGTCTTTGTGTATACATGTGGCCTCTAGTCTATGTTGACTCCTGGTGACTGCTTGGACAAGTCCCTGCAGTTTTCTTGGAAAGATTTTTCAGTAATGATTTTCCTTTGCCTTCTTTGTGCCAGGTGGGACTAGCACTTCCGATCTCCTGGTTCTAGCCTGGGGTCTTGACTATTCCATCAAGTTGGCTCCTGTTGTTCTTACTCCTCTTTATTATTAAATGGGTGCTTTCTCTGCTCCCATATTGATTTTATTAGGAACCGCCTCCAACTAACAAACAAGGATAAGGTGAGCCCAAACAGGTGCTATTGCACTCTCAGTGCCTTCAAGTCACCACTCTTTTCCTCCCTACCAAAGAGAAGTCACACCTAACACCTCTTCATTCTCCAACACACTCAGTGCCCTCCAGCTCTCACCAGGGGAAAGGGACAAACTGCACTCACCATCCCCACCTCCTTTAATTTTAGCATTTATTCTACATCTCCCCCCAGGGGGAAAGATTTAATTACTTCCATCTTATCAATGTCTAAAGAAATATCTTTATATTTGTTATTCCTAGTCAGTGCAATTATTTGAGAAATATCACCTGTGATCACTTGAAATCAAGACTTATGTTAAGAGAAACCAAAACTTCTGATGTGGTACAAATTGACAGGCAGAATTATAATCCATAAATGGCTTTCAGCAAAAATTAATTTCAGTATAAAACTTGTTTTTTTAAATAATGTTTATACATGCACAGAACACACAGAGACCCATAGTTCAGTTTGTCTTTCTTCTAAACAAGAAATTTTGTGTGATTTTCAGTAAGAAGTACAGAGTATCCCTAGCATCTGTTACCCCACATCCTGTAGAACTAACTCTGTGTACTTTGTAGAAACATAAGGCATAATAATGCTTAACAGAAAGAAGTGGCAAGAAGAAAGAATCAGTGTTTAAAATTGATTTCCTTCTACACTGAATCCTCTTTCAGAGTTGTTGTGCTTTATGGCATTGTCATGTATGCAATGCTAAGTATAAAAAAAAGTGAGCCTGCATAAATTTTGCATTTCCAGAAGTTATTTTGATTATGTATTATTTATTTTGACAAGGATTAGGGCAATATACCAACAACAAAATCTTGTACTAAATTTCTCTTAGTGTAATACTTTCCCCCCCCCAGGTTGCACTGCTTTCATGGCATTTGTCTTAGCATTTGTCTTTCCTGAAAGCTCTACTAATCAATACAATTAGAGTGTTACAACAGGGTGGACCTTCAGCCTTCTAGTTTAATGTGAAATCTTTCTAGAATATGGGATAAGAAGAAAATTAAAACTTGAATCCTGGCATATGAAAATTGTACTCAAAGATCTTCACATACACAGCTGTGTGGTAGAAGGTGCAATTAGTATTTGACAAAAGGATGCTGATTATATACAGACATACCAGGAATAAGAGATGCTCAGATCTATTGTCATATAAGGGGCAGAGGGGGTGGGGAAATGAATAAAGCTGATTTAGTGACACCAGCTGATTGAACATTTTCAGTAAAGTTAACATACAGTGGACTGTGAATTGTATTGCTTGCTGAAATATTTATTTCATCTAAGCTGGCATTTTTACATGTTTACTGGGGAATAAGTCCAACTAAGATCAATGCAACTTATTCCTGAGTAGATATGTGATATACTTTGGATTGCCAATCATTACAATATTCAGAAAAAGAAACAAAAATAGAAAACCTCTCTTGGAATTCTTAGTTACTAAACCATTTCTCACAGCAAATCTTTACAAGTGAGACAGGCATCATCTGAATCTATGTAAAGTTTCTTTAAAGACCTTTTGAAATTCAGAAAAGAAGCTGTTTTTTTTAAATTCTGTCTTCCATTTATAATAATCTGTTGGTATAGAAATATGCCTAAGAAGAAAAAAGAAGAGTGCTTGCTGAATGTGAAATAACTATTGGCAAGATTTAAATGATTGTAAATTACACAAATGATTTAGTCATTATTCAGCCTGTGAAAACTGTTAAAACCCTGACACTAGTTAGAATACACTGTACTTCGATTAGAATGTACTAAGATGTCACATACTTGTTATAACAGAGGATTCATAATCTTCCTGATTCTAAATATTGATTGGCTTTTATGCTCTTTATGGCTTGTAACTGTTTCCAGATTGCATTTACTGTTTTTCTGTCTCCTTGATAATGATTTGTCTTTCAACGATCCCAAATGGAACTGTGATCTCTTCAGAGTTTCCATTGCTTACTAATGGAACAGTCCCATTAAAACCAAAAGTTCAGTCCTTGAACAGCTCTGTTAAGAGTCACATGCAGAAAATATATGCAAAATAATGTAAAACAGCTTTACATAGGTAGTCTTTGACTTACAACAGTTTGTTTAGTGACTGTTCAAAGTTGCAACGGCACTGAAAAAAGTGACTTATATGGCCATTTTTCATATGTATGACCGTTGCAGCATCCCCCCATGGTCACATGATCAAAATTCAGATGCTTGGCAACTGGCTCATATTTAGGACGGTCGCAGTGTCCTGGCGTCATATGATCAACTTTTGTGACCTTCTGACGAGCAAAGCCAATGGGGAAGCCAGATTCACTTAACAACTGCAGTGATTCACTTAACAACTGTGGCAAGAAAGGTCATAAAATGGGGCAAAATTCACTTAACAAATGGCTCACATAGCAACATAAATTTTGGGTTTAATTGTGGTCATAAGTCGAGGACTACCTGTATTGTTTTGTACTGTATTGTCAGATTGATTCCAGGGTGATTCAGAAGATTATATAAATATGTCTATATAAAGGTAAAGGTAAAAGTTTTCCCTTTCCAGTTGAGATTGACTGTAGGGGGTGGTGCTCACCTTTGTTGCTTAGCCAAGAGAACCAGCATTGCCCAAAGACACTTTCCATAATCATTTGGCCAGCATAGAACACTGTTACCTTCCCCCTGAAGTAGTATCTATTTATCTACTTGCATTTGCATGCTTTCAAACTGCTAGGTGGGCAGGAATGTGTCTAAAATAATGATTTTCAGATAACAAGAGCAGTCTATAATGTTTAAAACTGTCTATAAAGAGATATGTTAATAGAGGGGAGGGGGAGACTAATGTCTAAGGCAACACTTTTTAAACATGGATATGTTAAGATGTGTGGACTTCAACTCCCAGAATTCAACTCTCTTGCAGGCTGACTGGGGAATTCTGGGAATTGAAATATAACTTGACATGTCCATGTTTGAAAAATAATGATCCAAACAAAGACAATCCACATGCCAGCCTGGCATATCAAGGATATTTTGTTAACTGGGACAGATCTAATACTTTTATTGCCCTTTTCACTTCAGCATTGGCAAATGACATTTATTATTGTTGTCTTGTTTCAATTTGCTAAGATACCACACAGGTTTCCATAGCATCAGCAGAAAGAATAAAAGATGCAAACAGGAGAAAGTCAATATCCCTTTGATAAGTTTTATAAGGTTGCCCTCTTTGTGTTAGTAAATAGCAATATCAATAGCACAGACCTATATACCGCTTCTTTTTTTTTTTATTGAAAAGTTTTATAAAATACAATTTTCCTTTAAAAAAAAACCCCCCTTCCCCCTCCCTCCTCCCCTCCCTACCTCCCCCCTATCTCCCCCCCTCCCCCTCCCCCTCCTCCCTCCCCTACCTCCCCCCCTCCACTTCCCCTCCTCCCCCCTCCCCCCCCCGACTTCCCAGAGCAAAATACAAGGTATATATCTAAAAGGCAATCATAAACAATCATATACTAACAATTATAAACTCTAAAATCCATCACTCTCTAGCTTGTATATAGTAAACCAATCCTTAATAATACTAAATATATATAAAAAACTAAAATAAAAAAAACTAGCATCATTCCCATCTATGTTCTTCCACAATTCACTATTACCTTGACATATTCTCATTTGCACATTAATAAATAGTTCTTACACAAATTAACCCACATTAACCCACAAAACTTTCTTCCTCTTCCTCTGTAGTAAGTTGTCCATTAATTCCAAATTAAAAAAAAAAATCTATTACCATACATAGCATCCCAAAACTTTTTTTTTTTAAAAAAAAACACAACTACCACTTAACTATAAATATTTTGTGGAAGTTCCATAGATTTCTACTGGTCTTATTTTTTTTTCTTTTTTGAGCGTTTTAAGGCAGCACGCGTCACCCTCTGTTCTCTAAGATCATCCAAAAGAGTTGCAGCTTGAACTCCTCCTGTACCCTTCTCGTCTATCTGTGCATCTTTATCCTCTTGATGTTCTCCTTCTCCAGATCCCTCTGCAGCTTCCAGAAGTGTTGATGGGGTTACTTCCAAGACATTATTATAAAAATCATGCGCTTGCTTCACATTACTCAAACAGTATCTTTTGCCATCATACATGAAGCTCAACCCAACTGGGATCTCCCATCTGAACCTTATATCTCTTTGCTTGAGCTCTTGCACAAGAAATATAAAATCCTTCCTTCTCTTTAAAATCTTTGGAGGAATTTCTTTTAAAACCAAAACTTGTTGACCAGCAATCACAACTTTGGTATCGTAGGCAGCTTGTATAACTTCATCTCTAATTTCCCTTTTTACAAAATAAACCACCACATCTCTAGGCAACTTTCTCTGTTTAGCAATCCACGAATTCACACGGAACACTTTGTCCATACCTTGTTTTAATTCAGATGCTGGATGGTTCAATACTCCCTCAAAAGCCTCAGAAACCAGCTGCTTTAAATCTTCCTTAATATTCTCTTTTAGGCCTCTAATTCTCACAGCAAACTGCATCTGGTAAAATTGGGCCAAGCTCTGTTCACTGTCAATTTTGTCTTTTAAATCTTCAATTTCCAATACTTTTGCTTCTAATAAAGCATTCTTTTGAATCAAGTCTTGCACTTGATCATCCAGCACCTCCACACATTTAGCAACTTTTTGCACTGAGGACAAAATGTCTACCTTCATTTCTCTAAGTTTCTGTTCCATCCTTTCTTCCATTCTCTGCTCCAATTTCTCCAATTTCTCCTCCATCTGTAGAAATTTAACACCCATTGACTCCAAAATTAACTGGGTATGTTTTTCAAGATCCTTCGATGTCAATACATCAGGAGAATGCAACGCCTGCAGCAATGATTGTTGTTGCACCGGAGAATTTCCAGCACTCCGAAAAGTTCTAGGGGGAGGTTTCGCCGCCATCTTTTACTTACAATTGTGACGCACTTTCACTTTAAGTTTTAAGCAAAGTCCATCAAGCTTGAGAGTAAAATAAAATCTTCTTCATCTCTTCATCTTTCCCTCTTGTACTGCTCTGCCTGCTCTTTCCCTTTCATAGTCTCTCCTTCAAGCAGGGATGGTCGCAGACGCCTGGCTCTGCTCCATAAAGTCCGGAGCAGAGACGCTGGTCAGCTGGGAGCAGCCCAGGCTACGGGGGAGTTCAATCCTTCGGCCGCCCAAGCTCCAAGCTCAGGCGGCCCCGGCGAACTCAACCCCCACCTGGGGGCTCACCCCCTCCTCTTCTCCCGAGGAGGGGGCTTCAGATTCGCCCGAACAGCTGATCGGCGCTGTTTCGGGCGAAAAAACACCAGCTGAGCCGCGGGCAGCCCGGGAAGGCTCCCTCCGTCGCCGCGGAGCCACCGGAAGTCTCTATATACCGCTTCTTTATGAAGCAGTTTACTCTCTAAGCTGTTTACAGAGTCAGCATATTATATTATTGTAATTTTCTAATTAATTGGGAAACAATTTAGATTTCCTTTCAGTGCTTCTCTAGCTCTAGCTCAGATATGCAATTACTGTTACCGTAACTTATGATTGTGGAATTTATGTCTTTGTTGGAGAGAAACAGAAAGATAGGCACCTGTCCACCAGGAGCTAAGTTGAGTCCCATAAATTGTTTTGGATGGATCAGCTAACAGCTGTCAGAAAGAGAAAGTTGGTTGCCTTGATTTGGAGAGCTCTCTTATGTTGTCTGTCCTATGATAAGCTCAAGTGCATACTAGTTTATACAATGTGATGAATGCTGGTTATTTGTGATTGTTCTGTGTACTGACAAAGATAGGGCCTCCCTCCATTCCTGCTACTTTCCTTACAAAGAAAAACATATCCAGAGGTGATGAAATAAAATATCTGTGAGCCTTTTAGACTTAAAAGCAAGATCATAATAGATGCTACCTGAGTGCATAAAAATCTCATTGCTCAAAATATGCATCAACTTGGAATCTTCTCTGATAGTTAACTAAAACATGTTGGATCTAATCTGAAAATATTTCAGTTTTTATTACCATGACATACATACATACACACATACATACATACATACATACATACATACATACATACATACCAATACCACTTCTTTGAATGATTCATATTAAAATACAGCCAATCTCAATGTATACATGTTGTACTTTATAATAAAGATTCATTCATTCAATGGGTTTCCAAAGCATCTAATCCTTGGCTTCCATAACCCTAGCTTACTGAATGTATTCAACATAGCATAATTATCTATTTTCATTCTTATCGATAAAACATGTGCAAAAATTTTGATTTTTGATAATTGGCCAGAGTCCATTTTTAAAAAAATAATCCTGCATCAATGCTTCTTTCACTGACAGTGCTTTAATTGAAATCATTTACCCTATTAGCCATCAGTTCTATTAAACTACTTAATTCTAATAAACATGCATTGAACACTGCTGGATTGCTAGATTCTGGAACTACAAAAGGGAGTATCATTGCAAATTGCTCTAATCCCATTCCTTTCCTCACTGTTGGGTAGCTGCTTTGAAATTCTCAGATCTATGGCTGGTTTCTTTCCACTGTTCTGTGCACAGCTACTTCTTAGCTTTAATTTTTCATTGCTGGCAATATTGCTGGCAAAGCACTTCAAACATAAGGTGGGGAGAAAGCACCCTGCAGATATAAAATTCCCATTGAGTGGCTTTGCATGACATATTCAGTAATCAAGAGCCAAATAATCTTTGCTGCACTGAGATCAAATCAGCCCCAGCAGGCACAGCATTACAGCATCATCGGCCAACATTTGATGGCACATATCGAAGGCTACACCCCCAGCAGAAGGTCTGCATTCGGTGCCTGAAACCTCCTGACCTTCAGCCAAATTATTGCTGCCTTCTCATTTGTCTTTCTGAAGTAGGGACAGGAGCAAGGAAAAGACCCAGTAACTTCATAGCAACTTAATGGTTCCTCTGCCTTTTTTTAAATCCTCTCGGATAATACCTGAACTCAGCTGGAAAGGTGGATAATTTAGACTGAATAATGTGGCCAGGAGGGAGGAAGCCCACTGAGGACTGAGGATCTCTTCAGTGGTCCTTTAACTAACTAACTAACTAACTAACTAACTAACTAACTAACTAACTAACTAACTAAATTGAATCAATAAATATTATTGAGCCAAAATATACAGAACTTCACAAGTGTATGATAGAGAAGAAATCAACTGACTGATGGAAAATTCCAGTTTCTAGAAATATGACATAATATCTGTGGTAAAGAAGGCATACCAAATATCAGATTAAAGATACTGTGAGTGTTCTATCTTTTTTTGTAAATTATTTGTATTGGATTGCAAATTTTGTCATAGCTATATATTTTATCAATCATACAGTACATTGTTGTACACATGAGTTATCTTTTCTATTACCATGATATATCTTATTTACTGTTGTGTTGTTTCAAATGATCACCCCTTATTGTTTATATAAATCAGGGGTGTCAAACTCAATTTCATTGAGGGCCACATCAGCATTGCAGTTGCCCTCAGGGGACCGGGTGGTATGGCCAGGGTGGGCGTGGCCTACAGGGTGGGCATGGCTAGAATGCCTAAGGCCTAATGGGTGGGCGTGGCCAGCTCTACATTGTTCTCATCAAGGTTGCCTATGGGGGGCCTGGGGCGGAGTGGGACAGATCTGAGGGTCTCTGGCAGAAGGAGGGTCTCTGGGCCAGGGCCAAGGCAGTGGGGGCCGTTCCCTCACTGTTTCCAGGATGGCTTCACAGGTCACATGAAACCACTTCACGGGCCACATCTGGCCCCCTGGTCTTGTGTTTGACATGTCTGATGTAAATTGAATCAAATTATTAGCTTATGTAGTCCAATATTGATGACTTAAATTGGCATGGCCTTTAAAGTTACAAAAGCATTACTCGAGATCCGGTTGTACCACAAACTGTTTCCCATCTGGAAGAGATTTATTGGTTGATTGATTAGAATTGTTTGCTGCCCATCTCACTTTGAGGCAACTCTGGGTGGTTTACAACCTCAAAAGCCAATAAAACCATGAACAATAAATATGCCTAATAACAGTAATAAATTACAGTTAAGAAAATGGGGAGGAAGATTGGTCCTCATTTGTCTGAAATGTTCTCTGGTGTTGATGCATTAACTCAGGGTTCCCCAACCCCTGGGCCACAGCCTAGTACTGGACCATGGTTGGTTTGGAAGCGGGCCATGAGAGCAGCAGGCTGGCTCACCCATGCACACCTTTATTCACATGAGTGGTGGGCTGATGCGCACATGCGCAGCTCTACTCAACCGAGCAGCAGGCTGGTGCCTGAGGGCCGGCATGTGCGTACACAGCTCAACTCCAACAAGTGGCAGGCTGGTGTGTGTGGGCCAGTGTGTGCTCACAGAGCTCAACTTGCGTGTGCCAGCACATGCAGGCATACCCTCAATGGCCTACCACTTGCAGAGGCCAGTTCCTCTGTCCCTGCCCCCCGCCGGGCCACCGGGCCACCAACCATAAAGGTTGGGTACCGCTGCATTCTATGTAGAGGCATTTAAGCAGATGACTATGTGTTAGGATACAGTAATAGTAGATTAGGATTGGGCTAGTTGATCTGTAAGATCCCTTTTTTCTATGTTCTATGTTTTGAAGCTAGATAATGTAGAGTTGGGGTTCATCTCTGATGCAATTTAGCCTAATGATTTGTTGCAGGAAATCTACTACATCAGGGGTGTCAAACTATTGGCCCACAGGCTGGATGCGTCATGCCAAAACCGTGCCCACCCCAGCTCTGGTAATGGGGAAAAAGTCATGATACATCACAACATGTCACGTGGCGAGTTTGACACCCCTGTACTACATGGGTGGGACCAATTTAGATAAATTGGAATATTATTATAGAAAGTAATTTGGTAACCAGAGTAGTGTACACCATCATTTGGTTGAATTCTAGATAACTGAAAGTGGTCTAGATAAACAGAAGGCTCACAAAATATTTTATGACCCCTCCCAAAAGTGCTTTCGAATGTTTAATGGAGTGAATCCTTGAATAAAATATTTCTAACTCATGTACCTAAAGTTCAGTAGAATGAAATTTTTATTAGAATGAAAGCTTTAGAAGAATACAGTGGTTTGCCACATCTTTTATTAGAAACAATCTTTTCAGATTCTGTCTTCTGCTTTACCTGTAAAACCAGCAAAAAGAGTAATCTATTAGTACAACAGTTCATTATAAGATGATATTTATTTAATGCCTTTGGCAAGAAAAAGAGATAGTGGCATTGGTAACAATGATTTTAAATCCATATGATGTACAAACCATAGCACAGGCCAGCTAAACTCTGATTTAAAAAGCTGAAAATGAGGGTCTGCAAATTGCCACTATGAAGGAAGACTAAAAATTCAATTTATATTAAATATATCTCAGTGATGTTTCAGAATTATTCAGTCACTATTGCAGTTGTGTTGTTATTTACAGAAATACATACTAAAGCTATTCTGGCACAAGAACAGATTTTCTCATTGTGGAATACAACACACATCCCAACAAAATGGTTAACAGTTCTATTCTGAATACAGCAATGAAACTGGTCATGAAAAGAAAAAAAATGAACATGGCAATAATGAATAAAAAATTTACCCCCAAAACTTTGTAAGAGAAAGACTACATAACTGTAATTGGATGACACACTGTTATTTCCTAGTGCTTCATTTGCATTAAAAGACAGCCATTATACAGTCTAAGACAGTGACAGCATTGTGTCCTGAATAAAGACTGAATAATATGTGTGTGTGTGTGTATGTATATGTATATGTATATGTATATGTATATGTATATGTATATATATATATATATATATATATATATGGATCCTTGGTTTTTCGGGTTTCTCCCCGCGTAGAACTAAAGGTGTAGGCGCAACGTTTCGACGAAATCCCATCCGTCATCATCAGGCTTGTGGTTTCTGCTTCCTTCTTCTGGGAGAAGTATGTGGCTGTTTGTTTTTCTTTTTTAAACTGCCAGAGGGGGTGTGTTCTGTGAGTGGAAGTGTGCTGATTGGGTGGGGATTATGTGTGTTCTGATTGGGTGGGAGTGTGTTTTGAATGGTGGGGGTGTTCTGATTGGGTGGGGGTGTGTTTTGAGTGGATGGGCTGGTCTCAGCTGCCAGCCTTAGACCTGAGCTGGTGAGTTGTGCTGTTTTTGTTTGCCTTCGTGTTTGTGGTGGTGCCATGTTTTTATAGTGGGTGTCAGTTTGCTTATTATGTGGTTTGGAGGGGTTTAAAGTGGCTGATGTTGCAGCTGTAGTTAGGTTTCTGTTTTGTGGTTGTGCCTCTTTATCATTGTGGGTTCGGATTTGCTTTTTGAATAGTTGTGTGGTGGTGATGTCATGTGATGTTATCATGAGTTTGGGTCTGGTATCATTCTTGGTGGTTGGGACTCGTCTGTCAATCAAGGCGGGTTTCCAAATAGCTGGTAGGCGAGAGGTATCATCTCGTTTGTTCATGCTGTGGGGGCGTTTTTCTATCTCAATGGCTTCTCTGATTATTCTGTTGTTAAAATGTTCAATTTTGGCGATAGTTTTGGTTTTTTTAAAATCAATTTCATGTCCCGTGGCTTCAAAGTGTTGGACCAGGGATGAAGTTTGTTCTCCCTTTCTGAGTGAGTTTTTGTGCTCTTCAATGCGTGCACTTATTCTTCTGTTGGTCTGTCCGATGTATGTGGTGGGGCAGGTGGTGCATGGGATTTCATATACTCCTTGGTTTTCTAACCCAATTATGTCCTTGGGGTTTCTTAGGATGGTGGATACTTTTCTGTCTGTGTAGAATGCTGTTTTGATGTTGTGTTTTTGGAGGACTTTGCTGATTCTGTCTGTGGTCCCTTTTAAGTATGGGAGGAGGGCTTTGCCTTTTTCTTGTTCTCTGTCTTGGGTTATATATATATATATATGTATATATGTATATATGTATATATGTATATATGTATATATGTATATATGTATATATGTATATATGTATATGTATATATATATGTATATATGTATATATGTATATGTATATATATGTATGTATTTAAATTTAAGTACAATTCAATATTAATTTTTCTAGGTTGAGAGTGGTTATTTGCTATTGATCAGTGGGGATCTATTCACCTTGGAAACCCTGAGATGGAGAATGCTTCCCAGCAGTGCTTTGGCTTGGACCTGACTGCTTTCACAATCTTGTTCCTTTTTATGAGTTGAGTCACTTTATTTCTGATTCTGTCCAAATTTATAGGAAACAGCCACAAAACTCATCTTTGTTTTTCATACTTTGAAATTCTGCACATCTTCCAGGAGACAAAAACTGTTGCTTCACCCCATCTCCTATCTGGTAGATTCAGGTAAGCCATTATTGTTTCTCTTCTTACCCTCAGAATGCCAGCATCCTATGCTAGCATCACATAGTTCTTTCTGTGTGCATTGTTTAGAATTTATCTCCTTCCCTGCCACTGTCCAGCCACTATACTGGAAAATGTGCAGTTATTTCCTTTTTTGTGTGAGTGGGGGAGATTTCAACAATATGGTAGCTTGGAACAGGATGCTGTTCTTTATAATCTCATATAGATTAGCTGGAGGGAAGGCTGGTAGGCAGTGATAGCTCAGAGTATTCTTTCCCTTTTGAGATAGGCAGAAGTGATGAACATCAAGGGATAGTTTCAGACAGTTTTGTCTGGGATTTTGCTGTTGAGATACTGTGGAAAAGTCCATTGGCTGCTCCTACAGGACTTGAGACAAAGGAATCAATATGGTCGTGGCGAAGGGGCTTGCGTAATTCAATGAAGCAATGAGCTATGCCGTGCAGGGCCACCCAGGACAGACAGGTCATAGCCGAGAGTTCTGACAAAACGTGATCCACTGGAGAAGGAAATGGCAACCCACTCCAGTATCTTTGCCATGAAAACCCTATGGACAGTACCAAAAGGCAAAACAATATGACGCTGGAAGATGAGCCCCTCAGGTCGGAAGGCATCCAATATGCTACTGGGGAAGAGCAGAGGGCTAGTACTAGTAGCGCCAGAAAGAATGAAGTGACTGGGCCAAAGCCGAAAGGACGCTCAGCTGTGGATGTGTCTGGTGGTGAAAGGAAAGTCCAATGCTGTAAAGATTTTTTCTCCATAGGAACCTGGAATGTAAGATCCATGAATCAAGGAAAGCTGGACGTGGTCAAACAAGAGATGACAAGACTGAACATCGACATCTTAGGTATCAGCGAACTAAAATGGACAGGAATGGGTGAATTTAATTCAGATGACCATCAGGTATACTACTGCGGGCAAGAATCCCTCAGAAGAAATGCAGTAGCCTTCATAGTCAATAAAAGAGTAGGAAAAGCAATACTAGGATACAATCCTCAAAATGACAGAATGATCTCAGTTCGAATCCAAGGCAAACCATTCAATATCACAGTAGTCCAAGTCTATGCCCCAACCACCAGTGCTGAAGAGGATGAAATTGACCAGTTCTATGAAGCTCTACAGCACCTTATAGAACTAACACCAAAAAATGATGTTCTTATCATCATGGGAGATTGGAATGCTAAAGTAGGAAGCCAAAAGATAACCGGAATAACAGGCAAGTTTGGCCTTGGAATGCAAAATGAAGCAGGGCACAGGCTGATAGAATTCTGTCAAGAGAATACGATGGTCATAGCAAACACTCTTTTTCAACAACCCAAGAGACGGCTCTACACATGGACATCACCAGACGGTCAACATAGAAATCAGATTGACTATATGCTCTGCAGCCAAAGATGGAGAAGCTCTATACAGTCAATAAAAACAAGACCAGGAGCTGACTGTGGCTCAGACCATGAGCTTCTCCTTGCAAAGTTTAGGCTTAAACTGAAGAAAGTAGGGAAAAGCACTAGGCCACTGAGGTATGAATTAAATCATATCCCTGTTGAATATACAGTAGAGGTGACAAATAGATTTAAGGAATTAGATCTGATAGACACAGTGCCTGAAGAACTATGGACAGAGGTTCGCGACATTGTACAAAAGGTAGCAACCAAAACCATCCTAAAGAAAAAGAAATGCAAGAAAGCAAAATAGCTGAGAAAAGGAGGGAAGCGAAAGGCAAGGGAGAAAAAGAAAGATACGCCCAATTGAATGCAGAATTCCAGAGAATAGCTAGAAGAGATAAGAATGCCTTCTTAAATGAACAGTGCAAAGAAATAGAAGAAAACAATAGAATAGGGAGGACCAGAGATCTTTTCAAAAAAATTGGAGAGATGAAGGGAACGTTTAATGCAAAAATGGGCATGATAAAGGACCAAAATGGCAGGGACCTAACAGAGGCAGAAGAGATTAAGAAGAGGTGGCAAAATTACACAGAAGAACTATACAAGAATGAGCTTAATGTCCCTGATAATCACAATGAAGTGGTCACTGACCTCGAGCCAGACATCCTAGAATGTGAAGTGAAGTGGGCCTTAGAAAAGCTGAGCAACAACAAAGCTAGTGGAGGTGACAGTATTCCAGCTGAGCTATTCAAAATCTTAAAAGACAATGCAGTAAAAGTGCTACACTCAATTTGCCAGCAAATTTGGAAAACTCAACAGTGGCCACAGGATTGGAAAAGATCAGTTTACATTCCAATTCCAAAGAAAGGCAGTGCCAAAGAATGTTCAAACTATCGCACCATTGCACTCATTTCTCATGCTAGTAAAGTCATGCTTAAAATCCTACAAGCTAGACTTCAGCAGTATGTGGATCGAGAACTACCAGAAGTACAGGCAGGATTTCGAAGAGGCAGACGAACTAGAGATCAAATTGCCAACATACGCTGGATCATGGAGAAAGCTAGGGAGTTCCAGAAAAACATCTACTTCTGCTTCATTGACTATGCTAAAGCCTTTGATTGTGTGGATCATAACAAACTGTGGCAAGTTCTTAAAGAGATGGGAGTACCAGACCATCTTATTTGTCTCTTGAGAAACCTATATGCGGGCCAAGAAGCAACAGTGAGAACTGGACACGGAACCACTGATTGGTTCAAAATTGGGAAAGGAGTCCGGCAAGGCTGTATACTGTTGCCCTGCCTATTTAACTTATATGCAGAGCACATCATGAGAAAGGCAGGGTTAGATGAATCAAAAGTTGGAATTAAGATTGCCGGAAGAAATATCAACAACCTAAGATACGCAGATGATACCACTCTAATGGCAGAAAGTGAAGAAGAACTAAAGAGCCTCTTGTTGCGGGTGAAGAAGGAGAGTGCAAAACTTGGGTTAATGTTAATTTGTTAATGTTAATTTAATTTATATACCGCCCTTCTCCCTGGGGACTCAGGGTGGTTCACAGGGCATATAAATAAAAATACAATACTATACAAAAGTTAAAACAAAGATTAAATCAGTGCCCAATTAAAAAACAATAATGCAATCTAAAATGACAATTTAAAACCCAGCTCCCCCATCAGGCCAGACCGGCCAATTCAAACAAATGGGTCTTCAGACCACGACGGAAAGTTCGGAGGTCCGATGCCGTCCGGAGCTCCACCGGCAGTTGGTTCCACAAAGCCGGGGCACCCACAGAGAAGGCTCTCCCCCTGGGGGCCGCCAGTCGGCATTCCCTGACCGGAGGCACCCTGAGGAGGCCCTCTCTGTGGGAACGCACAGGGCGGAGGGGAGTTGAAGCCGGCAGCAGGTGGTCCCCGAGGTACCCCGGACCCATGCCATGTAGGGACTTAAAGATCATAACCAAGACCTTGAACCTCACCCGGAAGACAACTGGTAACCAATGCAGCTCGTGGAGCAAAGGTGTAACATGGGAGTACCGGGAAACTCCCAAGACAACTCTCGCGGCCGCATTCTGTACCAGTTGGAGCCTCCGAGTGGTCTTCAAGGGAAGCCCCATGTAGAGAGCATTACAGTAGTCAAGGCGAGAGGTCACGAGCGCATGAGTGACCGTGCACAGGGCATCCCGGTCCAGATAGGGCCGCAACTGGCGCACCAGGCGAACCTGGGCAAAAGCCCCCCTAGTCACGGCCACTACATGATCTTCTAGGGTAAGCCGTGAATCTAGGAGGACTCCCAAGTTGCGAGCCCTATCCATGGGGGGTAAAAGCTCACCACCCATAGAAAGAGATGGAACATTTTGAATATCCCGGGATGCCGGAATGCACAGCCACTCAGTCTTGTCAGGGTTGAGCTGAAGTCTGTTCCTCCCCATCCAGACCCGAACCGCCTCCAGGCAACGGGACATCACAGCGAGGGCATCACTGGGGTGGTTTGGGGTCGAAAAGAAAAGTTGGGTATCATCGGCATATTGATGATACCCAACTCCAAAACCACGAATGATCTCACCCAGCGGTTTCATGTAGATGTTGAACAGGAGAGGCGAGAGAACCGACCCCTGAGGAACTCCACAAATGAGAGACCTAGGGGCCGATCTCTGCCCCCCTGCCAACACCGACTGCGAACGTCCCAGGAGATAGGAGGAGAACCACCGAAGAACCGTGCCTCCCACTCCCAATCCCCTGAGACGCTGCAGCAAGATACCATGGTCGATGGTATTGAAAGCCGCCGAGAGGTCTAATAGGACTAGGACAGAGGAATATCCCCTGTCCCAAGCTCTCCAGAGATCATTCACCAGAGCGACCAATGCCATCTCCGTGCTGTACCCGGGCCTGAAACCCGATTGGTAGGGGTCCAGATAATCCGCTTCATCCAGGACCAGAGGGAGCTGATGCGCCACCACACTCTCAACAACCTTCGCAAGAAAGCGAAGGTTGGAGACTGGACGAAAGTTGTTCAATACAGCTGGGTCCAAGGCAGGCTTCTTGAGGAGAGGTCTCACCACCGCCTCCTTCAAGACGGTGGGGAAATAACCCTCACTCAAAGAAGCAGATATAACCGCCTGGAGCCAGCCTCGTGTCCTCTCCCTAGCTGCATAAACCAGCCAGGAAGGGCACGGATCCAACAAACATGTGGAGGAGCTCAGCCTCCCCATAATCCTGTCCACTTCATCAGGGGTCACAGAATCAAACTCTTCCCAGATAACATTGACAAGACCGTCCGTGTCCTGATCGCCTGACTCTGCCCAGCTGGAGTCCAAACCGGTCCGAATCTGAGCGATTTTATCCGACAGATGTTGACTAAATTCCTCAGCACGACCCTGCAAGGGATCCTCCCTCACCTCCTGATTAAGGAGCGAGCAAGTCACCCTAAACAGGGCGGCCGGGCGATTATCTGCGGACGCAATGAGGGTAGAGAAGTAATTACACCTCGCCACCCTCATCGCTGCGAGATAAGACCTAATATAGGTTCTTAACCGCAACCGGTCGGGTTCGGATCGGCTCGACCTCCAACAGCTCTCTAGGCCCCGTTTCCGACGCTTCATCTCCCGGAGCTCCGCGGAGAACCATGGAGCTCGCTGGGATCTGCGCCGGGTCAGGGGCCGCAAGGGTACAACCTGGTCAAGTGCCTCAGTGGCTGCCCTTTCCCAGGTTTCCACTAAGGCATCCGCCGAGCTGTGAGCAATGGAGGCAGGTGGGGACCCCAGCGCCGCTTGGAATCTATCAGGATCCATTAAGCGTCTGGGGCGGTACCATCTAATTGGTTCCGTATCCCCACGGCGGGGGGTGGCAAAACGGAAGACCATCCGCAGGAGATGATGATCGGTCCATGACAGGGGCATAATAAATGGAGAGCCCCCACCAAGATCATCCAACCACCGTCTAGATAAAAAAATCAGGTCAAGAGTGTGGCCTCCCTCATGAGTTGGTTCAGAAATTACTTGCGTCAGGTCCATGGCCGTCATGGAAGCCATGAACTCCCGAGCTAGCTCAGATGAGCCTCCCAGGGATGGTAGATTGAAGTCTCCCAAAACTATAAGTTTGGGAAACTCAACCACCAACCCTGAGAGGATATCAAGCAGCTCGGGCAGGGCTGCCGCTGTACGACTAGGCGAAATGTACGTCAGCAGCAAACCCAACTGCGCCCCCGAACCAAATCTCACAAAGAGAGACTCACACCCGACTATCTGAGAAACGGTGGTCTCCCGCGGACATAAGGTCTCCCTAATAATAACCGCCACTCCCCCACCCCTACCTTGAGCTCTTGGCCGGTGCAGCACCCGGAAGCCTGGTGGGCAGAGGTCAACCAAAGGGACCCCACCCTCTGGGCCCAACCAAGTCTCCGTGATGCAAGCCAGGTCCGCCTGCTCACCCTCAACTAAATCCCTAACGAGGGGAGCTTTATTAACCACGGACCTGGCATTCAGGTACACCAGCCGGAGCTCAGGAGGCTGCACATCCTCGCTCCCGGAACCTCGGGGAAGAAGCAGAGGGTCGGAGCGCCTCACCGCTTGCAAATAGCGGGGACGGCCCTCCCGGTAACGATACGGCCCCCTGTCTATCCGCCTGCTGCCTTTCCCCGTCGTGGGAATTGATAATCCCACGACCCGCTCATGAGCCCCGGCGACAACGCCACCCCGTTCTCCCCCCGTGCCATCAGACCCAAGGCTGGTCTGAACCATGGTAGATCGGCCACCCCCCATAGCCAAACCACCGCTATCTCCCACCCCGCTCCCTAACCTTATAAAAAATTTGGATAAAAAAATAATCAGAGGCTTTCTAAAATTACATGGATAGCCCCTGCCCCTGCCCAGCCATTGAAACTTAACATTAAGAAAACCAAGATCATGGCATCCGGCCCTCTCAATTCCTGGCAAATAGATGGGGAAGAAATGGAGGTAGTGACAGATTTTATTTTCCTGGGCTCCAAGATCACTGCAGATGGGGACTGTAGCCAAGAAATTAAAAGACGCTTGCTCCTGGGGAGGAAAGCCATGGCAAATCTAGACAGCACACTAAAAAGCAGAGACATCACCCTGTCAACAAAAGTGCGTATAGTCAAGGCTATGGTCTTCCCAGTTGCAATGTATGGCAGTGAAAGTTGGACCATAAGAAAAGCTGAGCGCCAAAGAATTGAGGCCTTTGAACTATGGTGCTGGAGAAGACTCCTGCGAGTCCCTTGGACTGCAAGGCGATCAAACCGGTCAGTCCGAAAGGAGATCAATCCTGACTGCTCTTTAGAAGGCCAGATCCTGAAATTGAAACTCAAATACTTTGGCCACCTGATGAGAAGGAAGGACTCACTGGAGAAGAGCCTAATGCTGGGAAAGATTGAGGGCAATAGAAGAAGGGGACGACAGAGAATGAGGTGGCTGGATGGAGTCACTGAAGCAGTAGGCGTGAGCTTAAATGGACTACAGAAGATGGTAGAGGACAGGAAGCCCTGGAGGAACGTTGTCCATAGGGTCACAATGGGTCGGACACGACTTCGCAGCTAACAAAAAAACAAAGTAAGCACCAGTTGTTGAACTGTTCAACAGCAGAGCCACAGAAGCAGTCATCCAGCATAAAAGAACCACCAGCAGTTAGTGGGTGCTAGACATTGAAGAGAAAAAGCTTCTAGACAATTCCCATTGGGTTTACTCCTAGAAAAGTGCATCCAAGTGGAGAAATACCCATAAAAAGAAAATATATTTACATTACAAATGGCTATTTACAATAGGAGCTTGTTTATAGCACTATAATAAAGTTTTATTCCTGTGTCTTTAGTCTTCATTAAAATGTATTCTGTTTAATATTATTTTTTTAAACCAACTCTATTAACATGCTGAAGGTGACTCATCCTGCAATCCTACATGCTTAATTTTGTGTAGGAGGTTACCTCTCTTGAACTTATTTCCGTACAGATACATACAGTATAGGACTCCACAGTTAAGTGCATATAAATTACCTTGTTCAGTGAGATGAACTTACTCTGAACTTACTAAGTATAATAATTCTGCCATTTACTTCAGTGCATAATGATTAGAATCCTCATCCAATTAAAACAAATTTGATAATGTATTAAATATTATGATAGCCTTTTCCAAAGTGAGTAGCTAGTTTTAGAGTTCACATAGAGTTCACATGCCCAGATTCGCCTGGTGTGCCAGTTGCGTCCCTATCTGGACCGAGATGCTCTACATACAGTCACTCATGCACTCGTGACCTCCCGGTTAGACTACTGCAATGCCCTCTACATGGGGCTGCCCTTGAGGACCACCCGAAGGCTTCAACTGGTGCAGAATTCAGCCGCGCGAGTTTTGATGGGAGCTTCCCGATACTCCCGTGTAACACCTCTTCTCCGTGAACTGCATTGGCTTCCGGTTGCCCTCCGGGTGAGATTCAAGGTGCTGGTAATGACCTATAAAGCCCTAAATGGCTTGGGTCCGGACTATTTAAGGGAACACCTGCTGCTGGCATCATCTTCCCATCGTCCTGTGCGCCCCCACAGGGAGGGCCTTCTCAGGGTACCACTGGTTAATGAATGCCGGTGGGTTATTCCCAGGGGAAGGGCGTTCTCTGTGGGTGCGCCTGCCCTATGGAACCAACTACCCACAGAACTTAGGACTGCCCCCGACCTTCGCTCATTTCGCCGGGACCTGAAAACTTGGTTCTTCGATCTGTTTGGTCCAGACTGTGGGGTTGTTAATTTAACTGGGTTTTAGATTTACTCTTGGGGCTTGAATTTAATTTAATTGTTTTATTTGTTTTTAATTTTTTGTATTCATGGTTTTAACTGCCCTGTAAACTGCCCTGAGTCCTACAGGAATAGGGCGGTATACAAATCCAATAAAATAAATAAATAAAATAAAATAGTAGAGGGAAGAGGTCAATATCCTTTTAGTTTATAGCTTTAAAGGAACAGACACCTAACTAAGGCCAAGCATTCCATCCATTATTATACTCCATGAGTTTAATCCTATTCGTTTATAGGGAACACTTCTATAGTAAAGAATCCAAATTATGGATCAGAACGTGCCTGCATCTGACTTAAGCAGTAGATTTTGTGAAAAATGTTGAAATTTATATGCACCTAATTGTATTTAAGATTACATACTAGTCCACATACTTGAAATAGTAATATATTAAAACATTTAGGTAATTTGTTGTTAGTGGCGAATCGTGTCCGAACCATCGCGACCCCATGGACAACGTTCCTCCAGGCCTTCCTGTCCTCTACCATTTTCTGGAGTCCATTTAAGCTCACGCCTACTGCTTCCAGTCACCTCATTCTCTGTCGTCCCCTTCTTCTCTTGCCCTCAATCTTTCCCAGCGTTAGGCTCTTCTCCAGTGAGTCCTTCCTTCTCATTAGGTGGCCAAAGTATTTGAGTTTCAACTTCATGAATACAACAGGAAAAAATAACAGAATATGTATTAGAACAATAAAAAGTTACAATTGTATATGGAATTATCTAATGTAATATTATGCAAATAATACACTTATAAGGGCTATCATGCTTTTTAAACTGTACTTTGTATACATGAATCCACACAATCCACACAAACTCTATGTTTATAGGCAAACTGCTCATAGGTGGCAAGTTTCAATAAAGGAGAATATTTATAGCTTTATGGTTGAAACAAGGAGTCCTTGGCAGTGGCGTAGCGTGGGTTGTCAGCACCCAGGGCAAGGCAAGTAATTTGCGCCCCCTAACCCGCTGGGCGGTCGCTGCACTGTCCCTCCCCCAGATAGTCCCTCGCTCTCTCTTCGCACCGCACCGCACGCCTAGCACCCCCCCTCCACAGTGGGCGGCGACCCGGCGGCTTGGATCGGATTCGCACAGCCAGCACTGCAGTGAGAGAGAGTGAGTGAGCCAGGCAGGGGCAGAGAGCTGCGAGTGTGAGCGTGCCCCCCCAGATGTTGCACCCGGTGCAGCCGGCCCCCCTGCACCCCCCACGCTACACCACTGGTCCTTGGGGTTCTCTGAGCTTGGTTGTTTTCTTGCAGATATTTAGTTACTCAAATTTCTACCCAAACAAGAAAACAACCGAGCTCAGAGAGCACCAAGGACCTCTCAGGTAGCAAGTTTAATCAAGACTTCAATGCATTAAATAAATGGGGCCATATATTTATCTTTCTCTAATTTTGTAGGATCAATCTTTAAGCTATAATAAGGCTACTGATAATCCATTAGCATTGTCCAACTGTCAGATTCTTTGTACTAGGTATGTAATTCAAGATAATATTAACCTCTGAAAACTTTCATTGTTGTTGCACAATCACATTTATATAGTGCACTACTTGCCATACACTAAATAAGTAAGTAAGTAAAATAAATACAAAGATAGATAGATAGATGATAGATAAATAGATAGATAGATAGATAGATAGATAGATAGATAGATAGATAGATAGATAATTGCGCTACTTCTTCCCCAAACCTAGTAGGTATAGGACATTATAAAAACATGCATTTTAAATAAACATTGTCCCTAGACAATCTTTTTCTATACAAACATACTAGAGTCGAATAAATTCTAAATATTATTTTTTGTTGTGTAAGTCATAGGAGGCTAAGGTCCATTGACATTCTAAGATAAGAAATTAAGGCATGCTCTCATTGTCCAGGCAATTAAGGAACCTTTAATATACTAGTCCAATTTAATATTTTAAGTGAATCATGAATGCCCGGTGTTTGTATGACTAATATTTTGAAATTATCTAAAAATGAATCATTAGAATATTAAACTTTAATTATTAAAAAGCCGGGCACACAGTTGCATGGCATTATAGCCTATCTGTCAGGACCCACCCCAAACCACGTCTTAGGAAGACAAAACTCTTGGAGCCAAATCTAGTCCAAAAGGAATCTTTACTATGACATGCTTGGTTGTAGGAATACAAGACAGGACTTAATATTGTTCTACAAACTAAAACCTTATAAAGAGTTCCCGGTTCAACCCCCCCCCCCTTAACCCCATTTGGTCAGCCCCCCATCATTTACCTCGTATCATCCCTCTTGTGGGAAAAAGGAACTTAGGACCTTTTATGTTTATTGCTCTCTTCCTTGACACAAGCCAGATGCTACCTACCCTATCCCTCCCTTTTGTTCCCCCAGTTCAAAAGGCTTCTCTTTTCCTTTGAAATGCCTAATACAGGCTCAATACACATTCGTTCCCTCCTCCTTGGGAGATGGCAGAATCCAGGAACAACGTTTTAAACATACATTTACGAATATGTTATAAATGGATTCTGACACTATCTATTATTTGTCAGTAGATTTGGCATTCTTAAATTAATGATTTACAACTGATTAGTAGGAGCATATATTCCAGATTTTAAATAAAATTCTCTACTGTTATTTTAAAAGAACAGTGCATGTTTTAATATTCTTGGTGACCACATATTCTAGAATAATGCCAACTTTTTAAGAAGTATTGGAGATTTATTTAAATATATACGTGCAAACAGGTGCAGGTTTATTCCAATCATCTCTCTCTCCCTCTCCTTCCCTCCCTCCCTCCCTCTCTCCCTTTCTCTCTCTCTCTCTCTCTCTCTCTCTCTCTCTCTCTCTCACACACACACACACACACACACACACACACACACACACACATAGAGAGAGAAATACAAACACAATCCCATAATGAATACATTATTTTCCATGTGCTTATTTTCTTGGCATTTGAAGTTTAGTTCCATGTGCAATAGGAGATGCAAATGCTTCAGCTATCTGCATAATGAGTCTGCTATAAAATGACTGCAACTCATGTAAAAGACAGGGTGGCATGTTTTCAGTTTTAATGGGGACACTCTGAAAACTTCCAATCTTTCTTGACATTTCTTATAGCAAAATAAATGTGGTTGAGGTTGGAGTGTCTATTATGAAAATAAGAGAAGAGCAAGTCAATTATATTTCAATGACTGAATAGCCAGGGGTCCTCATTAAAACGATCAGAAAGGCTGCAGTGTTGCTTTCCTGTATGTAGCCACTGATTAAATTCTGTAAGAATGACATGGCCCTTTTAGGGTAAAAAGGAAAAAAGAGGCCTTGGGATCCAGCTAGCAGCCAGGAATTTTGACACTTAAAAAAGTGAGATGTCGACTTGGTCAACAGAAAGAAGTTTCCTATGGGATCTTGAGCTCCTGATAATATTTTAAAATGGTAATTTTCTCCATTGGATGGTCATAGGAGGCTTTAAATTTATAGTACATTGTATGAAAAATGCCTGTAGTTTGCTGGTGTTTGGTGTGTTTTCCTTTTAATTAGCTCCCATTATATGGCATCACAAGAAGGAAAGAATATTTTTAATACAATAAATGTTGATTTAGTTACCTAAAAATAAGTCCACTGAGTTCAAGGAGATTACTTCTTGGTAAGTGAAAGCAGCTTTGTTGCTTTAATATATCACAACGTCCTGTTTGAATTAAAAATCCAGTTATCAGTTTATTACTAATAATTTCTCTACTACTGAGGGATCAACCACCCCTGAACATAACTTCATCCTGTCACTTATAAAGGATTATTTGTTCTTTTTAAAAATAGTAATTTTATTAAGGTTTACAATTACAAAGATAAAAAATGGATACAAACTAAGAAAAATATAAAAGAGTAACATTACAGAAAAGAAAAAGAAAAAAGAAAAACATATATATATAAATAACTGCATTCTTCGTGACAAGTGCAAATGATTTCAAAAGCTTATTATCTTCTCTAATATTAACAATAAACCCCACTAATTTCATGTCTCACTTCTTTATAAACTGATTCTTAAAATCTCACCACTTAATTCTAGTCATCAAAAGTCCATTAAGACTACAAGAAATAACAATCTATATATTTAATAAAAGAAGCTAGCTTTATATTCCTTTCCTTTATTTTTAACACAATAGCTTATCATTTTCTCTAAAAATATAACTAAGTATCTCTTCTTTCCCTATCTAATTTGTTACCTATAAATGAATCTTTAGGGCCTCATCATTTCATTCTGGTTATCAAAAATTCATTAAGAGTTGCTAGAAATACCAACATATATATATTTAACTTCATCTGAAAATCCTACCTTATATTGCTTCATTTTACTTTTAACAATCTTGATATTTATTGCCCTTGAATAGAGTTTCAAGGTCTGATTTCTTTCCATTTTTCTTTGTCTCGTCTCACAAAATCCTTCAAAACTTTCATTCCTCTCATTTCATTCATTTTTATTTGAAAATTCCAAATGAAAAAGATATTCAAATCACTTTTCATGTTTGTTATTTGTGTACCTCTTTTAATTGTAGGTTTCATTTCTATATCCAGTGTAACATTTTATCCACAATGTTCTTGTTATATGTCAATTCTTGTTATATGTCATTTCTTAATCCACATTCAATCTCAGACTTGTTAATAACAAGCAATCTTAAAAGTAATCTCTCAGTGCGTTGACCCCAAATATCATTAAATTCATCCCAAGTTAGAATAATTTGCTTCATTCTGTATTAGTGGGCCTTTTCATTATAATCTTCCATTATTTCTTGTTCCCTCTAGTGTTTAACCTTCAAAGTCTAATCATATTTTTCTGATCAACAGCATTTTCCAATGGGAAGGTATCTTATACTTGATTTCAAAATGTGTGTTGTGCATGTGTGTATGACACAACTAGATTTAGTCCATTTGTAATTTTTCAAAATCAACGCTTTAATCATCGATGCTGTTTATTCCAAAAACTGTTTTACAGTCTTTAAAGTTAAACAAAATTTCTTTCACTAAGGAGTGAAGGAGACTCACTCAATGTCAATCTGGAGATTGGGCTCTTGAGGAATACCACGTGGGTTACTGGAGCAGCTAACGGCTCTCCAGCAACCCAGACTACAAGTCTCCTGTGCTGCAATTGGCTATCTCCAGGCGGCAATGGTTGATTCAAACTTATTGGCTGCCACGTAGGGGCTAGACTATATATTGCGGCTAGTTGCAGCCATTTCCCCAGTACAGTTTCTGCATGAAATAAACTATGAGTTATCCTGTATTCAGTCACGCGTCTTCATTCCTGCACCAAAGAACCCACTATTTAACAGGAAGTATGCAAACTCTGTGTCCTTTTGAAGACTTCAAACCCAGCTTAGGCAAATTTGGTTATTCTGTCAATTCTAAACTCACTGCAGCCTATAATTTGCAGTCTTTTTTGAGGGGAGCTACTCTCTGGAACACGTGGGCAATCCTGAGCCTTCTCCTTATTTGGAGAGGAATTTTTAAATGTAGATCCATTTGCCTACTTCTCATTCCACCTTTGCTCATTGCAAACTTGTACTGAGTTTACCAGAGCTTCTGTAAAAATTCAGAAAGTATTATTTGTTGAGTTTTTTTAATGGGTGCTTCCAAAGGAAATGTAGCATCAGCTACTGTATATAATTAGTTATCAGACCCCCCTTTCAAAATATAATTTATCTATTTATTTATTTGCAAAATTTTATACAAAGCCATGCATTCTTTTAATGTTATATTTTTACATTTTTAGCAAATTCAAACAATAAGCAACACCTTAAGCATCATTTTAAAAAGTGCAAGGAGCACTTTATGATGCAATTGTGAAAAGCATCCTAATACAGTAGTCCAAAGAGAATATTGACAAATATCCTTTTTTTAAAACCAATTGTCCCATTGCATTCTACAGCTGTCAGAGAATCTCAAATTTGTAGACTTGCAGTAATGCAAATTTTAACTTTGCGAAATTTTGGAAACTCTGTGTTTGCTACATTTCTCTGTTGTTTTGATTTTGACATGCCAAACAGGAAATGATTTAAATTTATTAGCTGTCAAATTATGTCATTAAGCAAAAAGGACTGCTGCAAATCAACTTTGAAAATTTAATGTTAAGACAAAAAATGAAAAATAGATTTGCATCAGTATATACTATTTGGTAAATAATACCATTAATAGTAGGATCTCTAAGAGTAATATTCTGGAAGAAGACAGTGGCAAAAAAAAATCCAGACTGTTATTAAAAGTGCTACTTGGATATGTCAATTTGTTCATCAGAAACTTTACTTGAAGGAAACATTATACTTCCCCCCATCCCCAATAAGTAAGAATATAGCACATATAATTGACCTAGTGTCAAATATCCACTATCATATTCTTTCAGTGAATGCTGAGCTATTTGGAAATGCTTTAGAGATGTTCTTGAAAAGTGGCTCACCACATTCTATTTCCTCACCAGGAAATATTGAGTTTGTTTTAGTACACCTTTCAGTGCATAGTGGGAAAAGGTAGGAATCATGAAATGTTGGATGTATCAAATTATCTGAATTTATTCTTGTAAGACATACCTCTGAATCCTTTTCAATCCAGAGGAAATGAAAAGTCAATATATTATGGAATATTTTCCCTGAAAACAGATTTTGAGCATCACTTTCATTTTACTACTCTGTTCCAGTTGCAAGTATTAGCAGATACCATCAGTCATCAAGCTCCTGAAAGCAACAACAACAATATCAAAAAGCTATTGATAGCCATATCAATAGAGCCTTGGTGGAGCAGTGGGCTAATGCCTCCTTAAGTAACACCAGCTGCCTGCAATTAGTGCAGGTTCGCATCCCACCAGGCTCAAGGTTGACTCAGCCTTCCATCCTTCCGAGGTAGGTAAAATGAGGACCCAGATTGTTGGGGGCAATAAGCTGACTTTGTAATAATGCCGCTTGGGGTATGTGTGAAAGCCCTAATAAGCAGGCATATACATAGAATGAAGGCTACTGCTAAACTTGTAAGCCGCCCTGAGTCTTCGGAGAAGGGCGGGATATAAATGGAATTAAAATTAAAATTAAAATTAAATATACAGTAAAATCAAATAAAGGGAGCAAATGTAAAAAAAATGCTTAACTACCACATTCTGTGGGAAATGCTTAACATTTGTCAAGGACATTTTTTAATCATGTTTTTTCAGAGCAAATTCTATCATGATCATGTTTTAGAAAGATAAAATTATATTAAATAATCACAATCTAATCAGATAATATATTTGATTATTTTATGATTAGTCAAAAAGCAGTTTCTGAAAATGTGCGTGATTCTTGAACAATTCCTTCAGTACAAATCATAGCTATGACAAAGAACGTGAACAGAATACGGAGCAGGTTTTCTGTCCTTACAAGAATGAAATAGTTTTTATGGGTGATACTATTTATTTCTTTGAAAATAAAGATCTTATTTTGCCTTTGTATTCCAGTATAAAACAGATGCCACTTAAAATGATTTTATGTAGATTACTACAATTAGGAATTTTATATAGCTAGTAAGCTGGATTTACAATGTGATTGTACTTTGTACAAGTAACCGATAACAAATAATGTTTAAAATCTTGATTGTATGGTTTAGAAACATTGATTGTCATCGGCTGTCATTTCATTTTTAAACTATCTACCATTTTAATAATTTTAAAAATGTTTTTAACAGCAGTCTGGAATTATTTTGCCACTATCTTCTTCCAAAGTGCCTTAGAGGACTTAAGATCCTTTTGTTAATGATGTTATTTTCCACCTCTTTAAATAAAATGCTTCATTAAATATCTTAAAACAACTATCTTATATAAATTTTTATTTCATACTTCACTTTTGAATCTTACACTAACGGTTCTTGCTTTGTAATAGACTTGTACAGGAGTATTTATGATGCTTTTGCTGTCAGATTATTTAAGAAAGGGAAATTGTTCAAGGAGATAAGAATTTATTGCTAGAAGTGATCAAATTTACAGTAGGTATTCTATTATGCAGTCCAAAATGCATCTGCTCAGAAGTGAACCCAACTGAGGTGAATGGGATTAATTTTTAGTTAGTATGAAATTATTACAGACTTTATTGCATTATTTTCTCCTGCAAAATTGAGAAAAATTAATAGGATTTACTACCAGGAAATACCTTCCTGGGCTCAAAATCCTTTAGGATTCCTGACTGTAAAATGAAATAAAGAGATAATGGCTATTTGGGAACAAAAACATATTTTGACAAAATATCAAAATGCAGAGATATCATACCATACAAAAATATGGATTATGATGGCCAAATACAGGGAACCCAAAAATGCAAATGGATATGTTGGCATGGTTATCAATTAACATGGACAAAGATAGAAATGTATCTAAAACAATGGTATATTATTAGTGCATGCACGTCAACAGATAGAATTCAGAATTTCTGTTCCATGTACAGTAACTGTGTTGGAGAGTTATTATCCAATAGCATACAGCTAAATTCACATGGCATTGAATAATTAACACCATTCAAACTTCTGTGACCATAATAAAAGCCCCTTCTGGAGGGATATGACGTCTGGAAATACTGTATTTTAGTGGAATTCATTACATATATAAATGTTAACGGGTAACTTCTGTTATGTGGTTGTGTATTGTTATACATGTGTATATACTATATGCATGTGTAGTCACAAAAGGGGAATATTTACCTGAAGTACAGCTCATGGTATATGATCAAAAGCATCTATTGGCTTCAGTAAATCAATATAGGGGAAACTGATGCATAAATAAATGATTCTAAAATTTGGAGCCTGAATTGTTCTTCTAATGAGCTGTATGCTTATTAGGTAGCTATATAAACAAACAGGTTCATGTTAAAAAAAAGAATCCATGAAATTCTGAAGACACTCAATATTCTAGGGCAAGTATTGATTCTTTGTCTTCTGATACCAACAGGGAAATCCCACAAGTCAGGTTCTGCTCTGTGGATCTCATGAGCCAAACATTTATTTTTTAAAAAATAAAACTTTGGAATAGATTGAATGAATTAATGAACATTAAAAATGTAAAAGATGCTGCAAAGTCAAAATCTGAACTATCCTTATTATAATTGACATGAAGGAGCTCACTGTGGCAGAGCCCCACCTAATTCCAACAGTCAATTGTTTTAGCCAGCTTTCCAACCTGTGCATCATCAAAATAATTGGTCTTTTAGATGATTTAACTAACTGACAGCTAAGGCAGAAATAATAATCTATGGCAGCATTTAGATTATTTATTTACATTTGAATGCCACAATAATAGATGAATGGATGTATGTTAAGGAACAACTGCATTTGAATGTTTAGGTTATTGCTGATGTTCTTTGTGGAAATATCACTTCACTCCCATAGATATACCCCAGAATTTCTTTAATTACAGGGATGAAAAAACATGTTTCACAAGCTCTCTTTGATGTATAAGCCACCCATAATGCTATTTGCAGTATTAATTTAGTCAATTTATTAAACGTTCACTTCAACTTTTGACAGGAGTTCTGTGTTGTATTTTATAAGAGTCAGAAGTCAACAGAATGCTTATTTCGTAAGTTTTGCACTACATGATCTTCATGTACAAGGTACTGTAGTGATCATTCATATTTAATTCATGCTATTAGAATCAGTTCTTAAAAATAATACTTATTTTTCCGTGTACAAACAATACTTTAGCCAGAGTGTATTATGGATGCAACTTCTATAAAAGAGTCCAAATTTTAACAAATGAATAGATGGATGAATATATGGAAAAGGTAAGAGAGAGATGAGGTAGGGTAAGTTGTATTTGATAACTATACTGTGATAATGCCTCCGAGAAATGATGCAAGATCTGTTTTTTGAATGCAGATATTTTGCTAAGTAAACTTTATAAACTTTTAAATAAATTAAAATATTTATTTAGAATTAAATTTAAATATAACGGATTGGTAAGGGTCTAGCTGTCTTAGGTGCCTTGGTATTAAACTCATTTAGATCAATGACAAGTGAAGAATTTAAAGAAAATATATATGTTTCAGGTACGCACTTGATTAAAATGACAAATGGTGTGATTTTGTTGTTAAAATCATATTTATAATGGCATTATTACTGTATTTACTATATATGATATGATGTTGTATAGTCAGCACTCAAGGTATATCTACTATGGTATTAGATTTTGTATTTACTATGTATAATAATGCACAGTTAATCTAACAAATGAGTTACAAATAAAAGCAAACAACATGCACTTTAATCTAGAGATCAGTTCATTACTAGGCATAGTAAATCAGTTGCAGGCTCAAACTTTTTTACAATAGTAATTAGAATTGTGTTATATGCTTTTTGGCACTGCCAGACATTATAGTGATCTCTTTTTTTATTAATATGTTTTTTTTATTAATTAACTAAAAGCTATATTTTATGTTGTATGTTTAGGAAAGGAATATTATTACAGTGTTGCCACTAAAGAATTACATTTGTACTTAGACAAACTTTATTGCACACTGAGATAAAAGATACAAAAAACATTTTTAAAAATTGGACCTTTATTCCCCCCCCCACCTGAAAACATTTTAGATGTTTTTCTAGAAATGTGGTGGGGGATAGATCTATCAGCAGAAATTTAATGGAATGTATGTATTAGCATCTTTGATTTGCATTACCATTGTCTATTATGATATTTTTATTTATAAGCATAACATTTAGGTTCTAAAGAACAAGATTATATTTCTAACTATTCGTTCTTTTTTAATAAGTTCATTTAAGACTATTTCTATCTAGACCTTACATGCATTGTAACAAATTATTTGCTCCTGCTGGTTTTCTGGGTTGGATAGTGTGTAAAGGCTATAAACTATAGCGTGCAAGGTAATACATTAATTGTAGGTATTTCTTTTTATTGATTGTTTGAGATTTCCTTAATCAGCAATATCTTGGGAAAAATGCATCTACAATTATGTGATTATTTATACACTTCTTCTGAAGATCCTGCATTATCATGCTGTTTAGTTTTCTGGCTTCTTTCAGTGAAACTTATAAGACTGTTCAGATTTCTTTTCCTACAAGGTGAAGAGCAATTTCTGCCTTCAGATATTGCTTCTGAGTCACCGTGTGGAATGTCCCTTCTCCCACACTTTATGTATAATATGGGGTTTTCAGACAAAATCTCCCTTCAGCACAGAATTTGGCAATTTCAAATGACTCGTTAAGATTTTGTTTTTGATTGTCGGCAGTGTAGCAACAATTTGTTTAGCATGATTCATTAACAGGAGGTATATCTTTCTTCCAGAACATGATCAGATGCATCCCAAAAGGTCCAAAATGCAAGATATTGTCTGTGCATTATAGGTTTTTCATGACTAAAGCAACATATTGAAGTTTCTGAATCAAGATAATACTGTACGCAGAAACAGAATGTGCACTGACACCTCAATTTGTGGACCTGTGAAGTGAGAATGGCAAAAACACAGGACTAACATCATTTCTAGTTTGCAGTAGCTAAGTAGTGGGAAGTCAAGGAAAAGTGAATCAAGGGAATAGAGTCTTTAGACAGAGCTATTTCTGTAAAAATAGGTAAAACCAGGGCTTTTTTTGTCATAGAACGCTCAGAACGGAGTTCCGGCACCTTTTCTGGATGGAACCTTGTAGGGTAGGCAAGGAGGGTTGTATGACATGTGTGAGTTTCGGCACCTTTTTCTTTTACAAAAAAGCAATGGGTAAAACAAATAGCTATCCATCTGCACTTGGGTTGATTTGTGTGGCACTCAGTCTTAGTCTGATCTTTTTTCTCTTTGCAAACTGAGTGTGTAAGCTCAACCTTTGTAGGTTTATGCTCAAACCTTCTGAGGGTTCCACTTGTAACACTGGGTAGTGCCTTTAGTGGATATATAGAATGTTCTTCACTTTCCAGCTAGCTATCTTCCAAGAAAAAATAGGGTTTTGAGCCGTTATCATAGGGAAGTCAGTTGAAGTTCAGTACCTCCACTGCTGATTTGATCCTTCTGGTGGTCTTCAATTACAGCAAATTAGGCTGTTTCAAACATTGCTTTGCAAGGGCACCGACCTGCGAGAGGCAAGAGCTCACAGATGGAACTGGCTCAGTTGGTGCAGAGCTAATTGCATTTTCAGATGGGAGAGCAACCTGGAGAGTGAAGAATGATGGGGTAGGGTTGGCCCAGAAATCAGACCAACCTATTACATCATCTCTAAGAGAAACAGAAAGCACGGATTATTGCTGCTTCTCTACTTCTACTTGTAAGTCTATTTGTAAGAGCCTCAAAATTTTTAGAGATGGGAAATGGGGCTTGTTCTTATTGTTTCCTTTTGTAGCAATAGCACTTAGACTTATATACCACTTCACGGCACTTTAAAGCTCTTTCTAAGTGGTTTTACAGAGTTGGCATATTGCCCCCAACAATCCTCGTTTTACCGATCTCGGAAAGATGGAAGGCTGAGTCAACCTTGAGCCGATGAGGATCGAACTCCTGGCAGTGAGCTGAATTAGCCTGCAATACTGCATTCTAGCCACTGTGCCACCACTAGGAAAAGTTCATCTGTTTTTGGCTGCTTGGCTGTGAATGCTGTGAGCCAGGACTGGCTCCATGATGCTTCATCTTTTTTTCCAATTCTTCCAAGTGAGACTCCTATCTTTCCCCCCTCTCCTGGTAAGTAACAGATCTACAAGTGATACCATTTTCTTATTTTAATAAGTCTTAATCAGCACTATATCAAAGAGTCCAAAACCAAAGCTCACAGGTTGCCATTTTATTCCTGCCTCCTTCTCTGAACTAAAGTTCTTTTCAAAGAGCTGATATTACAGAACCCAAGTAGTGTATGCTATGAAAATCTCTTTCTCCTCCTCCTGTCCACCCCTTTTTCTGGAGAACTAATTATAACATCAAGTAGGATAATACACATAATAGAGTGAATGAGAAAACCTAATCCAATAATTATTTAAAAGAATAGGTGTTAGCTTCTGGTCAGTTCCAGTGGTGGTGGGAGCTTCAAAGTAACAATAAATATCTGACCATTGAAGAGATTTCATTGCCTTATTCATAGTTCACAGCATTATGAAAATCTAGTAGATTTTGTGTGTTTTTCAATTACACCTGCCACTTGTGCCTGTACTGCAAAGGCTTTGTTTTGGTTGTTGTGGTCAACAAAAGACAATGAATAGCCTTCTAAAAAGCTGTAGATGAAAATGCTATCACAATAGCCTTAGGTAATCAGAGGCAATCACCTTCAACTGGAAATCTGTCAGCACAAAATGAACAGGGACACAAGTGAGCTTTGAAGTCCATTTTTATGCAAAAATCAGTTAGCTTTGCCACATTTTCTTTTCATAGTTTTGAAGTGTAAATATACACCAATGAGTACCAAACATGGTTTCAATGTCCTATTCTATTTTTGTATGGGTTTTTAAAAATTATGTTTGGCCACTAATTTATTTAATTAGTGATCTCTTTCTTTCTTTCTTTCTTTCTTTCTTTCTTTCTTCCTTCCTTCCTTCCTTCCTTCCTTCCTTCCTTCCTTCCTTCCTTCCTTCCTTCCTTCCTTCTCTAGGAAAATTGCACATAAAAATATAAAGGTTGCAGTCCTATGCTCATTTTAAGAGCATCCTAATTTGGAGGTTTCCAAATGAGCTAGGGCCACATTTTCTAAAATTTCTGGCCATTGATTGTGTTGGAAATGAATTCTAGAAGTTATGGTCCCAAAGCATTTTGTCTCTCGAATATACAAGAGATTATATTGACTGATTACTCTCTCTCTCTCTCTCTCTCTCTCTCTCTCTCTCTCTCTCTCTCTCTCTCTCTCTCTCTCTCTCTCTCTCTCTCTCTCTCTCTCTCTCTCTCTCTCTGTGTGTATGTTTATTCCCTGCAGTTTCCTTGGCAAGGTTTTTGGAAGTGAAAAGGCTGTTGTCTTCTTCTCAGGCTGAAAGAGAGTGATTAGTCCAGGAGTAGAGTTCATGCTCTCCCAGTTTCTAGCTTGGTGTCTTGGCCACTACACTAAACCGGTTCTCATTCCCTTCTCCTTAGCTAGCCTCATATGTACTGTAGTGTAACTCACCACTCTTACCAAGAGATAGTTCAAGCTCTCTTTTACTGCCTAAGTTACATTCATAGTTCCAGCCCAATAGTCAGTTGCCAGCTGTCCTGCAATTATTATTATGTGGTAGAACTGTCATGAAATAAAGTTCAACATTAAGTACAAAATTAGTATCAATGAACATCTTGTAAACTCAGTGAAGAAATCTGTGTTGAATACTATGCAACTGGATGGGATGAAAATTTGCTTATTTTTAATTTCTGTCCTACCAAATGCCTATCAACTTATAGGCCTCAGTTCAACTAGGCAAATTTATAATATCTATTATTTTTTCTACTTAATATGAGTCAATATTACTATTGACAAGTTTCCATTAACAATTCTCATTCCTCATTTGAAAAGTTAACAACAAAAACCTATAGAAATATAAAACCTTAATAATATAAAAAGGAAGGCTAGACTAGATAAAACCAGATGAACACAAGTCTAATGGAAGAGAGCTAATGGAAAAGTAAGATTTTTGAGTAAATTGTAGTGGCTTCTGGCAGATATGTCTTAAACAACTGTATGTCACTAATAATTAATTTAGTCCAGTTTTGAAGTAGCATCTTCAGGAATAGAGTTTACTAATATGATAGAAAATTATTGGTAATTGCGTATTATATTATGAATCCAAATGGAGCATTATATTTATATTATTATATATTGAATAACTCATAAGCTGATTAAAAATAGTTGGCACAGCCTTTATTTTTCCAGATGACATTATTTCTTTGGGTTGTTTTTTAAATTACTTGTCCTCAATGCAATAGAGCCCAATCTAGAAATATTGTTTTGTTGTTGAACAGAAAATATCCATGGTTGTCTTCAGATAACATAATTGGCTTTGGCTCATATGTCCCAAAGTCCATTAACAGTTTATATAGCCACACACAGTGTCTCAGCACAGGTACTTTAGGCCAGAGGTCCCCAACCTTTTGGGCACCAGGGACTGTTTCTGTGGAGAGAGGTATTTCCACAGACCGGAGGGTGTGTGGTTTTGTGTGCTGGCTGCATCTTGCAGATGGGGCTTTGCTTGTTTGTGCGGCCCAGTTGCTGGCATGCTGTGGTCCGGTACTAGTCCATGGACATATTAATAAAATAAAATAATAAAATAAAATAAAATAAAATAAACCAGACAATTAATATCAGATACATATATTGGATACTAAGCAGGGCTTTGGAATCAATGGCTTAAATACACCCTTAAAACACCATGATTCTGTGACACTGCATCAGAAATTTCACCCCTGTGGTTCCGTAATCAGGCATGTCAAACTTGCGACATCACATGACGTTACGTGACGTATCGCAATATTTTCCCCATTGCTGGCAATGGGGAGGGCGCAGTTTCATTGTGATGCATCTGGCCCGTGGGCCAGCAGTTTGACATGCCTGAAATAGATTATTCTAGAGTTGTCTTGGTTACCGTTTGAAAAACTAGTCAATATCGCCATCTGCTGATCAACAAACCAATATTTTAGTGGCTTAATTGTAGACAACATTTTGCTTGCCTGTTTATAAGTTTTCAAACACATAGTACTGGTGGGGGCAATCTATTTATATATTTATTTTTTAGAATTTAATCCCATTTACAAGAAGATGATTATTTAGTGACCGAATGCAGGCAGAAATTTTCAAACCAATTCTCTGGTTCAAAACTGTCGGAGAAACTCTCTGCTTGTAGGATTATGGAAAGTTGCTGACAGCCAAAGAAAATAAAACTCAGATACAAGGGCAAATCATTTGATTTGATTCAAAACAACTTTCCAAATTTGTTATTTACAGTGACTGTTCCTCTCTGTAGGTTGTGGGACTTATTAAAATGTCTATCCCCAGAAACTGATGGATTCCAGAAGGCTCTGGAATATTTCCCAGCAAGTATGTTTGGCACTCCTCTCCCCATCCCAAAGGTCTTTTTTCAAGAAGCAACTGGACTTTCTTTGTTTTTCCTTGAAGATATTTCGCTTCCATACAAGAAGCTTCTTCAGTTCTGACTGAATGGTGTGGAATGGATGGATTTATGTTCCTTGCAGTCATCAAGGCATTAGCACTCTTTCTGAGAGTTGTTGAGGCCACTCCTGTTCCAGTTTAAGCAGCCCTGTGGATCAGAGTCATGACCAAGTTAGTTGATACAATCAATCTTGTGTGGTTGCAATCATTTATAGTATACAATTGTTATCTGGACCCTTATCAGTCTGAGAATCAGTCCTTAGATCTCAGGGAATCCACCAGTTGCTTTCTTTAAATTGTTCCACATTAGAACAATAGCAATAGCGTTTAGACTTATATACCGCTTCACAGTGCTTTACCTCCCTCTCTAAGCAATTTACAGTCAGCATTATTGCCCCCAACAATCTGGGTCCTCATTTTACTGACCTCGGAAGGATGGAAGGCTGAGTCAACCTTGAGTCGAACTGCCAAACTGCAGGCAGCAGGCAGGCAGCAGAAGTAGCCTGCAGTACTGCATTCTAACCACTGCACCACCACAATAAGGACAGTATTACCAAATGTCCTTGATACTGTAACAGAAAAAGGTGCGGCAATTGCAGAATTTTAAATTTCATGCAAGCATACTTTTCTGATGGGTCAAAGAGGCATATTAAAAATGATTCTGGCACTGTACAGTAGTTCCACACTGATAGAAGAATTAAAGTTGCATATTTGGACAGTTAGGCAAACAGCACTGATCTCATACTAGATCCCTGCCCATAGACGCCACATCACTGTCTCCATTGAGCAGGCGAGCTAATTTACAGGTGGTCCTCAACTTACAACATTTTGTTTAGTGACTGTTTGAACTGAAAAAGTGAGTTATGATCATTGCAGGATCCTCATGTTCATGTAATCAAAATTCAGACACTTGGCCACTGACTCATATTTATGACAGTTGCATAAATATGTGATCACCTTTTGCGGCCTTTTGACCAGCAAGGTCAATGGGGAAGCCAGATTCATTTATCAACTGTGTTACTAATTTAACAACTGCAGTGATTCACTTAATACCTATGGCAAGAAAGATCATAAAATGGGACAAAACTCACTTAACAAATGCCTTGCTTAGCGACATAAATTTTGGGCTCGGGTGTGGTTGTAAATCAAGGCCTACCTGTACTTCAGGCAGTCTAGGAACTGGGATTAAGCCATTTCCTTATTAGTGGGAATTTTTGCCTCTCCTTGCTTCCAACATCTTATTTCCTTCTAGACTAAGGATGGGCAACCATATCCCCTTTATGACCTGTGGACTTCAACTCCCAGAATTCCTGAGCCAGCATATCCACCCCAGCTTCTAGAACAAGGGTAAAAATGAGTATCCAGCAGATTGCATGAGACCACCAGCACCCTTTTTGTCTAGCCCCAGAGCAACTCATTGTGAGAAATAAAAGGACACATCCTTGAACAAGTTATCCTGCTGTCTGAATACATATGACATGGACCAGGCCTTTTTCTCCATCCTTGGAAATCCATTCCACAGCCAGGATCCTATTAGCCTTCTGTAAGGTCCCTCAGGTGGTTGGGCTGGATATTAGGCAAGCTCAGATGTTGGTTGGCTTTGTCACAGTTATCTTGTTGATTGTAAAAATGGAATGAATTATTTTAGATCTCTGGCTTGTGTTATAGTGATTATTTGTGGTTATTATTTTTTAAAATTAATTGTGCTTGTTTTGTTATTACTGTTATGTACTGGTCTCTTGTGAAACACCACGTGGGTTGCTGGAGCAACTAACAGCTCTCCAGCTACCCAGACTACAAGTCTCCTGTGCTGCAATTGGCTATCTCCAGGCAGCAATGGTTGATTCAAACCTATTGGCTGCCACCTAGGGGCTAGACTATATATTGCGGCTAGTTACAGCCATTTCCCCAGTACAGTTCCAGCACGAAATAAACAATGAGTTATCCTGTACTCTGTTCTGCATCTTCATTCCTGCGCCAAAGAACTCGCTATTTAACAGTGGTGACGAAGATGGGATCCTGCTTCACTGAATAAAGAGCTGAAGTCTACGAGGGAAAGGTAGCATACTCCAGAGAGAAGAGGCATTTCCTCCCCTCTCTCAAGGTCAGCTAGCAAGCTATGCTAGTGACCTCGTGCTCAGTGGACTCATTCCATGAGCCTGAAGCAGGATCTGGAAGAACACAGGAACCAGCAAGAAAGAATGCCAAAGGTTGGCAAACTGCGAGAATTCGACGTGAAACACCCGGAGGAATGGCCATCATATCTATCGCAAGTAGAAAACTATGTCAGAGCCAATCAGATCATGGAAGAAGGACTGAAGGCTGCAAAGCTACTCTGCATGTGCATCCCAGCTACCTTTGATTTAGCCAAGAACCTTTTCTCACCGACACCAATCGAAGCAGTCTCCTATGCAGATCTCAAAAAGAAGCTAACCGGGCACTTCCAGTCCAAGATGTCTGAAATGGCTTGGTGGTTTAACTTCGACCAAAGAGTGCAGCAACCGGGGAGTCAGCGTTGGAGTTCATAGCGGGTCTAAGGCAGGCCGCACGCCTATGCAAATTTTCAAATTTAGAAGAGCGACTATGAGACCGGCTCATCTGTGGCCTACGGGACAGAACGCTTCAGCCTAGACTATTTGCTAGGCCAAATTTAACATTTTCTGAAGCAAAAGATGAGGTGATGGCCGAAGAAGCTGCTGGGGGCGCCGTTCAAACTGTACAACCCGCCAAATTGACAAGGTTCGAAGAAATGGTCCACCGTGAGGACGCCAAATGCAGTGAAGAAGTCTCTGAGGAAGAAGAACCTGAAATCAACCAATTCCAAAAGCAACCCAATGCGCCACACCACAATGGCCAGCTGCGAGAGGACAATTACAAGGCAGTTCTCTTACTGAGATGTAAGGGGTGCGGCGGCAACCATTTTCGCGCCAACTGCAGATTTCGTTCAGCCACGTGTAGAGCTTGCGGAAGGACAGGCCACATCACGGTGGTTTGCAGAGCCCACCAGAGAGACCGGCCACCTAAACCAACTAAGAGAGGTATTGGGGCCCAGGGTCCAGTTAGTGTGGGATTTTTCAGAAGCCGTAGAAGCGTATGCCGCACCGGGGCTTGACGCCCCCTCAAACCCAAATTTAAGCTCATCATAGAGCTACAAGGAGTTCCATGTAAGATGGAATTGGACTCTGGCTCTGCAGTCTCAATCATTTCTCAAGACACTTTTAACTTCGTGTGTAGGTGCAGTAACAATTGGGCCAAACTAAGACCCTCAGATATAATCCTAACAGATTTTCAAAATGCTCACATGAAAGTTAAGGGAGAAGCCATCTTGTTGGTAAAGTTTAAAGGGTTTTTGGGGCACCTGGATGTAATAGTAGTAGGGGACCAGAGAACGAGTCTCATTGGACTTGATTGGTTTGATGCCTTAGGTATTCAGATTACTGGCATAAACCGGACACAAACTACAGACCTCACATCAGTGTGCGAGGAATACGCGAATATTTTTGATTCAACCCTAGGAACATACACAGGCCCACCTATCTCATTTAAGCTTGATCCCAACCTAGTTCCAATCAGGGTTAAGCCTCGAAGGGTCCCCTTTGCCTTAAAACATAAAATTGATTCCGAAATTGATAAGCTGGTAGAACAGGGCGTGTTACGACTGTTGATGGTGGGGAGTGGGAAACTCCTATAGTCACCCCACTTAAAGCCAACGGGGAAATTCGCATTTGTGCTGACTATAAATGCACACTAAATAAAGCCCTCAAGCAACACGCTTACCCGGTTCCAGTGGTCAACCATATTTTAGCCTCCTTGCAAGGGGTTACTATTTATGCTACACTTGATTTAGCAAAGGCCTATCAGCAATTGCCGGTTGATAAGGCCACAGCCATGGCTCAAATGATCATGACTCACAGGTGGGGTTTCAAAGTTAAACGCTTACAGTTTGGAGTCAGTGTTGCACCGGGTATTTTACAGGGAATCATGGAGCGTACACTCAAAGGTATTCAGGGCGTCTGCCCTTATTTTGATGATGTTCTTATTGCAGGGGAATCCCCAGAAGAGTTGGCCAGTAGGCTCAGGGCTGTTTTGCAGAGGCTTCGCGAAGCAGGCCTCAAATTAAAAAAGAACAAGTGTAGTATTGGGGTTTCTTCAACAGAATTCCTGGGTTTCTGAATTGATGCTAACGGCATTCACCCCGCTGATTCTAAAGTGAAGGCCATTAAAATGGCTCCTAGACCCAAATCAAAACAGAGCTACATGCATTCTTGGGTCTCCTAAACCTCTATCATACATTGCTACCTCATAAGGCTGCAATATTTATTTATTTATTTATTTATTGATGGGATTTGTATCCCGCCCTATCTCCTGAAGGACTCAGGGCGGCTCACAATAAAACATATAATAAGTACATAAATCAAGATAAAATGAAATTGAGAACATCAGTGCAATAAAAAATTAGAGAATTTAAAAATGAATTAAAAATACTAAATATAAATTAATTAAAATGCCTGTCAGTCTAGGTCAGCTTGGTGGAACAGGTGTGTTTTGAGGCCGCGGCGAAAGGATTGGAGGTTTTGGGCTATCCGAAGCTCAGGGGGGAGCTGATTCCATAGGGTTGGTGCTCCCACAGAGAAGGCCCTCCCCCTGGGGGTCGCCAGCCGACATTGCCTAGCTGACGGTACCCTGAGGAGGCCTTCTCTGTGTGAGCGTACTGGACGATGGGAATTTGTTCCCGGCAGCAGATGGTCCTGCAAGTATCCCGGACCTAAGCCATGTAGGGCTTTAAAGGTAAGTACCAGCACCTTAAATCTCACCCGGAGGGCAACTGGTAGCCAATGCAGCTCACGCAGGAGGGGTGTAATATGGGAGTATCGGGAAGCTCCCATCACAACCCGTGCAGCTGCATTCTGCACCAGCTGAAGCCTCCGGGTGGTCTTCAAGGGCAGCCCCATGTAGAGAGCATTACAGTAATCAATACGGGAGGTAACGAGTGCGTGGGTGACTGTACGTAGGGCATCTCGGTCCAAAAAGGGGCGCAATTGGTATATAAGACGAATCTGTGCAAATGCCCCCCTAGCCACGGTTCCAATGTGATCTTCAAAACTGAGTCGTGGATCTAGGAGGACGCCCAGATTGCGTGCTTTATCAATGGGAGGTAACATCTCTCCTCCTATAGTCAGAGATGGAACCTCTTGGACTAAACAAGATGACGGTATGTACAGCCACTCAGTCTTGGCCGGGTTGAGTCGAAGCCTGTTTTCTCCCATCCAAATCTGTACCGCTTCCAGACAACGGGACATCACATCAAGGGCATCACTGGGTTGGTTCGGGGTGGAGATGAATAGCTGGGTATCATCAGCATATTGATGATATTTCACCCCGAAGCTACGGATGATCTCTCCCAGCGGCTTCATATAGATGTTGAACAGGAGGGGCGAGAGCACCGAACCCTGAGGCACTCCACAATTAAGAGGCCTAGGGCTTGACCTCTGCCCTCCTGCCAACACCGTCTGCGAACGGTCCGAGAGGTAGGAGGAGAACCACCGCAGAACGGTGCCTCCCACTCCCAACCCCTCAAGACGACGCAGTAAGATACCGTGGTCGATGGTATCAAAAGCCGCTGATAGATCTAATAGAACCAGGACAGAAGAATAACCTCTATCTCGGGCCCGCCAGAGATCATTCACCAGCGCGACCAATGCCGTCTCCGTGCTGTGCCCTGGTCTGAAACCCGATTGGTACGGATCTAGATATTCAGCTTCCTCCAGGTTCAAAGGGAGCTGTCGTGCCACCACGCTCTCAACGACCTTCGCAAGGAAGCGAAGGTTGGAGACAGGACGGAAGTTGTTTAAAACAGCTGGGTCCAGTGCCGGTTTCTTGAGGAGGGGCCTTACCACCGCCTCTTTCAAGGCAGCAGGGAAGTACCCTTCACTCAGTGAGGCATTGATAACTGCTAGGAGCCAGCCTCGTGTAACCTCCCGAGAAGCATAGACTAGCCAGGAGGGACACGGGTCCAACAAACATGTGGCGGCACTTAGTTTCCCCATGATCTTGTCCACTTCATCCGGAGTCACAGAGCAGAGTCCCTCCACAGGCTTCTTGATAAGAAAGCTCCATGGAAATGGACTAACTTACATGACAAAAGTTTTCAGGACTTAAAAACACTATTGTCAGAAAAGTCCACTGTAACTCACTACAAAGAGTTTAAACCTGTATGTCTTGCATGTGATGCATCTCCCTATGGGGTGGGGGCAGTTTTAAGTCACATAGAAAAAAATGGGAAACAGGTTCCTATAGCATTTTACTCAAGGACATTGCCTTCTGCTGAGTGCAACTATGCTCAGATTGACAAAGAGGCCCTAGCCATCGTTGCTGGAATAAAAAAAATTCCATGACTATTTGTATGGCAGGGATTTCACGGTCTACACTGACCACAAACCTCTGTTGGGACTTTTTACAATGGACAAACAAACTCCCCACATACTATCTCCAAGAATGTTGAAGTGGTCTATTTTCCTATCTGCATACAATTTTAAATTAATTCACAAACCGGGCAAGGAAATGGGCCATGCTGATGGCCTCATCAGACTACCACTGCCACTAATAGATCCAGATCTGGCTCCTGCTGCTAGAATATTGTCCATACAGGACATACCTGAGTTTCCCCTCCATGCAGGGAACAGATAAAATACTGATTTACTCTCAGATTTTTTTACTCTGCCAGCATTCTACACCTTGCACTGCTACAGGCAAAAGTCCTGCAGAACTATGTTGGGGGAGGCGTTTGATCACTAAACTGGACAGGTTGCATCCAGATAGAGTGACAGCAGAAGCCTCTCGACCAAAACCCCCGAGGGGGCTGCGCATGGGCGATTGGGTTTGGGCCAGGAACTATGGTCATGGGAATCTGTGGGTTCCTGGTCAAATCACCAAGGCATCTGGACCCCTATCTTATGAAGTGGGGTTGGAGGGAGGGCAAGTTGTCAGATGTCACATTGATCAGCTCAGAAAACGGTTTCCAGAATGGCCACTAAGCAAGGACTGCGTCATAAGTCCCTCCAAGTTCCTCAAACTTGTGGCCAAGCCAGCCCTCACATGGACTACCAGGACTTTTCCTTCTTAACTGAGGTGGAACCAGAGGGAGAACTGGGGAGCTCTGGAGTGCAAAATGGACCCCCTGAAGGAACAAGCCAACAGAACTTCAGCAACCGCTGTGCCTACTCTGCCAAACAGTCTGACTCTGGGGTGGGCCAACCTGGAGAGGCCAGCCAGAGTGCATCGAATCCCCTTGACTCAGGAGCACAAAGGGATACAAGTCTACCCAGCCCACTGGGTAAGCTGGTAGACCACAAAGTGATGGGAACTCCAAGACGTTCCTCTAGGGCACACAAGCCTCCTTCATATCTTGCAGATTACGTTGTAAAATAAAGAGCTATATATTGTTGTAAATCCTGTTGCCACTAGACTACAGAAACTAGTGCTATGTTGTAACTGTTTAATAGTGCAAATTGTGAAGCTTGTTCATTGATACGTTGTTTAATCTCATTGTAACCTACATTGTTTTTTTATTATTTTTATTATTATTATCACTTTACTTTAGTGTGTTTGGGTAATGTGTCTTGACAATTGTTTTGACTAATTGGTGTTATTATAGTCTGATCTAAAAGGGGAGGGGTGTTATGTACTGGGCTTTTGTGAAACACCACGTGGGTTGCTGGAGCAGCTAACGGCTCTCCCCCAGACTACAAGTCTCCTTTGCTGCAATTGGCTATCTCCAGGCGGCAATGGTTGATTCAAACCTATTGGCTGCTGCCTAGGGGCTAGACTATATATTGCGGCTAGTTGCAGACATTTCCCCAGTATAGTTCCAGCATGAAATAAACAAAGAGTTATCCTGTACTCTGTTCCACGTCTTCATTCCTGCACCAAAGAACCCACTATTTAACAATTACTGTTGATTTTTCATTATCTAGAGTCGCTGTTGAAAGATAGGTGGCTGAATAAATTGTGTATGTGTGTATGCATATCAAAGGGAGTGAATTGTGGTAGTACAGTCATGTGGTAGGCATGGATAATTGTAAGCAACATCTCAAGGAAGGTTTGAATTCAAGCATAAGATGTAACTGGGCATAGGATGCCTAGGCATGGTTGCACCGTTTGCTCAAGCTAAAGCAGCAAGTCCAGGAGAACTCCCAGACAGTTAACTAGTTCTACATAGGTGGCATCAACCCATAACTATAGATGAACCATCTTTGGAATCAGAAAGCTGTTATTCCAAAAGCTAGAGTTCAGCCTAAGTCTGTTCCTTTCTATCCATACCCTAACAACCTCCTGTTTATATACAACCATCATTTAGTCCTCAAGGAACCATCTTCCAGTTGAGCTCTGGATGGCGCCTGACCTCCGCTCCTTCCGTCGCGATCTAAAAACTTACCTCTTCGAACAAGCTGGCCTGGCCTGATGGAATGGGGTTGGGTTTTATTAATGTGTTTTAATCTACTTTTTAATGTGTTTTAACTTATTGTAAGAGTTGAGGGCATTTTGTTTAATCTTTTTTAATTTTTGTATTTTGTCTTTTAACATGTACTGCCCTGTTCACCGCCCTGAGTCCTTCGGGAGAAGGGCGGTATATAAATAAAATTAATAAATAAATAAATTAATAAATAAATATACACAGATCAGTTTGCTCTGCTGCAGTAACAGATTTAGGCAGCAGGTGGCATATTTCACTTACTGTACGTAAAGTGAGAATTGAATATTACATTTTTAGAATTAATTACTGTAGTGAGAAATATTATTCTGTGACATCTTATTGGCAGTCATTCAGCCTTAATAAAGTAGCTAGTAATCAAGTATAGACTATAAAAATAACTCAAAGATGTAGTAGCAGAGTGCGAATTATCTGGAGATCTGGTCTGAATTTGAGATGTGAAGATGGCAAGATGCAATTGAAATTTCATATGCAGGCTTTGAGGAGAACTGCAAATTGATCTGAGATTTGCTCTGATCCAAATTTTAACGTAAGCTACATTTGGAGAGCATCAAGATGCCTCTGTTATGTTTTGTTTTGTTGCCGAATGTAATAAAAATAAAGAATAAAACACATACATATTTCCAAAACCACTTTATAAGAAATGCACTTCTTTTAGAATGGGGGAAAAAATGAAAGCAAAAGTTTATATTAAGATACGTGGATGGCTTTCAACAATGGAAGCTTTCGCTTACCCAAATTTAATTAATTACAACAAAGTTGTGGCTTATAATGATATTTTGGACAATGAAGGAAAATTGAAAGACAGACAAGACCTACAAGAACAAGGTATTGATCTATCATGGTGGCCATATCTGCAAATTCAAACGAGATATGAAAAAGATGTTAAAACAATGGGATTCTATAAGGAACAGACAGAATTTGTTTCAGATACTGTTAAAAACAGATGAAAAGCTAACTAAGAAACTCTATAAATTTCTGTTAAACTTAAAGATGGAAGAAGAACGAGTTACAGCAGGCATGACAAACTGTGATGTCATGTGACATCGCGTGACGTATCGGGACTTTTTCTCTATTGCCAGCAATGGGGTGGGCGCAGTTTTGGCGTGACACATCTGGCCCGCGTGCCGGCAGTTTGACACGCCTGAGTTAAAGAAATGATGATAATATGGGCAAAGAACTTTGGATATAATAAAGAAATAGGAGACTGGTAAAAGTTATGGGAAAGAAATGTAAAATTAACTAAAGCAGTAGCATATAAAGAAAACATATATAAAATGTTTTACAGATGGCATATGACACCAGTGAGATTAGCAAAAATGTTTAAAAATACTTCAAACAAGTGTTGGAAATGCAAACAAAGACCAGGTACCTACTACCATATCTGGTGGACATGCCCAAAAGCAAAAAGATTTTCGGTAAAAATACATTTATGGTTGGAGAAAATGACTAAAAAACAAATAGACTTTAAATCAGAACTATTTTTGTTAGGAATAATAGGAGCAAATTATGAGAAAGATTGTATATATTTAATTTTACACGTACTAACTGCAGCAAGAATTGTATTTTCCCAACACTGGAAAAATGAAAATTTACCAACTGAAGAAGTATTAATTAAGAAAATTTTAGAATGTGCAGAAATGGACAGATTGACTTTAAAGATAAAAGAGAAAGAAGACTCAGTGTATTTTAGAACATGGGATAATTTCTATCAATTGCTAGAAACATGAGCTAGAGAGAAAGGAATGTGATATGTAACCTTGAATATATATTAATAAGAAGACTATTGAGTGATTAGTTAACATATTGTATATGATAATTAACTATTGTCAAGTATTTCTTGTTAAATACATGAACCCAGACATTATGTTGTTTGCTAAATATTGAGAATATTATTTGGAAAAACCCTAACCCTAACCCTAATCCTAACCCCAACCCAAATCCCAATCCCAACCCTGATCCCATCACATCCCTAACCCTATAAAAATTAATAAAATTTATATTAAAAAGCAGAAAAGAAGGATGGAAGATGCTTTGGAAGACATTAATCTTACAACATTGCAGCCAAATATCTTCATCTCCGTATGTGCATTTATTTCCCCCTGCACCTGCTTTTGGTTAACAGCTGTAGAGAAGTTGAACTAATTCAAGAAATACCCTGCTCCACCTTTGTTTTTGTTTTGTTTTTAAAAAACACTTTTCAAAAACTGTTTAAAGAAGTCTGCACTTATGAAATACTGACTATTTGACTACTTCATTTGGGGCTGATAGGATATTTTTTTGGCATATTTCATTGGCAGGAGTAGTTTCTTGTAAAAGTAAAGTTTCCATGACCTTTGTGCAGTTTTTTTTTTAAAAAATGTCTATACAGTAATAATGAATAGTAAGCACACTATCTGAGTCCTTCAGGAGAAGGGCGGTATAGAAATCAAATTATTAAATTAAATTAAATTATATCCACTTGTGCAATGAATACATCAGTGATGAAGCATCTTAGATCAGGAGTGTCAAACGTGCAACGTCACGTGACATATCGTGATGTATCACAACTTTTTTTGCCATTGCCAGCAATGGGGTGGGCATGGTTTCACTATGATGCATCTGGCCCATGGGCCAGCAGTTTGACACCTCTGACTTAGATGAAGGAATAGAAGGGGAACTCATCAAATCTGCAAATGACACTAAGCTGGCAGGAATAGCCAACACCCCAGAAGACAAGCTCAGGATCCAAAAAGATCTTGACAGACTTAAACAATGGACCTTATCCAACAACATGAAATTTAATGTGGAGAAAAGCAAGATTTTACACTTAGAAAGGAAAAAGGTACAAGTACAGATTAGGCAAAACCTGGCAAAAACAGTAAAATGTGAGAGGGACCTTGGAGTCCTAGTGGATGATCACATAAACATGAGCCAACAATGTGCAGCAGCAGCCAAAAAGGCTAATACAATCCTTGGTTGTATAAACAGAGGCATAGAATCAAAATCATGTGAAGTATTAGTTCTACTTTATAAATCTTGAGTAAGATCACACCTGGAATACTGCATCCAGTTTTGGTCACCACATTAGAAAAAAGATTTTGAGACTTTGGGAAAAGTTCAAAGAAGAGCAACTACAATGATTAAGGGCCTGGAGACTAAAACATATGAAGAATGGCTGCAGGAATTGGATATGGCCAGTCTAGAAAAAAGAAGGACTAGGGGTGACATGATACCAGTATTCCAGTATTTGACAGGCTGCCACAAGGAGGAGGGGGTCAACTTATTTTCCAAAGCACCAGAGGGCAAGACAAGAAACAATGGATGGAAACTAATCAAGGTGAGAAGCTACCTGGAATTAAGGGGAAACTTCTTAACAGTGAGGACAATTAACCAGTGGAACAGCTTGCCTTTAGAAGTTGCTTCATAACTTTAAAAAAAGACTGGACAGCCACCTTCTGAAATGGTACAGTGTCTCCTGCTTGAGCAATGAGCTGGACTAGAAGACCTCCATGGTCCCTTCCAGTTCTATTCTGATTGAGATCTGACATAGGGATGCCAAAGATGAGCCAACAGTGATGGATATCTGGCAAGGAGATTACTTTTACCTTGACTACCGTATGTTATACACTCATTTGACATTCCTCTTTAATATTTATATATTATATTTATTAGGTACTAGTAATGGTATTCAAAGCCCTACATGGCAGGGGTCCGGAGTACCTGAGGGAACACCTGCTGCCGGCATCGACTTCCCTTCGCCCTGTGCGTTCCCACAGAGAGGGCCTCCTCAGGGTGCCACCGGTCAGAGAATGTCGACTGGTGGCCCCCAGGGGGAGATCCTTCTCTGTGGGCACCCCGGAGCTATGGAATCAGCTACCGGTTGAGCTCCGGACGGCGCCCGACCTTCGCTCCTTTCGCCGCGAGCTAAAAACATACTTTTTTGAACAAGCTGGCCTGGCCTAATGAGGGGATTGGGGGGGGGGTTGCTATTGTTATTTTATTTGGTTTTAAAGATGTATTTTAGTATGTGGGCATTTATTTAATCTTGTTTTAACTTTTGTAATTTGTATTTTTATTCTTGCCCTGTTCACCGCCCTGAGTCCTTCGGGAGAAGGGCGGTATAGAAATAGTATTAAATAAAATAAATAAATAAATAAATATTTTTATACTGCCCTTCTCCCGAAGGACTCAGGGCGGTGTACAGGGCAATAGATATAAAAACAGAATACAAAAGTTAAAAAACAATTAAATATAATGCCCAAATTTAAAATTTAAAACAATACTTAAAAACATATTAAAACCCCAACCCTAACCCATCAGACTAGGTCAGATTGCTCAAATAAATACGTTTTTAGATCCCGCCGGAAGGAGCGAAGGTCGGGGGCCATCTGGAGCTCAACTGGCAAGCGGTTCCACAGGTCTGGCGTGCCCACAGAGAACGCCCTCCCCCTGGGGGCCACCAATCGGCATTCTTTGATCGGAGGCACCCTGAGGAGGCCCTCTCTGTGGGAGCGCACTGGACGGAGGGAAGTTGACATTTGACTGCAAAGTAAATAGTATGTATCACATATTTTTGTTTTTGCAAATCAGTTGGGGAGTGGGGGTTTCATTTGAAGAAAACATGTTAAAGAATTAGCCTATGTTATAAGTGCATTTTAAATTTTAAAAAATCCTCACAGGTAAAATGATCCTTTGTGAATTCTTAGTCTATAAACAGAGCTTCATATCGCACGATCTTACTTTACAGGTAGTCTTCAACTTACAACCATTCATTATTATTTTTTTGAAAATCCCATTTATATCCCGCCCTTCTCTGAAGACTCAGGGAAGCTTACAATCTAAAGCACAAATGATGATGATGATAACTTTATTGTCACTTTGAATGTACACCAATCTGCATACATCAAAATGAAATTTCGTTGCATACAGCTCTCAAAGGGTCACCACCTCCGATATCAATGTGCTTAACAATAGCCTTCATTCTATGTATATGCCTGCTTATTAGGGCTTTCGCCCCCCCCAAGTCAGCTTATTGCCCTCAACAATCTGGGTCCTCATTTTACCTACCTCGGAAGGATGGAAGGCTGGAAGGATGGAAGGATGGTTCGAAGTTAAAATGGCACTGAAAAAAAATGACTTATGACGATTTGTCACACTTACGACTATTGCAGCATCCCTGTGGTTACATGATCAAAATTACAGAAACTTGGCCACTGACTCATATTTATGATGATTGCAGTGTCTCAGGGTCACGTTTTGCAACCTTCTGTCAAGTGCAATCAATGGGGAAGCCAGATTCACTTAACAACTGTGTTATTAACATAACTGCAATGATTCACTAAACAATTGTGGCAAGAAAGATTGTAAAATGGGGCAAAACTCACTTAACTGTCTTGCTTAGCAATGGAAATTTGGGGGTCAGTTGTGATTGTAAGTTGAGGACTATCTGTATTTCCCAGCATTATCAAATACTTTCCAAATTGTACATACAGGAGAACATTCTCTGACCAATTTTATATATTTTCTAATTTTACCTCTAATTATGTTACCTGTTCTGATTACCCACTTGGGATTTTGAGGAAAAAAGGATGCCTTATTAATCCAAAACATTTCTGTTTGACAGTTTTATTCTATAGGGAATCCCCTTCCCCCCCCAAGAACGTCCTTGAACATTATACTAAATTTGTTCAAGAGAAAAATGGTATGAGTTCTTTGATTTGGTGATAAAAGCTATAAAACTTCACACAATCCCTATCACTCTGTGACAAAAGACATCAGTTACTGCAGTTTGTCTTTTTCTAGAGCAGACATGTCAAACTTGCGACACCACGTATCGAAGCCTTTTCCCCAGTGCCGGCAATGGGGTGGGTGCGATTCCTGGTGACACGTCTGGCCCACGGGCCAGCAGTTCGACACCTCCATTCTAGAGGATTTCAGGCTAAGAGATCCCAATGCAAGTTTGAGCAATAATCCATAAGTCATGTCACTGAGGTGCTCGTAAATTAGGCCAAAGGCCAAAGAGCAGATTCCATGCCACTTAGCCATCCAGAGGTGAGAAAGAAATCAAGAGAGAAATGTAGGTAAGAATTCCCAGTTGTACTCAACTAATTAAGAGATACATCCTTGAAGAAGAACACATTCAAACACTGACGATCAGCATAAGTCAGCTCTCTAACCTTGTATACCTCCACAATCTGCACCCAGCAACTTTTGTTTTTCATCAAGGGACACATTGTCAAAGCAGTTCATCTCTCTCTCTCTCTCTTTTTAATCGTCAACTACCTACAGTATTCCCTACCTGAAAGCAGTGGAAATCAATTAATCGTTTGACTTGAACACTGAAGTTGCCAAAAGACAAGCCATGGAAGAATTCAGTGAAAAAATTGAAAGTTAACATAGTAAATGGTATTACGGAGTCACTGACTGAAATTTGTTCATAACTTCTATACAGAAAAGGATTATATAGAGCAGGCCTTTACTGGACTACATAATTAGATTCTGTTTACCTAAATGAACTACCATTCTAGGAAGATTTTTTTTAAAAAAATTGTGCTTCTAAAGAGGAATTAATGGGCTCATAAGATTAAAAAAACAGAGCTGACAGTGATTCAAAAGATGTTTTGTATATGTAATATAATTTGTATATGTAATATAATCTGTAATATAATCTGTTCTTCTGCTCAATATCATATGCAGACTGTTGCATTTTAAAAGCCTAGTTGACCAATGATTTCAAGCAAAAAAAACGTTCACCACATAGAAAGTTGTGTTTTTGAGATATATATCATGGTCACAGATTTACAGTGTAGGTTTGAGATCTATCATTTCATAAAGAAGTGGATTCTATGGGACAGATCCATAACCTTGTTCTGGTTCTCCAAATGTCATTGATAAGTAAGATCAGTGCTACTTCTGTACTAGAGTATGTCTCTATTTGAAAACTGACTGAAACAGCTTCAGATAATTCTCTAGATTTGTCTGGAATTGTAGCCTGACTACCTTCCCAATAACTTTAGGAAAGGGTGGACAAAACCTGGCCAAAACTTTTGGGTCCCACAATGGCTTCCTTATCAATCTGTATCCTTCCAGTTTCCAACACAGCTATTTGTAAGTCTTCAAATAATTCTACACTTTCTCTCCACTAAAATGTTCTGTAATACCACTTCTCTTAACTTCTTTTAAAATTATCTATGATTCTAAAGGAACTTGGTATAGTAATTTAAACACACACTCCTCTGAAACCAATTCAAAAGATGTGTTATCTTGAATTTAATTTCAGATTATATACTCCTGTATGGAGGGATGTATTAATCTGAATTTTATATGAATATTGACTAATAATAGGAAAAACCTCATAGAGAGAAACAAAGGATCTCAGCCCGATCTACTTCACAGGGTTCTTGTAGGCAGTGCTTTTTTTGTAAAAGAAAAAGGTGCCGGAACTCACACATGTCATACAACCTGCCTTGCCTACCCTACAATGTTCCATCCAAAAAAGGTGCCGGAACTCCGTTCTGAGCGTTCTATGAGAAAAAAAGCCCTGCTTGTAGGGAAGGATTGGAAGTGGCTGACTAATTTATGCCACATTGCGTTTCTGAAGAAAAGCAGAATATAAATCTAACAAATAAGTGGGGAGTCTGATGGGCTTCAAAGAAGTTATCCAAGACACCATGATGCTTTCCTCAATCTAAATCGTACTTTGTTATGATTGCAATGCCATTTTAAGGAGATCATAGGCAGCTCCAACACTGCTTTTCTAGAACATAGGACTCTTATTGACAAATCCTGTGAAGCTGTCTAACTGATAAAAAAATGATATTAACAAAGCACACAAAACATCATTTTGTCCACTATCCTTTTAGCTTTCAGGAAAAGCCTCAAAACTTGACTCTGCTGGTTGGCTTATTGGCTGGAGATGGTCAGTGCAGTAACAGAGTCGGCACCATCTCCTCTTCACTCCAAGTCCAGGGTTTTTCGTTTGTTTGATTTTTTTTTTTGTAATTTTAATCTGTTTTTATATTTTAATTGTTTTGATATTTCCCTATTTTATCACACTGTAAGCTGTTCAGAATTGCCTCAGACAGTGAGATGAGAAGCAAATAAATATAATAATAGATGAAATAAAAGTAAAATCCTAATGACTTGTTGATGTCTTTGTTTTCACAATTCTTCTAAATCCAATACAGTATACAAATAAACTTGAATGTTATCACTACCTAGAAATAAATAACCATTTCCTAGAATTGCTACCATTTACCAATATTAAATAGATAGAGCAAAAAAAAGTGTTTTGCCACTTTTATTTAGCAAAATCACATTATTTATTTAGCAAAATCACATTATTACTCCTAACCTCCTCTTATTATATATCCAAGAGAGCCAGTGTACTGTAGTTGTCAGCAATGCTCTTGTTTAAGCTTGTCCTCAATCATAGGAAACTTAGTGATTGACTTTGAACCGGTCACTCTCTTTCATTTCAAGCTATCCTACAAGTTTATTGCTGTGGAGAGAAACATAAAGGGAGATTTCCATGAAAATTGCTCTGATCTTCAAGAGGAAAGATTGGATAAGATTCGAATAATTAAAATAATCCCTGAATACATCCGTCATGACAGAATAATTACAGAATTTTGCATTCTTCCATGCTTCTACGGTTATTGAATGTCTGGGGTGTGGGATGAAAGGCTCAAGAGATAACATTACAGCCCCCCTGCTTGAATCATCCAACCAATAGGAAGTGGGCTTTTAGGTAAGCAAATATTCCTGAACTAGGATGGGACGGTGGTTAAGGCACCAGGCTAGAAACTGGGAGGCCATGAGTTCTAATCCCACTATAGGCATGAAGCCAACTGAGTGACTTTGGACCAGTCATTTTCTGTCTTTCAGTCCTAAGAAGCTTGCAAGGGCAAAACACTTCTGAAAAATCTTGCCAAGAAAGCTTCAGGGAACTAGTCCAAACAAAGCCCAGCACAAAGGCCTTTAACATCAGAAAGTATTAGCTACAGCTACTCTCAGTTTTAGCCAGCATGGGGAATGTTCAGGGATTATGGGGACTGTGCTACAATATTTTAGGAAATTACTACTTAATACCATCCATCCATCCATCCATCTCATCCTTTGTTATGGTCAATAACCACACGTACATATGATTCAGCAAAAAAGGAATGAAAGGAAAGAGGGGTACGTATAAAGCTATATTGCTGTATGACAGTCTACTAGAGTATTGAAATAGTTATATATTAAAACATTTAGGTAATTAAAAATATGCAATTAAATAGCAAACCCTTTAGTATGGACATGCATTAAACATGTATTGGAGTACCTAGAAAATTCATCAGAGTGCTGAGGAATAATTAGCAGGAATGAAACTCTTTCATACTATTTTTTCAGGAACTATCTGTAGCCTGAACTGCATTAGCTATTTTACTAATTATTCCACAGGGTAATGTAATGGTCAGTAGTCTGTAGGAAAAAAAAAAGAATAGTGTGTAAAGACGAGCACTTCTGTTTTATAGTCTTTTCCACCAGCCAAGTTCTGCATACCTAGAGACCTATTCCTAAAAATTCTATGAATTTCAAGAACTAGAATTATCATACATCTGAAAATGTCAGGTTCAGGGAAATGTCACCCTCATCTTCAACCTTGCTGAATTTTAAAAAGGCCAGCAGCAATCATTTTTCACACTACAATAGTTTATTTAGCAAACATGTAAACATTTATTAATAGCAGATTGTGTACTGATTCATTCAAAGTTAAATCCCATAGACTCCAAAGGATCCTATTCCAAAATGATGTGTACTCTGGATAAAAACTGGGCCACATCTGAGTACATTGATATATGTGCTCTGTTAAATTGTTTAAACAAGCTTTTTCAAATCTTTTGTGTTAATTCCTTAGGAGAAAGGCAGGAGAGGAGGGGGGTAGGAAAGCAATTGATGCTACCATGCATTATATGAAACTGGGAAGAGAAACTGCTGATCAGCTCAACAACCACTGGATGTCATTGTTGCTTTGTTAAACTTCATCTAGGGATAGAATTGGTTAAAAGGGAAAAGATATAGATCTTTGTTCTTTTGCAAGAAAAAGAAATCAAATATCTATCCCCTTTTCCAGGTGAAAAACTTTATAGTTTGAAAAATGAATTTTAAGATGAAATTAAGTTTTATAATTAAAATCAAGAGTTATTTAGCTAACTGGTTTCAGACGATTTGTTAGGGAGCTGAGTATTATTTCTTTCAGGATAGAGAATGGGGGTGGAGTTGTGCTTTAACTTCCAGCCATTGTGACAATCTCCATCAGTGGAAGACCTTGTAAGGTAGCACCAATTCCTTTGTGATCTATATACCTCCAGGTCAGGAGCTGCATCAAGGAAACTTGCAGCAAAGGTCATAAGAAATGGATAAGGTTGCACATGAACATGTACCACTAATGATTAGAATGGCAGAACCATCACAGAATGGCAATGAGTGCCAGCAAATTAGAAGCTACAGCTATAGTAGATCATTAAATTGCAGCTTAGAGTGAAACAGCATGGTAACTTTAACTATTTTATCTCTCTGCTGTGGAATGGAAACCATAAAACAAAAGCAGAAAGAAAGAGTAGCCGTGGAAGGGTTTATTACAAGGAAGCCCCCTTTGTATAGAGTATGTTGGTACAATGCTCTAGTTTCCATGGTTACACCAGCCACCAGGTAACCCTATCAAATTTCAAAGTGCTTCATATCCAGTGATAAAAAGCAAGGTAATCTTGGCTTGTTTGAAAAGCTGGTGTTTCCCAATCTGTAATTTACAAAGAGCTTTCCTAACAGTATGTGCTTTTACCCAAATATTTGCATTGACCAAACAAGTCCAAAAAACCATGAGGTTCCTGTATGCTTCTTACATGTGAATAAGGTGTACAAGGGCTTAGCTGCCTTAAATTTATGTGGTCTTAAATTCAATCAGCCAAATTCATGTCAGTTCTTCTTTTTGGGGCTTCATGATTTTGGCAGCATTTGAGGCTAGCTACGTAACTGGGCTAGCACACCAGCCTCTGTAGAGATACTTGCTGAGCAGTAAGTCAAGTCCAAATGGACCAGGACCTTGGTTGCATATTTTAGCATAGCAGCTGAGAATATAGCATTGGCACAATTGATGGAGCTTGAGAAAGTTATATTTTGTAACCAACATATCTGGATTGGCTTAGACTGAACAGTGGTGTACTTTCAAACTGCATCTTGTGGAGCAGAAAATTGGCCATTAGATGTGTGGCTGTGATTAGAATGTCTTGTCAGAAGCTGACATCAAAGCTAACAAGACAGAGTTAAGTATCTGTAGTCATCCTTCCCCATTAGGTTGTCCCACACCTGTTACCTTTTCAAAAGGGCATAAAAACATGGTTTTGTCAATGGGTCTAGGGAACCACGGATGGAGATAGAGCCAATCAACTGGCTGATTTGATTGTGTTGTTGCTGCCATGGGGGTGGGGGTGTTTTTTTAATGGTTTTATTATGCAGTGTATGTTTTAAATGTAACCTACCTGGAGTCACCTATGTGTGAGTTGGGTAGCTATATAAATTTATTTAATCAATCAACCAATCAATCAATCAATGCCACCAATTCAGGCTGAGGGAGAGGAGCTCCTTTGAACTTGAGCAAGATGATATAGCTAGAATCTTGGTATTTAGTGAAAGGGAGACTGAAATTATAGGAGTTTCTCGATATTCCCATGTTACTCCACTCCTGCGCGAGCTTCATTGGCTTCCGGTTGTCCTCCGGGTGCGATTCAAGGTGCCAGTAATTACCTTTAAAGCCCTACATGGCTTAGGCCCAGGGTATTTGCGAGACCACCTGCTGCCATTGTCAACCTCCCATCGCCCGGTTCATTCCCACAGAGTTGGCCTCCTCAGAGTTCTGTCGTTAAGCAATGCTGGCTGGCGACCCCCAAGGGGAGAGCCTTCTCTGTGGGCGCGCCGATCCTCTGGAATGAGTTGCCTCCAGAGCTGCGGATGGCCCCTGACCTTTGGTCCTTTCGCCGTGACCTGAAGACATCAACAATCGGGCCTGGACTGACTATGGTTTTAAATTTGGTTTTATGGGGTTAAATTACTATGTATTGAACATATCTACTGTTTAATTCTTTTTTAAATTTTGTATTTTCATTTTCATTTTGTATTTTTCATTTTCAGTTTTTATTGTTGTGAGCTGCCCTGAGTCCTTAGGGAGAAGGGCGGCATATAAATATAATCAATCTTGGCGGCTTTCGATACCATCGACCATGGTATCCTGCTGCGGCGTCTCAGGGGATTGGGAGTGGGAGGCACGGTTCTTCGGTGGTTCTCCTCCTATCTCCTGGGACGCTCACAGTCAGTGTTGGCAGGGGGGCAGAGGTTGACCCCTAGGTCTCTCGTTTGTGGAGTTCCTCAGGGGTCGGTCCTCTCGCCTCTCCTGTTCAACATCTACATGAAACCGCTGGGTGAGATCATTCATGGTTTTGGAGTTGGGTATCATCAATATGCTGATGATACCCAACTTTTCATTTCGACCCCAAACCACCCCAGTGATGCCCTCGCTGTGATGTCCCGTTGCCTGGAGGCGGTTTGGGTCTGGATGGGGAGGAACAGACTTCAGCTCAACCCTGACAAGACTGAGTGGCTGTTTATTTCGGCATCCCGGGACATTCAAAATGTTCCATCGCTCTCTATGGGGGGTGAGTTTTTACCCCCCGTGGATAGGGCTCACAACTTGGGAGTCCTCCTAGATTCACGTCTTACCCTAGAAGACCATATAGTAGCTGTGACTAGGGGGGCTTTCGCTCAGGTTCGCCTGGTGCATCAGTTGCGGCCCTATCTGGACCGGGATGCCCTGTGTACGGTCACTCATGCGCTCGTGACCTCTCGTCTTGACTATTGCAATGCTCTTTACATGGGGCTTCCCTTGAAGACCACTCGGAGGCTCCAACTGGTACAGAATGCGGCCACGATAGTTGTCTTGGGAGTTTCCAGGTACTCCCATGTTACACCTTTGCTCCGCGAGCTGCATTGGTTACCAGTTGTCTTCCGGGTGAGGTTCAAGGTCTTGGTGATGGTTTTTAAGTCCTTACATGGCATGGGTCCGGAATACCTCGGGGACCACCTGCTGCTGGCGTCGACTCCGCCCTGTGCGCTCCCACAGAGAGGGCCTCCTCAGGGTGCCTCCGGTCAGAGAATGCCGGCTGGTGGCCCCCAGGAGGAGGGCCTTCTCTGTGGGCGCCCCGGCTTTATGGAATCAACTGCCGGTTGAGCTCCGGATGGCACCGGATCTTCGCTCCTTCCGGCATGGGTTAAAGACCCATTTATTCGAACAAGCTGGCCTGGCCTGATGGGGGAAATGTTAGGGTTTTAATGTTTTTTATATTTTGATTGTTTTAATTTGGGCAACAATTTAATCGTTTTTAACTTTTGTACTTCTATTTATATGCCCTGTTCACCGCCCTGAGTCCTTCGGGAGAAGGGCGGTATAAAAATTCAATTAATAAATAAATAAATAAATAATCAATCAATCAATCAAATCAAATCAATATATCCTGGCACTCCACTGGGCGGACTCCACTCAAACCTTAAATAAGTAGCCTAGATTTGCTGCTAACAGAAATAGCACTGCAGGTCCTTGGTGCTCTCTGAGCTTGGTTGTTTTCTTTCAGCCATTTCATTACCCAATGACTGATGATGCTAGTTTGGGTAATGAAACATCAGCAATAATAGAATGGGAATAACAGAGTTGGAAGGGACCTTGTAGGCCATCTAGCCCAACACCCTGCCCAAGCAGGAGTCTCTACACCATTTCTGACAGGTGGCAGTCCAGTCTCTTCTTGAAAGCCTCCAGTGATGAAGCACCAACAACATCTGAAGGTAGTCTGGTCTATTGGTTGATTGTTCTCACTGTCAGGAAATTTCTCCTTATTTCCAGGTTGAATCTCTCCTTGATCAATTTCCATCCATTATTCCTTGTCTGGCCTTCAGGTGCTTTGGAAAATAGGTTGACCCCCTTCTCTCTGTGACAGCCCCTCAAATATTGGAATACTGCTATCATGTTTCCCATGGTCCTTCTCTTCTCTTCACTAGCCTAGCCATGCCCAGTTCCTGTAACCGTTCTTCATACATTTTGGCTTCCAGTCCCCTAATCATCTTTGCTGCTCTTCTCTGCACTTTTTCTAGAAAACAAGAAAACAACAAGAAAACAAGAAAAAAAACCCAGGCTCAGGGAGCACCGAGGACCCGTCACTTCAACCTGAGCTACAAATATTCTCCTTTATAGCATTTCAACAGAGTTATCCAGTTACCTGGAAGTTAACTCCTTTCTGCTAGTTCATTATGGACTTCTGATTGGCCACTTTGGGACTGGAATGTTTAGAGCAGAGAGGCCTCTGATATGGTTTAGCTTAGTTCTTATAATTTAGAAAGTGTCAATTTTTTAAAATAATGTATTGAATCCATTAATTCATATGCAATTGCTATCAATTAGTTGTCCCTGTAAAAGGAAACAAGAAGAAATGGAAAGAAAATGAGCATAAAGGCAAATATATTTCCAGCATCAAAATATTATCCTAATGACACACAAACACAAGCAAACTATTATTTCCTATAATTGAAAATGAAAAGCTTTGATGAAGCCCTGTTTGGTATAATTGCACAAATGTATGCTATGAATAAATGTTTTCATTATGTCTTTCTCAATGTAACAGTGTGGGTGTTTTTGTGAACTTACTTTTTATTGTTTGCCATATAAAAACAGTTGATTCTAAATCATATCTACTGAAAGAGATTAATAGGAAACATCTAAATTTAGGGCAAAAAATGTTCATATTTCAAAATAATCAGATAGAAATGTAGGAGATGAGAGTTGTATTTACCTTGTCCTTGTCTTCCAGGAAATGTCAGTCACAGTAAAAGAAACATAATTCATATTGTTTATAAGACGTACAAGAGGACAGTATATAATGAAAACATAAATCTCTAATTTCAAAATAGCATGGAGTCTAGTCTTTCTAAATGTCACTGCTGTTAGTAAACCATAAAATTGTTGCAATGTTGAAGAAAAATTCCAGTAACTAGAAAAAAACATAAACTAGATGTGTCGCTATATAGTTATAATAAGGTCTATGTTTTTTAAAAGCCATGATTGTCAGAAACTAGCAGTTATCTGAATTCTCTATGCATCCCGTGATAATACAATTCTTCACAGAGGATACTGGTAATTAATTATCAAACCTGTTTATGATCTGAATGGCTACACAGCCGCATAATCTTTGAAGAAAGATCAGTTGGTATGTGTGTGCTGCAGACATCTCTGATTTTGTAGTTGGTTGCAGAAGTTGTGGGTGCTCCAAACACTGGAGATTTTTTAAGAAGAGATTGGACAGTCCAGAATGGTATAGGCCAGGGTTTCCTGCTTGAACAGTATGACTTGGACTAGAAGACCACTAAAGTTCCTTCCGCCTGTTATTTTGTATTCTGTATACATTTCTTATTTCAAATATTTAATATTTACTCACATTTCAGAATATAAAATCCTCTGCAGCTTATAGAACGTACGACCCAGAAAGATGCAGTGAAGTTAAGTGAGGTAGCAGAAGCTTCGAGCGATCCTTTTTAAAACATAGGAAGCCATTTTTCTGTTTCTCAGCAACACATTTTAAAAAACGCTGCCTTCGGAGCCTGCATATAATACACACTCTTCTGTTACTCTTGTAAGCTCTTGAGACAAACAGTGCTAAATGAGCCTTGGTGGAGCAGTGGGCTAATGCCTCCTTAAGTAACACCAGCTGCCTGCAATTAGTGCAGGTTCGAGTCCCATCAGGCTCAAGGTTGACTCAGCCTTCCATCCTTCCGAGGTAGGTAAAATGAGGACCCAGATTGTTGGGGGCAATTAAGCTAACTTTGTAATAATGCCGCTTGGTGTGTGTGTGAAAGCCCTAATAAGCAGGCATATACATAGAATGAAGGCTACTGTTAAGCTTGTAAGCCGCCCTGAGTCTTCGGAGAAGGGCGGGATATAAATGTAATAAAAATAAAAAAATAAAATAAAAATAAATGGACATTTCCTACGCAAACATTTCCTACACAAATATGTTTATATCTTCTTTCCCCAACACCTTTGCATTATATGATTGCTATTAATGACCAATGTTTAAAATACTTAAAGACCACCATCCCTTTCTGCTTGATAATGATCTTTCGAGAAAGCATACAAAACATATAGTAAGCAAAACTTACAGTCCAGGTGATTCTTGGTAGTCACATGTACATAACCATGAAGCAGAATGAAAATACCCATTGTTTTCTTCTGGGATTTTTTTTCTCCAACTCCCCAATCTAGTTTATAAAGCCGTAATATTCCCTGAAAATCTCCTATCTAAGTACTAATAAGGTCTGATCAGCTTTGCTTGTTCTGGATCAGCCATGGTCAGCTAAGAGTCACATACAGCTGAAAAAAAAAAGACTGTAAAATTTTTTTTGCCAGGATTTCAGATTTATCAATTGAGAAAAATCTCCGGAATGAACCTTGGAGCTATTCTGTACATAATCTGTGCTTTGGCATGGAGTTAAAAGGACCAGTGCAGAACTAACCCCATAACTGAAATGAATGGACCATCTCTTATAAGCAGGATGACATGCGCATTGCCCAAATACAAGTCCATGAATTGGGAACTCATATGAAAACTCTTGGTTCAAAAATGGAAGTCTGATGGTGACAATTGACATTCATCTTCTTTTTGAAACTCTTGGAAAAGTCACTGACTAGTGATGTAATACATTTGCCTGACCTTTGAAAATACTTAATAGTGGTTACCAGGAACTTCAACAGCTTCTCTGCCCGTAAAGCATGTGTTGTTGCCCTCTCTCACTCTTTAGAGAAAAGATTGTGCCCCACGCAGAGCTACCTGCTTGTGGAATGGGCATCTATTTAAATTAGATGATAGATAGACAGGCAGACAGACCCAAAAAACTATTTTTTTTTGTTACCAATAAAGGAGAATATTTGTAGCTCAAGGTTGAAATTGCCCAAATACTTTATTATCCAAACTAGAAAACAAGCAAGTACCAAGGACCCCTCAACTTTTTTTTTTTTTACTACTTGGATTGGTACATTGGTAGGTGTCTGTCCAATTAGCAGTTATTCAAACACATAGAACCATTCAGTGGTGGGATTCAAATATGTGAACAACCAGTTCTCTGTGTGGATGCCGCTTCTGGAAGTCCGTTCTGGGCCTGGGCAACAAAAAATTAGCTACTGGTTCTGCCAAAGTGGTGTTGAGCTCTCAGGCCCAGGCTGAGGAGAAATTTTTTAATTGAGGTTTTAAGTATACAGGGTCAATTTAATATTTTTTAATTTGGTTTTTTAACTTTTGTATGGTGGATTTTTTAATTCCCTGTAAACCGCCCTGAGTCCTCAGGGAATAGGGCGGTATATAAATGTAACTAAATAAATAAATAAATAAATAAAAACCGGCTGAATCCCACCACTGCAAACATTGCAGTGATATTTAGTTTGGTCCTTAGTTTCATTGAAGGCAAAGAAATGCAAATTGAGACCCTGTATTTCCTAGCAGGATATACTGCAGCTTGTGAAAGGCTTTTTAACAATCAAGGATGGCTTTATTTCTTAGTATACTACTCAGTGTGATTTAATAATGCATCTATAGCTACTTCAAAAAGCCAGATGGCAGTTATTTCAGTGATATTCATTAGTGTTCAGCCTCAGTTATGGACTGTTGCCTTATACAAAGTAAAATCAAGTAAATAAAAACATGCTCTTAATATGATATTCTCCCAATACGTTTTTATTGCATATAATGTTGAGTGCATATGATATAAACAGGGATGGATGCAAAGCAGATGTAGTTTCTACCCCTCATTATAAATGAAAGGTTTTTTTTTTAAAAAAAGCAGTGTTCTGTAATTCAATCTCTCTATTTTCCTGCAACCCCTCCCATAATACCTACACAAAACAGAATGCCAAATGCATTCAGGAAATACTTCAGAATTATTGCCAATCTCAGCATTCATGTTTTCTTCATAGCCACTTATTAATGATTTCCTTTTACTCACAAGTTCATAAAAATGGCTTTTTTAAAAACTGTAAAAACTAATTATGCTGCAACTCCACTGTTGACTTGATAAACAACCTAGAATACATTGCATTTTAGGGGGATTATCCCAAATCCATTGCCACAATACAGAATGTTGTATATTATAATTCACATAAGCTTTATGTACAACTGGGATTCTCCATTCACTTCATAAAAGTGACACTTCCATCTAATGAAGTGGGTGTATAGAACTCAAGCAAGACTAGTGATATGATTACAAATGGCTTTCCAGATAATGAGAATATTCTGCATTTAGGGCTGAAAAATGACATTTAATGGAGGTGCGTGATTTTAGTGTACAATAATGTTGTAAAAATTCATCATTTGTTTTAAGTCTTTCTAATACAGTCAATAGGATAACAGGGAAAATTATATTTAATTTGTTAGAGGATTTCCACTAGGAATGCATAGACATGAACACACAGGGATGCTTAGCTTGGGAGCCAATACAAACATGTCACTGTCATCTGATATAGACAAGAGAGGCTGTATCACCCTAAATTGTGGTGACAGGATCACATATTTGAATATTTACCATATCACAAACATTTTGCAGTAGAATATTGGCAGATCAGAAAACACCTGGGTTTTTTTCACTGACATATTGTTTCTGCAGGAAACCAACAGTAACTTTGAAGTTCAGATAGAAGCACTAGCAGTAAATATGTCCCAAGGACAAGTTGTGGATGTTATACAAGAAACATAGAAAATGTGTGGATTTGCACTGCTTGTATGCCATTCATCCCCTACAACCCAAGGCAGCTAAGAACGAAGATTTAGAACACTTCTCAGAAATACCCCAATACATACAGTAAAAGCATTCAAATACTTATTTTAACTTACATTTCAATCAAAGAACATCCTCTTCCTGAGCAACACAGAATGGGTAGGTCTTCAAGAATGCCTACCTCTGGCACTGCCTCAAATAATATAGAAATAGGATCTAGAGGGAACTGATTCTGTTTGATCATGTTAGAATGGCAGATGAATATTTGAGAAGGCAATCTCTCAGATAACCAGACCAGAACCATCTAGATCTTTAAAGGTGACATCAGTCATCTTGAATCATACCCAGAAGGCTATAACTATTGCAGCTTCCAAGATAACAACCTATCACTGTTATTCTGTACCAGCTGCAATTTTCAGATACTCTTTGAAGGCAATACAATTTAGAGCATGTTATATTGGTCCAAAAAAGGAATGTAGTGGCTCAGTGGGTTAGGACGCTGAGCTTGTCGATCAGATGGTTGGCAGTTTGGCGGGTTGAATCCTGAGTGCCGCGTAGCAGAGTGAGCGCCTGTTACTCGTCCCAGCTTCTGCCAACCTAGCAGTTTGAAAGCACGTAAAAATGCAAGTAGAAAAATAGAGACCACTACGGTGAGAAGGTAACAGTGTTCTGTGCGCCTTTGGTGTCTAGTCATGCCAGCCACATGACCACGGAGACGTCCTCGGACAAGCACTGGCTCTTCGGCTTTGAAACGGAGATGAGCACCGGCCCCTAGAGTTGGAAACGACTAGCACGCATGTGCGGGGGAACGTTTACCTTTACCTTATATTGGTCCAAATAGGAGGTGACTAGGATGTGAATGACTATGAATAAGGTGTTTTGACCTAGGAAAATCTGCCACTGGCACACAAAATGTAACTATGCAAAAGGCCTCCTGAATACAGCTATTCATATTATTATTATTATTACTATTACTATTATTATTATTATTATTATTATTATTATTATTATTATTATTATTATTATTATTATTATTATAATATTTTAGGATATGACCTTAAAGGAACTCCCAAATTGCTGACCATCTCTAAGCAGAGAAATATGACCCTGTTCAGAATCAGAGAGGGAATCATTAAGATAACAGTCCCAGAGCCAGCCTGTTTGGATGGATTATGCTGAATTCTATTCCTCCACATCCAGACTGACTGTTTCTAGGACCTTGGTCCAACCTATTTCCACATCTCCTGTTCAGCCTAGGGACGAGAGTACAATATCAAACGCTTCTCCAGTGGCTTCATATCAATGTTAAAAAAGTGAAAAAATGAGGAATTCCTTAGGCTTTCCATAAAATAGAGATCTGTGGCTAGATCTTGCCTATCAATGACTAGAACAAACCCTTCAAGAAGAAGAGGAACCACTGCAAGATAATACTCCCCCTCCAATCCCAGGGACAGTCCAAAATGCCATGATGTCAAAAACTACCAGGTGATCAAGGGAGACTGTGTGTCTTTGTTTGTTTGTGTGTGAGTACTGCACTCTCCTGATCCTAACTGCCCCCAAAGTCATCTTCTTTGCAGTTTCTGTCTTGTACCTTGACTGTTAAGAGTCCAAATAATCTGATTCCTCTGAGGCCCTGGCCAATGGTAGGGCCATCAATTTCTCCACTATTTTTCCAAGAAAAACAAGGAAGGAGACAGGTTTATATTTATTGAAGGCAGTTTGGCTGACTGAAGTTTTCTTGATCAGCGGTTGCTTCTTCAGTGGTGACAGAAAGGCCAGCTCAGCTCAACATTGACCACTGTTCAGATTCAACTTTCTACCACCTGCTGGCAGCATTTGCCAATATAATCAAGGTGACAAAATATTTTGGTTTTGTTATTTCACTTGCCACAATGTAGGCTTACGCATGACATCATGGCAGGGTATAGTCAGACCTGAGGTGGTTCTCTAGGTGTTTCCTCCATCCTTAATCTCCCCAAGCTGGAGTAACCCAGTCTAGCATTCTGGGTACCTTTATTCCAATGGGCAACCAGGGTGTTGGGTTGAGCTGCCAGACAAATCTTCAAGAAACTAATGATGACAATTGTCAGTGTGAATCTACCCTACAAATAAAGCAAAACAAACAATGAAGCAGGAATTATCCTTAAAAAGAAGGCAAACAGTAAATAAAAGCTATAAATTACTGATCCCTATCAAATGTAGATTGGAATTTAGATCTTACTATTTATTTATTTATTTAATTTATTTATTTTATTCTTCTGCCAACCTAGCAGTTCGAGAGCACGTAAAAATGCAAGTAGAAAAATAGGGACCACTACTGTGGGAAGGTAACAGCATTCCGTGCGCCTTTGGCGTCTAGTCATGCCGGCCACATGACCACGGAGACGTCCTCGGACAAGCGCTGGCTCTTCGGCTTTGAAACGGAGATGAGCACCGGCCCCTAGAGTCGGAAACGACTAGCACGCATGTGCGGGGGGTTACCTTTACCTTACCTATTTATTTATTTAATATTGAATATCTCTTTGGAACTGCTACATCTGAAAACAATAATGGATAGTTTGTTTTTTAATTAGATGCCTCCATAGAAACATATTGTAGTTAAGGTGCTGTATAATTTCATGATTATTGGCATAATGACAAATTTGCCTTTTAATTGCCTGATTCCACAACTTGAAGAGAATTCTTTGAACTCTTCACAGTTTCTTTAGCTGTTTTCTTTTAAGTCTATATAATTTGATATCATCCACAAAACTGGGTATTTCAAAATTTATTCTTGACTACAGGTAATATAATAATAAGGTCATTGTGTAATCTGTCACTGTTCTCCCTGTTTATTTGCAAGTTACTACTCCATAAAGGATCCTAAGTTTTTATCTGATGACTACTGCATTTATTAAAGAGACTTTGATAAAAAAATAAAAAATAAAAACCTGCTAGAAACCTTTAGGAAGTACACCATATGTCTACAAGTATTTACTTTCCAGGTAATTCAAAATATTCAAACAAAAAAAAAACCCATTCCATTTCATTCACTACAAAGAATGACAAATTGCAAATTTTACTGGAAGAGGAAGAGATTACCATTGAAGATCCTTAATTTTTGGAGAAATCATAATTTCCATATTTTTAAAGCTTTTCAGTTTTATATTTGATATAAAATATAAACATATATCTTATCACCTGAATGCTTTTATATCTTAAAAAAGATATTCAGATGTTTGTATTCATCCTTTATTTTCCACTATAAAGAGTAGTGCTACTCTTTGCCATCATTTCCCTGTCATTAGTTCACAACATTAATTTCTGGTAACACAAATACCTCCTTAGCTGGTTTTCAGTGTCTTGTTTACTTAAACTTTATTCAAAAGTGCTTCATATTTTTAGTTCTCTGATTAATTTTGCTAGAGTTTGTGCTTCTATATATTTTTCTAATTTTTCTCAGTATTTGATGCCTTTTATAGCTTTGTTCATTCACTTTCCCTATTATCCTTTTGAACTGGCTTGTACAGTATACATTTTAGTGCAACTTCTACTGTAGTAATTTTAAATAGTAAATATTTTAAGGAAACCTTACTTCCCAGCTTTGCCTTTAAAACTTTCTTTTAAATTAATTCTCAAAGTTTGGAAAAGTTGCCTCTTCTGAACAATCTCACCTCCCCCGCACACATATTCATAGTACTGTACAACCATTGTTTCTGATCAAATTGACAAGATTTTGAACTCCTACCAAATCCCAGGATATTGCTCAGATTTAAGCCAAGGGTAACCTCCCTTGTCAGATCCATGATGAACTGCTTTGACTGCTGTCATCTATCATATCTAGAAAAAGTGCCTTTGTCTTACAATGTATATTTACCCTGCCAATCTTAGAGTACTTGAAGTCACCTGTTATTACATTTCCTCATTTGGCTGTCTCCCTAATTTCTTTTCCATCCCAAGGTTATCCTCAGAGTTAGAATCAAGGAGGTAATTGTACAATATTAGGGCTGTGCATTTCAGTTTCTTTAAAGTGTTTTAGTTTATAGAATAACCCGCCTTCCTCAGAACAAAGTGGTCTCATAATGAAGTGGATCCCAGTGGCCACAGTGGCTAAGAAAAGCCAACTTACTAATAATACATTCAATTGGTTTAAGGCAGACAACAAGTTTATCTACCTTGCTGCCGGACATCCTTTTCCCCCCGGTTTCCTTCCAATTGTCAGAATTAAGGATATTGCACAGGTTGGCTTCTCCAGATAATTTCAGACCTTCAGCAATGAAAGATCTGCCTTCTACCTGCTAACCTCTTGACTTTGCTTCATAAGGGTCAGAATGTGAATCTAAAATTTTGATAGAAACATGTGAGCCGCACAGACTAACTGAAGCTAGTAAAACTTTTTTTTTGGGTCACCCTGATATAAAGAAGATGTTGAGACTCCAGAAAGAGTGCAGAGAAGAGCAACAAAGATGATTATGGGACTAGAGGCTAAAACATATGAAGAACAGTTGCAGGAATTGAATATTTCCAGTTTAATGAAAAGAAGGACTAGGAGTGACATGATAGAGGTTTTCCAATATTTGAGAGGCTGCCACAGATAAGAGGGGGTAAATCTATTCTCCAAAAGCACCTGAAGGCAGGACAAGAAGCAATGAATGGAAACAAATTAAGGAGAGAACCAACCTAGAACTAAGGAAAAACAATTAGTCAGTGGAACAACTTACCTCCAGAAGTTGTGGGTGCTCTAACACTGGAGGTTTTTAAGAAGACATTGGACAACCATTTGTCTGAAATGGCATAGGGTCTCCTGCTTGAGCAGGGGGTTGGACTAGAAGACCTTCAAAGTCCCTTCCATCTGTTATTCTGCAATGCAAGCAGATCTAGAGTTTGTGATCTTTTCTTTTTCATCGGCAAGCATCTAAATGCAGTCAAACTGCTGTCTCTTCAATTTTTAACTGGGTTGCTAATAAATTATTAGACAGAAATTAAGATCGTATGATTCAGTGTAAATCTGATCCATCTTAGTGTTGCACGTAGTCATCTAGTTTCTCAGTGATTCCTTCCATTTAACATTATCTGAAAAGCTGCAGTGTTTGAACTTTGGTTTTTGGATACATTATTCTTAAAAGAATGTATATTTCTGTGCACTGTATGTTAAAGGTAAAGGTAAAGGTTCCCCCGCACAATCGTGCTAGTCGTTTCCGACTCTAGGGGCCGGTGCTCATCTCCGTTTCAAAGCCGAAGAGCCAGCGCTTGTCCAAGGACGTCTCCGTGGTCATGTGGCCGGCATGAGTAGACACCAAAGGCGCACGGAACACTGTTACCTTCCCACCGTAGTGGTCCCTATTTTTCTACTTGCATTTTTACGTGCTTTCGAACTGCTAGGTTGGCAGAAGCTGGGACGAGTAACACTTCCCCTCATTATTTTCTCCTTTTTCCATCTACAGTGTGTTTATACTATTTTGTTATTGGGTGTTTTTTAAGATATAATTTTAGCACATTTTTCTTTAAACGCCCCCCCCCAGCAGAAATTACTCAATGGAACCCTCAAAAGAAGGAGAAATAAAAGTGGTTTATTTACACAATAAACTTCCCTGGTTGGCTTTTCAACAGATTCCATTTGCTCACTTGCAACATGTTGTTTGGTCCACACTGAATAAGGCAAGTTAATACCATCCTGAAGGATTTGGAGTTTGAGAAAATGCCATGCCCAAATCATTCAACTTTCTTTGGCCTTTATTGAATTGACTGTTGATATGAAGCAACACACATGGTGTGGCTGGAGTTCCTTGAAGTTAGGAATGGTCTTGTAAACATGTGGCTCACATACATTTGGAGGCTTTGAAATGGTCTGAAAGGGGCACTTAGTAATTGAATAACCTTGCATATATGTGCTTTATGTCACTTTATCACCGTAGAAATGAAAGAAGTTTGTAATTTTCCACACTCTTCCATGCAGCCATTTGTCTAGTCTTTCTATTTCATTTTTTTTCTTTTCTCTTGTCTTCTTCCCCCTTTATTTTGGCCTCCCCACCTTTTGGAGAATGGCTTCCTACTAAAGTTGGAAAATGTGGGTTGAAACTCAGCATCCCCTTTTGCCTTACATGCCTCATTTTCCCATAATTGTGGAATTTGATTCAATTTTTCTTTTTTAGCTTTCTGCTAGAGCAGAATAAAATAGATTGGAAAGAATGATTTTGGGTCTTCAAGCTCCTGGATGTCTAATTTCACCAACTGCTGATTCAGTCTATTATTATCCTTATTTCCTCTCCTTCTGACCCGTTCTCTGCCTTATCACTCCTGGAAAGCAAAACCTGTGATTCCATGAAATTTGCAATCTCCTCTAAAAGTAAACACATTCCAATGCCTTTATCAGGCTTCAGATTTGCCTATAAGTCTATGGAGATTCTCAGTCATTCAGGTCATGGCTTTCCCAAAGATGCTTTTTCAAAAGGCAGCTGGACTTTGTTATTCCTTGAAGATATTTCACTTCTCATCCAAGAAGCTGGGTGAAAAGCAAAATGTCTTCAAAGAAAAAGTCCTGTTGCTTTTTGACAGAGCGTCTTTGGGATTCGTCTGTAAGTGTCTTCCCATTTCCCCACCCCATTCAATTGCCCTTTTTCATTAACAGTTTCTATTATGATTCTTAGTTTCAATGTAACTGCCTTTCCCTTCCTATTCTTATTCTCCATTCCAGTTGTGCTCCTAATTTGAAAACTTGCAGCATTTGAAACCATTATTCTCACTGAATCTCTCTTTCCAAACTGAATTTGTTTCTTATTTTGGCCTCTGTGCTTTCATGCTCAAGCACCCCATCCACATAGAAGGCTACTCCTGTACAGCAATGCCTTGAGACTCAGACATCGGAAGAAGCATCTTTCTCAACTCTAGTTGTCTGTGACTTAAAAATTCCTGTTGACATTCTGCCTCCCTCAGCAGATGGGATACATATTAAAGGGAGTGACAGCTTTCCTTTAATGACTTTAAAATACTTTTCTTAACTTACTGTAACGTGGCCCATTTTTCCATGCCAGACCAATGTGATTGGGGGAGGGGGTCAATTTTTGTTATTAAGTTGCATAAGGCTTCGGTTCAGATGGATAGAAATTAAAGGTGTCAATAGACATATATCCTGTATTCAGCCATTTCAATTTTTTTTTCATTACACTGCATTTTAAAAATGTCACTTTGTAGAATATTCAAGTTATTGTTTAGCAATTAACGTGTTCGTGTGTAGTGCACCATCCCTTTCTTATTAGGTTATAAGCCATGCTTGCATTTCTTAAAAAAATCAGTGTGCTTCAAGTTGCTTGTATTTAAATTCATTCATGCTTGCATTTTTTTTAAAAAAATTAAATCTTGTGAGTTGCTGGGGTAGGGTGGGGTGGGGGATGGGAACTCACTAGATGGCAGCACCTTCCCAAATTTCAATATTGCCTTAAGGATGCCTTTCTTAGCATCAGTGTAGAAGTGGCTTACCATTGTTTTCTGATTGTTATTCTTGCTGTTTCTGGGATGGGGGATCCTCTCAGTCTACTGTACAGCCAAATGATGTCTCTCCTACAGATCTTTAATTTAATTTAATTTAATTTAATAATTTGATTTCTATACCGCCCTTCTCCCGAAGGACTCAGGGCGGTGAACAGGACAATACACAATAAAAATCGAATACAAAAATTAAAAAGCCATTAAACATCATGCCCATAAAATCAATACATATTAAGGTTAAAACTAGTTTTAAAAACCCAACCCCATCCCGTCAGACCAGGCCAGCTTGTTCGAAAAAGAAGGTTTTGAGATCGCGCCGGAAGGAGCGAAGGTCGGGGGCCGTCCGGAGCTCAACCGGTAAGCGGTTCCAAAGGTCTGGCGCGCCCACAGAGAACGCTCTCCCCCTGGGGGCCACCAATCGGCATTCTTTGATCAGCGGCACCCTGAGGAGGCCCTCTCTGTGGTCAGCGCACTGGATGGAGGGAAGTTGACGTCGGCCGCAGGTTCTTAAACCAACTCAGGCTCTGTTTAGCTTCTGAGCCCAGAAAAGATGTATTTCCAGATACATCTTCTTTGACAAGGATGCATATGATTATGAGCTATCAGTAAACTGGTATTCTCTCTATTCAGAAATCAGTTCCATCAGGTTCAGTTGAATTTACTCCTAGGTAAGCAAAAGAATGTTTTCCTCAATGACATTAATGAAGTTTAATGAAGAGAAGGGTGAGGGGTGATATGATAGCAGCATTCCAATATCTCAGAGGCCACCACAAAGAAGAGGGAATCAAGCTATTCTCCAAAGCACCTGAAAGCAGGACAAGAAGCAACTGAGGGAAACTAATCAAGGAAAGAAGCAACCTGGAACTAAGGAGAAACTTCCTGACAGCTAGAACAATTAACTAGTGGAACAACCTGCCTCCAGAGGTGGTGAATGCTCCAACACTGGAGGTTTTTAAGAAGAGACTGGACAGCCATTTCTCTGAAATGCTATAGGGTATCCTGCCTGAGCAGGGGGTTGGACTAGATCAGGGGTCAGCAACCTGAAACAGTGAAAGAGCCACTCGGAACCGGTTCCCTCACAAAAGGAAAAACTGGGAGCCGCAAAAAATGTGTGCACATGTGCGTACATGCGCACAAGTGCAGAACATTGACTGAAGAGTGGAGCCAAGGCGAGATATGCGCCTACCCTGCATATTTGAATTGATTGGTTGAACTTTTTTAGTCCCATTTTTTTTTTTGGACTGCACATGGCAGAGGACTGGGAGCCGCAGGAGACGGCTACAAGAGCCGCATGCGGCTCCGGAGCCGCGGGTTGCAGACCTGTGGACTAGATGACCTCCAAGGTCCCTTCCAACTTTATTATTATTATTATTATTATTATTATTATTATTATTATTATTATTATTATTATTTGAATTGAAACATTTCTGGAGGCCAAAAATTTGCAAATAGTATGAAACAAAATTCATTATTTTCAAATCACAAACAAGTAAATAGATTACCCGTTCTCCTTAAAAAAATTCCCCTAGACCCTAACAAAACCAACAAAAAAAAAACATTTTGTGGCTTTCCAGTTATAATAAACAAGCCTGCAGTAAATAATTCTAGGTTTTTAAAAATACACATTTTCTTATTTACAAAAAAGTATTTAACTCATAATGACCCATATTTTTAAGCAATTTTGGTTGAACCTTACTTCATTTGCTTCTTATTCCCCCCCCCTTTGGTCCTTTCTCTGGGCACTTGTTGCCATCGCTGCCTTTCCCCCCTTAAGCTCCTCTGCTTTAGCGAGAACATCATATTTCATTCTTAAAATATCAGTCTTGAAGTTCCGTTCATTTTTTTCAAGAATTTTCTTTCTCCGTAAACTCACTGGAATTAATGTTTTATTTATATCAATAGTAATTTTAGATAGATTGTTTGAAATGTTAACATCGACAAATGAAGAGCATTTTTTGGGGATGGTTATTTCTGGGGATATTTAAAAAACTAGAAAAATGTTGGATTTTGCACAAGATCATGAGTAGGTTGCAGCCTGAAGGAAATATATGGGAGTTGCTCCACCTTTGGTGCAACACCCTTGGAGCCTTAAGAGTGTGAACTTAAGAACTGGGCTATAAAATTCTGAAATAGAGTTTCTCTGTTTTCTTTTGCTCTCTAGTGGTCACTTTTAGTTTTAAAACCCAAGTTCCCCTGTGAAGTGTTTGGCCCTCTTCTTCATTCTATCGTCTCCTATCTCATTCTTTCTGTATCACCCATTTTAGCATCCATATCTTGTGGCCTGCCCTACAGCTACTACTATCACTACGACACAGGAAATATTTTTATTTTTCCCCCCTTCTCTCACACAACTTGTTTTAAAAACATTCCTAGCTTTCTTCCCTAGATACCAAATATTTGCTATATATAGGGAAGGCTTTTCTGTATGAATGTTAAGTCTATTAGATTTAGGCTGCAAAAATTCAGTCTACAATTGATTGATTGATTGATTATACAACTTCAAGTTGATGTCAACTCTTGGTGACGCTATAAATAGATTTTTTCCCCCTATGACAGTCTGTCCCAAATCTGGTCTTTTAGGATCTTCCAACATTACAGTCATCACATTGGAAGGGAGTCCATCCACTTTGGTGTTGGTTGTCTTCTTCTTATCTTTCTTCCGCCTTTCCCAGCATCAGAGCTTTTTCCAGAGAGTCAAGTCTTTGCATAATATGTTCAAAGTATGATCAAGGAGCCTTCTCATCTATGCTTCAACTGACAACTTTGGGTTGATTTGTTCAATGAGCCATTGGTTTGTTTTCTTGATCCATGACGTTCTCAGAAATCTCCTCCAAAAAGTGTAAATGCTCATTTTTAACATGCTTCTTCTAAGTTCAAAACAGCCATTAGTTAGCAACTACACCTGAACTTCTTTGTTGCCATTTAGTGGCTGTCTGGATTTTTACATTCCAAGTACAGTCTGATAGACCCTAACAAAAAGAAATATTATTGAAGACAGTAAAAGATGCAACGATATTCAAAGAAAGATGAGGATGAGGATTATTAATCACAAAACTCTGCTTGAAGATTTGGATTAAATCATTTACTAAATACTACATAGATCAAGGAATTCCTTCATAAGCATACCAAGTTTGTGTACCAAGACCATGTAGCTTATTATATGCTTCATGCTTAATTAAAAATGCAAGAAAGGAGAAGCTCTCCAAACCTTGCAGGCTTCATGTTGTTATATAATTTTGCTCCTTTGCTGTCCAAAGTATTTCCAAAGACCTATGCAAACATGGAAATAATGCTATACATATGTAGGTGGTATTCTTTGGCAACATTCTGGAAAGAAAGAAAAAATAACATATGTCCCGATGAGAATATAAGCACATAGACATATTAGCTCATGTTCTTCATAGGGCTTAATCAGAATAAGACAGGATACAGAGAAGTCTGGTCCATTCAACAAACTTTTGACTAATGACAAGCAATTACTAGAGCTAAGCTTGATCAGATCAGCTTCATGTGCAAACAGTCCCTGTGTGTTAAATAAGAATGCACATGAATGCACAACTTCCTTCCTTCCTTCCTTCCTTCCTTCCTTCCTTCCTTCCTTCCTTCCTTCCTTCCTTCCTTCCTTCCTTCCTTCCTTCCTCCCTCCTATCATGTGAGGCAGGATAATGAACTTGAATGGACAGTTCTGGCATGGACACTAAAAACATTTAGATCAAGATGTACAGGGTTAAGACCACAGCACCTAGCCCAGGAATAGAAACTGTTACGAAATGTCAGATTAAGCATCAGGTGAATGAGACATAATTCCTATGCAATATAAGACACTCTATCTTCCCATTTTTCAGACGTAGCTTGCTATACCAAAGAACAATTGCTGTACAATAACAATGTATATTTTCATTGCATACAATATAATGCTGGAAAATAAATAGTAGCAAAATTAGAAATTATATTCTTCTAAAGCAGACATGTCAAACACAAGGCCTGGGGGCCAGATCCGGCCCGTGAAGTGGTTTCATGTGGCCCACGAAGCCATCCTGGAAACAGTGAGGGAACGGCCCCCACTGCCTTGGCCCTGGCCCAGAGACCCTCAGATCTGTCCCACTCCTGCCCAGGCCCCCATAGGCACCCTTGATGCGAATGATGTAGAGCTGGCCATGCCCACCCAGTAGGCCATACACACTTTAGCCACGCCCACACAGTAGGCCACGCCCACCCAGGCCACACCCACCCAGCCCCCTGAGGGCAACCGCAATGCTGATGTGGCCCTCAATGAAATTGAGTTTGACACCCCTGTTCTAAAGTATAGAGGAGAAAAATATATAAAAATATTTTTATTAAAAAAACAAGAAAGTTAAAAGATGCAATCAGGTATATTTCCATACTATAAATGTACAAATCACTATGCAAATTGAAAAAGCACTCTAACTTAATTAAGTAACTTTTATTAATTTATTAATTCATCAGTGATCCTGATTGACCACAGCTTTTCTGGCTGACCAGCCACTAAACTTGTGAAGGAAAGAAGAAAGGTTGCTTCTGCTATATGGAAACACGTAGTAATGGAGCCACATGGAGAAAACTGCATTTGCCACATGTTTCCATATAGTAGAAGAAACCTTTCTTCTTTCCTTCCCAAGCTTAGCAGCTGATCTGCCGGAAAAACTGTTGTCAGTCAGGATCACTGCTGAATTAATAAAAGTATGCACTTAGCATCATCTGGCACCATCTCAGCTGGCTAGAATGAGACCTCACTCTTGCCTCTGGTAGGACCAGCAAAGCAGATGCAGCCTTATTGGTTTTGTTGCCTTGCAGAGAGACATTTCTTTCTGTTTTCTGAGGGCAAACCAACTGCTTTGCTAGCAATTACAGAGGCAGCCCTGTAGAATATGCACCCAAATGGAAAGAATGATTAGGAAATATGCTGTTTCTTTTCATATTTTATGGCAGTCCTTGGAAATGGGGGCAATAATTATTTATACCCACACCCAGCTGGTTGAATTAAAATCTGACTGGGGTTGGGGAATAAGATGTATAAACAGCCATTTCCTGCTTATAGAGTTTCATTATCGTCCCCTTGCTAATGCCTCATTGGGGAGATATCTGTCTTGTCACATGGCTTCACCATAGAATCAGAAAGATGTATTTCAGGTGCTCATTTGAGAATTACAGGACTCCATGAGATTCTAAAGGCATGATACTTTCTTTGTTGTATTCTATTTTCTGTGATACTGGAAGAAACCTTTGCCCATGTTGCCAATCATAGACAAATTAACTAAAAAAAAATATTGCTATCGCAACATTAAGGCCTTTTGTGTACCATAGGAGTAAAACAGTTATCTTTCAAGCCAACTTACCCAACAAAGTGCCTGCCAATTTGTGATGCATTTTCAGTGTAGTTAATTCCTCCATAGAGACTATTCCAGAAATTCAGGTCTAGGAATGTTAATGTATTCTCATTTCTATTTTTTTAAACTGAATATTCACCAGCATCTGTTCCATGGTTAATTTAAAGATGGAGATTTTGTAACACATGGCAGCCAGTTAATAAACAGTTTGTTTATGTACTTTGAGCATTCTTTTTCTAAAATGGAAAATCTGTTTGCTGAGCATCTTAAGCGACTTGGAGATTCATAAACTGCAGGCAAATTGACAATTCAGAGAAGCATGCAATTCCTGGATTGCAAAGGACCTGAAATTCTCATTATAAATCCCTGCTGCAAATGAAGCCACAGAATAATGTACCCACAGGTGAAAAGAGTCACATACTGTACCATACTGGAGAATAGATGTGGCCAGCAAACAGCTCATAAACCACATTATTCTCCACCTCTTTTCCAGACCCTGCTCTTTCTTTAATTTACAACAATGTGTGAAGGATTATATACAGGATAATATTGCAGGATCCAATCTGAGTTGGTCACCGGGATCAGAGTTTTGTCTTCCGAGCTTTCAGACTCATTCTGGAACCTGAAACTCAAAAGTTTATCCTTACAACAAAGTTCTTACAGCAGAGCTGTGTTCTTTGAAAGGGAGAATGTTTCCTCTGGATTGACCATCTGACCAATTGGCAACCTCTACCGTGAAACCTTCTCCATGGAAAGACAAATACAAACCAGCCTTTTTTTTAATCCTTCCTTTATTACTTTATAAGTAACTCAAGGTGACAAACATACCCAATATTCTTTCCTCCTCTTATTTATCCCCCAACAACCCTGTGAGGTAGGTTGGGCTAAGGCAGAGGGACTGGCCCAAGATCACTCAGCTGGCTTTCATTCCTAAGGTGGGACTAGAATTCACAGTCCCCTGTTTTTTTAGATCAGTTACAGTGCTGATTGACCACTACATCATACTAGTCTTTGTATTTAGTCTTACATAGTTTCTGCCATAGATCTGCTGCAAACAAACAAACAACAAACAAATACAGTATTGCAAGATGGGTGGCACACAAATGTCATAAATAAATATATGTCTCCCCCCAATTCTCTAATTTATTCCCACTGCTATTTATGGTTTAATACTCTTTCATCATTACCCTCAGTGGCTTTGTAGATGATTGGCACAGAAAAATAAGACTTTGCCCATGTATGACTAGAACTCAGCTAATACTAGATTTCATAGATCTCTCCCTCTCCCTCTCCCTCTCCCTCTCCCTCTCCCTCTCCCTCTCCCCCCCCTCTCTCTCTTTCTCTCTCTCTCTCTCTCCCTCTCCCTCTCCCCCCCCTCTCTCTCTCTCTTTCTCCCTTACAGGTGCTTCTGCACCCTCTGGGGTCTGCATCTTCCTTAGCAGTAAGCAGTCTAGAAACAATTGCTCAGTTCAGCGGGATAAATTGAAAGAATGAGACTTAGCACAACTGGAAACAGAGCAAAAGGTCATGCAAAAGGGAAATCGTATACAGCGTGTAATTCAGATCCAGTTCTCATAGCCCAAGGAAAACAGTGAAGTGTCTTTATTAAATGTTGCAAAGAGTAAATCATAGAATCCTTCACAATTCTGTTTACTTCTCCCACTACTAGGTGTGGGGTGAAATTTGAGTGGGAAAAATGCAGATTTGGAACCATCTGAAAGTCAAATCTTAAAACATATTGTCCAATACATTTCCTCTTTTGTTTAGATGCCCTTATGCGTGTTTATAACAGCATCAAAAAGACGCAGAATTTAGCAAAAGCATGAAAAGAGAAGCTGCTCAGTAAATATTTACTTTAAAAAGTTCAGGAACTCTTTTAGACTGGAACGACCCCTGGAAATTCAGCTTTGTTATTTTTGGGTAGCTTGAATCGCTTGTTAAGCATCTTTTGATATTTCCAACATTTTGTTCACTGTAGTTTTGGTATATTTAATCTACTTGAAGGAAAGAATTTTATGCATAATTTAATTTAATATTTTAAATTTTTGGCCCACTTTTCCTGGAAGAAGGCATATTCACATGTCATTTCTTCACCTTCTGAACTATTGAGGTTGGGAACTCGAGACCAGGTGGTAAAAGCAGAATCAAGTAAATCATTCAAAGAAACTACAACTGCAGAAGGTTAGCAGAGAGGGGGGAAAAATACCTTCACCATATGGCATGTCAAAGTCAAAGAGAAGTTCAATACAAAATAAACATTTGGTAAAGCAACTCCTGGGTGCAGAACGCTATATATAATATCTACAAATAAAAGTCCATGTGAAGAAATAGGACCAACATATTAACCCAAAACCTGGCTACATGCAGTCTATATTTACAATATTCTGAGAAAGAAGTTTGAACTAGTGCTGAAAAAAAATCAGTTAAAAATATCATTAATAGAATTAAATGAATACAACCTTGGATGGGTCATAGGCAAACTCTTGCCTAAACAAAGAATGCATACCCATCCCTGTTAGTCATTATATACAGTACTGTGCAAATGTTCCAGGATATTTTTATGCTGAGATTCAATCATACAATCTGTTAAAACTCATGTAATCATCCCATACATATTTTGGGGGCGCTGGAGGCAGAACTGTAAAACCACCCCATTTGGGGGGTGTGGGTGTGGGGTGTGTGATTCCTGGGCTTAGCCTGTATTAAATACATCATATGTTTTTTGCCATACAATTTCAAACTTATTTACAAATCTGGTCTAAGACCAGTATAATGTTTATTTGACTGTTATGCAATTTTGCTTAATTTACTTTATGTTCCGTTTATTGTTTCTATAAACTTTTTGTTAGTCAGAGAAAGGGAAAGGAGATATATCCATGCACTGCAAAACAAATACGACATTCCAAAAGCTGGAATTTAAAGTTATTTGCATTTTTAATTTATCTCAGACTGTTTGATGTGATCGTAGAGACAGATGATCACAAAGGGATTAAAATTCTCTTTAGGCCAGTGTTTCTCAACCTCAACTCTTTCAAGATCTGTGGACTTCAGTTCCCAGAATTCTCTATCAGTGTTTCTCAACCTCAGCAAGTAGTTGAAGTCCACACTTCTTAAAACTGCTGAAGTGAGAAGAACTGCTTTAGGCTGCTCAGATTAACCATAAGATGCTCTTTAGCAGTTCTGTGCTAGAGAAAACATTCACACAGAAATCTTCTATTGCCTTATGCAGTTAAGTAGTGGCAGCCCACCCTTAGAAGACTATAATTGTATCAAGAAAACATCTTCTATGATTAGCTTTCAGTTGGGAAAAAGGATTAGAAACACTCAGAAGTGAAGAGAAATGTTGAGAGTGGGAACCAGAATAATGGACTTGTTTCTACTACAATACCATCATAATGCACACTACAGTTTGTTCAGCAATGTGACTTATTAATTAGTGTCATAACAGAAAAACAGAATTCAAAGACATATGACCAGTGTTATAAATATGACTTTTTCATTTTGGTTGCTCAAGGAAAGAGACATTCAAGTATACACTATTGTTTATCTTGTGAGTTTTAAGACTGCATAGATTCAGACCATATTTTTTCTCTCATTCCAATTAGAATTTATAGTTGATATCATCCTCATAAATTAGTTACCGGTAAGTATTTAAGCCACACTCAAACCAATATTAATAGTCTGTAAGACTAAAGTAAATTTTTCCTGCGTTTAACTCAGTGAAGTTTACTTGTAAGGAGGTGTGGATAAACTTGCATTGCAAATCTTATTAATGACAATGAGTAAGAAATAAGCACAGTCTTATTGCTTCCATTAATCCTGTGTATAACACTGATAACTCTTTTATACACTCTCTGAATGGGCTGCTGAGTAGGATTGGTGAAATGGCCAAACCTGACTGCCTTATTTACAAATGACTGTTTACTGTGTTCATAAGCCTTTGTGAGGTCTATGCAAAAGGAAGTGTAAAATACTGGCAAAATAACTCGAACTGGTTGCCTTACAAATGAACCAGACCTTTCACCTTTTAACCTTTCATGGTGGAACATATTTGAAGGAGAGAGGCTGAACTAATTTTAGATAAAGGACCCTTCAGTATGGAGAGCATGAAAAAAGACTAAAGGTTCTCATTCAACTCTGCATTATTAATCAGATAGTAATAGATTTCTATTTCTGATATATTAGATATAGATAGATAGATAGATGATAGAATGTATCCATAAAACATATATTTTATTGCAGTTTTAATTTGATTTTATGCGCACACTCATATATATATGTACATGAAATCACATTAAAATTTTATGTATATATAGTATATATACACACACACACAGTGTGTGTGTGTGTGTGTGTGTATACTATAGGTACACAACAACTTTATTTGTCACTCTGTGTGTGTGTGTGTATATATATATATATATATATATATATATATATATATATATATATACACTACATATATATATATATATATATATATATAGATACACTACATATATAGACTACATATATATATATATGTATATATATATAGACTACATATATATATATATATATGTATATGTATGTATATATATATATATATATATATATACTACATATATATATATACACTACATATATATATATACACTACATATATATATATATATATATATATATATATATATATATATATACACACACTACATATATATATATATATGTGTAGTATATATATGTGTAGTTTCATTTTTTTTTATTGAAAAGTTTTAAAATACAGTTTTCCTTTAAAAAGCCCCCCTTCCCCCTCCCCCCTCCCCCCCTACCTGAAAATGTAGTTTCATTTTAATGTTGGAAGGGACCTTCTAGTCTAAATTTTGCTCAAGCAGGAGTCCTTATTACATATCCAACAAATAGCCATCCAGTCTTTCTTTAAAACTTCCAGTGATGGAACATTTACAACTTCTGGAGGCAAGTGTTTCCAGAAGTGTTCTGGAATTGTTCTCACTATTAGGAAATTTATCCTTATTTTTAGGTTGGTTCTCTCTTTGCTAAGCTTCCATATGATTCATATGGGTTCATATTTATATAATTTCAAAGAGAATATATCATACTCATACGGTATCATACTTCATATGATTAAAGTAGCACAGAAGCATTTTCAATAAATAATATGTAAATAAGTAATACATTTCTATTTCTGTAGAGCAGTAGTTCTTAGACGCAAAGTGCTATCACATAATGCCATGAGTTAACATATTTTGCACTTATTAAACAAACCATATATTTTATATAATAAATGATCAAACTATTATTTTTAAAGCTAATGTGCTAAAATACTGCTAATAATTTTTGTCTGTACCGTACATTATGAGATAGTAAATTTAACCTTTCTAATTTTGTGTTTATTATGGTATCTATACTAGTCCAGTTGGCTAGGCATAAACTTCATATACTGCATGCAATAGTTTTTTTTATCATCATATAATGCAGGGATGTGGTGGCTCAGTGGGTTAGGACGCTGAGATTGTCGATCAGAAGGTTGGCAGTTTGGCGGGTCGAATCCCGAGTGCCGCATAACAAAGTGAACACCTGTTACTCGTCCCAGCTTCTGCCAACCTAGCAGTTTGAAAGCACATAAAAATGCAAGTAGAAAAATAGGGACCACTACGGTGGGAAGGTAACAGCATTCCGTGTCATGCCGGCCACATGACCACAGAGACGTCCTCAGACAAGCACTGGCTCTTCGGCTTTGAAACGGAGATGAGCACCGGCCCCTAGAGTTGGAAACGACTAGCACGCATGTGCGGGGGGAACCTTTACCTTTCACTAATGCATTATTATCCTGAATATGTCATGGCTACCATAAGAAACTGCAGTAATCAAATAGGCTTGTCTTATGATTCTGTGACACATACAATTCAGTAACAGTTATTATTTTTCAAGTCAAGGCAACCTTTTGATGTATCTGATTATCAGGCCCCATTCTGTTTCCTGAGACTGACAAATAAAGTTGTTGTGTACCTATAGAGAAGTTGGACTCAAAATCAAAGTTCAAAAGTAGCATCTAGGATATTATGATGAACAGAAACCTACTGCATACTATCCCAAAGGAATATATGATACCAATGGTATTCTTCTTAAGGCAACACTAGTCAATGGAAGCTGCAATCTTTTCAAAAACAGTCATATTTTGTCATCCCATGGAGTCAGAGAAGAAGTCAAGTGACCTGTAGGGAGAAACCAGCACTCACTGTTTTTACTGAAGAACCATACTGTAGAGTGTTTTTACTCATTGTCCTTACTGTTTTAGGGAACCAAGCAAGAAGGAAGTCTCAACCAATGACTTTGTATCATGTGCTACACATGCAGAATTCAAATGGAGGAGAGGCTATTATACAAAATCCCAACCATTTTATAACTACATTTTTTTGTTTTCTAAGTTTCTGATTTATTATTATTCAACCAGTAGAACAAGAAGAACTTGTCTAGACGCAGACATATCAAAGAAAAATTATTTCTCTCTCTGCTGGCCATTTGGTTCTTTTCTCATAATAAGAAACTGAGTGTAATCCTTGGGACCACTCTAACTAGTTAATAATTTTAGTGTTGTTTATGAATTAGAAGAAACTGCCAGAAATAGCCACAAGCTAAATATCCTATAAAATATTAGTTTTAAAATTTCCGTGTGCTTCACCAGCCTCGGGCTCAGGGTAGGGGTGAGGGGGTGGCAGTTGTTAAGGAGGCCCTTTGTCCACGGGAGACCACTGCCCCGCAGATTGGCAGATGTGAGTCCCTTCTCCTGAGGTGGGGTCCTGGGGGTCAGTTGGGTCTGTTGCTCACATACCTTTCTCCCAGCTGCGTGGCAACAGCCCTGCCTGGGCTAGTCGACGCTCTCTCAGGGTTGGCGGTTGAGTTTCCCAGGCTTATGGTTCTGGGAGATTTTAATCTGCCTTCCCTGGGTGGTGCGTCGGGAGTGGCCCGAGAGTTCATGGCTTCCATGATAGCCATGGACCTGACCCAGATTATTCAGGGTCCGACTCACAAAGGGGGAAACACGCCCAACCTTATTTTCATCTCTGGGCAGTGGTTTAATGGTCTGGGTGGGGTTACTCCAACATCTCAACCCCTTTCATGGACAGACCATTATCTCCTGCGGCTGAGCCTCTGTCATGCCACTCCCCGCTGCTGGGAGGCAGAACCAACCAGGTGGTTCCGCCCCAGGCGCCTGATGGACCCAGATAGGTTCCAGACAGCGCTTGGACTTATTCCTTTCTCCCTTTTCCACAGCCCGGTCGAGACCTTAGTTGATGCCTGGCAATGGGCGGCTTCGGAGGCTCTCGACCGTGTTGTGCCTTTGCGGCTTCTGACCCGGCGCAGATCCTGGCTCGCTCCTTGGTTCTCCGTGGACCTGCAGGAGATGAAGCGCCGGAGAAGGGGCCTAGAGAGCATTTGGAGGTCCAGTCGGTCTGAGTCTGACCGAACACAGTTAAGATCCTTTTCTAGATCTATTCTTGTGGGAATTATAAATGCTTCCTTGAGTGAGGGGTGCTTCCCTGCCGCCTTGAAGGAGGCGGTGGTAAGGCCCCTCCTCAAGAAACCTGCCTTGGACCCAGCTTTCGTCCTGTCTCCAACCTTCGCTTTCTTGCGAAGGTTGTTGAGAGCATGGTGGCACGGCAGCTCCCTTTGGTCCTGGAGGAAACTGAGTATCTGGATCCATACCAATCGGGTTTCAGGCCCGGGTACAGCATGGAGACGGCATTGGTCACACTGGTGGATGATCTCTGGCAGGCCCGAGACAGGGGTTATTCCTCTGTCCTGGTCCTTTTAGATCTGTCAGCAGCTTTTGATACCATCGCCCATGGTATCTTGCTGCGACCTCTTGCGGGGTTGGGAGTGGGAGGCACTGTTTTACGGTGGTTCTCCTCCTACCTCTCGGGTCGCTCGCAGACGGTGTTGACAGGAGGGCAGAGGTCAACCCCTAGGCCCCTTAATTGTGGGGTGTCTCAGGGGTCGGGACTCTCGCCCCTCCTGTTCAACATCTATATGAAGCCGCTGGGTGAGATCGTCCGTGGTTTTGGGGTGAGGTATCATCAATATGCCGATGATACCCAGCTCTTTATCTCCACCCTGAAACAAGCCAGTGATGCCCTCGATGTGATGTCCCATTGCCTGGAAGCGGTACGGATTTGGATGGGGAAGAACAGGCTCCAGCTCAACCCGGCCAAGACTGAGTGGCTGTATGTACCGGCATCTCGACTTGTCCAAGAGGTTCCATCTTTGGTTATGGGAGGAGAGGTGTTGCCTCCCGTTGATAGGGCATGCAATTTAGGCATCCTCCTGGACTCACGACTCAGTTTTGAAGATCATATTGGAGTTGTGACCAGGGGGGCATTCGCCCAGGTTCTCCTGGTGCGCCAGTTGCGCCCCTATCTGGACCGAGATGCCCTACGTACGGTCACTCATGCACTCGTTACCTCTCGGATAGATTACTGCAATGCTCTCTACATGGGGCAGCCCTTGAAGACCACCCGGAGGCTCCAGCTGGTGCAGAATGCGGCTGCGCGGGTAGTGATGGGAGCATCCCGATACTCCCATATTACACCCCTCCTGCGTGAGCTGCATTGGCTACCAGTTGTCTTCCTGGTGAGATTTAAGGTGCTGGTACTTACCTTTAAAGCCCTACATGGCTTAGGCCCGGGATATTTGCAGGACCGTCTGCTACCGGGGACGACTTCCCATCGCCCAGTGCGCTCACACAGAGAGGGCCTCCTTAGGGTGCCGTCGGCCAGACAATGTCGGCTGGCGACCGGACTTCCGGTGGCGACGCGACGTCGAAAGACAGCCGTTTTCGGGCTGCCCGCTCCGCAGCTGTGTTTTTCCATCGTAAACAGCGTCTATCAGCTGTTTAGATGGATTTGAAGCCCCCTCCTCGGGAGAAGAGGAGGGGGTGAGGCCCCAGGTAGGGGTTGAGCTCTCTGGGGCCGCCTGAGCTGAGAGCTTGGGCGGCTGAAGGATGAGCCCCCCCCCGAAGCCTGGGTTGCTCCGAGCTGCGCAGCGCCTCTGCTCTGGGATTCTTGGAGCAGAGCCAGGCGTTAGCAACCACCCCTGCCAAAAGGAAATACTTTTGATTATCAAGATGCAGGCAAAGCGGTACAGGAGGTCAAGGTGAAGTGGACTCTTTATTTTTACTCTCTAGCTCAATGGATTTTATAGCTTTAAAGTGAAAGTGCGTAATAAGTGAAAGTGGGGGAAGATGGCGGCTAAAACTTCTAAAGCTCTTCGGAATGTGGGATCTTCCCTGGTGCAAGAGACCTCACTGCAAGCTTTGCTTCCTCCTGCATCTCCTCCGGTATTGACGCTTAAGGATTTACAAGACGCTCTTGGAAAGCACGCACAACTGATGTCTGATATGATGGATGAAAAGTTGAAAAAGCTGGAGGAGAAATTGGAGGAGAAAATGGAGGAGAAAATGGAGAAATTGGAGAAGAAGATGGAAGAGAAGCTGAGAGCAATGAGGGTGGACATCTTGTCTAAGGTTGTATCCGTAGCTGAATGTGTGCTACAGCTGGATATAAAAGTGGAGGATCTCAGTCAAAAGAACTCTATATTAGAAGCAAAGGTATTAGAAAATGAAAATATAAGGGATAAAATGGATGAACAATTGAGCCTTGTTCAGTATAATCAGATGCAGAATGCTATTAGAATTAGGGGTTTAAAGGAGAATGGTAAAGAAGATTTAAAGCAGCTGATTTCTGAGGCTCTGGAAGGGGTACTGGGCCAGTCAGCATCTGAAATTGAGGGAAATATGGACAAAGTTTTTCGTGTAAATTCATGGATTGCAAGACAGAGGAAGTTACCCAGAGATGTGGTGGTCTATTTTACAAAGAGAGTAATTAGAGATGAAGTCATTCAAGCTGCTTATGATACTAATTTGGTAGTGGCTGAGCAAGAAGTTTTGGTTTTAAAAGAGATTCCTCCGAAGATCCTAAGGAGAAGGAAAGATTTCGCATTTCTAGTACAGGAACTTAAGAAACGTGATATTAAGTTCAGATGGGAGATTCCAGTTGGGCTGGTGACAACGCACGAAGGTAAAAGACATCGTTTGGTTACTGTGGCTCAGGCACGTGATTTTTATAGTAATGTGTTAAAAGCAACCCCCCTATCATTTTTGGAAGTTGCAAAAGGACACGGTGTGGGAAAGTTTCAAGATGTTGCAGACAGACAGACAGAGGACAATGGTGGTGGAGGGGATCAAGCTACAGTCTCATCGGTTGCTGCAGGAGGCCAGAAGATGACGCGTGCTGCCCTAAGAAGAGTGAGACGAGAGCAAGAGCAAGACCAGCGGAAAGTTATGGAATCTTCAAAATCTTCAATTTTTAGATTAGAATGTCAATGGAGTAAAATTATTATAGAGGAGAAAGAAAGTTTTTTTTCTTTTTTTTTAATATTTTATACAATTTAAGATTGATGTTATTTGCTTGCTAGAAAAGTATATTAGGGTTACGGACTTAAAGTATGTGTTGAACTAAGAGTGGGTATGTAAGCACCTAATTAATAACAAGTTGTCTTAGAGATTGCTTAAAAAAATTTTTTTTATATATACTCTTTTTATTTGAACTTTTATTTGAACTTAAGGATGATTTGGAACTGTGAGACATTTGGCGTGATACACGCAAGAACTATTTTAGATTATAGTTTAGTTTGGTTGGAGATTATTAAGATTAACAGAGATAAGCGCTTTTGGTGCGTAACTGAGAATTTGCTTGGAAATTAGAGAAAGGTGGGAGAATGCAAATAGCAGGTGAAAGTTTTTTTTTCTTTTCCCTTTTTTTTGAAATTAATATGAATAAGGACTGGGATTAAGAAAATTTATTTTGAGTAAAGATCTTTTTTTGTTTTCCTCTTTTTCTTCTCTACTTTATTTGTAATATTAATATTGTTTGTATTCATTTTATATGAGCTAGAGAGAGATAGAATTTATAGTTTATTGTTGATAATATAGGGGTGTTTATGTTTGTTTTTTGATTTTATGCCCTGTATTTAGCTCTGGGAAGTCGGGGGGGGGGGAGGAGGGAGTGGGGGAGAGGGATAGGGGTGGGGGAGGGGGGGATTAAAGTCAAAATGTATTGTAAAACTTTTTAAATAAAATGTCGGCTGGCGACCCCCAGGGGGAGGGCCTTCTCTGTGGGAGCACCAGCCCTTTGGAACCAGCTTCCCTTTGAGCTTCGGATGGCCCCGGACCTCCGGTCCTTTTGCCACGACCTCAAAACTTTCTTCTGCCATCAGGCTGACCTGGATTGATGATGGGTTTTTAAAATGTTTTAATTTTTATCTGTGTAGTTAATTTATTTTGGGGCTATTTAATTCTTTTTTAATTTTTGTATTGTTGTTTTTTATTGTTGTTAGCCGCCCTGAGTCCTTCGGGAGATAGGGTGGCATATAAGTCCCAAAAATAAATAAATAAATAAATAAAATTCTTCTAAAAATTTAATTGCGTGACAAAATTTTACTATAATCTATGGAAAAAAGCTGCTCAGAGAAAAAAGCAATAACAAAGAGATGGAACAAATCAAACAATGAGTAGTCACTGTTATTGCAGGAATGCATATCCAGAAATGTAACAATAAAGACAAATGATCTGCAAATCAGAAGATCAGCAGAAATGAAAAATTGACATTTTTATAACTCGCTCATCTATTTGGCTTGGCATCCAAATCCAGAAAGCACTAACACTTCCTTGAACTTTAGCTGGGTACTGTTAGCAAGCAAATTGCTTAGGATCATCTGCATTTGGTGGCAGAAACCACCCCCCCCCTATATATATCAAGATCAAAGATAATCATCATACATCTGGTTATTATTTGTAAGGACTTAACTGTAAGTTTTAATGATTAATTTATCTAGCATCTAATGCCTTAATAGATCATGGGAAACATCAAGGGAGGAATGTGGAAGTGAATTTTTAAAGTCTCTTTCTATGTCTCTGAATGATAATAGGCATGGAAGTGATCATTAGTCTTTTTTACATGATGGCTCCTTTAGGAATCTCCTATGTGTTGCCTTTTAGAAGGAAGGTCAGACAGCCCCCACCCCATGGGAATCCCCTGCAGGATACAGCTAATGCAGCCTGAAACTGTATGGAAATGGCTAAATTATCTTTGGGGAGACCTTGGGCTTTCCCATCAATCAGGCTCTTCTGAACCAGTAAAACAGATAAGCATCCTGCTGGCAAGAGTGTTACTATCCATATGTTTGTCATGACTGTCAGTACCAATTCATCAATTAAAAAAAACCCGTCCTTGTTGCCTAAAGAAAACAGAATGTCTATCAATAGACACAAGATCCTCTGTGGAATTTAGTTTAACAAGAGCTTCATGGCCACAACAGAATTAACTCAAGGGTGGAATAGATAGAGATGGGGATGGGGACAATTGCAAAAGTTAAATATTTCAGGAAACCATCATTAATTGTCTATACATTGCATGGGTCCTTAAGGCAACATTTTTACTGTGTCAAAGGTAGAATGAAATATTATGGACTTTGTTACATTTCATGGTTTAGGTTTTTTTTAAAAAAATAATTCAGTTCTGTTAAGCCAGAGATCTATTTCAAGACAACTTTTTTTCATTCTTGAGATATTTGAATTTTTTTTTGTTCTGCTCAATAGTATCTAATTCTCAGAGTCTGCCTAGGCAGTGATTGGCCAAAGGTCACCCATCTGGGTTTGTGGCTAAGGCAGGACTAGAAGTTATGGCACCTGTTTTCTAGCCTGGTGTCTTAACCACTTCATCAAACGGGCTGTATCTCCATCAACTTTCAAGAAAATTTGTACTATGTTTAAAAATATTTCAACACAGTTCCATGATAAAATATGTTGCAGAATATCTGGTCAATGGTTATTTATATCCATCTTTTCACACACAAAAAAATCAGATGAAAGAAAGGCTGAAGTCTTCCAAAATTGGGAATGGAAACTGCCAAAGACATACAGTATATTTTTCAAAGTAACAGCAGATAAATCAGTGGAAGATTATAAGAGAAGTTTGTTCATTCCGCAGATGTAATCTAGAAAGAGTCCAAAGTATTCTTTCCCTCAAGATTTTGTATTCAACATGAGACTGGAGAAAATTAAAAATATAAACACTGAATAAAGGAAATATGGGATATAGTTATTTTAAATATTTTTCCATTTCTATTACCATGAAAATGGAAGAGAAATGTATTTCCCTTCCCATTTCTGTAACATTTTTTTCAAACAGTTTGAAAGTAACATAAAACAAACAAACAAACCAAACCAAATGGAACAAAACAACAACAAAACAACAACAACAAAATCTGTAGGGATTTTGCAGACACAGTAAATCCCACCCAATACAAAGCAGAACCCATATCAGCTGCTGGATCTGAAAAAACACCCTCATGTCACTTCAATAAGCCATTGTTGGCCAATTTTTCAGAACTACTTCTTTGTTGTTGTTTTTCCTATACTGGAAGACAAGGTTGGAAGAAGTGACAGAATCAGGTTATTTTTGGAATGATTTGTACACAGTATGATTCAATCTCTGCCTATCTGTCTTATATAGATCTAGATTTGGTTCTGGTCAGGCCAAAGAGAATCCAGTGTTGCCTTCAAGGAACATAATAATAGCAATAGCACTTAGATGTATATACCACTCCATAGGGCTTTACAGCACTCTCTGTATGGTTTACAAATGTCAGCATGTTGCCCCCAACAATCTGACAATCATTTTACTGACCTCAGAAGGATGGAAGGCTCAGTCAACCTTCAGCCAGTCAGGATCGAACTCCTGGCTGTGAGCAGAATAAACCTGCAGTGCTGGATTCTAACTACTGTACCACCATGGCTCCTAGAGAGAGAACACAGAGGTGGCATGATTTGATCTAGGTTTAGACCAAAACCAACACACATTTCTATCTTATTGCTTACAGTAGTCAGGATTGCACTTTTTATAAATGCAGATTATAAAAGCACTTTATCCCTGTTTTGGAAAAAAAAATTAAGTTGGACAATATTATATATTGACTTCAATATGCACCTGTTTCTGTCTTTTTGTTAGTAATTTATATACCATGAAGAATATCATTCCTGTTCTTCTGGTAAAGAAATTGAAAGAAAAATGCTTCAAAATTAACTACCATTTTTTTAAAGGACACGATTTTGGTTTATCACTCGCACTAAGAGAATTCATTCATGCTTTGTAAAACTTCTGTGGAATGCAGTTGTGCAATATGAGTTAGGAAAAAAGGGGGCGGAGCTATGTTCTACTGGGTTCTTAGGACATAAAAAGCAAATTAAGCGATCACCCCATCCATCAACATGATCCTATGAGGCTGAAACAGATCTTGTAGCCACCATCAGCAGTCCTTTGCTCCAGGAGCTCAGAGGGAGATTAGGAGCTACACAATCTTTTGTACGAATCAACTGACTCAGGTTCCAAGCAAACTGTCAGGGCAGCTGTAACTTTTAAATCACCAGTGTCTCTGCAGAAATCTTTCAGAGATCCAAGAGGCAAGGAGAGTGTCAAGAAGAAAGGGAAGTGAAAAGAGAAAGGGAACAAGAAATAAAAGGGGGGGGGAAAGCTATCATAACAGGTCTGATGCAAACAATGCAAAATCAGATAAAAGAACTATAATTTTTAATGACACGTATATCCAAAACATTGAAATTGATCAGGGTGTCTTCAGTGGTGTAAGAACTAAAAATAAGACACTTGGAACAATTTGAGATTATTTGCTTGTGTGTGCGTGTGAAAAGTCTTGATTTCCCCCTACTTCACACATTTTCAAACATTTCCTATTACTCAAGAATCTACTCTACCTATTTTAATGCTATCATTTCCTATACAATACGCACCAGGTTGAGATTGTCACAGAAAGGGAGCTTCTGGTGCAATACTATAGAGTTACACAGGATGAACAATAGTAAAAACAGGCCTGCGTTAATCAAAACACAGAAGTAAAGGACTAACAGTGAGAAAGGCATCTCAGCATCTCACCAGAAATTCTAATTTGGCAAAATATTTTCCGATGAAGGCCCAGCTCCCTAGAGAAAACTTTAAGGATGGGAAAGGTGGAAGGAAAGAGAAGAAGAGGCCAAACATGGCGGACAGAGTCAGTTACAGTGGGGATCGACGAGCTGTTGGGATGTTATGGAATATAATTGACAATACGGTTTTAGAGTTTTTGAAGGGCTTGTTGAAGAATTCAAGCAGAGGTGCGAGTGTGCAGGGGGGTCAGCAGTGTCAAAATGGTGGGCACAACTGGACAATAGAAGCCCTGCCCCCCCTTTTTTGCATGTGTGCAAAAAACATTAAAAAGGAACAGGACGTTGTCCAGTCATGCCTACCACTATGATATTGTCAGCCTCTCGACTCTCATAGACACCCCTGGAGTCAAGTTCCATTAGAAAAGCAAATTATTCTGAGACTTTACTTGTGAAGAAAAGAAATGAAGAAAATGACAGCTTATTGGTATTGTTTGCTGATGATAATATAAAGGTTTTACAAATACTCATCTTTGTCCAGATTTCTTTTGTGTGCCTAAAAATAATTTGACTTCTTTTTTTTAAATCAGCTTTATATCTCAACACAATGTCTGTTTACACAGCTTTTATTTTATTTTATGTATTTTTTTTATTTCTTTCTCTCTTTGAATTCATTTTCAGGGCTAAATTACTTTTAAAGAAATATTTGTTATATTGAAGTGACATTTAGTTTTCCTGTAATAATGTTTGCAAATTAATGATATTTCCTGCTAACATTTGCAGTTAAGCTTGTCTTCCACATTTTAGATGGGGACCAAGACTCCTTTGATTATTTTCATTAGCCTTCTAGGCATTGGGAGAGAAGGAAAAGGTGTCATCAAGCAGTACTACTGGGAAAGATTTCTGCCAAATATGTCAAACTACATATTATGTTAAATAACATAATTGATGTAGCATGTAGCTCTGTATGTGTTTTAGAAAATTATGTTTGCAAATGATCCAAATCAAGAGAGGAGATTCAGTGCTTCACTCCCCACATCTATTAAGACACATATCAGTTAGAGCTCAATGATAAGCAAAAGTAACTTTTATTAAGAATATAGTCTCTGATCATGATCAAGATTTGTCTTTTCAATGCTTTTAAGTAAAAAAAAAGATACCCAAAGGAATCAATATGATCCATGCAAGGCAACTTTGCCTGCAGGTAGCCAATGTTTTTGTGATGAAACAAGAATCATACACATCGAATCAATGATATTACAGTTTTGAACATTTGACATTCATGACCATGACCCAATATTTTTAATTTTTGTTTAAATTTCAAAACAAAAAATAGGGAGAAAGGTTTTTTGTTAGCCACCAGGACAAAATGTGGTGCTTGATGGGTCTTTTTTCGCAAATCCAAAAGGGCTGTTCCTAGCTTTTTCAGTACAACTCCCAATCCCCTGAAATACAAACATTATTAAAATATGGATCTCATGGAGCTCAACAATTAGTTGCCCTTAAAAGGAAGATTCCCCTTTAAAATAATGGTTTTAAAAGCATAAACTCACATAATGTAATTCCAAATAGATCTTCTTTCCTCCTATAATTACATATAACTTAATCTCTCTCTCTCTCTCTCTCTCTCTCTCTCTCTCTCTCTCTCTCTCTCTCTCTCTCTCTCTCTCTCTGTGTGTGTGTGTGTGTCCCAATGTTCCCTTCCACTCTTTACATTTTAAGGTCTTTTGTTGTCATTATTTCATAAGTTATTCCATAGGTTATTATTCTATAAATTGTTATGGAATCACCATAATGAAAGAACATTATTCCATGTTATTGTGCTGGCCTAGGGAAACATTTTATATCGATTATTACAATGTTTTGTTGCTTGTAGCAGCATTCATAGCAGAGGCAAGATTGACAAAAGCAGCATTGTGACACAAACCCCATCCCACCCCAGACATGTGCCAAGGAGGGCAGGAGTTGGGGTGTAATGCTGTAATGTTGCTTTTATCATTTGGATGAAAGCAGCAAACTCTTGCAAATATCCATGTCTGACTGTTTTACAAGTTCAGATGTAACTATTACTAAAATTAGCGTGACAAAGCAAATGGGATGTAACTGGCAAGACTGTTTTGCAGACTGTTGAAGAAGAGAGAAAATAGTTTACCAGTGATTGAAACCATGTGGATCTGTCAAGGTCTGGCTGTTCCAAAAGTCTTTGGGAATTGATGGTTTATCAGGCTTTCTTCCTGCAGAAGGTAATTGTTGCTGTCAAGGCATATCTGCAGGAGAGCATCCCAAAAATAAAAATGGCAGCCACATCCATTTGATTGTAACTCTATCACTCTTTAATACGTGGTACAGCAGTCTTTAAAAAGGGGTGGGGCTTGGACCACATTGTTTTGACTGCCATCTTGACTTTTTGATCTCTGTGTATGCTGTTTTCCTTGGTTGTCAATAGCTAAGAAATTGATTGCTACAGAATTTAGAGGGTGATTTTAATGTCCAGATGTGATATGTACAAAATTCTGTTTTCTATGAAGCCTTTAGCAAAATGATCAAGTCTTAGCTTCACATTTTTATATATGTGCAGGCTTAAAAAAAAATTTCCTACTTTTTTCCTTGGCGGGAAAAATTATCAGCTTTGCCCCATAGTTAAGGGGGCTGGAGATGATGGAAAGTGTAATCCAATGTATGAGATTTGAAAAGGATGCTTACTATAACTAACTGAACACTATTTTATCCGCAATAATTAGAATTTTTTTTCTGTCCATTCTCCTCCCCTTTCTTTGATTAGTTTTTATATTTTAAGAATATGGATTATGGACTGGACTTCTCAGATTTTAAACAAAGATAAGGTGATGCTGATAACTATGATGACGTTCTTATTACTTTTTAATTCAGAAATATAAGAAATGAATTTGGACCAGTCATGGAAGCAGATTTTTTTTTAATCCCTGCTCTACTATCTCACTGCTTCGCTCTAAAGCAGGGGTCGGCAACCTAAAAAAGGAAAAGAGCCACTGGGAACCGGTTCCATCACAAATTAAAAAAAGTGGGAGCCGCGTGCATGTGTCCATGCATGCACATGCGCAAAAATGCGCAAAACGTTTTTTTGCGCATGCGCGGACGCACGCGGCTGCCATTTTTTAAAAAAGTGAGATGGAACCGGTTCCCGGTTGCCCGACGCCGACGGCCCGTCTGCAAAGCTGCCGCTTTCGGCAGCTTTGCACACGGGCCACGGCAGCCTCCTCAAAGAGCGGCTGCCCCTGCCCATTCCGAGAGGTGCGCGCGCACCTCCCCAAAGGTTTGGGGACGTGCACGCGCAACTCCGGTCGTTCGGAGAGGTGTGCGCGCACCTCTCAGAATGGGCAGGGGCGCCGCTCTTTGAGGAAGCTGCTGCGGCCCATCTGTGAAGCTGCCACTTTCGGCAGCTTCACAGACGGGCCGCAGCAGCTTCCTCAAAGAGCGGCGCCGCTGCCCCTTCGCACGGAGGTACGCGCGCACCTCTCCAAACGGGCAGTGCCACTCTCCATTTGGAGAGGTGCACGCGCACCACTGCCCGTTTGAAGAGGTGCGCGCGCACTGGGCGGCTGGGAGCCGTGGGTTGCCGACCTGTGCTCTAAATTAATGTCCCTACAAATAGGTCCTGATGATGTCTTTTTTCTGTTTCTTCCCATTGCATTGCCTTGTATGTTGTTCCCAGGCCTCAGTGAGAAAGGTTTGTGCCATCCATACATGTGAACCACCAGTTTTCTATGTGGATGCCCCTTCCAGAAGTCCATTCTGGGCCTGGGCAACAAAAAAGTAGCTACCAGTTCTGCCAAACTGGTGCAAACTGGGCATGGGGTCACATCACATTTTAGGCCAGTATACATAACTGCTAAAAGGGACGCGGTGGCTCAGTGGGTTAGGACGCTGAGCTTGTCGATCAGAAGGTCGGCAGTTTGGCGGGTCGAATCCCAAGTGCCGCGTAACAGAGTGAGCACCTGTTACTCGTCCCAGCTTCTGCCAACCTAGCAGTTCGAAAGCACATAAAAAATGCAAGTAGAAAAATAGGGACCACTACGGTGGGAAGGTAACAGCGTTCTGTGCACCTTTGGCATCTAGTCATGCCGGCCACATGACCACGGAGACATCTTCAGACAAGCGCTGGCTCTTCGGCTTTGAAATGGAGATGAGCACCAGCCCCTAGAGTTGGAAACGACTATTACGCATGTGCGGGGGAACCTTTACCTTTACTTTTACATGTGTCTTTCTACTTTTGATTACCATGCATGTTTCTCTCCCGGCTCTCCCTACTCTATTTATCTGGCATCCTCAACCTAGTCCTTTTGACATAATGAAAATCTTTTGTTCCAAGAGGGAGAAACAATTTCAAGAGGCCCAACCATTCCCAGATTTAACACAGTCTATTATTGTTCTCACATCTTACAAAAAAAAAAAAACCAGGTGATCCATCACGGCACATCACCCACTCTTCCCTCCAGAAGCGCTCCCAGCTACATAGGAAGGTTATCTTCTGATCAAAGCCTTGGTCTGTATACTAAAACATGACATGCAAGTGCAGAAGGGAGTGAAAGGGAAGGGCCAAAGTGGGGGTGGGGGAGAGAGACAGATGCCAAAGAGTGGTTCTTACCGTTCCATCCATCATCTTTTAATTCTAGTCATTCTGTTTTAGACAACAGGGCTGATTGCTATTGTTTTCCTGATTAACTATCCTCTCTTCTCCCCCCCCCCAAAAGAGATGCTAGCAAAGTCTGCTTAGTAAATATTGACACCTGTAAAGCGAGCTGCCTGGTGCTCTGGGCTCTTTGATTTTTTTTCCCTCCCATCTGTTGCCTGAGAATTTTAAGTAAACTACTGCTCTCTTTTCACTGAACACTGTAAAAAGAAAAGCTCCCCTGAACTAATCCGGGAGCCACATGGCTCTGGAAAGAGGCCTAATAGTAACTAAAGGAAAAGGTAGCACATGTGAAATGCATATGCCACTGGCCACTTCTGCTTGCTTTTTCTTTAGTTAACAGAATGCCAGGGTAATCTGCTTAGCTACCAAGAGGAGCTTTCTCTTCCCTTCCCTCTGAGATCACCCTGACCACGATCAAAGTCCAAACACATTCCCGGCTCCCTCTATTGTTCCCAAGAGTGGGATTAATGACTAATTATGTCAGGTCACTCATCCAGATGGCCTCTCAGATGTTCCTTTGTCATTGCCTGACCTTCCATATGCCCCTTTGACCTTGAGGTTTATTGCTATGGCAACGGGAAGCCTCAGTTTCCTTGTTGAGAGTGCCAAGAAGTGGCCAAATTGGGGGGTGGGTGGGTGATGTGCGATAATCTAGCCACACTTGGTATTCTGCTTCCATCTCATGCCTTGTTAAATCCAATGAATAGATAAAAAATGCGATCTGGTCTCAGTTGAGTGATGACCGTGGTCATGAGTCTATGTTACATGCTATGTTTTTTAAATTAGGAGGCAGCTTTGTACATGGAAACACGCATTTAATTCGAAGAACATCAGTCGCCATAATGTGATCTTTTTATCTCATTAATGTTAAGCAAGGGTAATAGAATGGAATTACAAAATATCACTGTGAAAGGAATACAACTCAGAGAATTATAGATATCCCCCATTAAAGCCCTAGAGAGATTTAGATAAGTCCACTTCTTCAGTTTCATAAATTAAAGATTCTTCACTACCTTCTCCTCCCGCCTCAAGTTTATATTAAGATTATATTCTAATCTTAAAATGTTGGTCTTATGCTGAAGAAAGATTTCAGGGTAGTTAAAGCATTAGGAAAATGTGCTAGAAAACAAAAATAAGTAAATAAATACAGGGAATGAAAGAGATTCAAGTACTCAATTGACTAAAAAAGTTGAGTTGTTTTTTTTTTAGAATACATGATGGGTAGCATTTTCCATTCAAAGGAAATTATCAGTAAAATCTGAGTCCTTGGTCTAAGACTGATATGGCAAACCGATTAGCCCTGTTATTACTCTATATATTGGAGCAACAAAATAATTGATTATTTCAGAAGTCTGCAAGGTTTCTTCAAATGTTTATACATACAGTATGTTTGGATAAATATTTATTATCTTTATGAAAATCTTCCAAATTGTGTTTCCCCCAATGGTTCCTGTGAATGATTCCACAGGTACACGGAGACATTAAATAGCATGATTCGTCTGCATAACTTATGTGTCCATCGTACTGGTCTAAGACCAAAAAAAAGCCATTCTCTCTCTGTGTCTGTCTTTCTCTCTCTTATACTGTACATCCAAATCGTTTGAATTAGTATGACCATATACAGCGCTTTTTTTTGTAAAAGAAAAAGGTGCCGGAACTCACACATGTCGTACAACCCGCCTTGCCTACCCTACAAGGTTCCATTCAAAAAAGGTGCCGGAACTCCCTTCTGAGCGTTCTATGAGGAAAAAAAGCCCTGACCATATATTACCAGAAATGGTACTGTCTGCTTAGAAGTGTAATACATATGCTATGAAGAAATAGATATAATAACTCTGTTGGTCTTTCAGGAGTTATGACTATGCGCTAGTCCTTCAGCCATCAGAAAACTAACCTGACATTTGGTTCCCTCACCCCACCCCCATTCCTATCAAATCTTTTTTTCAGGATTGGCACACATAGGGTAAGGACAGAATCCTCCCTCCAGTCAAGCATCACTCACCCGGCAGGAAAACCATCACCAAACAATCACTCTCCTTAACAAACAATGGCTTTGGGGCTGTTGAAGGCTAATTTTGACAGATGGCTACGTGGGTGGGTTTCACCATCTCTCTTGGACTTGCTCTAGGTTTTGCTCAAGGGTTTTGCATGGGTGGACTCAAAAGGAGCTCCAATAACAAGAGATAGAGACTCTGGGGTTTATACAGATTGGTGTCTTTACTTCCCTATGCAAGCCTCTCAGGTCTATCAGCCGTTGGTTAGGTATCTTAATAGCCGATGGTGATGTATGGTTATTTACCAGCGAAGAGATATCTCTCAGGTTGATGGATCTACAGATCAACTGAGTCATCCTGCTATTCACCTGTCACCTTTCCAAACTAGGAATAAATTTCATCTAAAACCTGGAAATGTGGGATTTGCTGTTTGGCAAGCTGGAAGTTATGCAGGTCTGAAAGAGGTGTGGTGTTTTCTTTTGGGAAAAGAGATAGAAAAAAGATCAGAGAGGAGGGCCACATTTCTATACAAAGTGGCTAATAGAAACTTGGTGGAATCTCACCTTCTCAGGCTCACTTAATTGCCATTAACAGAATGATTAGTAAAGTGTGTTAGTTTGTTTTAACAGCAAAAAGCTGAGTTGAAACCTTCCATTGCTTCCTAAACAAAACCTGGAAGAATCTGGACATATCTGGACATATTGCTTGTGTAAAGAAACAGAAGATGAATGAATGAATGATGAAAAAGTGCCGCTGATCACTCAATTCCCATTGTGACTCAGATTTCCCCCCCCTATTCTTTTATTCAGCTTCATTTATGGATTGGAGGAGAAGGATCACAGGAAAAAGCTTAAAGAAGATGGGCAGAGATCTGCAGCCAGATCTGTCTCAATCCAACTGCAGTGTCATTGTAGGTGGATGTTTTTTCTATCAGCTGGAGATAAACAGAAGAAGGACAGCCAAAAACAGAGGACTCATCCAGTTTTTCCATCATACACTGTTCATGGTAAATCAAGACTGTGTGACTGGGAAGCAGAACAGTAGCAGTAGAGTCAAGGCATGGATTAACAATGGGGGATAAAGTAGAAGCCACAATCATGCTGACATAATTTTCTATAAGGTTAGGATGGGTGGATAGCCCTTTAACACAGCACTAGGGAAAGCCTCCCATACTTGCTAAAGATAGAAAGGATCTTTATCTATGTAATAAGTGTACAAATATATTGTACTGTTTTGGAACTATAAGATGCAAGATACAGTTTAAAGGCTGAATTCTCTACCTTCATTTTGATAACCGTTTAGAACAATGACTTCAGAGCTTGAAGCAGAATGCAAGGGCCCCACCCCAATGAATAATAATGTAGCCTATTCTATGCAAGTGCATTTCACATGGATCCACAAAGCTAGTGGATTGAGCAATAAATCATCTCCCTGCTTTATGTTTATATCTGATGATAGTAGAGGGGACAGGGAGAAAGAAAAAGGGAGAGAAGACAGACAGACAGACAGACAGACAGACAGAGGAAGGGAAGGGAAGGGAAGGGAAGGGAGGAAAGAAGGAAGGAAGGAAGGAAGGAAGGAAGGAAGGAAGGAAGGAAGGAAGGAAGGAAGTCTACATTGCACCCCACAATCTCAATGAACAAATAAAACTCCAAAATAAAAATGGAAAGAATAAACTTTACTGATACGATTTAATAAGGCAAGGAACTTCCACAAGCCATGGGTTGTTATGGAACCAAATATCTTCAACCAAGAGATAAATGAAATTAAGAGCAGGGGCCCTTAGAATAAACAAATAAAACTTTATTCCATGTTAAATTCAGCCCTTTTCTCCATGAAGATATCTCCAGTCTCGAAGACCATATACATATACACATTCAATAAAAATAAAATAAAATAATACTGTTTCATTGTCATTGTGAGGCCTTTTTAGATTGTTTTATCTCTCATTTCAACATGACTTTTAACTCCTTATTTTTTAATTACATTTTATTACGTTGGTGAGAGTGTTTATACTGATTTAATTTTTCAGTTCTCCACATACTTAGTTTTATTGCATTTTAGATGGATCAGGGCACAAAGATGCCAATGGAAATAGTACAAGGCTTTTTATATGTCAAAGAATCAGACCTATTTGTTTTGCCTTGCTGAATTTTCAGAAAACTAACTCCCTCAGCTTATACCAATTTGCAAGCACCTGTGTTTTTACTGCAGTAGGAGAAAGCATAGAGCCCTATCTATTTTTATCTTTCAAATCTGCACAGGATGTTGGAAGTTAACTATGCCTAAGAATGGTGGAAGCATTACTACTCCAGATTGTCCATGCATTAAGGCATACTTCCAAAACATTTGATCAAAGGAGTCGGACATTTATGTCAGCTGTTTTGAAGTATATGGAGTATATAAAGTACATAAATTTTATGTACTTAAAAATACTGGAAATTTGCTTGGCATGTTCAGATAAACTCAAAAGATTTCTGACTGATATTGCTATGGTCTTTGATGTATTATAATCTCAATGATTTCTATTTTTTATGAAGTACTAATTGTGAGGACTGATACCTTTAAGTAGGACTTATCTTAACCAGTTCCAGTTAACAAGATATCCTATAAAAATGTTAAAAATTCCAAGAGAGGAAAGAATACTTTGCATGTAATTATACATTTATTAATGTTAAGGTAAAGGTAGGTAAAGGTAAAGTTTCCCCTGCACATGTGTGCTAGTCGTTTCTGACTCTAGGGGCCGGTGCTCATCTCCATTTCAAAGCCGAAGAGCCAGCGCTTGTCCGAGGACGTTTCCGTTGTCATGTGGCCGGCATGACTAGACGCCAAAGGCGCACGGAACGCTGTTACCTTTCCACCGTAGAGGTCCCTATTTTTCTACTTGCATTTTTACGTGCTTTCGAGCTGCTAGGTTAGCAGAAGCTGGGACGAGTAACAGGCGCTCACTCTGCTACACGGCACTCGGGATTCGACCCGCCAAACTGCCGACCTTCTGATCGACAAGCTCAGTGTCCTAACCCACTGAGCCACCGCGTCCCTTTTATTAATGTTACTTTATTGATTTTATTTATATATTGCTTGTGTTCCCAAAAGAAGGCTTCAACTAAACAGTGCCTGTGTTTTACCAACCGAAGGATCCAAAAAAGGATAATTAAAACTAAATTGCAACAGAAATCTACCCAGATGCTATTTAAAGCTAATTCAGCTGTTCATGAGAAAAAAGCTAAAATCAAAGCCCATTGTTAGATAATACCTTCATAATGATCAGTCAAAGTAACACAATCTTTTAGATGAAGCTGGGATCCAGTTTCATTGACTGAAAACTCCTACTTTTGATTAGCAAAGTATATGAAAATATTTCAATACATATTAGATATGCTCCAGGTTTCTTCTATCTTGCCAATTCCAATAGGAGTGAAACAAGGTTGCTCCCCACCTTTTCATTTCTGACATCGGGTCCATAGTCCAGACTCTAGAAAAGATCGAATTAGGTGCTAAATCTACTTTGGTTTTCCTATATGCAGATGAATCATCCTTTCTCTTCACAATTCAAATGGCCTTGCAGTGGCATCTTCAGGCTATTGCATTATATTATGGAACTATTAGTTATTGACATTACGTATCCTAAGCACAGGGATTGATCTTCATCAAGCGATTTGCTGGACACATTCAGTATTGGATAATAAAATACACTATTAGTAAACAAGCTAGTATTTTTCCATATCTGTGAATAACTTTTCAATCTTCCAGAATTTGGAGGACTCAATGGAAAGATGACTCTGACTAGGATGATAAGGCTGTTGATTTTTTCTGGGAAAATGGACACATTTCCAAATAAAACTCTTCCTTAAGAATGCCAAAAAGATATTATGTTAAAGGCTAAAACTGAATTGCAGCATGCCAGCTACTTCTTTTGAAAACAGAAGATACAGTAAATAAATAGTTCTAATAGAATCCGTAGCCTGGAGGGCATCAAATAATTTCCGCAGGCATTTATGTATCTGGCACTACCATGTGGCTACTTGTCTTGTAGATTATCCCAATTATGTATCAATCTCAAAATACTTTTAGGGATGATGTTGTGATTCTTCCAAGTTCAGTGGTGTAGGTAACTTTAGGTTCCATATTTAACAGTAGTCTTGTGGAAATTAATCAATGAAACAAAATAAAACTAAACTCAAGTGACACAAAGGCAAAGAACTTCTCTGCACCTTGCTTTTATTACTTTTAGAGGTCATCACACAGATTCAAAGGCAGTAAGCCTGTCAAAGGCTATTAACCATGAGAGCTAAATGGAACTTACATTTTCAGAGGCAGTCTGTCTCTAAGGGACAGTGTTACACAGCAAACATCAGGGGATGGGTTTGCCTTCAGTTTTCCAGATGGCAGCATCTAACTCATTTTGGTTGACTTCAGAAAAGGTAAGCAGCTTTGTACTTGAATGGAAGTCAGGGCAGTAGTCTAGACTGGGAAATTTCCCTCTCCCCCCACTATAAATTCAAAAGAAGGAAAGGCAAACTACTTCAGTGTTGCAAAGAAAACACCATGGACATGGACACGATCAAAAGAATCAAAGGAGACTTCATCTTTTCTTTTCCTTTGTCTGCTTCCAAGAATTATCTAGCTGACCACTATGGGAAGCTTTAGCATATCCAAAACCCAAAAAGCAACTCTTTGTATTTTCATATTATCTCATGATACTGGAAAGGTGAGATGCTGTTTCTTTATCTTTTGATGAAAGACAGGAAAAACAAAAGAGTAAAAGTTGGAATAGAATAGACTTAATAGATAATAGAAAGTGAAGAAAGGCAAAAATATTGCAGGTTCAAGATTAATATTGTCAAGATCTGTGTTATTGATGTAATATGATTTCTGTTCTTTTCCCATCAGATCAGGAAAAGATGGGCACTATCTATTTCCAGAGTTCCAAAAAGCATGATAAGAAACAATGGATGGAAATGAATCAAGGAGAGAACCAACCCAGAACGAAGGAGAAATTTCCTGACAGTGAGGACAATTAACTAGTGGAGGACAATTAACTGCCTCCAGAAGTCATGGGTGCTCCATCATGGAGGTTTTTTAAAAATTAGAGAGCCATTTGTCTGGAATGTATAGGGTCTCCTACTTGAGCAGGGTGAGGGACGTGGTGGCTCAGTGGATTAGGACGCTGAGCTTGTCGATCAGAAGGTCGGCAGTTTGGCGGATCGAATCCCAAGTGCCACGTAACAGAGTGAGCGCCTGTTACTCATCCCAGCTTCTGCCCACCTAGCAGTTCGAAAGCACGTAAAAATGCAAGTAGAAAAATAGGGACCACTCCGGTGGGAAGGTAACAGCGTTCCGTGCACCTTTGGTGTCTAGTCATGCCGGCCACATGACCACGGAGACGTCCTCGGACAAACACTGGCTCTTCGGCTTTAAAACGGAGATGAGCACCGGCCCCTAGAGTTGGAAACGACTAGCACGCATGTGCGGGGGAACCTTTATCTTTTTACTTGAGCAGGAGATTGGAGTAGAAAACCTCCAAGGTCCCTACCAACTCCTTTATTCTGTTATTGATTTGTGGACATTTTAAGGGACAGGAAGATTAATTTATACATTGTGTATAAGATAGAATTCTTCAAGGACCTCTTCTACAATAGTCTGAGTGTCCTGGTTAATCTTTTACTAAAGGCATGCCAGGGTTTGGACAATGTAAAAGACAATTGACACCACAAAATAAATGTATGGGCTCTAATTGGGTAGTGAATTAGCTCTATCCCTAGTCATGCTCATGCTTATACTGATGACTCACTTTTGGCTCTACACTCATGCCCATGTGAATATACATTGTAATGTATTGGGCTTGCTTGTTAACACCACGTGGTAACAGCTGGTAGGCTGCTTGAGCAGGAAACTAGCTAATGGCTCCCAGCATCTCAGACAACCCGTCTCCAGCGCTGCTATTGGTTGCCCCTAGGGCAGCAATAGGTTGCTTCAAACCTATTGGCCACCGCCTAGGGGCCAGGGTATAAGTTGAAGCATCTGCAGCCCTGTTCTCTAGTTCAGATCCTGCAAGCAATAAACCATGATCTTTGCTGAACTCACTCGCCTCGTCTTCAATCCTGCGCAACGAACCCAGTATACAACACTGGCGACGAAGGTGGGATCCTGCTTCTCCGTCAAAGCTGAAAGTCACTAGGGGAGAGGCAGCGCACGCCTGGTGGGAAAAGCAAATTTCCCCCCCTACCGTCAGCTAGCTAAGCCATGCTAGCGATCATGCGCTCAGAGGACCGGTCCCTGGGCAACGGAGAGGCAGGATTCAAAGATGCTGAGATCCAGCCACGAAGACCAGCAGAATGCCCAAGGTCGGAAGGCTGCGAGAATTCGAAATCACGCAACCAGAAGGATGGCCCTCGTACCTGTCCCAGGTTGAGAACTACCTTTGAGCGAATCAGGTCGTAGAGGACGGACTGAAGGCCGCCACGCTGCTTTGTGTGTGCGGCCCAGCAACGTTCGATCTGGCTGAAAACCTGTTTGCATCCACGCCGTTGGAATCCATCTCCTATGCCGAACTGAAGAAGAAGTTCGGAGAACACTTCCAACCAAAGATGTCAGTGATTTCATGGCGCTACGCCTTTGAACAACAAATACAGTAGCCGGGAGAGACCGCATCCAAGTACATTGCGGCCTTGAGGCAGGCCGCACACCTGTGTTGATTTTCAGACGTTGATGAGCAACTTCGAGACCAGCTCGTCTGCGGTGTCCGCAGCAGAGAGCTGCAGCAGAAACTTTTTGCCAGAGAGGTCCTGTCATTCGCAGATGCCCAGAACGAAGTCATGGCGGACAAAGCTGCCGGCAGAGCCGTCCGAACGATCTGGCCCGCCAGAATGATGCAACGCAAAGAAGCTGTCCACCACGAGACCTTCTCCTCAAACTTCTCCTCAATCAACTGTTAAAAGTCATTGTGTTCAGTCTTTCTCCTGAAAGCGTGGGGAGCTCCAAATGGGAACACAATGGAGTTAGGCACAACGGGCTACTCTTGCCTTGCTCCAATCTCCTACCTTCAAGAGGACTGAAAAATCTATGGTCCTATCTGCTTCAGAATGGCTTTCCACATGATCCAGGATCCATGAAAAGCAGAGCCCCAAGTATGGCTCCACTTTATATCTGCTGGAAAAAGGAAGAGCAGCTCCCTTCAATCCTCTCTGTATCTTCAGATGAATGTCTGAATTAGGCTACTGTCTTGGAAATATCCTTTGTTGAGTTTGGAAAGGAAGGGAATTCAATGAAAGTGAAAGTGAAGTGTATTTCACTTTGTTTTTGTTTGTTGGCGAAAAGATTTGACAGCCAGGCCAGACTCAAGCATTCATTTTCAACAAACCTCGTTCCTTGAAAAAAGAGGGGAGGGAGGGAGGGAGGGAGGGAGGGAGGGAGGGAGAGAGAGAGAGAGAGAGAGAGAGAGAGAGAGAGAGAGAGAGAGAGAGAGAGATTGTTGCAAATACTTCTGGAGTCAGAAATGTTTTCCCTTCTTCTGCCTCCTTCCATGCCTCCTTCCCCTCCTCAGTGAAATTACACTGATCACACTGAAATCTCAGATATTGTTGGCTGAAGGTGGAAGGAAGGCAGACATGAGGAGCACCAGCAGCTTGTTGCTGTACTGAATCACCGAGCCTGGAGGCGGAGCTGTGTGCCAGCTCCCACAGTGTGTCAAGCAAAAAGCCTGTGGAGGGAACCCTGCAGCGTCCAGAGTCCCTGCTCAGACAGTCAAGCAGTGGCCCCATGGCCTGGCTGTCACCAAAGGGGCAGCTGACAAAACAACCTGTCTGGCTGCTACATTTGGAGTCCAGCTGAACGGAAAAGGGAGCAGTGTCAATCACTGTACAAAGTGAAACATAATCGCAGGAGGTTGCTGGGTTTTAGTAGCTATGCTTGTGATTGACACTTGCCACTTTTAAATGATGGGAAATGACTAGGCAGAGCCTGAGCACAGATTATGAACTGAAAAACTGGAGAAAGATGTATGTTGTGCACTGGGCTCATTGCGCAGGATTGAAGACGAGGCGAGTGAGTTCAGCAAAGATCATGGTTTATTGCTTGCAGGATTTGAACTAGAGAACAGGGCTGCAGATGCTTCAACTTATACCCTGGCCCCTAGGTGGCAGCCAATAGGTTTGAAGCAACCTATTGCCACCCTAGGGGCAACCAATAGCAGCGCTGGAGACGGGTTGTCTGAGATGCTGGGAGCTGTTAGCTAGCTCCCTGCTCAAGTAGCCTACCAGCCGTTATCACGTGGTGTTAACAAGCAAGCCCAATACATTACACCCCTCCCCCCTTAGAACGAACAACATTATAGCAACAATAGAAAGTATTTACAGCAATACACTTTACAAAGACTTAACAGAGACCTGAGTGCTCATATATGTATAATGAGGTCTTCTCTTGAAAAGTTGATGATGGTAGAGATATGATCTGATAGCTGATGATTGTCTGTTGTGGGAGGCTGAGTGACAGGTTCCTAATGATCAAGTAGAGACATTAATAATCAGTTGACAAATCAACAGTCAGTTTTGATAAATTATGTGAATGTACCTGACATCACCTCAAAACTGAATCTCTCTTTCACACATAAACTGAAACTCATTTCTTGAACTCTAGCTCAAGCACACATATAATAGCTGCACCTGAAATGCACAATCTAGAGGTGTGTGTGTGTGTCAGGAGAGAGAGAGAGAGAGAGAGAGAGAGAGAGAGAGAGAGAGAGAGAGAGAGAGAGAGAGAGAGAGAGAGAGGGGGGCAGAGAGAGAGACTGAAATGCACAAATCTAGAGTTGAGAGAGAGAGAAACACAGAGAGAGAGAGGCAGAGAGAGAGAGACAGACAGACAGACAGACTACTTTTGCTATCTAATGGTCATTAGGTTGACAGATTAAAAACCTGGGTTAGGTAGAAAAAAACCCATACTTGTAATACTCTGAGCAGTTTTGCTTTCCACAAGCAAAATAAAAGAATAAAGAACTGGATACATTTAGCCGAAAGAAAGAGGAGATATGTTAGTAGCCTTCCAATACATGAAAAGCCATCACAGGGAAAATGTGGATTTACTTTCTCAGTGCCTGAGAATAGGACAAGAATTAATTCTATTTATCTTTTATGCAGCTTTTATTATCTTTATAAATAATTCAAGGCAGCAGACATACCTAATGCTCCATCCACCTCCTATTTTCCTCAATCCTATGAGGTGGCCAGGGTGAGAGAGAGTGACTGGGTCAGCTGGCTTTCATGCCTAATGGGAGACTAGAATTTACAGTTTCCTGATCTCTAGCTTGTTGCCTTAACCCAGGCAGGCTGGCTGAGGAATTCTGGGAGTTGAAGTCATAAAAGGGCCAAGTTTGAAGAGCCCTGCCTTAACCAATAGATAAAACTGGCTTATAGCTTATTGATGTACCATGAAAGATACATGGTTATGATCTTTAAGTCCTTACATGGCATGGGTCCGGGATACCTCGAGGACCACCTGCTGGTCCGCCCTGTGCGTGCCCACAGAGAGGGCCTCCTCAGGGTGCTTCCGGTCAGGGAATGTCGACTGGTGGCCCCCAGGGGGAGGGCCTTCTCTGTGGGCGCTCCGGCGTTATGGAACCAACTGCCGGTTGAGCTCCGGATGGCATCAGACCTTCGCTCCTTCCGGCGCGGGCTGAAGACCCACTTATTTGAACTAGCTGGTCTGGCCTGATGGGGAATATTGGGGTTTTTTAATGGGTTTTTTACTGTTTTTATTGTTATTGTATTTTAATTGGGCATTTGTTTAATTTCTTTTTAATTTTTGTATTGTTATTTATATATGCCCTGTTAACCGCCCTGAGTCCTTCGGGAGAAGGGCGGTATACAAATTGAATAAATAATAATAATAATAATAATAATAATAATAATAATAATAATAATAATAATAATAATAATAATGTTTTTTCAAAAATCAGACCCGGTCTTATACTCTTTTGTCTCCAAAAGAGCCACTAGGTCTTATTTTCGGGATTACCTAAGGACTGCTGCAGCCAGGTCTCCCACACCCTGACACATGTTGCGCTGCTGCCTGACTTCTTCTGCAGCCGTTTGCAGCTGCTTGCGGCAGGATGGCTTGTGGTGCATCACACCAGTGCTGCTGCTCACATGACACGTTGTGCCTGTGCCACAGCTCATGGCAGGATGCCATGTGGTGTGCTGTGCCATGGCATAGGCAAGCGGTGGCACCAGTGTGACACACCACGTGGCGTCCTGCCACAAGCAGAGGCACTGGCGAGATGCGCCATATAGTATCTTGCCATGAGTGGCAGCACTGCTGCGACGTGCCACGTGGCATCACACCGTGAACGGCCGCCATCAAAAAGAAAAATTGGGCTACACAGGCTCCTGCTGGATAGCGCTGTTGTTGCTGGTGCCATTGCCAAAAAGCAATGCAGGTGTCAGGGCATGGGAGGCCTGGCTCTGAAGTAAGTGGGTGTGTGACGCATGGGGCTGCTCCACCCCCACCCCCACCCTAGCTTGATTTTTACATTTGCATCTTGCCCTACCTCATACAACCAGATAGTGGGACAGAGTGGGCGGGGTCTTAACTAGGGCTTATTTTTAGGATAGAGCTTATATTAGGTGCACACGTAAAAATCAAGCTAGGGATTTTTGGGGGGATAGGTCTTATTTTCAGGAAATACAGTATAAGCTAGGCAAAGGGTTTCCGATCTAAAATTCCACCTACTCCTTCAGCCAAAGTCATGAATCCAGAGCACCCCCAGATTGAAAAGTTGCCTTTTTTGGGGGGGAGGGGTATTCCTTATTCTGAGCAAATTGGTTGGTTTCTGGATCAGGAGCAGCTCTGTTTGGTGGAACTGAGTCTATTGTCCCCTTCTAAATGCTAGCAGCCTCCAAGACATTGAGTTGAGAATTCTAATATATCTCCCACTTGGTCAAGGATGAAGGCACATAACTAAATATCTACATCCCTATGATTCCTGTGCTGCTGGATAACATCTTTCAACAGCTTCCTATGGCCTTGAATAAAAAGGAAGAGAGGACCATAGCCGTAAGAAGGATATAGGACGATAGGCTGAAATAGCAGTCCTATGAAACTGGGGAATTTTCCATAACAATACTGTTTCCTAAAGCCTTCTGGTTTGAGATAGCTTGATGGAAGGTGAAGTGCAAGCTTTTTATTTTCCTCTTCCTCTTCCCCTTTTAACAAAATGTATCACCTGGTGATTGAACTGGGAGGAAAATGATAATGTTAAGCTGCAGGAGTATAGTATAGCTTTGCTTCCCCATTTTTATTCTAGGATTACAGTATGTCCAGCAACAATTTACTGCTGATAATTCTCTGGAACTATTTTTTTTTCTTTACCCTTACTATCAAAGTTGGTAGTGCTTTCTATCACAGGTTAAGGGTTCTGGAAAAAATGAAAATTTAAAAAAACCTCTGCAGTTAGAAAAAGGTTTGTAGTCATCTATGGCCCTGGAGCACTTTTTCTTCTTCATCGTCATCGTCGCCACCAACACCACCATCACCATCCTCATCTGTACACTGTTTCCTGTTATTTAAAAATAACATTTGGAATATCAGCATTGTCGAAAATTGCTGGGAAACATTACCAGAAATGATTGTCTCCATCTGAACATGTTGGCTTCACAAAATATTTAACCTAATTATTTTAATAATAGTTTTACTTCACCAATATACAAATGCATATAGTACCTGGCTTATATTCAATTGTAACTTTAAGTAATTTAAAAAGGGTAGAATAACAAGGAAAATGGAAATTGTACTCATCTAAATAAGCCCATGGGGAAAAAATGATTCAAGAGAAACAAATGTCATTTTTCCACATACAATAGCTCTGACAGCAAGCTGAAGCAGGGAAACCAAAGATCTTTCTGTTTTCATTAACTAATCACAGCTACCATTACTGTACCATTGTTCTGTTCTTTGCAGACACCCCCTTTACTAAATGGGAAAATATCCATTCAGAACATGAATGCACACGCCGAAGAAGGGGGGGGGAAACTATCCTGAAAGATGGACAGCTGGATCCACAGTTCAGAGCGACGCTCACACCGCAGGGAGTTATTTGTGCTCTGCATGAGTAACATCCCATTGCTCCAGCACAGTAGAGGCATCCATTAATCTGTAAAGAGATTGCACATGCAAAATCTGTTGTTGTTCCCTACCGCTCTCAAACTCTGTTCACATCAACCTTACCACAGCTCTGCCATGCTACTTTCCCCCTGTTCTCTCTTACTGCCGGTTGCACTGTTGTTACATGTCATCGAAGAGAGTTTGTCCTGACACTCCCACCACAATTTTTTGCTGCACATAGGATAAAGCAATAATGCAGGGGGCTAGTGTATTAAATCAATGAGAATTCTATGATGGCCACAAGCAGATTGTTTCTTTTGAAAACTAGCTGAATGGAAGAATTGGTTCCTTTAGTGAAACCAATTTTTCTGTTTCTGAGAAACAGTGTGTGTATTAGTATTTTATACAGAGAGGGTTTTTTTTGGCTGATGTCTAACTTGAAACATATTAATAAAAATGTTCTTGAAATAGAGTGGGATAGGTCCAGAGATAGCCAAGTACATTTCACTTTCTAAAGGGCCTGCCTGAGCTCTACCTCCTGCTAAAGCTCTTTGTACATAAAGCTGCTCCTAAGCATTGCAGGATTCTTTGGGCTGGCACAGGATGAAGCATATGAAGCATTGAAATCTCAAAAGAATTCTATTCTATTCTATTCTATTCTATTCTGTTCTGTTCTGTTCTGTTCTGTTCTGTTCTGTTCTGTTCTGTTCTGTTCTGCTCTGTTCTGCTCTGCTCTGCTCTGCTCTGCTCTGCTCTGCTCTGTTCTGTTCTGTTCAATTCTATTCTTTGGGTTGGTGCTCTTCAACTCACACAAACCACCTTTAGATCTCAACCATTGAGTCCTTTCATTTTTTCAGCACCATTTTAGGTCAATCAAGGATTCTCACAGAGTGGTTGATTTCACAAGTACTTTGCCACTATCAGGTAAAACACTGTATGCCCATAATTAAACAGTGATTATGTTTCCAAAATTTTTTGCATCTCTAACTTAAGACTCTAGTCTCTGCATGTGAGACATCAAGAAACAATGCGAGAAGTTTATAAATCTATGACTCCTATTCATTCAATAACAAGGAACAAAATCAATAATTGGAGAATGCTTCGTAAGTTGAGAGCACTTTGGAAGATCACCCTTTAGGTACTTTTTGGTGTCTTTCAGAAGGGTGAAGCGGTAACTTTTTTATACTCAGCAATGCTGCTGAGGATGGTGGGGAATATAGTGTAATACCTCTGGAAGGTACAAAATTTGGAACGACGTCTTGCGTCAGACACATTTTGATGAAATATAGACCATGTTCCATTTCACAGGCTTTTGATACCTCTGACCTCTTGATCGTTTATGTCTCTATTTTTTTTTCCTGTGGCCTGACAGACTACATGCCAATGTACAGACCAGAATTCCTTGCCATCGTGATGGATAGTTTACAGCTGTTCTAGCATTTCAGCCATGGCAGCTGCTTTTCAGATGTCTTCAAATTAGAAAGTCTTTAAAAGTGATCATGCCAGTGAGAACTGGAATGCCGACACAAAATAAGGAGGGGGAGCAACTGATGGGGGGGGGAAAAATCATCCGAGTTTAGGCCTAAAAGCTCTTCATTGATCTTATCCTTAAGGGCAAAAGAAAATGTTTGGCTTATTTCATAAGCTAATTAGGTGTGAGAAAACCTATTTGGCATTTGCTAGGCGTAAGCAAAAAAGAAAGTGATCATGGGCAGCGTGCTCGATTATGAATCAATAAGAAGCGAGTGATTGGATTAGCCACTTGATCAATGCATTGTGCTAATATATTAACAAGCAAATTACCAAGCAGCCCAGAAAGTAGTCCGCTAACTATAATTGCATTACAAATGGACGAGATTTAATGATCCTTGAAATGCAAGAGGTGATTTATGCAGTCAAAAGACTGGGGGAGGGGAGAAGGGGAAAGAGGGGGAACGGTTACTGTATGTCCTGCTTTCTTATTTCAAAAAGCAAATATTTTCCCTATCAGTTATTTAGACACTTGAGGCTTTCAAAATCTTGGGATTTACGCCTGCAAAAGATGGAAGAAGCATTGCCTTGTTAATCAGCCTGCCAGAACAGAATTACAGAATAACAGAGTTAGAAGGGACCTTGGAGATCTTCTAGTCCAACCCTGCTCGAGCAGGAGACCATATCATTCTGGACAAATGGCTGTCCAGTCTCTTCTTGAAAACCTCCAGTGATGGAGCACCCACAACTTCTGGGAGCAAACCGTCCCACTGCTTCTCCTTAATTCTAGGGTGGATGTCTATTTAATAATCTTCCACCTGTTAGTTCTTGTCCTGCTTTCAGGTGCTTTGGAGATTTGGTTGATCCCTTTGTCTCTATGAAGGCTCCTCAAATATTGAGAGAATGTTCGGCAAATGTCAGTGTCACACACATACATTGTACCTCCCAAGCACGACACATGTACAAAAAAACCTGACGGTTTGATTGTATTACTGTGACTGTCATTTTGACTTTGGAATACCTTCTCCTTGCCTGCCACCAGAAAGCAACAGCTCCCAAGTGCATAGTAACCAAAGTGTCAAGCACAAGGGACCAATGCGACATTGTGAGCTATGAGAAAGGCTTCTTTATTGTTGCCTGCCTATTTGCAGGAATCTTGCCAGACTGATTACATTCTCTTAGGAACAGCCAGATAAACACCTCGGAAATTCTAAGGGGTGTGTGTGTGTGTGTGTGTGTGTGTGTGTGTAGGGGGGGTGTTGGCCTGTGTCGCTTCCTTCCCTGCCACACTTTTCAGTCCTCCTCCCACTGTAGCTTGAGATTCCACTACACAAAGCCAGCAATTGTGCAGAAAGACCTCTCCTCGTCTCAGAATAAAATATTAATATCAAACTATTAAACAGTAAATAAATAAATAGTAAATAACAAGTTTTACATCATCCAAAATCTGAGGTGACTGTCTAATGGTAGGGCGAGCCCTAATGGTGCTAATCTTTTTTAATCCAACTTTTATTATTTTTACAAATAATTCAAGGTGAACATATCTAATAGCCCTTCCTTCCACACAACAACCCTGTGAAGTTGGCTGCACTGAGACAGTGACTGCCTCAAAGTCACCCAGATGGCTTTCCTGCCTAAGGCAGAACTAGAACTCACAGTATCCTGCTTTCTAGCCTGATGCCTTAATCACTAGATCAAACTGGCTTTTCATGAAAGTACCCTTAAACATACACACAAGTAGTTAAAAGATATTTCTCTTTTTGAGATTTAGTTTTTCCACAAAAAGAATTTTTTGGTAAACATAAACATTCAGCTATTTGAATCTCTACCTGAAATTCAAATCTCTGGTGGCTAAATGCTAATGTAGTCTTGTGACTTTAGAAAGCTGCCTTTTTAAAACAAGCAAGCAATCATTTTAATGGACGCAGTCCCAAAATGTTTATTGTAAGGAGTTTGAAAAATGTAATCATGCATCCCAGAAGATTCCCTTTTTTATTGTCATGGATACAGATGGCTCACAAGTTGCAAACTATCTTGGGGAGTTTAACCCCGCTAAAATGGGAAGAAAGATGACATCCTGAGCATTTGAATGAAAGGTTGAATTATTTTTTTCCAGAAATATATCAGAGCTTCAAGAGATCTACTAAGTCAACAATTTGAATGGCTATGAACATTTTTTAAACTATAATAACTGCCTTATAGATTTTCACCATGAAAATATGTCTTATGAGTAGTATTTTAATGCATTTTATTGCCATAGACAGTTGAATTTACTTATTGTGCAATGTTGATCTAAGGCTGTTGAAGCATTGCACAGACAGATCAGCACTGGTAAATTTTATTGTGCTGAAATACCTCCCATGACCAACTGCCATTCATTCAGAGATGTACAGTACTATCCCTGAAAATGAGCAGAACAAAGATAAAGAGAACAAATATAGGGAAATCACAGTATCAGCACAAAAACACAATAGCCCTGTTGAATCAGACCAAAGGTTATCGAATTCGGTCCCAGTGGTCCCAGACGGTCCCAGTGGTGGGATTCAGCTGGTTTGTACCACTTCGGCAGAACTGGTAGCTAATTTTTTGTTGCCCAGGCCCAGAACTGACTTTCAGAAGTGGCATCCACACAGAGAACTGGTTGTTCACCTATTTGAATCTCACCACTGGCTGGTCTCCTTCAGCAGTCAAGTATGGTAGATAAACCTGAGAAATGCAAAATTAAGATATGAAGTCAGTGAATCTCTACTGTTGCTGCTTCCTAGCAAATGGTATTCACAGATACATAGCCACTAATCCTAAATGCATTTCAGTATGAATTGCTAAAATATATATCTAGAGATCAGCAGGAGAATATAAAAATTGAGGTTCTTTAGTTCAATTCCAGAACAAAAGGTGAGCTATAAAAGTTAACAAATAATAAGTACATATGTTGCCTGAGTGCTTCAGTAGACATTGTTTACCTCAAAAAGCTTTTGACAAGTCTCTCATCAAAGAGACTCAGTGAAACTTGGCAGTCAAGAGATAAGAGGTCTGTAAGATCAGTAACTGGTTAAAGAACAGAAGCAGAGAGTGGGACTAAATTGACAATTCTCACACTTGAAAGATGTAAACAATGGAGTCTCTCGTAGGTATTGTATTGGAACTGATCCTTTAATTCTATGGCTAATCTAAGGAGAAGAAAAACTAGACACCCCTAGTCCTTCTCCTTGTTAGACTAGACATAGAATTAAAGGATCCAGAAATTTAAGTTTAAGAAGCCCAAAATTTAAGACATGGATCATCTTGCAATATTTGAGAGGGTCTCATAGAGAGGAGGTAAAAAAGGTAAAGGTAAAGGTTCCCCCGCACATACGTGCTAGTCGTTTCCGACTCTAGGGGCCGGTGCTCATCTCCATTTCATAGCCGAAGAGCCAGCGCTTGTCCGAGGACGTCTCCGTGGTCATGTGGCCGGCATGACTAGCACGGAACACTGTTACCTTCCCACCGTAGTGGTCCCTATTTTTCTACTTGCATTTTTATGTGCTTTCAAACTGCTAGGTGGGCAGAAGCTGGGATGAGTAACAGGCGCTCACTCTGCTACGCGGCACTCGGGATTCGACCCGTCAAACTGCCAACCTTCCAATCGACAAGTTCAGCATCCTAACCCACTGAGCCACTGCGTCCCTTAGAGAGGAGGGGGTTGATTTATTCACCACAACAGCAGAGGCCAGGGAAAAAAAATAATGGGTAGAAGATCTTTAAAGAGAGATCCAGTCTAGAACTAAGGTGAAATTTCCTGACAGTGAGAACAAACAATCAGTGGAATGGCTTGCACCCAGAAATTGTGGGTGCTCTATCACTGGACATTTTGAAGAAACAATTGGACAACAGTTTGCCTGGAATGGTATAATGGTATAAGGTCTCCTGCTTGAGCAAAGGATTGGACTAGCATACCTCCAAAATCCCATCCAACCCTCCTGTTCTATAAGTTTGTAAGTTACCTGGAGTCAAACCTGAGTAACAAGCGGCCATGTTTGTTGACTTCTGTTACTGTTATTTAAAGTAAGCTGAAGCTTAAAATGAGACAGTCAAGAGATTCCAAAGGTTCTTTTCAGAATAAGTGCTTATAAGCTTGTAAGCCGCCCTGTCTTCGGAGAAGGGCAGGATATAAATGGAATTTAAAAAAATAGCATAATAGCAGATCAAATGGAAGTAAAGGTAAAGGTTTCCCCTGACCAGTCATGTCCAATTCTGAGGGGCAGTTCTTTAGGAGGCTAATGTATGGAAGAGAGTCTCCTTTTCATGTACTTGACAGGTCTAATAACATCATTATGTCTAGATAGATCATGCTGAGCTAACTATTTTGATTCAAAATAAGTAAATTGTTTATATCACTATTTTATGGTTTATAATAGCCCATCCCTAAAACCATTGTTACTTCTGCTTTCTCCTAAATACTGGGATAAGCCTCTAAGAAACATAAGCTACAATATCACTTTTGTAATTGGTAAGATACTTTTCTCTCGAATGGTATAGGTTTTTTTTGCCTAAGCAGAGGGTTGGACTAGATAGAAGACCTCCACGGTCCCTTACAACTCTATTATTATTATTATTATTATTATTATTATTATTATTATTATTATTATTATTATTATTATTATTATTATTATTATTATTATTATTGATCATCGCACAGTCAGCCAGATGTTCAGACTGGATTTGGCATTTTTGTCTACCCATCGAGGACCTGGGATAGGCAGATATGCATGTTTGATGGTATTACAGATATCACCACACGATGGAAGCAGTTCCTAGTAAGGCCGCCTTTTGCAATTGACTAATGGTGAATTTGTCAATGCCAATGGTGTTGAAGTGGTGCTCCAGTTGCTTTGGGATTGCGCCCAAGGTGCCTATTACTATTGGTACTACCCTTGCTTTGCCACAGTCTTTCTATTTCTATTTGTAGGTCTTTGTATTTTGTTATCTTCTCCAGTTCTTTCTCATCTATTCTGCTGTCTCCAGACACTGCTACATCCACTATCCAGACTTTTTTGTCTTTCTTATTGACAATTGTTAAGTCCGGGAGTGTTATGTTGGAGGTGCTTGTCTGTTTGAATTCTGAAGTCTCAGAGGAGTTTAACTTTATCATTTTCTATGACTTTCTCTATTTTATGATCCCACCAGTTCTTGCAGATCTTCCAATGCACCATTGTTGCTACTTTGTCATGCCACTGCTTGTAGTCAGTCTGTGAGATCTTCTTGCAGCAGCTTACCAGGTGGTCCATTGTTTCTTCAGCTTCTTTGCATAGGCGGCACTTACTGTCTGTTGCTGTCTTCTCAATTTTGACTTTGTATGCATTTGTCCTTAAGGATTGGTCTTCTGCAGCCAGAATTAGTCCCTTGGTCTCTTTCTTCAACTTTCCTGCTCTTAGCCATTGCCAGGTTCTTGTTATTATCTGCTTTCCCAGCTATTTTTTTCATAGATAGATAACCACTCCACTCTTTTTATCTGGGGCAGATGCTGTAAAATGTAATCCCAATTGGGAATTAATCAAATACTTTTGATCTTTTGCACAAATATGAGTTTCTTGTAGACAAACAATATCATTTTTATGTTGCTTCAAGTAATGAAATACTTTCTTTCTTTTTTGTGGTGAGTTCAGACCATTAACATTCCATGTCAGTAGCTTTATCGCCATTCTTAGCGACCTGAAGCCTATGGAACACTGCCTGGAGATCCACAGTTGGTCTCTTCGGTCACGCCCCTCCCACCGGCTCCGTAGTAGCAGGGCCTTGTATCATAGGCCCAGAATCTATCTTCTGTTTCAATTGCTCCTTTTCTTTATGTTTATGTGCAGCCCGCGTCATTCTCTGTTCTTTTGGATCACCCTTTAACACCAAAATCTGTTCAGTAGATTCAGCCAGCTGTACCTCTCCAACAAACTGTGATGTTGCACCTTCAACTTGCTGTTTATCTTCCAAACTTTCTTCTGTTCTCTTAAATTGTGGAGATGGTGGTGAACCTGCTTTCAGGACATAAATATAAAAATCTTTTGCCTTTGTAATCGTATTAAGTCGGTATTGTGTCCCTGCATAGTTTACCACTATTCCAATAGGTATCTCCTATCTGAACTGAATCTGTCAATTTTTAAGCTCATAAGACAAAAAACCAAAATCCTTCCTTTTTCTCAAAATTTTAGGAGGTATTTCTTTCAAAATTATAATATCTTGACCTGCAATTTGAAATCTCTGTTGATAAAAGGCCTGGATGGTTGCATTTCGGAGTGACCTCTTAGAAAAATAAATCACCACATCTCTAGGTAAATTTTTCTGCCTCGCAATCCTGAAGATTTTATCCACCTCCCTTGATAACTTCTTAGGATCCCATCCCAAAATGGGAGCTATAGCTTTTACCACCTCCTCTTGCAAATCCTCTCGTGGATTCTCTTTCAATCCTCTTATTCTCAGAGCAAATTCCATGTCTCTATATTGTGAGATAGTCACCTCATCTTCAGTTCTATCAATTTTATTTTCAGCTTTAGCAATTCTACTTTCTAATTTTTCACTGTTTTCCACAACCTCATCCACATGGTCATCTAAGCGTTCAATATGTGCAGCCAGCCCTTGAAGTGCAAGCAATATGTCTTCTCTCATCTCTCTATTTTTACCCTCAAGAAGATCAGCCATCTCTTCCTTTATTTGTTGGGCTGTTTGTTGTGCTTGAAGCTTCAAAGCATCCTGCAGGTTTTTAAGTATAAATGCTGGTGGTGGAGGAGAGGGTGGAGGGGATCTGGGCTTTGAAGTGGATTGCGTTGCAGGCTGTGTTACAGGAGAAGAAATTAAACTTTTAGAAACAACAGGAATTGCCTGCCATCTTGAAGCCATTTCCCTGCTTGTTACAATTCACTTTCTCTTATTACTTTCACTTTCCCTCTGCACTTCAGGATAAAAATAAAGTCCAAAAAAAACTTTAAAAATTTTAAAAAATCTAAAATACGCAAAAATCCAATATGTTGTTTAAGCTTTAGCAAAATCTTCACACTTTATTCTTTCAACAAACAAATAAAAACATTTCGGCACCATCTTTTCTCTTTCAAAGTCAAATTAAGGTGTGGAGAAGATTAATGCTCCCTGAGTTAAAGTTTTAAATACTTGCAAATTTGCCTCCTCCTGATCAGTTCTGTCTGCTTTAAAATCAGTCACAAATCACTATAATCCGCAGATGTCAATGCAGTGTCTGGCTTTGGCCCTGAAATTTGGAGCAAAGGCGTCCTGGACTAGGAGAAAGCCTCGGGCTCCATGGGAGCTCTCACCCTCTGACCCCCAGATATTTCTGGGAGGTCTCGGGGAGCTCTACCTCTACCCAAGGAAAGCTCACCTCCCCCTCTTCTCCTGAGGGGCAAGTTTACGAGCTGTGGGACAGCTGATTGTCACTGTCCCTGCGGTTCTAACGAAGCCTCAGGACAGGCAGCCAAAGAAAAGCCGCCATCAGTGCAGCGTTGCCACCGGAAGTCTCTCCCAGCTATATTTTTTTTTTAATGTACTGGCCATGTAGTGCTTAGTCTTCCCATGCCTCTATTCTGTTCTTCATTTGGTCTTTCTTGTAGGCCAGTTTGGTCTCTTCAGTAGTCAGTAAGCCTTCCTGATATATATTCTTACAAAGCTATTTTTTCTTCTTCAACCATCTGATATGCCACCTATTTGCCTTGGTAGATAGAGTCTGTCAATGTCACTGCATGGATAAAGAGCATGATTCATTGTCATTATTTTTCTGGTCTTCCTATCCATTGCTTTTAGTTCTGCTTGAGTCCAGTCCACTATTCCAGCTGTGTATCTAATGACTTGAATTGCCCAGGTGTTGATTGCCTTCATGATATTTCCTCCATTGAGTTTGAATTTTAAGATCTTCTTCACTCTCTTGATGTATTCACTTCTAATCTTTTTCTTGACTTCAGTGTGCTTGATGTTGTCAGCTTGAAGGATACCCAAGTATTTGTAGTAATCTTCCTCATCCAGACTCTTAATGTTATTTTTGTGGAGCATCTTTATTCCTTCAGTTTTCACTATTTTTCCTTGTTTGAGCGTAAGTGTGGCACATTTGTCCAAGCCAAACTCCATTGCAATATCTTGGCTATATATATGGACAGTGTTCAGCAACGATTCTATTTCAGATGATGTTTTTCCATACAGCTTCAGATCATCCATAAAAAGGGGGTGGGATAGTATGGCAGATGTTTTTGATATTTGATAGCCATGTCCTGAGTTATTCAGTATTGTTGACAGAGGAAACAGTGCAATAACAAATAGTGGTGATAATGAATCTCCTTGAAATATTCCTCTCTTGATATTAATTTCTCCCAGTCTTTCACCATTGACCTGCAACTGTGTCTTCCACTGTGCCATTGATCTTTGCACAAATTTTCTGATATTTCTACTGACCCCTGTTATTTCTAGGCACTTGATTATCCAGTCATGTGGCAGAGAGTCAAATTCCTTTTTGTAGTCAATCCATGTCACATTCAGGTTGGTCTTCCCTTTCTTGCAGTTTTCCAAGATCATTTTGTCTATTAGGAGTTGATCTTTTGTTCCTCTGCTATTGGGGTGGTTTCCTTTCTGTTTGGGTGGAAAGAGATTGTTTTCAACTAGATGCTGTTGTACTGCATCAGCTACCACACCAGTTAGCAATTTGAAACTTGTTGGTAATCAGGTAATTGGCCTGTAGTTGCTTGGTGTTGCTCCTTTTGCTGGATTTTTTAGTTGTTAGCCACTTTTCAATTTCTCCTCCTTGTAGTATATTATTGAACTGCTTGGCAATGAGTGGGTATATAATGGTTAGATGTTTCAAGTAAAACCCATGCAGTTCATCTTTACCTGGTGCTGACCAATTTTTGATCTTCCTTGCTCTTTTTTCTACCATTTTTGTTGTTATTGCTAGTTCTTTCATTTCAACTTCTGTTTTATGTGCATCCACCTCTTTTAACCAAGCCACATCCTTGTTGTGTTTCTTTGGGTTATCCCATATCTGCTTCCAGAACTGCACTGTTTCTTCCTTGTCAGGTACTGACTGATTCATTGCAGTTTCTCCATTGATGGATTGGTAGAAACATTTCTGATTGGATTGAAATTGGAGGTTCTGCCTATAATTTGCAATTCGAGCTTCGTATGTACTGATTTTCCTGGCTATAACTGTTATTTGCTGCTTTATTATTTCCAGTGCTTCCTTGATCTTCTTGTTTGTAAGTGGTATTTCTTGATTAGGTATTCTTTGGTCTTCTTGTTCTTCAGCTTCTTTTCATTCATCTGTTCTAGCTTGCTTGTATGTGATCTTAACTTGCTGATCTTATTTTCTAGTCTAACCTTCCATTTTTGTGGTGCACTGTTTGTTTTTCTTCTTTGTTGATTTTGCATCCCAGGTATTCCGTTATAACTGCAGCTGTGCTGTACATTAGTTGGTTTGTTTCTTGCAGTGAATTGGTGCTTATACTTGATATTGCAGCATTTGCATCTTTTAATGCTTGTGCTAGCTGTTTCTTTGGAACAAGCTTCAATGCAGGCAGCCTTATTCTGTTGTTTTTGTGCTGTTCTAGATGCTCAGTTATTCCTTGTTTCAATTCTTTTATTTCTTTAGTTAGAGGGCTTTGTTCTTCCTGAGGAAGAGGTGCCTGGTTTCTAAATGAGAACAGTTGTATATCTCTGCTGGATTCCTTCACTACCAACTCCCCCTGGCTTGCCTCTACGTTCTGAATTACTTCTGGCAAGGCTTTAATTTCTTTGCCCTGGGTAAACCTTTGCAGTATGACCAATTCTGTTTCTGTGAATACTTTATTTCGTACTATAAATCGGCGTTGATCTGCTAGTCTCTGTTCTGTTATTTCTGATTCTGGATGTTGTTCTTTCCAGAACTGGTGCATTCGTTTTAGATATCCTCTACTTGTTGGACTTGATTTGTAATAACAGATCATTATTTCTTTGTTTTCAATCACTGTTTATCTGTGACGGGTAAACACTTTTTCTTCCAGTAGTTCTGCAGCTGCTGGCCCTGGTTGCTCAGCCAACAGTCCTGAGTCCTGTAACCCACTTTTCACCAGATATCCAGGAACTAGCATGGACCTTGTTAACCCAGGCAACATCCGAGCCGGTATGGCATTCTGAAATTTACATCACACCATATTTTTTATGGGAGAGACACTCTTTGTCTGACTCCTCTGATGAGACCTGTCCAGTATGGTTGAACCTCTGGCATAGCTCTCATCTTCCTCAGAGTACACAAGCCCCACAAGCACGTCAAGGTAGTGCCTCACTGGGGGATTATTATTATTATTATTATTATTATTATTATTATTATTATTATTATTATTATTATTATTATTATCATCATCATCGCACAGTCAGCCAGACTGGATTTGACATTTTTGTCTCTCTATCGAGTCCTTACCAAGGACCTGGAATAGGCAGATGTGGATGTTTGATGGTATTACAAATATTGTTGCAGGATGGAAGCAGTTCCTAGTAAGGCCACCTTTTGCAATTGACTGAATTTGGTGAATTTGTCAATGCCAATGGTGTTCAAGTGGTGCTCCAGTTGTTTTGGGATTATTATTATTATTATTATTATTATTATTATTATTATTATTATTATTTCATACTATAGGAGACTCTAGCTTAAACTTCCTATGTTTTCATTCTAAAGTAATTGATGGGATGAATACTTAGGTCTTCTCGGTCCAAATTCATTAGAAATATAATGATATGACATAATGATATATAATGGGGTACCACCTTTAGATGTTTTGGAGATGACCCAGGGCCAGCAGCTTAAATAAAGAAGAGAAGAATGTAAAACTCAAGCAACTGAATTCATGGAGATTTCAAATTTTGAAATTTGAAGCATTTGAAAAGAAGAATTGACAGTTCCAGGACGAACACCAATGACCAAACATTTACAAATAGTGTATAAAACAGTCCCCATTTGATGAAAAAGTAATTTTGTGACCAGCCACTGCATTTATGACCTTTGTAGGTGAGTAAAATAAAGGCAAGTAGAAGATCATAAACACTGTCACTGTTTCACTCAGTGACTGCTTTGCTTACAAGCAAGTTTCCAGTGCTGATTATGGTCACTAAATGAAGAGTATCTGTATAAGAGAGATAATTATTTGTACAATTGTACAAAATAGGGTGATGATTTTCAGTGTTTTGTTTTCCCCACAGATTTCTCAGCAGACAATGGTGTGTAATTTAATATGCTAATATGGCCAACAAGTTGCCATCATTATGTTTTAGTCTATCATCTGAAAATTAATGCTCTGCATTCTGTGCAAATAAACAGAGTTTTTAACTGAGGATGGCAAATTCTGATAATGCAAATGATGCAGCTTTCAGTGTTAGGACATATGTAGTTAAGGTCATTGATTCATGTTCTGAGGCAAATAATACATCACATGGAGTTTTTGATTTTAGATTCAGGAAGAAGTCAATACCCTTGTTTTGATTATGCTATTCCAGAAGTAATTAGTTGGTAACTTCTATATTCTAATAAATGGATCATTTGATAGGTAATGAATAACACTGGACAATGATCATAAAGCGTGGATTTGTCAGCATGAGGGGTTTCACTGCAGGAGAGCTCTCTGTGGCTTTCATTATTTTGACAGCCAATGGTTGTTGCTATAGAAACTATATTGTTAACAAAAGAGAGATGATAAATAAAGATAAAGCTAGCAACAGAAAAGAGACTGGACCTATATAGTTGTGAACCCAATAGGGTTGTCATTTAATTGCTGATCAGCAATTAATTGTTGTTCTATGCAAGCTTCTGGATCAGAAATCCTAAAGTAAGATTATTACACTGTCATATTAAAGAATCAAGATCTTTATACCACCAATATAGTTAAAATCAGGAATTCAAGGCCTTCTCCTTTCCAAATTGAAAGGTAAAACATCTCGTCCTTAATGTTGCCACTGGGGGACACTGTGGCAGTTGTTTCAGATGTTGATCTGCTTCATGTTTGTTGGGTTTAACTGCAAGATGCATCCATGTTACTGCTAAGGTAGTCTGAAGGCTTGTGAAAGACAAAGTATGGCTGACAAGGCTGGTATTCATTCAGTATGTAAAATTCATGATAGGCACTCTGAGTGGAAAAATGTCCTATGTTAAATTATTTCACTTTACAAAAACCAACGATCAGTTGATCAGCAGCTCCATGTCTGCAATCAATGTTTCTGAAGGGAAACTGGAGTTTCTCAGTTTTCAGTTATAATCATTTCTGCAGCACTAAAGTCCTATATCTGACTGGCTTTTTGAGCAAAGTGATGCAAAAGGAAGGGAAGGAGGGTGGATAAATCCCTGGCTGTTATTGACTTAGTTTGGGAAATAATTAGTAATCTAAAATCTATAACAAGACCTGATTTTAACCCATTTTTAACCCATTTTTGTAACAAAAAACCAAGATCCCTTATTTTATATCTTTGGCATTTGTATAGTCTGTGTGGTTGGAATTGCCCTCGTTACAGCATCAACAAGACATTGACTCCTATGATGAGTAGGCATCTGGGTTGAAACTTTTAGCTTTTTTTCTTTCTTCCTATGACTTCATGCCAATCTACCATTGGAAATAAAAACCAAGAGTTACCAACCATTAGAGAAGGAATGCATTGTGATGAATGGCACCATGAGAAGGCAGAAAAGATCATATTTATTAAGACTCCATTTACCAAGACACAGACTGATACCACGCATAAAAGGACACGTATATATATTGAAATCTTGTCATAAGCAAAAAATGTATCAGATTTGTTACACCAGATTCATAATTTGGAGAGCAAATTATGAACAATGTTGAGCTCAGATAAGCAAGCTTTGATAACAATAATACTTGAATCCTCTTTCTTAAGAAAATCCTGTTTTACAGCTGCAATCAAGCTATCCTGCTCTGAATTTTGCTATGTAAATAAAGCTTAATCAGAGTGATACAACCCAGAAGGAATAACAAAAGTTCTGAAAACGTAAAAATGTAGCAATGCAACACAACTTACTAACTGAAGTATGTGCTTGAAAGTCTCTGCAAATTTGCTTATGAGATGAATTCACCAATATAAATCTGCTGCTGTCAAAACAAGACCCTTTGAGGAGACTATTCCACAAAAGCGGCACTACTTTAAGAAGTCCATCATTTCTGTTTCCAACTGCTTTGGTCAAGAATGTTGGAGCATCTGTTAGAAAAGGATCATGAACATCTTAAAATATGCTAGGTTTTTACAGGCAAAGTTAGCTTTTAGAGATCATGATTATAATCCCATACTTTAGCTGGGGTCAACTCTAAACAAGTTGCAAACCTGTAGACAAGATTTTAAAGGTAAGACTTGTTCTTGATCTGCTCCATTCCATACCTACTTAGCCACATATACAACTAGAGAAAATAGTAGATAAGCCATGAAGTAATGACATTATAATGTGAATGATGCAATGGTTGACAAATGTGATATCCCATGCACTGGACGGGGTAGAAATTCCCTTCATATAAACCATTCTCTCACTTGGAGTAATAACAGAAGTTTCAGGCTCTTCCCTGGTTCAGACAAGAGTGGTCAGACAAATGGATTTTGATTTGGGAGTTTCAAGCCTTAAATGTAGTTTTACATTCACTCTCTCCTCTGCATGGTTATGCTGTTATATTATGTTATGCTGTTATATCACACATCCTAAAAATCACTCTCCTCAGTTCAGGCTGAACTGTTAGCATTTCAATACACTGAATAGTAAGAATGACATAGTTCACAAGGGTTTTACAAATGCTTGCAGGGAACCTCAGCCTACCAATATGTGCCCAGGTTAGACATTGTATTTGCAACTTGCAGATGACATTCAGATAAGAAAGATAGCCTCACTCTCCCCTCCCCAAATTGGCATGGTTCTCTCTCTCTCTCTCTCTCTCTCTCTCTCTCTCTCTCTCTCTCTCTCTCTCTCTCTCTCTCTCTCTCTCTCTCTCTCTCTCTCTCTCTCTCTCTCTCTCTCTCTCTCTCTCTCTGTGATTTTGAAGCATTCCAATCCAAATTAAACATTTCTCCTCCCAACCCCCAATATTCTTTTCTCTTAAAATAAAATAAATACATAGATACCTATGGAGCCAAAGTGATTAATAATGAAACTGATTTCTCACTTGAAAACCTTTTTTGTACCAAGGTGATTTGTGTCTGGAATGACAGCTGGCAATTCCCCTTTCTGAAAAAATATTATTTTGAAGGTGTGTGGTTGTTTTTTTTAATCACCAAAAAGACCTCTCTCTCTGCTGTCTTGAGGCATTGTGATTTCCGTGGTTCTTTTTCTTCTGAGCTGTTCAATTAGTTGGAAATCTTTCTCTGATGGACTGAAGCAGCTTGAATGAACGCCTGAGCGCACAACCAATTAGGCTCATTTGAAGTTGCAGAATTGCCTTCTTGGGTGCTAAACCCCCATGTCAAACACTGGGTCTAAGATCATTTGTACTACAAAATGAGATTGACAGTGCAGCTGCAACAGGGGGCATGCCTGCTGGACGACTTAATTGTGGAGACTGAAGGGCCATCATGAACTGGCGTGTGGAGATTGCAGCACCACTGCTGCATTACAAATGCTCTTTATTAACAGGGATCTGTAATCAATGAGCTCAGGCTTTTTGCCAGAGCCTCCAAATCAAACAGGCAGCCCTCCTCACGAGGAGGAGGAGGAGGAGGAGGAGGAGGAGGAGGAGGAGGAGGAGGAGGAGGAGCCACAAATCCGGCTCATTGGCTCTAGGGCAAAGTATTGAAACTGGTGTAGGTACTGGCCTTATACAGTATCAGTTCCTAGATACTCACAAAAAGTATCCAGCTTTTTGCTGAGGCGATAGACGGCTCTGAGAAGTACATGGTGGTTGGAAACTCTTGATTTCACATGAATATGTATCAGCTCAGGTGTTCAGCTGCCAATCTAACTGCAGCAATGAAAACAGCAACCAGAGAAAAATGTACACTGCACGAAACCCAAGCTTGAGTCTCTACAGCATATTTCTATTCAATCCAAGTCTAGACTCAAATAAATGGCAAGCAAGGGCTCAGCAGGATTTCAGTTTTAGATTTTTTGCTTTTTGTTTTCCCAGTAATTGATTTGTGTGTGTGCCAAGTTCTAGCTTTATCACCAACTTAGCTGCCCAACACAGTGGTGAAAAGATGCTCTTACTCCAGAAATTACAGATGATTCAAAGTAATCTGGGGTATTTCTTTACCTACAAGGCAGGCAACATATTTTATCCATACATTTTAGATTAACATGGCATAAACAGAACACTGAGATCTTCCATTTTAGGAATTTAAGTTTTATCTGTCTTTTGTCCGCCTGTCTATCTAGCTCCCTGAGTCATTTCATCTAAATGCTTTGTCAATGAAATATTCTTTAAAATTAAATCTTTTATAAAATTTATCCCAAAATACATTTTGGTAGTTTTATTATAAATATTTGTCTTTCATCTGTTATCCTGTTGCAGAAATATTATATTAGCTTTCTATACTTTTATGTAGCTTCTCCATAAAAACTGCAGTTAAATGGGCATTGCTCAATACTGCTATTTTTGATGTATACTTACATATGTGCTCATATATGTTCTCCAATGCCTGTTCACTGCTATGCTGCTACAGCAGTTCATAGAATGAAAATCTGGAAAGCTTGTGGGATCAGAAGAATGAACTTTTGCATCATCAATGGGAATGTCCATTGAGTAACTTTATTGTTGGCTGCTAGAAATAAATAATGATTCCTGTTTCCTGAATGCTGGAAAACGTTGGCTCCAAGATTGAGTAACAATTTTCCAGGAACTTTAGGGTAAACTTTGCTAAAGTTTAGGGTAAATCTTGCTAAAGTTGGTCCCACTATCCACAATCAAGTAATTGTAATTAGGGTAAAGAAGAACGTTTCATGATGCCTGACATCAACCTCAAATTACCAGATTTTGACGTGCTTATCTAGATCTCTTCTTAGCAATGTATTTGTGTGAAAAAAAGTGTATCTTGTTTGTGGTGCAAGACACACCTGCAGTTCAGACCTTTACAGATGTGCTCCCATAGAGGTTCCATTGTTTTCAGTGGGCTTTATTTTCACCAGTGGGCTGATGCAATGGGAAACTCTTTTATTTTCAGCTTGCAAAAAAATTGCCACAGTAATAAGTTGAAACCTCCCATTCCGAGGTTGTTTCCTATGAATGGGACACTTGTTATAACATCATTCAAAACTACCAAAGTTGTGTTTCAAGTCTAGCCCAGAGTCATTATTTAGCATACTTGCAATTTGTTTGAAGCTTGGAACAATGTTGCATATTCCTAACATATCAAATGAAGGTCTATTTAAATAAGCTCGATTGGATTCCAAGTTAAAATATTTACAAGAAAAATCTTCACTTCGGAGCTCTATGTCTAATTTAAAGAAACTATGTATGTTCTTTGAAATGGGAGTGCCCATTTATAATGTCTATTGTAAAGAGCATGCCATGCTGCTAAGTGTACTGTATTGTGTACATTTACTTGTAAATAAGACCATTAACTCATTGCTGGTGTTTCACCACTTCCCAAAGAGAACAAGACTGCTGGTCTCAGATCACACAGCTGAAAACTACTAGGGCTAGGAAGTTATGTGTACAGAATTGCTGTTATAATTTTTCCCCTTTTCCTTACTATTGTAATTATTTATTCCTAGTTTATAGGTATGTGAACACTTGGACAATGAGCCCCCCTCTTCTCTACAAACCAAGGCTAATTTTCTCTCTCTGGGAAGAGAGTTATAGCAGCAAGGAATACTACACAACTAGTAACCATTTAAGAAAATGTAAGAAATTACAACAATTTATGCAATACTCTTTTAGTATTTATTATAAAGTATATATATATGTCTTTGTGCGTGCATGTAAATATTATTAATAATAATAATAATAATAATAACAACAACAACAATAACAATAATAATAGTGGTGGAAGGGACCTTGGAGGTCATCTAGTCCAAACCCCTGCTCAGGCAGGAAACCTTATACCATTTCAGACAAATGGCTGTCTATATGTATATATTTATTTATTTATTTATTTAATTAAATTTGTATACCGCCCTTCTCCCGAAGGACTCAGGGCGGTGAACAGGGCATATCTTAAAACTACAAAAGTACAAAAGTTAAAAAAAGAATTAAATTATTGCCCACAATAAAAACAATAAAAATATATATAAATATTAAAACCCTAAGTAATTCCCCATCAGGCCAGGCCAGCTTGTTCAAATAAATGGGTCTTTAACCCGCGCCGGAAGGAGCGGAGATCCGGTGCCATCCGGAGCTCAACCGGCAGCTGATTCCACAAAGACGGAGCGCCCACAGAGAAGGCCCTCCCCCTGGGGGCCACCAGCCGACATTCTCTGACTGGAGGCACCCTGAGGAGGCCCTCTCTGTGGGAACGCACGGAGCGGAGGGGAGTCGACGCCGGCAGCAGGTGGTCCCCGAGGTATTCCGGACCCATGCCATGTAAGGACTTAAAACCATCACTAAGACCTTGAACCTCACCCGGAAGACAACTGGTAACCAATGCAGCTCGCGGAGCAAAGGTATAACATGGGAGTACCGGGAAACTCCCAAGACAACTCTCGCGGCCGCATTCTGTACCAGTTGGAGCCTTCGAGTGGTCTTCAAGGGAAGCCCCATGTAGAGAGCATTGCAATAGTCAAGACGAGAGGTCACGAGCGCATGAGTGACCGTACACAGGGCATCCCGGTCTAGATAGGGCCGCAACTGCCGCACCAGGCGAACCTGTGCGAAAGCCCCCCTGGTCACGGCTACTACATGATCTTCTAAGGTAAGCCGTGCATCCAGGAGGACTCCCAAGTTGCGAGCCCTATCCACGGGGGGTAAAGACTCACCCCCCATAGAAAGTGATGGAACATTTTGAATGTCCCGGGATGCCGGAATGTACAGCCACTCAGTCTTGTCAGGGTTGAGTTGAAGTCTGTTCCTCCCCATCCAGACCCGAACCGCCTCCAGGCAACGGGACATCACAGCGAGGGCATCACTGGGGTGGCTTGGGGTCGAAATGAAAAGTTGGGTATCATCAGCATATTGATGATACCCAACTCCAAAACCACGAATGATCTCACCCAGCGGTTTCATGTAGATGTTGAACAGGAGAGGCGAGAGAACCGAACCCTGAGGAACTCCACAAACGAGAGACCTAGGGGCCGATCTCTGCCCCCCTGCCAACACCAACTGCAAACGTCCCAGGAGATAGGAGGAGAACCACCGAAGAACCGTGCCTCCCACTCCCCTGAGACGCCGCAGCAGGATACCATGGTCGATGGTATCGAAAGCCGCCGAGAGGTCTAATAGGACCAGGACAGAGGAATATCCCCTATCCCGGGCCCTCCAGAGATCATTCACCAGAGCGACCAATGCCGTCTCCGTGCTGTACCCGGGCCTGAAACCCGATTGGTACGGGTCCAGATAATCCGCTTCATCCAGGACCAGAGGGAGCTGATGCGCCACCACACTCTCAACAACCTTCGCAAGAAAGCGAAGGTTGGAGACTGGACGAAAGTTGTTCAAGACAGCTGGGTCCAAGGCAGGCTTCTTGAGGAGAGGTCTTACCACCACCTCCTTCAAGACAGTGGGGAAATTACCCTCACTCAAAGAAGCAGATATTACCGCCTGGAACCAGCCTCGTGTCCTCTCCCTGGCTGCATAAGCCAGCCAGGAAGGGCACGGATCCAATAAACATGTGGTGGAGCTCAACCTCCCCATAATCCTGTCCACTTCATCAGGGGTCACAGAATCAAACTCCTCCCAGATAACATTGACAAGACTGCCCGTGTCCTGATCGTCAGACTCTGCCCAGCTGGAGTCCAAACTGGTCCGAATCCCAGCGATTTTATCCGACAGATGTTGACCAAACTCCTCGGCACGACCCTGCAAGGGATCCTCCCTCACCTCCTGATTAAGGAGGGAGCGAGTCACCCTAAACAGGGCGGCCGGGCAATTATCTGCGGACGCGATGAGGGCAGAGAAGTAATTGCACCTCGCTGCCCTCATCGCTGCGAGATAAGACCTAATATAGGTTCTTAACCGCAACCGGTCGGATTTGGATCGGCTGGACCTCCAGCAGCTCTCTAGGCCCCGTTTCCGACGCTTCATCTCCCGGAGCTCCGCAGAGAACCATGGAGATCGATGGGATCTGCACCGGGTCAGGGGCCGCAGGCGTACAACTCGGTCCAGTGCCTCAGTGGCTGCCCTTTCCCAGGCTTCCACTAAGGCATCCGCCGAGCTGTGAGCGACGGAGGCAGGTGGGGATCCCAGCGCTGCCTGGAACCTGAGAGGGTCCATTAAGCATCTGGGGCGGTACCATCTAGTAGGTTCCGCATCCCCACGGTGGGGGGTGGCAAGACGGAAGACCAGCCACAGGAGGTGATGATCGGTCCATGACAGGGGCATAATAAATGGAGAGCCCCCACCAAGATCATCCAACCACCGTCCAGATAAAAAAACCAAGTCAAGGGTGTGGCCTCCCTCATGAGTTGGTTCAGAAATTACCTGCGTCAGGTCCATGGCCGTCATGGAAGCCATGAACTCCCGGGCTAACTCAGATGACCCTCCCAGGGATGGTAGATTGAAGTCACCCAAAACTAAAAGTTTGGGGAACTCAATCACCAAACCGGACAGGACATCGAGTAGCACGGGCAGGGCTGCCGCTGTGTGACTAGGTGAAATATACACCAGCAGCAAGCCCAACTGCGCCCCCGAACCAAACCTCAAAAAGAGAGACTCACACCCGACTATCTGAGGAATGGTGGTCTCCCGCGGACATAAGGTCTCCCTAATAACAACCGCCACTCCCCCGCCCCTACCTTGAGCCCGAGGCCGGTGTAACGCTCGGAAACCTGGTGGGCAAACGTCAACCAAAGGGACCCCACCCTCTGGACCCAACCAGGTCTCGGTGATACAAGCCAGGTCCGCATGCTCACCCTCCACCAGATCTCGCACAAGGGGAGCCTTATTAACCACGGACCTGGCATTCAGGTACACCAGCCGGAGCTCAGGAGGCTGCACATCCTCGCTCCCGGCACCTCGGGGAAGAACCAGAGGGTCGGAGAGCCTCACCGCTTGCAAACAGCGGAGACGGCCCTCCCGGTAACGATACGGCCCTCTGTCCATACGCCTGCTGCCATACCCCAGTGTTGTGGGAATCGGTAATCCCACGACCCGCTCCCGAGCCCCAGATTTAACCACACCCCGCTCCCCCCGAACGCAGTCGGACCCAGGCCTGGCCTGCACCACGGTTGTATGGCCACCCCCCATAGTCAGACAACCATTACCCCCCGCCCCCCTCCCTAACCCCCTAAAAAATTTAACTAAAAAATTAACCAGGGGCCTCCTATTAAATTTAAATCAAGAGCCCCTGGCCTTACCCGGCCATCTCTCAGGGTCCCAATAATTGGGCCCTTCATCGAGACTGGGAGTGGCAAAGAAGGCGGGACGCACCCAGGAGAGGGGGGCACCCCTGAGGGCGAGCAAGTCCGTGCTGGAGTATCTATACATAAAGTCCAAAACAAGTCCAGATAAGGCAGTCCCATAATAGGAAAGTCCAGTGGGAGGTTTGAAAGGGGGGAGTGAAACATTCGGGCCATCAACCAACCTACTGTCACCCGGTTGGGTGCTCCCGGGGGCAGACCCCAACCCGTCCTCTCACAACAAGTCGAAAGTCTGCTCCAGGGGATGGTCCAGAATGTACACCCTGGGTGGGGCATAACCCATAGAGCTCCCACCTCTATGGTGGTGCCGATATAAAACAAGCCGCACTCCCACTGCAGCTTGTGCCCAGGTCCGTCCCAGTCCAAAGGGGAATAAGGAGGCAGATGAAAAGTTAAATAGTTAGTAGTTGGTAGTCCACCGGAGCTGCTACGGCCACCGCTGACCAGATGAAAGCACCAACCACCGCCATATCGCTGCCGATGGAACGGGCCAGCGGGCCCCGAAAACGCCGTCGTCGCCATCACCGTCAGAGGCCGGAACGAGGCAAGCGAAGCAACAGCACCGGCACCGTCGCCGCGGTCGTCCTCTCCACTGCCCCAAGCAGCCCGAGGACGCCATCACCGTCGCCGCCTCCGCCGCCGGCAGCGGCCCAAAAAACAGCACAAGAGACATCCCTGCCACCAAGCTAACCAGCGGTCGTCCCCTCCGCCGCCAAAAACGGCCCGAAGATGCCACAGCCGCCAAAAGCGGCCCGAGGCAGGTCCGACAATGCAAAGAAGTCACCACCGCTGCCGCCGCTGCTGCCGCTGCCAAAATGGAGGCGCCAAGATGGAGGCGCTGATCAGCTGGAGCTCCGAGGCCGCCGCCAATCAGCTGGAGCTCCGAGGACGCCGCCGATCAGATAAAACTCCGGAGACGCCACTGAGAACCGCCGAGAGCTGCTCAGAAACAGCAGCGTTACCCAAAACAGCAGAAAACGCCGTCGCCGCCAGCTACAACCTCTCAGGAGAAGCCCGGAGCAGCCTGGAGATGCCGAAGCAAAGCAGCCCAGAGATGCCGAGGCGAAGCAGCCCGGAGACGCCGAGGCTGCAGAAACCGGCAGGCCGAAAACCGAACACAGCGAACACAGTGGTAGCGGCAGACGAAGGCAGATGGAAACAGCAGGCGAAGCAGCAGACGAAGCAGATGGAAACAGCCACTCATAGACGGGAGCAAGCAAACAGCAAGCTACCTAATTCTTTGCCTCTAGAATTAATAGTCCAAATCCCCTACCCAGGGGCCCGAAAGGACCCCTGAGGGGCTCCCAAGGGACGCCCAACAACTGGAGCTAGCGGAGCTCAGCCCAACACGTCCGCCATCTTAGTTGTTGTCAAGACTTCCAGTGTTCCATATATGTTATATGTCTATATGAATTAAGGAGAAAAAATGACTGTCTTTAATGACATGAAGTATGATGGACTGAACTTGAATGTAGTACATTCAAAACTTTAGCAAATAGCAGTTCTGTTCTGTAGTCTTTCCATTAAAGAGATTATCCTGAGTTAGAGAACATGGCCTGTTTATTCTGGAAAGTTGGCTTTGTCTAGAAACGCCATAAAATTGCTGCAGTTTCTCAAATACTATGTAATGTTACATTCTATACTTCCTTATGTAGTCAGTAAATTGAGCTCTTCCTTTTGAATTGATAGGTTTAGCCAACAAATGTACTCATTTGTCATTATACAACACAACACCTACAGGCTTACTTTTGGCCATTAGAAAGAACATAAACAGTAAAAAATAATAGACTGATAAAACAAAGATATAACAAAAATACCTCAGAAGATTTTGACAAATCCTTTGTGTTTTTCATTGATTTGTATAAGAGAAGATAGCTACAGTGGCTTGAGGTCTCAAGGTCAGACATCCAAATAGTTGGCTGGAAGAACTAGAGCTATTCAATAAAGAATACCAAAGACTAAGCTAGCCCCACACCAGAGGGCAAACATTCTTGGAAAAGTCTCGGTTTTAGTCCATCTGGTAAAGTAACAGACCTGTTTGGTTCAGGTAGACAATGACTCAGAGTGGTTCACAATGAAAAGAGTTTATTCAATACACATAAGTCAACTGACAACTGTCAAATGTTTCAGGCTTTTATACTAGAACTGTTTAAACTGTAACCAATCATCAATCGCCATTTTTCCGCCTCTTTACAACTCCAACCAATAGTTGCACCAGAATCTCCCGCTTCAAAGAACCTTCTTTGCAACCTGCTATTTACATGTTTGCAACTATCTACAGACACAACACCCCTTACCCCCCAGTTGTTGTTATTGATTGACATAGTCTCTTAAATATTTGGGTGGCCTATGGACCCTTGATGGATATCTATTGCTTTGGATACCTAAGTCACCGCTATCAGATTGTCTGCTTGGCTGGCTTACACTGGTGGATCTGGACTCTTGAATAATTGGCTCAGATGCTTCTCTGCTAACAAGTTGTGATTGTTGTTGTGTTTGATGTTGATGTTCAACTAATGCGGGCCTGCTCAAAGGGGGCAGCTCCCAGTCAATTTGACTGTGTTGTTGTTGGTTAGCTGTGGACGGACTGGTTTGAATTTCTGCTTCCCCACTAACTGGCAGGTTGTTATCAATAAGCCATGATGCAATGTTCCCCCCGTGTATACTTTGATCCCCATCAACTGGCGTGCTACCAATAGTTCTCTTCCTTAGCTGATCTATATGTCTTTTGCTTACTCTATTCCCTTCCCCCTCAATAGTGTAAGACAAAGGTCCCATTATCTCAGTGACCACCCCTGGGACCCATTTGTCCCCTTGTGCATAATTCCTGGCCCAGACTAGGTCCCCAATTTTGAATGATCTGTTTGGAATGTCCGGTTCAGCACTTGATGGTAGTCTGTCAGGATGTAACCTGTCCAGTTTGGTGGTTAGTCTTTTCCCCCACCTCATTTCTGCTGGGCTTTTTCCGGTAGCCGTGCAAGGGGTCGTATGTTGGGTCAGCAAGAATTCTGCCAGTCTTTGGTGCCAATCGCAGCGGATGATTCTCTTTAATGCGTCCTTGGTGGTTCTCACGTTGCATTCAGCCAAGCCGTTGGTGGACGGGTGGAAGGGTGCTGATGTCGTGTGTCTAATCAAGTTGGCCCTGAGGAAATCCTGGAATTCAACAGAGGTGAATTGGGGCCCATTATCTGACACAATTACATCAGGTAACCCATGAGTGGCAAAGAGGCCCCTTAAGACTTGTATTGTTTTACCTGAAGTCATTGAACTGACAGGTACTACCTCCAGCCATCTAGAGAAACTGTCCACTACTACTAGAAAGGTTAACCCTTGGAAAGGTCCAGCAAAATCAATATGAATCCTAGACCAAGGATTCCTGGCCAACTCCCACTTATGAGTATGTGTGTGTTGCAGCTCAGGTCTAGAACGCTGACACAAATAACAATTAGAAACACATTCTTCAATGTCCTTGTCAAGTCCTGGCCACCATAAGTGACTTCTAGCCAATGCCTTCATACGTACTATTCCAGGGTGACCCTCATGTAGTTCTAATAAAATTGTAGATCTGTGGATTTCAGGAATGACAACACGGTTTCCCCACAGAACACATCCCAAATGGGATGATAGTTCATCCTTTCTTCTAAAATATGGAATGTACTTGGCATCCGGGTTAGTACTTGGCCACCCACTAAGGACCCAGGCCATAATTCTATTTAGGATATGGTCTTTATTGGTTGCCTCAGCTATATCTTTAGCAGTTAAGGGGCATTCAGGAATGTCCTGTAAAGACATAATTTGTCCCACAGGAGCAGGGTCTTCCTCAGTGTTGTTTAATGGCAGTCTGCTAAGGGCGTCTGCATGCCCCATTTCCTTGCCTGGTCTGTGTTGAAGGGAAAATGAATATGCTGAGAGGAAAATTGACCACCTCAGCATTCTGGGCGACATTATTTGGGGTGTCTGTTTATCAGTGGTAAACAGTCCCAATAATGGTTTATGGTCAGTGAGTATGGTAAAGTTCCTACCATAAAGGTAATCATGGAACTTTTTTACTCCTGCCACGATTGCTAATGCTTCCCTATCGATCTGTGCATAATTCCGCTCTGCTTTAGTAAGCGTCCTGGAATAATATGCGATTGGCTTTTGAACACCATGACTGTCCAAGTGGCTGATAACAGCCCCCACACCATAAGGTGAAGCATCGCAAGCTAAATAAATTGGTTTATTCTCAATAAAATGGGTTACTGTTGATTGGCTAGAAAGAATATTTTTTAATGTTTGGAAACTAACTCTATGTTTGTCAAGCCACTGCCACGGGGTTTTTTTATCTAAAAGTCTATGAAGAGGTTCTGCTATGGCAGCTTTGTGTGGCACGAATGTGTGGTAAAAATTAACTAATCCAAGGAAGGCTTGTAATTCAGCCTTGTTTTTTGGTTCTGGTGCCAATTTAATTGCCTTGATTTTATCAGGGGTAGGATGAATTCCATTTTTGTCTATCCTAAATCCTAGAAATTCAGTGGACTTAACCCCAATACAACATTTTTCCTTTTTTAATTTAAGTCCAGCCCTCCTAAACCTTTCCAATACCTGTTCCAGACGCTCTGCTAATATTTCTTCATTTCTTCCAGCTATCAGAACATCATCAAAATAAGGGCATACACCAGGTATGCCCTTTAAGGTCCTCTCCATCACCTCTTGGAAGATGCCTGGAGCTGCTGCAATACCAAATTGCAGTCTGTGGACTCGGAACGCCCCCTTGTGGGTAACTATAGTTTGAGCTTCAGCAGCCTCTTCAGAAACAGTTAATTGCAAGTACGCCTGCGCCAAGTCTAACTTGGCAAATATGGCGCCGTCCTGTATCATGGCGAGGACCTGCTTCACCGTCGGGACCGGGTAAGCGTGTTTTTTCATTCCCAGGTTCAGGGTGGCTTTGTAGTCAGCGCAGATCCTCACATCCCCATTAGGTTTAAGGGGTGTGACGATCGGCGTTTCCCACAAACCACCCTCGACTGGTTCTAAGACGCCTTGGCCTACAAGCTTATCGAGCTCGGCCTCGATTTTTTGCTTAAGGGCAAAAGGCACCCTTCGGGCCTTTATATTTACCTAAAGACCCATCGAATACGTCTGCAGACGTATTCATCGCAGACTGATTCGAGGGTCTTATTTTTAATAACTGCGTTTATTCCCCCTATCCAAATGCCCAGGGCAGGAAACCAGTTAAGGCCTATTAAACTAGTCCTATGGCCTTCAGTAACTATTAAATCTAAAGCTCCCTTAAACCCCTTATATTTAACACTAAGGGTAATTTTCCCTTTAATTTTTATTGGGGTTTTTTGGAAGTCGGTCAATTGGATTTTGGTTGAACTAAGTGGAATTTTTCTGCCACTTATTTGTTCAATCTTTTTTAAAGTTTCACTAGATATTATGGACACTGAGGCCCCAGAATCTATTTCCATTTTGCAAGGAACCCCTTGCAATTGGACTATAATTTTTAATTTTCCTTCCGGAAAATTAATAATTTTTCCCTTCCTACTATGATTGACTCGCGCCACCTCCCCACGGTTCGGAAATTTAGCCCTCGGTCTAGGGGTCTCTTTGCCACTATAGTAAGGGGTTACCTTACCTTCAGGCCAAACGTCGACTTTATGTAGGCGATTGTCGCGTGAATGTGGCCGGTCTTCCCGCACAATCTGCATCTGGCGGTACGAAATCTGCAAGTTGCACGGGGATGATTGCCCCCGCAGCTGCCACATCGGTTGTCGTTGTCACGCGGTCTCGTTGCGGTGTCTCTCCATTGTCGTTGGGTCGCGGTTACTTGTCGTTGTGGTGTTGAGGTTTGGAATCGGCGGTTCGGTTCAGGCCCGTCGCTTCGGGATGGTTTTGCCGCCATTTTTCCAAACCGTCTGGTGACTTCGGCGATGTCAGCTTCCCATTGCTGGTCCACCTCCCCGCAGTCCACAAGGTCTTCTTGATTAATTTCGGCAGACGTAGCCATGCTATTACGGGGGGGGGTCGCGATACCCGGTGGATTCATAAGTTAATAGTTCGTCCAGTACTTCTTGCAAATCGCCGGTGGGCTTGGCGATAATTCTATTTTGTAGATGCTCATCTCGCAAGCCAAGTACCACTCGGTCCCGGATTCTGATTTCCAAGTTGTCATACTTGCATCGTACTGCGGCTTCTCTGACTGCAGCAACGAATTTTTGAATCGATTCGCCCGGTCTCTGATTTCTTTTTTCGAAAATACGACGCCAAAAGAGTTCGGATCTCCTTGGCGTGAAATGCACTTTTAGTTTAGCTAACAGATCGGCATACGGAACACTTGAGACCGGCTGTGGTTGACAAAGTCCTACAGCGATCCGATATACTGGTGTGCCGCATATGGTCAGTAAAGCTGCCGCCTTTTTTCGGTCGTCCGTTATCCCGTTAACAAGCAGGAACCCTTCGACCTGTCCTACATATTCTTCCCAGTCCTCTGGGAAGCTTGGGTCGAATTCTTTCAAGGACCCATTGCGCCATTCGGAGGATTGTTGATTCCGCCGCGGCCGCTTGTGGTTGACTGTGACTTCTTTTCAAATTTGCCGCCTATGCGCAGCTGTTCCGCCGAACCTACTCTGGTCTGCCGTCTATCCCACCTTCGTCGCCAGTTGTTTGGTTCAGGTAGACAATGACTCAGAGTGGTTCACAATGAAAAGAGTTTATTCAATACACATAAGTCAACTGACAACTGTCAAATGTTTCAGGCTTTTATACTAGAACTGTTTAAACTGTAACCAATCATCAATCGCCATTTTTCCGCCTCTTTACAACTCCAACCAATAGTTGCACCAGAATCTCCCGCTTCAAAGAACCTTCTTTGCAACCTGCTATTTACATGTTTGCAACTATCTACAGACACAACAAGACCAATCCAGGGATATTGGAAATATAGGGTAATCTCTTGAATTCAGCTACATTTACTTCCAGATAAATATACAGAAATCCAGCTTTCATTTGTAAAATGCTGCTCACTAAGGTGACTTTCTAATTGGGATTGAAAGATACAAAATCTTGATCAGGGTCCAGTTAAGCTCCGCCCCATTAGTGGACTCATACTTCACATATAAAATGATAGTTTGTTTTTGTTTTGTTTTTTAAAAAACACATTTGTACTATTTCTCTTCTTTCTCCCTTCGCTTAAAAACATGTTGCTGTTATTAGTAATGAAAAGAAATATTCCACAATTTACTGGGACTGCCATCTTATGTATTTATTCAAATGTAAATCCCACTGAGTTCAGCGTGCTTATTTCCAGATAAATGTATATACAGCACTGCAGCTCTCATGTGTAAAATGCAGCTCAGTACTCATCTTGTTCATTGCTGTAATATCCCTATGAAGTAATTTATTAAGATTATTTTGCGGATTGTTTAGGAATGTAATAATATTGACTGTAACAACCTTGTGAAGTAGTTTACTAATCTCTTTTTTACAGATTGTTTATGAATGTTTTGGGATATAATGAACATTAGTAGTATTGTCGGTTAGTACTCCAGGGCCTTCCAGGCACATGTTCGAATTCTGTCTCATAAGAAATACTATAAAGGCTAATAGAAATGCCTAGATTAGATATCTCTAGCTTATTTCTATTATGCTCAAGATATTCAGAGTTGGTCAGCTTCCAGCTGAAGATTTATTCTCAGCTTTCTGCAAGCTGCAGAGGTGAACTAAAGTGCCCTGATGTATTTGAAAACACATAAAAGCTGGAATAGCTGAGATACTTAAGAATATCAACCATCAGGAAAAAATAATTGGCAATACAGAGGCAGAAAAGCTCAAGGAACAAAAATTGCTTTCATTTGGGGTTCACCTTTCATTCACTGCTTCTAGTTGAAAACAATTATGGCTATTTGTAGTTGTACTTGCATTCAAAGAACCATTTTCTACTTTGGAAAGAAGCCATAAATGAAATTCTTGCTGGAGTTTAATACATGTACAGTAGCAATTGTGTTGCTACAACCAATCCCTTTCTCTATTTTTGGACTGTTGTACTAATCACAGGTAATTCAGACCATTTCTAGCCAGCACTTTGCATTACAGTGAGATCACAATTACATGTCTAAAAGAACACCTTATGCAGTGAATGTATGAATTGTGCAAAGGTGGGTTGCAAAAGGAAACATCAAAATAAAATATATTTTATTATTTCTTTAGTACAGATTTTTAAGAAGGTTCTGTTGTTAGCTAAAACCCTACATGTTCTGAATAAGGCTATTTGAAATCACTAGACAGGATTCAGATTACATACTTAGCATATAAAAATTTAAAGGCTTCCCCTGTCCAGTCATGACAGACTCAAGGGGCTGATGCTCATCTCTGATTTACAGTTGAGGGAGCCTGTGTTGTCTGAGAGATGCTTCCATCATCATGTGATCAACATGAAAATATGGAACACAGTAACCTTCCTACCAAAGTGGTACCTATTTGTCTACTCACATTTGCATTCTTTGAACTGCTAGGTTGGCAGGAGCTGGGGCGAGTAACACGAGCTCACCCTATCATGCAGCACTCAGGTCTTGAACCCAGACTGTTGGCTTTTCAGCTGACAAGTTCAGTATCTTAACTGCTAAGCCATTGAGTCACCTGACATAGCATATAGATCATCTGAAACCAAGATGCTTTTAACCGGATCTCAGTTGCAATTCAACATAATTTAAGTTCCATTAAACTCAGTGAAATATGGCCCAAATGTTATCCACTTATCCTTGAATCAGCACAATTTGCTACCCCCATTGTTGATCAGCCTGTCCTACATCCATTATCTTGGTTCCCAGACTTGTCAGTCATCTTACTTCCCTCTGTGCCCAGGCTGTCATTAAACTAGATTTGAATAAGGAAGAAAATAGTACTTTAATACAAGTATAGCTAATGATGATAGGCTATCTTCATTCTTGACCTAAGGATGAGATTAAAGTAATATCACAGGGACAAGAGTAGGGGTAAGATAGGGGTAAGGGAAGAAATGACTTATACAGAAGGCATACAGAGAATTGCCCTATGATCACTGGTTGCCATTCATAACCAAGATGATTGCAATGAAGGCACCAGAAATTGAATACTGAAATCCTGATCCAGGTTTCAACTTTTCATACTTGTATCATAACATTGCCTGCAACTATATCAGGAACAGAGTTTGCATCACAAAATCACAACACATATTCTTCACCTTCCCTCTCTTGATCCCTTCTATGGATGTCCATGACTAGTTTGTTTTTAATTGGTTTTGATTGAATATATTCTTATAGGACAGAAATTCAGCTCAGTAAGATTGCACAGTTAGTTTGGATACATTAAAATCCAGGTCATTCCAAGTCTCCTTTATAGTCATTGTTAATTGCACATGCTATAACATACTGCAGATCACAAACTTCCAGACTAAAATATGAGGGGAGAAAGGGGTGGGGTCTATTTACCAATGCCACTTATTTATTTATTTATTTATTTATTTATTTATTTATTTATTTATTTATTGGTTTTATATACCGCCCTATTCCCGAAGGACTCAGGGCGGTTTACAGGGCAAAGTTAAAAAACAATATAAGTTAAAATAGAGTTAAAATAAAATTAAATAACAATTAATAGCCCAAAAAGTTAAAAATTTAAAAATTTAAAACCCCTCAGTCCAGGCCAGATAAATCAAATAACCAGGTTTTTAGGATTTTAGGTTTTGTGTACACTAATTGAGATATATCAGTGAAACAATTTGCACAGTGTTGCAGTACAAATGGTTGTCAGGCAAATTCAAACCTGGATATTGCTATGCTCTTATAGCAATTTCATTTGGTAATTTATGGGTCTCAGTGCCACTGGTTTGGAACACTAGCATTTCTCCTAGTGCATTCTTTTATTGTCTTTATGATACCAATAAAAAACAGAAAGGGATTGGTGAGTCAATTGTCTGATGAACCTAGATCAAATCAGTTCATTTTCTTGTCAATTTTCCACCACGAAATAAGGCAATAAATTGGTAATAACAAGAAAAGATCAGTCATTTCAAACTCAGGATGGTGGGAGAGTAATTACCAAGTTGCCAGAATGCTGTGAAATCATGATTACATGCACCTAATAACATATTTTGCAAATTTAGCCATTCAGGTGATTTATGTGCACAGGTGCCAGATCAGTATGTAAAGCTAGGCAATAGGGACCTTGTAAGACAGCAGAACCAACAAAAATATTTACCGCCTTATATGCATTATATGCTTACTTTTTAAAAAACAGGCACAATCATACTTCAAATGGTCTGAACAGTTATTCAATAACCTATTTACTTATTTACTAGTTATATCCATCGTATATGATTGCCATTCATCATATATGGTTAAACATTTCTACATGTTAATCTTTATAGGTGGTGGTGGTGATGTATGTATGCCTAACGCTTGCTTTGTACATTATGTACAAAATGCCCTGATTCATAGTTCCCTTAATATAATCAAAGATACAAATTTTACAAGTGCCATCCCATTCACGTTGTGCCATTAAATGTGTAATGGGAAAAGGGTAGTAAAAACAGACAAAGGATGCTGGATACGACTGGAAAAATATACTTGAAGTAGCAGATAATGAAAGAATAATTAACAAAAAGTATAAGGAAAGGAAAGAGCAACCATTTCATATGTAGCTTTCACTTATACTTCTGAAATGATAGTACTAGTCATCTTCTCCCTGTCATTAAGTTACTCTGGCAGTTAGAAAAATCTGTAACTCATGATGTCTTCTGACTCTTGGGATTCCTCTTGAAATCTGAGAGATGACTGGTGCTGATTTTGTTATGATGATGGAAGATCTGACAGCAGGTCCTTTTCCTTGGAAAATCCCTCAACCCAGCATGAATGCTACTTAGTACAATAAACAACCCTGTGTGAACTATTTTTGCAGGTGAATTCTCCCACTGGTGGCCCACCCATAAATCATTTGGCAAAGGAAATAACTAGAATTAGGAAAGTGGGGAGGAATGAGTTTTACATAGAACCCCCTACTGCTGAAAGGTCATCAACCTGCAGATACCAACTGCATATTAGAATTTATTAGCACAGCATTTCTTACTTAGGCTAGCAGGAAGTACAAAACCTAAGCATCTGAAAAGTTGAAGAACTGCCCATCACAGAACTTGAGTGTATAACGGAGAAGAAACATGGAATCACTAGAACTGTGAGCCACAATATCCATTCTTTTCTCTCTCTTTTTTTAATGTTGCTATTTCTATAATGAGGATCGTGCATACAAGCACGTGCGTATGTCCTAAAGTGATTCAGATGGTCCACAAATGATGCTCTACAAATGTCATACTGTATTCCAATGCGAACAATCTGATTTTTTCATAAAAGTCAACCACCAAATGTTCTGCTCAGTAAACATAGTTTCAATTCATCTAACAGTAAGCGAGCCATTCCATTTTAATGACTTTAATGATCCCATAATCCTTGTGGGAGCTCAGAGGTGAGCTGACAATTTGTAGAGCTTTTCTACCCTAAACCTTACCAGTGTTCTTCTGAAGCTAAAGTGCACGCTATTATCAGCAGTGACTAAACTGAATGACTGAACCAGTATGAAACATACATGCATAAAACAAACAAAACAACAAAAAGGATGTCCAAAGATATTCCTTAAGATATATTGACTTGTCTGACTTCTTGGACTAATTGCTTGCTTCTAGGCCTAAGATGTCTTGAGCTAAAAAACAAAAACAAAAAACTATCTTTCTTATGTCAGCAGACACAAAATAGCACCAAAATGAAATTTCATAAAAAAGCAGAAGTGCACATTTTGGAGACATATTCAAAGTTCAGCTAAAGTATTTAAAGCATTCTGTTATTTGGTTCTCAACATATCAATCTAAAAATAAGTCATGAGTCCCAGGTCTTGTTGAAGGTTGAACAATGTCTAAGTAAAGGTAAAGGTAAAGGTTCCCCCGCACATGCATGCTAGTCGTTTCCAACTCTAGGGGCCGGTGCTCATCTACGTTTCAAAGCCGAAGAGCCAGCGCTTGTCCGAGGACATCTCTGTGGTCATGTGGCCGGCATGACTAGACGCCAAAGGCGCACGGAACGCTGTTACCTTCCCACCGTAGTGGTCCCTGTTTTTCTACTTGCATTTTTACGTGCTTTCAAACTGCTTGGCAGAAGCTGGGACGAGTAACAGGCACTCACTCTGTTACGTGGCACTCGGGATTCAACCCACAAAACTGCCAACCTTTTGATCGACAAGCTCAGTGTCCTAACCCACTGAGCCACCACGTCCCTTTTGAACAATGTCTATCAACAGGCTATTTCTTGAAATGGAATTTTATGCTGAGTCCAAATGCTTAGAAACATAGTCATGCATTCTGATGCAATATAATCTCATGATGATTAAATGGGAGTATAGTCTTTATGTTCATGGAATGCCCTTAGACTGGTTGATATACTAGTGGCATTTGACTCCTGCCCTAGATTTAACCAAGTAGTTCTATTGATATTGTTGCCTCAGATTCCTTTGCTCCATGCATGATACAAAGACAAATTGCATGATATTCTGCAGCAAACTAGTACAGGGCAGAAGCACAGATGGCCAGTTGACTCTACATTTATTCTTTTGTTAGAGAAATCATTTTATGGAAGGATTGCCTGGCTGCTGATTTGGACTCTCTTGCCAGAGATAAAACACTATGGCTGTCCATGTGGTGCTTCAGCTGTCATGACTTAAAAGAATTGAGCTGTGTGACCTCAATTCTTGAGCACTCACTAACTTGGTTACAAGTTCATATAAATTGTGAAGCTCACTTCCAAGTGTATCAGAGAATAAATCAGCTGAAATCTAAATATTTTGGCTTAGTAGGTCGTGGATCATACTGTACATCTGTTCATGTCAATTCAAATGGTCTTTCTTTATTGACTGATTTTTTTTAGCTACCCACAGAAATCTTAACATCTTATTTCTCTGTTACAAGGCAAAACACATTATCATGTCAGATAATTTGAAACTCTGAGGTCACCTGTGTAATTAAAATATTGATTATCTTCTTGGTTATTATTAGTTGTGTTTAAATTCTTGACATTTAGTTGGCTAGGACTATCTATACAACAATCACATTTAAAGTACAGATTGGGCAACATACTTATTACAATGCTGCCAGACTTCTGAAATACAGAGAGAGAGAGAGAGAGAGAGAGAGAGAGAGAGAGAGAGAGAGAGAGAGAGAGAGAGAGAGAGAGAGGGAGGGAGGGAGGGAGGGAGGGAGGGAGGGAGGGAGGGAGGGAGGGAGGGAGAGGGAGAGATTAAACATAAAGTTAAAACAAAGCAGGGTGCTCTTTTGAGAATATATGGAAATCAGAGCCAGGGAATCAATTCATTTTGCTGAAGGGGTTTGCATACAGTGCCTACTGGATGTACAAGCAGGAACTATCATAAGAATAATAAATAGTCAAAGTGGATTATGATGGCACAATTTTATGAGTTTCATCTGACACAGAATACAAATCTAGTTTTGATCTGAACGCTGGCTGACAAACAGCCATATTCAAATTCAGCCTCTCAATGTCATGCCATGGCTCTCTTCATTCATTCAGTTCCATCTATCTATCTATCTATCTATCTATCTATCTATCTATCTATCTATCTATCTATCTATCTATCTATATCATTTCTCTCTTTCTCCACATACAAACACACACACACACACACACACACACACACACACACACACAGAGCCTGGAGTCTTGACATTTCATCTCCAAGGTCCTTTATGAAGACCCATGTTTTGTGAATACAGTGACTCTCAATCCTCAAGTACCTTCAGCTATAGATTGTCATCAATATGGAGAAGAATCCCAGGAAGATAAATAAGGGCACACCTAGTAACTGGTTTAGTTCTTAATGGATCTAAAGCAACAGAAATGGACTTCAAATCTTAAGAAACTGGAAGGATCTACAGTATTCTTCCATTCATCTCTTCTCAGCTAATGACTGTCATCTTCATAAGAAAACAATAATTCTGAAAAGGTCCTTTCTAATCTTCTTTTTTTCCATTTCTGTGTAATGATTATTACACCATCTGAAGTTCTCTCTTCATCTACAGTCTGAGATATTACATAGATTTAACTAGGATCAGAGACTTTAGCACTGTTAAATTAGTAAATGTATACATAAAAGAAGTATGAAAGAAAAAGACAAATTCACTTTTTAGAACAGGCACAATCTATTAAATACAAAAGTAAAGGTAAAGATTTCCCTTGTCCAGTCATGTCCAACTCTAGGGGGCGATGCTCATCTCTGTTTCTTAGCTGAGGGAGTGCCAGCGTTGTCCGAAGACATTTCTGAGGTCATTTAACTAACAGAACTATGTGCCAAGGTGAATGGAACGCTCTTACCTTCCCACTAAAGTGGTACCTATTTACTTGCATTTGCAGGCTTTCGAACTGCTAGATTTGCAAGACTGAACATAGGAAACCCTTAGACAAAATGATATTATTTCAGATATGACAAATTGCTCCCACTTATGGAAGCTTTTCAAATTATTACTTTATCTACTATATGTTTCATGCATTTGCCTATTGAAATAAGAAGCACTGTGATGTTGTTGATGATGCTTGGAAAACTGTTCCCACCAGAAGTTTCTTGATACTTGTCTGTGCGTGATAGCTCTTCATGTGCCCTGTCTGTAACTAATACTATAGTCCTAAAAAGCCAATGTTAACAAATCATACAAGGCAGCCCTGAAAAAACAGATGTGTTTGTATAAGTAATTTATTCAAACTCTTATAGACACATCTGTCTACAAGATATGGGCTTTCTTACCATGAACTGGGATATTTCAGCTAAAGACATCAGAAATAAGGAAAAATTAATGCCAGGAATCTTCCACTTAAAAGTACTGTTTGCTGTATGCTAATTTATTTCATTTTCATAGATTATAATCAGTGGCAGGAGTACAGTAAAAGTCTTTGAATGATTAGCATTATTTCTTTAAATAATCTTTGGAAGAAGGTAGTTTATAAAAGAAAAATTAAATTGTTAAGTGTTTAAATTTAGGGATCCCAGGATTACTTTCTAGAGGAAAAGTGGCTGGGAATTATTGAAGCAGAGATCAAATAGTTCAAAAGGTATGGAAAGACTGGGTTATACTGATGTCTCTTAATAAGAAGACTTCCTGTATGTACCTTTCTCTTGGGGATGGTTGAATATTAGAATCCAAGAATGTAAACAAAACTTATAGGTAAAAAAAATGCAATTTCTTTTTCATCAAAGAAACCACTATCTTCTCAATGATAATGAGATTTTCCAGTAATTAACATTTTATTAATCTTGGGTTTTCTGTCTGATTTTGCATTTTTTTAAAAGCTTCCAAGTGTCAAAATGCACTACACAGTAAACTTTTTTTTTGCTTTTAACAGAATTGAAACTTGAAAAAGTTTCAGATGTATTTTCATGTTTTTAACACTATGTACCAGTACTATATATGCCCCAAGTATATGTAACCTGGTATTTTTCTTGATCTTGGTTCCAGGAAGAAAACTATGGGCTTGCCTAAACTAGGAACTGCCACTTAACCTCTGTGAAGTATGAATGTTTCATAAGACAGACCTACTTTTTGTAGGCCATCTTTTCTGAACTCGGATGCTCTTCAGAAAAGGGAAATTCAGCTCCAGAAATTTCAGCAATTACTATGCAGCCTGAAGAAACCTGGGGATAGAAGTCTAAAAATTAGAGGCACCCAGTTCAGGAAAGCTATGCAAAGCAGGCCAGTAAGGAGGTTTCAAAGATGAATTGTCCCATTCCCAAGCTGAAATAGAAAATATGTTCTCTAATGGGGGGGGGGGGAAAGCATAAGTTCCAAATGGGAGTACGGTAGTATCAATTAGAACAGGGCTTTTCAACCAGTGGTATGGGTACCACCTGTGGTACATTGGCACCTGGCAAGTGGTACGTGCCCATCCTAGAAAAGTGGTAGCGGGGGAGGGGAATGAGCTGAACCGGTGGCAGCACCGCATAAGCCTGAGCGAGAGATGGCTGGAGCTGCAAGGCTGTCAGGGCTCAGCGGAAGTGGCAGGATCAGCACCAGGCTCCAGCTGGAGCTCAGCTCTGATCCTGGCGCTTCTGAGCCCAGAAGAAGTGCTTATCAGATGGAATGTTGCAGCATCTCCAGAGTCTTGTGATTTACATTCAGATGCCTGGCAACTGATTCATATTTATGATGGTCACAGTGTCCCAGGGTCATGTGAAGTGACCAAAACCTGCTGCAACCACCCAACAGAGGGTGGGGGGAATAAAAACCAAACACCCCCACACCCTACCCTCACTGCCAATCCTCAACAGAAATGCTCACAAGAATGAAAACCTCGGACAGGAGGAAGAGCGCTGCCGGGCAGGCAGGCAGGTGTCTTGCTCGGCTGTGGGTTGGGGGGCACTTTTTTCAGTGCCATTGTAACTTTGAACAGTCACTAAGTGAATTGTTGTAAGTCGAGGACTACCTGTAGTTCATCACTTTTTTCCTCTCTTTTTTGTCATTAAGTTTTTGACACCTTGCTAGGCGACTGGTGGTACTCGGATGTTGCCATATTCTAAAAGTGGTACAATGGGTGAAAAGGTTGAAAAGCCCTGAATCAGAATCCACCTCAGTGGTTTAAAGTGATCCCTACATCATCATTCTGCAACAATAAATAAATGTTTCAGTTAAACAGATGAAAATGGCCTGAAAATATCATCCTGGGATATCATAAAACTCGAAGGTGTGTTAATAATTTTCTTTGTTCTCTACTCAACTCTTTCAATTGTTTTGCAATTACTGTATTTAGGTTCACTGGAGTCTTTCATTAGGTTTCCACGTAACTAAAAAAGTTTGGTGCAAACTTTTCTTCTGGTGGAAAAATATGTAGTGCTATTGATGCTCGGCTATTGTGATGTATTGCTGATTCCTTTTGGGGGGGGTTCAATTATCTTTTTGTTCATTTGTTTAGCTGAAACAGTTGCTTAGAGCCAGAGTGTGCTACCACCTAAGTCCCACTAAAATGATCATTCATAAATTGCATGAGAATCAGGCTTAGCAGATGGCAGATTAGGCTTGTTTTCTTTACACTTTAAGCCTATAAATCAAATTCCCTAAAGAAAAATATTTAAACAGAAACAGCAGATTCAAGAACACAAATGAAGCTATGACGATCAATACATTACTGACTACTGGAATCAGACAATATTTTAAAGAAAAATGAGGCAAGGGTATTATTAACTACGCTGAATGTGTATCTCATATTTCCTTAGCAAGTTATTCTCCAGAATCCTCTTGAATTCTATTTTGGCAGGGAATACTTGAAGTTCTCCTGTAATCGAGCATACTTTGAGGGCCCCAACTTGAGAAGGCAGGTGCAGACACCACTGTCAATTCTCACGAAGTCTCTAGAAATGCTCCCATAATTTGGAAAACAACATTTTTTTAAAAAAAATTACTGACCTATCTGCAATTAACTGTTAGATGTATACTTATTATTTATGCACATTCTAGAGAATCTTTCTGATTTGGTCTACTCTGCAGGAATTCAGATACAGATTCATGTTTTGCATGTAAAAGAACTCAGGTAATCAGGATAGGATGGGAGAAACTTCTAATGGAAGCACTATATCAATGTAGATTAGAGACAGATAGTCTACAAGTGTTTTAGATTGCAGACCCTCTAAGTAAGCATCTAACTTTGATTGATAACAAGTGAATTCCAAAACATCTGGAGGACACTGGGTTGTTCGTGTTTGATTTACATGATGCTGAAGCAAAGGTACACTTTTCTCACTCAATAAAATAAATGTGACTCCTCTGAAATAAATGGATCCATAGATGATGATGATGATGATAATAATAATAACAATAACAATAATAATAATAATAATAATAATAATAATAATAATAATAATAGTAGTAGTAGTAATAAAGTTGGAAGGGACCTTGGAGGTCATCTAGTCCAACCCCCTGCTCAGGCAGGAAACCCTATACCATTTCAGACAAATGGGTGTCCAGTCTCTTCTTAAAAACATCCAGTGTTGGAACATTCACAGCTTGTTCACAGCTTGTTCCACTAATTAATTGTTCTAACTATCAGGAAATTTCTCCTTAGTTCTAGGACAGGGGTATCAAACTGCCAGCCCACGGGCCGGATGTGTCATCTGGAAGCTGAGCCCACCCCATTGCCAGCAATGGCAAAACCGTCCCAATACATTGCGCGACATCGTGTGACATTGCGAGTTTGACATGTCTGTTCTAGGATGCTTCTCTCTTTGGTTAGTTTCCATCCGCTGCTTCTTGTCCTGCCTTCAGGTGCTTTGGAGAATAGCTTGACTCCCTCTTCTTTGTGGCAACCCCTGAGATATTGGAAGACTGCTATCACGTCCCCCCTCGTCCTTCTCTTCATTAAACTAGACATACCCAATTCCAGCAATTGTTCCTTATATGTTTTAGCTTCCAGTCCCCTAACCATCTTTGTTGCTCTTCTCTGTACTCTTTCTAGAGTCTCAACATCTTTTTTACATCGTGGTGACCAAAACTGGATGCAGCATTCCAAGTGTGGCCTTACCAAGACATTGTAAATTGGTATTAACACTTCACATGAATTCAAAATAAATGGTCCTGATCTAAGCAGTAAACACACACAGACACACTCAGAGATACAGAGACAGACACAGACACAGACAGACACACACTTGTATATATTTGCAGACATTCTTTTGCTTGCAATCTTTTCCATCTAATTTGCTTTTCCATCTAATTTGTGATTTAAATCACAAGCTTTCTCTGGCCAAGAAAGTTCTCCCTCAGCTAAATAATACATGACCAGGGATGGTATAAGCAATTAGACAAAATTACTGTTGAAGTTCAACAAAAAGATGTGGCCCAGCTGGGATTAGTATAATCATGATGACCTAATAGGAACTTACTCAAACCAGTCTCTTACTCATCTTTACATATTTTGTGTGGCAGCTGCTTGGGGGAAGCAGCAAAAATATGGGGACAGAGACTGAATACTTTACCTAGAGAAGTCCTGTTTTTGTGGTCATTTTTAGGACTTCCTCTCCACTTCAGTAGCAGGAAGAAATGTTTTAAGCTCCACTGATCTTCACATTTGCACAAAATGGTGAACCAGGAAGGAAATTAAATTTAGAGGGACTAAAACCATTCATCTCTATTCATGTCCCTCACATAATTTGCATGTTACCCATTCCTTAACCTAGTTAGCATATTTTGCCAACAGAAACAATACAATGAAAATTTGGATGATTGTATTGAACTCTGGAACTTTTCTGAGCAGACATTTGATGCATGCATCTGAATCAATTTTTCCGCAATAGAAATTCCTTCCAGGCCAAAGGAGTTGTGTGTGTGTGTCTGTGTGTGTGTGTGTGTGTGTGTGTGTGTGTGTATGTATGTATGTGTGTGTGTGTAGAGGGGTGTCAGTGAAAAGTTTTAAAATGATTGTTTTTCCACATAGACACCTCAGGCCAAAACAATCTACGAATCAATTTAATTCTGAAATTACTTTTCTATTTTCTCTATTTCCCAAGCTGTACTATTGCCCATAATCATTTTTCTTGTACCATGCCTCTGGAATAACTCATCCCATTCTTGGCTATTGTTTAATTCCAGCCTGAAGTGAATGATGACTAAATATTTAAATTGACATACTATTTCAGTATCTTCTAGTTTTATTTATTTATCTTCTACTGATTCTTGACTGCCCAATTTGTATCTATAATCAATGTGGTAATAAGTTATAAGTGACCTGAAGAATGTACAGCCTTCCTTGGGTTAAAGGCCACATGTGGTTTTAAGTGATGTGCCAGGCCCTACTCCAAGTGAGCAGGGCTAAGATCAAAACTGAGTTTATTTTTTTTATTTTTTCTTTAAAAAAACACAACTAAATGTAATTCACATCAATTCCCATTTACGTACTAATTTTCCCTACCCAGCCCATTAAAAAGTTACAACTGTAGAGTAACTTTTGAGTAACACCTGCCCAAAGTCACCCTGTTGGGGAGATGGGTGGCATATACATTTAATTAATTAATTAATTAATTAATTAATTAATTAATTAATTAAACTTTGGCAGGGTAAAAGGCATTCTAGGCTTCAGGGAGCTCATACAACATCTTCATCATTGCCATGAATACATCTTTTTTAACATAGAATTTTCATAGAATATTCTGTGTTCTGATCCAACGTGGCAGCCATTGCCTTTAACAAATCTAACAGAATGTGGTCAGTGGGCTCACATAAACCATGAAACGTGTTTCCATAAATATTTTCTGTCATGACATCCAATTTAAATTATTTTTTTCCCTCTTCACAGGAGGGGAAAAAACCCGCAGCTCCCAACTGACAAAGAAGCCCAGATTTATAGGGTCTTGATAAATTATGTGCTCATCTCCTCTTTTCTAATTTTAAAGACACTGAAGCAACTAGAGTAACAAACGTATGCCGTATGCCGTACCAGCAGGCCAGGAAGAGTAAGATATTTCATCCATTCTAAAGATGGGAGCCTCATGAATCACGTTCTATGAACAAAGCAGACCCATTCAAAACCAATCTGCCATTTGTTTTTTACTAGACACAAATAGTTGCAAGATGTGCTGCATTTCAATCTGGGTAGAATCTGGCTAGTTAGTTATATGAAACTTATATTTGTTTGTTTGTTCATACATTGGTTTTATTAATTAGATTTACACTTCATCTTTCCTTCCCTACATAGTACAATGTACGTAGTATTTATTCATCCAGTTTTTCCAACAAGGGCAGATTAAGCTAAGAAATATCTCCTAGCTTGAGGTCACCCACTGAACTTTCATAGCTGAGGTGAACTTGAATTGAATTTCTCAGGTTCTAATTCAATTGCTATACCAGACTGGCTATATTTTCTCTTTTCACTGAAAAGAATATAGTGGTTTTCAGTAAAATGTAAATCAAATAACAACATAAAAAATTAAAATATCTACACTCATTAAAAAATGCCAGAGAGATGATTAAGGGAGGGAGAGAGAAAGTAAGAAAAAAAGAAAGAAAACTGTTTTGCTGACACAGAAATATCTCCTTACAATATGAAGAGCCTAAGCAAAAGAAAACAAGGTTAAATTCTGTCACTGCATTTTTTTTAAAAAAAATCTAAACTAAATAAGTGAATGCTGTAGGGAACAGTGAAAGGGTGTTCTACTCTTTAAACTTCCCAGCTAGAATTTCAATACAATATGAAATATTGCAGCAACCTGATCCCAATAGCAGAACTATCTCATGGCATTCTGGTCCTGGGGGAAAAATACACATGCAAAATGACAATGTAAGGACAACTCTAAATCCCCAAAGAATCACATTTTTCCCTTAAAAAAAAAAAGAATAGAAATTGCAGCTGTGTTTAAGCCACCATACTTTTTCCAGCTGAATTCTTCACTGATGTGACAATACACATCCAAAATAAGCTTTCTTTAAGCTTCCAAAATAAGAATTCTCTGTTGCATGATAAACAAGTATGGAAATGTATTCCTAAACTGCCGGGAAATAACATAAAAACAGTACCAAGTGAAACAGAAGACTTTTTCCAAACCTTTACCCAACTATTCATCATTACATTATTAAACGAAATGGCATTGTCTTCAGTGAAGATACATTACTATAGGTACCTTGTTTAGGCTTTCAAGAGCCTCCACTGCAAAGCCATTGGTGTTATGGTGTGGCAATGCTTTTACAAAGATGCCAAATTATGGCAGTTATAACCACATCCCTTCGTGCAGGCAGGTGCCCCTCTGTCTGGTCAGTGCAGTGTAGTGAATCTACAGTGTAGGATATTTTTTTGCATTGCCTACATGAATTTCTGTTGCTCCTGTATAATGCAGATGAGGATTTTCATGTATATGCATAAATGACTGAGAATATATATGCTATTCTCGATATTCATTACACTTATCTCCTCTAGCCTCTTAATTCCTAGTGACATTCAAAGCCTGTTGCTCTCACCTATCAAGGAACAACATCAAAGGGATTAAACCAATCTCTAAAGGGAAAAGATGGAAAGAGGTTTCACTGTCAATGAGAGAGAGGGGCATGACCTTTATGCCTTGTGTGGACAAGTGTCTAGAAAGACATTTGTCTCTCACACAATATTAGGACAATGAAGCTGAATGGTAGAAGGTTCAACACAGAGAAATGTTTTCATAAAGCACATATCAAAGCAGTGAGATTTCCTACCACAGGTTGTAAGAAAAATCAATGGCTTGGACAACTTTAAAGGTAGGTTATGTAGATTACGAAAGAATAAGGCAATCAATGGTTGCTAGTGTGAGAAATACATCAGGGATAGTAAGTCCCAACTATCAATGATAAGACAAGAGTAGGAAATTCATGTCCTGCTTGGAGGCTTCTGGACATCAAGATGCTGGGCTAAATTGTCTTTTCATGGCCCTTCCTAGGGGGTCATAGGAAAGGCAACTCAAAAATAATTAAATAACAATACTTCAGAGAAATGACTTAGTAGAACTAATGTGACTAAACTATGCAGATGCAAAATTTATTTATATTTTGCATTCTAGATCACCAAACTTCCTCAAAGAGGGACTTTGGGTGGTGAAATACTAGCTAAGACCAACAGACCCTGTGGACTGGACATTCTTCTTACTAATATCAGTTTTCTAAGAAGAGCATGAACTGCAAGCCTAAAAGTTAACTGTTTCATATTTGCCTCTACTAACATGTTATGTGGAAACTGAACAAGCCGTAATACACCACAGACCAAGATAGGTGAGGCCAAGGATCCCTGAATCACTTTGTAGTAGGATAGAAAATGAATAATATAAATCAGTGAATCACAGAATAACAAAGTTGGAAGGGACCTTGGAGGTCTTCTAGTCCAGCACTCTACTCAGGCAGGAAACCCTATTTCAGACAAATGGCTGTCCAGTCTCTTCTTAAAAACTTCCAGCATTGGAGCATTCACAACTTCTGGAGGAAGTCGTTCCACCGATTAATTGTTCTGTCAGGAAATTTCTCCTTAGTTCTAGATTTGTTCTCTCCTTGATTAGTTTCTTCTTCTGCTGCTGCTGTTGCTTCTTCTCCTGCCTTCAGGTGCTTTGGAGAATAGGTTGATCCCCTCTTCTTTGTGGCAGCCCCTTAGATATTGGAACACTGCTATCATCTCCCCCCTCGTCCTTCTTTACAAAGAGAAAATACATTAGTGACATAGACAGGACAAAGCAAAATAGTATGAGGAAGCAGAGAAAGGAAGTGAACAATGAAGCTGACCCAACAATTGCGATCGTGTGGTTCTAGAAAGAAGAACTAAACTATTGGAGGCAGAAGAGGACATCATGAAGTTTAATCAAGTTACCTTCACACTAGATTTCTAGATCTTCACTGTGGATGTATTATACCATAATACTGGACAGGGAAAATGTGTACATGCTCACCAGCACTTTTTCTTGATTATTGTATCAAAGTCCCAATCCTGAGGTGTCCCATTGGAAATAATTACCAGAGTTACACCCTGGTGACCTATGGTTCCAATTAATCCTGGTATAAATCAGTGATAAATGTAGCAGAACTGCACCTTTTTGCTGCCTGCTGTGCCTGCTGCTGCCTGGCTAGAAATAGACACAGGTTGGCATTGAGCCAAAGCCCCAGGAGGTTGCTATACTCCATCTAAGCAATTTCTCTTTAACTCTCACCACCCTCTGCAGTGTGAGCGTCAGATTTTGCCTGTTCTTCCTAGAGCCGGAAGAAAATTGCTCTGCAAGGCTATTTTCACAGTAAATGTTCATGTGTATATATGGCAAAAACAAGTGGGAATTTAAAAAGTTAGGTTATATATTGAACCACTTGGACACCCCAGATGTTAAGTTGATTGTACGGAATGCATAAGCATACCACAGATTGGCTAACTCTAGGCTTACCAGGACTGAGTAGTGATGATATGCAGGAGGTGTGAATATATAATTTTCTTCTTAAAATCACTGAGCTAAGAAAATTTATCCCCAGAGCTGCTTTTGTTGGAGATAGAGGAAAGCCTTCAGAAACAAGAACTTTGATGTACAAACATTTTGACCTAAAGTAAAAAGGATATTAAGATAATTAAACAGTCAAAAGATAGTAGCATATGTTTTGAATTAAACATTCAAAAGATAGTAGTATATCAGTGTACTGATTTATGCAGATCCTTGGTCCTGGTGATGGTAAAATTCCACAAAAAGGTTATTAAATGGTGCCAGTCCAAAATTATATTTCTAATTACACTGTTTTAATTTGAAGTCTGAATGGCAGCTATAGGTTCAGCATGCTTATCTATTCTGACTTGGATGATTAAGGGACCGGAGGCTAAAACATACAATGAACGGTTGCTGGATTTGGGTATGTCTAGTTTAATGAAAAGAAGGGTGAGGGGTGACATGATAGCACTGTTCCAATATCTCAGGAGCTGCCACAAAGAAGAGGGAGTCAAGCTATTCTCCAAAGCACCTGAAAGCAGGACAAGAAGCAACTGAGGGAAACTAATCAAGGAGAGAAGCAACCTAGAACTAAGGAGAAATTTCCTGACAGTTAGAACAATTAATCAGTTAGAACAATTAAACGATCCAGAAGTTGTGAATGCTCCAACACTGGATGTTTTTAAGAAGAGACTGGACAATCATTTGTCTGAAATGATATAGGGTTTCCTACCTGAGCAGTGGGGTGGACTAGAATACCTCCAAGGACCCTTCCAACTCTATTATTATTGCTGTTGTTATTATTATTATTATTAATCATCGCACAGTCAGCCAGATGTTCAGACTGGATTTGGCATTTTTGTCTACCTATCGAGTCCTTATCAAGGACCTGGGATAGGCAGATGTGGATGTTTGATGGTATTACAGATATTATTATTATTATTATTATTATTATTATTATTATTATTATTATTATTATTATTATATATTTGGGAGGTAGATAAATATTTGCTTTTGGTTTCAGAGACTTCTCATCAGCACAAATTAGAAATAATATTTCTGTATAAAACACAAGTATGAACTCATGTTTAAACTCACTAGCACGTAGGACTGAGTTATAAACCAATCTTCCCCACTACGACATCTAGTGGACCTTCAAAACCCTTGAATTTCACCAGAAGTGTGGCTTTGCCTTTGACCGCCAGTAAATTACATGGCCGGAGTTTGGCCCATCGGTTGCTGCGATTGCATATGTGCCTGAATGTTCCTTGGGAGATGATGGACATGGCTGAGCCAGTGTCCAGTTCCATTTTGCATGGAACTCCCTGAAGCTTGACCTGGAGTCAAAGCTTCGGCTTAAGGGGGCAATGGGCACTGGCTTCCGGTGGCTCCGTGGCGCCGGAGACAGCCTTCCCGGGCTGCCCGCAGCTCAGCTGTGTGATTTTTCGCCCGAAACAGCGCCGATCAGCTGTTCGGGCGAATTTGAAGCCCCCTCCTCGGGAGAAGAGGAGGGGGTGAGCCCCCAGGTGGGGGTTGAGTTCTCCGGGGCCGCCTGAGCTTGGAGCTTGGGCGGCTGAAGGATTGAACTCCCCCGTAGCCTGGGCTGCTCCCAGCTGGCTAGCGTCTCTGCTCCGGACTTTATGGAGCAGAGCCAGGCGTCTGCGACCATCCCTGCTTGAAGGAGAGACTATGAAAGGAAAAGAGCAGGCAGAGCAGTACAAGAGGGAAAGATGAAGAGATGAAGAAGATTATTTTATTTTACTCTCAAGCTTGATGGACTTTGCTTAAAACTTAAAGTGAAAGTGCGTCACAATTGTAAGTAAAAGATGGCGGCTAAACCTCCCCCTAGAACTTTTCGGAGTGCTGGAAATTCTCCGGTGCAACAACAATCATTACTGCAGGCGTTGCATTCTCCTGATGTATTGACTTCGAAGGATCTTGAAAGACATACCCAGTTAATTCTGGAGTCAATGGGTGCTAAATTTGCACAGATGGAGGAGAAATTGGAGAAATTGGAGCAGAGAATGGAAGAAAGGATGGAACAGAAACTTAGAGAGATGAAGGCAGACATTTTGTCCTCAGTGCATAAAGTTGCTAAATGTGTGGAGGTGCTGGATGACCAAGTGCAAGACTTGACTCAAAAGAATGCTATATTAGAAGCAAAAGTTTTGGAAATTGAAGATTTAAAAGACAAAATGGATAGTGAACAGAGTCTGGCCCAATTTTACCAGATGCAGTTTGCTGTGAGAATTAGAGGCCTAAAAGAGAATATTAAGGAAGATTTAAAGCAGCTGGTTTCTGAGGCTTTTGAGGGGGTATTGAATCATCCAGCATCTGAAATAAAACAAGGTATGGACAAAGTGTTTCGTGTGAATTCGTGGATTGCTAAACAGAGAAAGTTGCCTAGAGATGTGGTGGTTTATTTTGTAAAAAGGGAAGTTAGAGATGAAGTTATACAAGCTGCCTATGATACCAAAGTTGTGATTGCTGGTCAAGAAGTTTTGGTTCTAAAAGAAATTCCTCCAAAGATTTTAAAGAGAAGGAAGGATTTTATTTTTCTTGTGCAAGAGCTCAAGCAAAGGGATATAAGGTTCAGATGGGAGATCCCAGCTGGGCTGAGCTTCATGTATGATGGCAAAAGGTACTGTTTGGGTAATGTGAAGCAAGCGCATGACTTTTACAACAATGTTTTAAATGTAACCCCATCAACACTTCTGGAAGCTGCAGAGGGATCTGGAGAAGGAGAACATCAAGAGGATGAAAATGGACTGATAGACGAGAAGGGTACAGGAGGAGTTCAAGCTGCAACTCTTTTGGATGATATTAGAGAACAGAGGGTGACGCGTGCTGCCTTAAAACGCTCAAAAAAGACAAAAAAATAAGACCAGCAGAAATCTATGGAACTTCCACAATATACTTATAGACAAGTGGTAGTTGTGTTTTTAAAAGTTTTGGGATGATATGTATGGTAACAGAATCTTTAATTTGGAATTAATGGACAATTTATTACAGAGGAAGAGGAAGAAAGTTTTGTGGGTTAATGCGGGTTAATTTGTGTAAGAACTATCTATTATAGTCTATTTTGGCTAGAGAGGTTAATAGGGATAGGTGTTTGTGATGTGTAAATGAGAATATGTTTAGGTAATAGGGAAATGTGGAAGAACATAGATGGGAATGATGCTAGTTTTCTTTTATTTTAGTTTTTTATATATATTTAGTATTGTTAAGGATAGGCTTACTTTATATAAGCTAGAGAGTGATGGATTTTAGAGTTTATAATTGTTAGTATATGATTGTTTATGATTGCTTTTTAGATATATACCTTGTATTTTGCTCTGGGAAGTCGGAGGGGGGGGAGGGGGTGTATTATATGTGTATAGTTCAGTTATTGCAGTTTATGTGTTAACATTATTGATTCATAAAGGTTTAACATTATCAGCGGAACATGAGGTAAATCGTTGACAGCGGAACACGAGGGAGTTTTGACAGCTGTCAAAACTCCGGACTGGCGCATGCGCACGAGTTGACAGCTCGCGGCTGTCAAAACAACACAAGCCGCCGCACGAGGAGCAGAACTGTCAAACGAGCCGCAGAGCTGATTGGAAGAGAAGTAAAGCGGGAAGAAGGGCGGCTCATGATTGGACCGTACGACCGGCGCCAGACTATAAATAGCCAAGTGCTCCTGTACCTTTCTGCTCTGTCTTAATAAATCAGTTGAAGTTACCAGCTGTCTTGAGTGGTCTGTTCCAGCCACTTCACTGGCGACGAAGGTGGGATCCGCTTCCAGAGCTGAAGTCACGGCCAGGGGAATCCTCGGCCAATAGAGCGAGTCACTGGGAGTTTTAACTCCCCAGCGAAGCGGACCACCGAGCCCTGACAGCATGGCAAATTTCGGACGAGTGAGGGAGTTTGACACTCACCACCCCGAGCGATGGGAGTCGCATCTGGGGCAGGTAGAGGGATTCCTCCTCGTCAGCAAAATAACAGATGACAGAGCCAAGGCAGCCGCACTACTGTACATCAGCGGTCCGCCCGTCTACGATGCTGCTGTCGGACTATTCAGCCCGGTGCCGATCACTGAAGTTCCATACTCAGAACTCGTTGACCGGCTCAGCAAGCACTACATGCCGGCCCGTTCAGAACTGTACTGGCGGGTACAGTTCGCCCAACGAAGGCAGCGGCCGGATGAACCAGCAAATGATTTCATCGCGGGAGTCCGGCACGCTGCGCGAAGCTGCAACTTCCCCGACTTAGAGGACCGGATTCGGGACCAGGTGGTCATCGGGCTGAGGGACGAACGTCTCAAGAAGAAAATCACGTCAAAGCCGGAGATGACCCTCGCCCAGGTCTCCCGTGAGATTTTGGCGTATGAAGATAACCACAAGAAGCCCTCCAACCGAACGGCAATGGAACCCCAAAGCAGCGTCCATCAGGACGAAGCGTGTCTCAGCGACGAAGAGTCCATCGATCTAACAGACACCGATGCATTACAACGCCGAATGGAGAGAAGGCAAGGTAGACGGAGCGACAACAACGACCGTCCCAGTACAAGAAACTTCACCTCAGCCCAAAGGGAACAACGAAACGCCTGTGCCAGCTGCGGCGGAAACCATGCCCGGGCAAATTGCCGTTTCCGGAGCGCTAAATGTCATAATTGTGGCAAGACCGGCCACATTAAACCCGTCTGCCGAGGCCGTCCCCGCGACAACCTGCATGAAGTAGAGGCTGCTTCCCCAGGTACGATCACCCACAGAGCCAGTAAGGGAAAGCCCTCAGTGGGGTTAGTGAAGTCAGTGGAGGGAGTACACAGCTTAAGCCCTAAGGTAAAAATTAAAACTAAATTACAGGGAGTCTATTGCGATATGGAGGTGGATTCAGGTTCTGCTGTAACCTTAATTTCGTCTAGAACGTTTAGAGAAATTTGTGAGCGCAGTAAAAAAACAATACCGTTAAAAAACCCTCAAGTTCAATTAGCTGACTACCAGAAGACACCAATTCAACTCAAGGGGAGGGCTAAGCTCTGGGTCTTTGATGGTTCCTTAGGCAAATACACAGGACCTCCCATCGCCCTTAACTTAAACCCCGCCATACAGCCTATTAAAATCAGGGCCAGGCGGGTCCCCTTCACCCTCAAACAAAAAATTGAGGACGAACTGGAACGCCTTGTCAAACTTGGAGTTTTAGAACCTACTGACGGGGGCAGTTGGGAAACCCCCATAGTAATGCCACTGAAACCAAATGGCCAAATTAGAATATGCGCAGATTATAAGGGGACACTCAACTTAGCACTTAATGCCCACTCTTACCCCATTCCAGCAGTTAGGGACGTCCTGGCTTCTATTCGCTCAGGCGCCATTTTTGCGAAATTAGATCTCACGCAGGCGTATTTGCAGTTGCCGGTGACAGATGACACCGCGGCAGCCCAGACAATCGTCACTCACCGCGGAGCATTTAAAGTGACAAGACTACAATTTGGCATTTCGACCGCCCCAGGCATTTTCCAAAGTATTATGGAAAAAACATTAAAGGGAATCCCCGGGGTCTCCCCTTACTTCGACGATGTACTTATCGCCGGAGAAATAGAAGCCATCCTAGCTGACAGACTGTCAGCTGTGCTAGAGCGATTCCGAACGGCCGGATTTAAACTAAAAAGAGAGAAGTGCTCTATAGGAGTTCCCTCTACGGAATTCCTCGGGTATAAGATTGACGCCCAGGGCATTCACCCGACAAACGACAAACTAAAAGCCATCCAAGCAGCCCCCAGCCCCAAAAACAAACAGGAACTTCAGGCGTTTTTGGGATTATTAAATTTTTACCACGCCTTCCTCCCCCACAAGGCTACTATTGCAGAGCCACTTCATAGGCTATTAGACAAGGGCAAACCCTGGACCTGGACAAGAGTGCATGAAAACAGTTTTCAGTCACTCAAGAACATCATTTGTAAAAGTTCCACTATCACACTATTCCAAGAGGACACCCCCGTCTGCATCGCTTGCGATGCATCTCCATACGGGATTGGGGCAGTCTTGAGCCACCTGGACCAGGACGACACCCAAAGACCCATTGCATTTTACTCTCGGACTCTGACTAAAACAGAAAGGAACTACGCTCAAATTGACAGAGAGGCCCTGGCCATCGTTGCCGGAGTTAAAAAATTTCACGACTATCTGTATGGCAGACAGTTCACTATCTTCACGGACCACAAACCCCTATTAGGCATATTTACCTGGGACAAAACGACCCCGCAAATATTATCCCCTAGAATCCTACGCTGGTCAACCTTCCTATCAGCTTACTCCTACAAACTAGTATACAAACCAGGCAGGGAACTAGGGCATGCAGATTGCCTAAGCAGACTCCCTATACGTTGCCACGACCCAGACCCAGCCCCTGCAAGCAACATTATGGCCATCGAGGAATTACCAGAATTCCCCCTCACAGCAAAAATCATTGCTGATAACACCGCGAAGGATTCAACTCTCAGCAGGGTTCTGCAATGGGTCACAACTGGATGGCCACACAAAAGCCCAGCAGAAACATTTCGCCCTTTTTTCACCAGACAAGCAGAACTAACCTCTCATTTAGGCTGTCTTCTATGGGGAAATAGAGTAGTGATACCACACACAAATATACAACAAACATTAAAAACATTACACGAAGGGCACCCTGGAATGGTAAAAATGAAGTTACTTGCAAGAAGCTATGTATGGTGGCCAGGAATTGATAAAGACATAGAACAACATGTAGGGGGATGTTATACTTGCCAACTAACAAGAAGCGAACCACCCCAGGCTCCAATCCATAAGTGGGAAACAACAAAAAACCCATGGTCCCGTATCCACCTAGATTTTGCGGGACCAATACGAGGGCAGAATTTCTTAATAATTGTGGATAGCTTTTCTAAATGGCTCGAGGTGATACCCCTAAACAAAATAACAACATACTCCACTATACAAGCACTTAGAAAAGTTTTTGCAACACATGGCCTCCCAGACGTCATAGTTTCGGACAACGGCCCACAATTCACCTCTCGTGAATTTCAGATGTTCGCTTCGAGGAACTGTATTAGACTGGTGACGTCAGCACCCTTCCACCCGTCGACAAATGGCATGGCAGAAATAATGGTGAGGTCAACAAAAGAAGCACTTAATAAATTCATAAAAGGAAACTGGCACCGACGCCTTAGCCAATTCCTCCTAGCTCAACACACGACACCCGGCACCACCACTGGCAAATCACCAGCTGAACTTCGATGGGGCAGGAGGCTAATAACAAGATTAGACAGACTGCACCCAGATAGAACTCCTAATGACCCACAACCTCCTACATCCGCGCCACGAACCTTTCTGCCAGGCCAAGCTATCTGGGCTAGGAATTACACCAACAACCAAAAATGGATCCAAGGCGTCATAATAAAGCAAACCGGACCTGTCTCATATTTAATCCACTCTGACACACACGGCCAACTACGACGACACCTAGATCAAATAAGAATCCGCAAACCACAAAACACACCCCCACCATCACAACAACCCCTTTTAACCCCCTTTATACCTAGCGTTCCGCCATCCGAAGAAGCACAGCCACAACCGCAGGAGGAAGGAGTTCTCGAAGATGAGGCTCCCCCACGACGGTCCAGCCGATCGAGGAAACCACCAACTTACTTGCAAGACTATGAATGGGCAGGGAGCGACAAACAAACACACGGGGGCGGAAACCATCCAGGGGAGGGGTAAGGGGTGTATTATATGTGTATAGTTCAGTTATTGCAGTTTATGTGTTAACATTATTGATTCATAAAGGTTTAACATTATCAGCGGAACATGAGGTAAATCGTTGACAGCGGAACACGAGGGAGTTTTGACAGCTGTCAAAACTCCGGACTGGCGCATGCGCACGAGTTGACAGCTCGCGGCTGTCAAAACAACACAAGCCGCCGCACGAGGAGCAGAACTGTCAAACGAGCCGCAGAGCTGATTGGAAGAGAAGTAAAGCGGGAAGAAGGGCGGCTCATGATTGGACCGTACGACCGGCGCCAGACTATAAATAGCCAAGTGCTCCTGTACCTTTCTGCTCTGTCTTAATAAATCAGTTGAAGTTACCAGCTGTCTTGAGTGGTCTGTTCCAGCCACTTCAGGGGGGGAGGAGGGGAAGTAGAGGGGGGGAAGCAGGGGAGGGAGGAGGGAGAGGGGGAGGGGGGGAGATAGGGGGGAGGTAGGGAGGGGAGGAGGGAGGGGGAAGGGGGGTTTCTTAAAGGAAAATTGTATTTTTTAAAACTTTTCAATAAAAAAAAAAAAAAAAAAGGGGGCAATGGGCACCAGTGCGGAACATGCTCTTTCGGCTACAGCAGAACCCTACTCGGTGTTGACCTGGAGCCCTGATACCTTTCCTGAATGTGTTTTCAGGTGGGCTGTCTTTCTGGCAACCTCGGTAGAGGGCAATGTGGCCTAGTTTGCCACATGCCTGGCATGTTGCTGTTCAAAAATGGCATTCTGAGCGGTGATGGCGGCCTCCGCAGCCCATGCATCTAAGAAAAGGAATTGCCTTGTCAGCTGGCCACGGTCCCTTCTCTGATTGCTTCCAAAGCTGGTCGACTTTGTAGTCTGAATTGGTGTCTTCCATCCGCTCAGCGTCCTCGTGGTGGACGGTTTCGATGTTCGGCATGCTTTTGGAGGGCCATAGCACTTTAACGACCCTCCGGCGGCTTTGTCAGCCATGATCTCCTTCAAGGCCTCCTGTAGTGAGAGAGTCTCCTTTGTGAAGAGATTTTGCTGGAGCTCTCCATTCCTTAGTCCACAGACTAAAAGGTCCCTTAGTCTTTCTTCCAAGTCCATGAAAATGCAGAATCAAGACGCCTGCCGAAGGGCTGTGATGAATTCCGTTGCCAATTCGCCGAGCTGTTGCTCCCGCTATTCAAAGGCATGCCTCCATGCTATGATGGACAATTTGGGCTTGAAGTGGTCTCGGAGCTTTTTCTTCTAGTCCACGTAGGTGACTGACTCAAGTGGCATCGAGGCGACCAGGTTCTTGGCATTGTCGAAGGTGGCAGGGCCGTACACAGAGAGGAGGGTGGCAGCCTTCAACCCATCTTCACCCACCTGGTTGGCACAGAGGTAATTTTCAATGCAGGAAATGTAGGATGCCTATCTCTCTAGGTGTGTGACGTCGAATTCTTTCAGCTGGTGAGTGGCTTCTTGCTCGCAATGCCTATGTGCTGCTGGCTTCTGTGTAGGCCCTAGGATGGATCCTTCAAGTGAGGTGGTCTCCAGCATGGCTTGCTGGCAGACCAAGGGGGGGGGAAACATAGTTCCTGCCAGGCTCTGTGCTGGCTTCACCCCCTAGTGACTTCAAACTCTTATGATGAAGCAGCACATCCCACCTTCATCACCACTATTGTATCTTTGGTTCTTTTATGCATTAAGCAAGATGAAGTGTTGAAACAGCAAACAAGTTTATTAACTCAGAAAAGAAGCAGCCCTAATGGCTGCTGCACAGCTATTTATACTGTTAGCCTCTAGGCAGCAACCAATAGGTTTAAAGTAACAGTTTCCCACCCCAAGCCTAATTATCAGCGTGGAGACAGCCAGTCTGGCTTTCAGTAGCAGCAACTGTTAAGCAATACAGCAATCTAGGTCAGACATTAAGCAAGTGATTAACACAGTTATGGCCAATACATTACACCTTCCTTAACCTGTGAATAATGTCACATTTCCTATTTCTCAATAGGATTCTAGCCACTCCTCATGGTTTGAAACATTCCTAATTCCTGATAAGTAATTAAATTCCAGAGCTTTGGTGTATGGTGAAAAATTATATTATCATATTAACATTGAGTGATTTTTCTCATAAATCTGCATACAGTATATGCATCAATATACAAATACCTCCCCAAAATAAAATGATCACATTACTATATCATATGATCAGTGAAGCCTCATATTTTTACACCTCCAACATAAAGAGTCCATCTTGATTCTAGGTGTTTGCCTGAACAAGTCCATGCTGTTTACTTTGCAAGATTTTTGGAACTAGTAGTTCTCCAATATGTTCTTTCTAGGGCTGAGGGAGAGTGACTGACTCAAAGTCCTCTAGCTGCTTTTGTGCTCAAGGCTAAGCTAGAACTTATGGTTAGCTTGTTTATAGCCTGCATAGTATTGCACTATACCAAACTGTCCCTCTCTAAATCACTTCTAGGTCCTTTTAAGATTGAAGTCCCTGTGATGATGTCACAGTAGGAAACAGAGGAAATTAAGAGTTTGTTTCTCCTTCCAGAAGCAGCCATAAGAATAGAAGATTGTGTTTGTGATGTCATGAGCTCTTCTCCAAAACAACAACAAAAAAGTGTATTCCTTCCAGCACTTCCAAAATAGCCTGGTAATTCTTGTGGAAGTGGAAGGTGAATATCATTTTGTGGAATATTAGCCCAGCAATCATTTTGTACTTCTATTGTGCACCTTATTCTGTATCAGTATATGTATATTGGTTGCCATATATGGAACCATCTCTTTCCCTTTGTTGATCTTGCCCAGAACCATTCCCTCTTTGTCCTTTCTTCAGCTTTTCCCAGTATGTGCACAAACCAAGGGATACTTTTCATTTCATTCAGAGAAGCTTATGAAACACAAAGGCGAAAATGCCTACAGGGTGGGGGAAGTGTCACAATCGAAAATAAAAGAAACCAAATCAAAATGAAATCTTATGGTGATCTGCAAAAAGAAAATTTTAGCCTTCTTTCTTACTGTTTTCTGAATGACAAAAGATATGGGTTAGCAAAGAGAATTATTTAAGTGGAAAGCACCATAGCAGCCAGAAAGCAAACTAAAGAGAAACAAAGAGAAATGATAATTGAATGGATGGGATGGAGGCTGGGATGCTTTGCTACCAGGACAGGATGAATCCAGAACAAACAAAATTGTACCGTAGTTGGTTGGTGATTGGAACTGAAGCTGCCTAATCAAAAAAGCAAACAAAACAGCTAACATTTGCATTTCAAAATAATGGTAAGTGGCAGTCATGGTGTGTATTTTCCCTAACCTATCCTGAAAGGAAGGCTGCATACAGCATACTTGACAGTCCTACTAAATCAAAATTCTTTCAGCATTCGAGAAACTAAAGACATTCTCTCCTAAGATGTTTGTTTTTCCTCTTTCTTTCTACATTGTTTTCCAGTAGTGCCACACTTGAAGGCACTTTTCTGCTCAAATGAGTTTGATAATGAAAGAGACAGAGAAAGAAGGTGGGGGGCTATATAGGAGGATTACACTCCTATTGATATCTAAAAGATGCTTGAGGCCAGAAGTCCAATAGCTGAAAATATTTTCCACCAATGCAGCCCTATGATGGGGAAAAAACAGTAGATCCTTAATTTTGCCCATCAAAGTGCAATTTCTACTACACAGAAGGTCACTTCCCCTCTGTCATCTATAACCAAGTTTTCTCCAGCCCATTTTTTCCCCAATATTTCATACAAATATTGGCTGGCAGGATCGTGTCAGGAGGATCAGGTTCATTTTAAAAGACGTAGCCGTCCAAAATCCATCTGTGTCAGGCCAAATCTTCTATTCTGTCAGCCAAATAGGAGCTTAAGATTGAAGTTTTATGAACTTTGTGGTTATGATCCAAATGGATGTAAAAATGGAACCCTGGTCTATTTTTGCTTCAAAAAGTTGGTTGCGGGGGGAAGGAAACCATTCCCTCAGCATAGATTGACTTGCCCATATAGGCATTCTTCCCTTATAGCATACTTGGGAATAGATGAAGAATTCTCAGTGAAATTCCAAGATAGGACCTTTGCATTTTCTTGGTCCAAATACTGGAAGTAGGCACTTCCTTGTTGGGACTATTACCGGTAATATGACCAAGCATTGAAAAGAGAAAGTATTGCTATGGCTAACCTTCCACCAAGATTTTGGGGTAAGCAGATGCATAGCTATCATTCTTCAAAAGGTTGATCAGTGGGGAAGCCACTCCTTATCTTCCTCACCTTCCAAACGGTGGGTGGGAACTCAGTTTATATCAATTTTATGAAATCAGATGGAACATGTCTCATACCATCAATTTCCAGGACAAAAAGAGATACAGCTGAGTTGTTCAATCAAAGTTGTTGATTTTGACCCATGCTGACTATATGATGGTAAGTACAAATACCTTTCTGTGACATCCACAACCAAAACATTGACCTGCCTGGCCTTTGTTCAGGTGTCAGTAATCCATTCCTATATCAAGCTACTAGCTCAGCTCAATGTTGAGGATATGCTTTGGATGCAGAAAGTCCTACAATCAGTTGCAGCATCCCTGGGTGGGACTGGAAACTCTAAAAATTACCGCTGGTTAGCAAAGGCCCGTGGTGGTAAACCTATGGCACGAGTGCCACTGGTTGCACTCAGAACCCTCTCTGTTGGCACGTGCCCCATTTCCCCAATCCTAGGCCTTCAGCTGGATTTTATAAAACCTTTTTGCTTTAGGCCTCTGCTGCCGTGTGCAAAAAAAAAAAGGTTCAATCAATCAGTCATTTTCAACTTCTCGTGGGGAAAAAAAAGATTTCGCAAAGTTGGAATTGATTGATTGAACTTTTTACTCCCACCCAGTCTGCCATTACCACTGCAGACATGCCCACCCAATGGGCCATGCCCACCCAATTGGCCACACCCAGCCAAAGGGCCACACCCACCCAGCACCCGATGATACATAAGTGGGTTTTGGGTTGCAGTTTGGGCACTCAGTCTCTAAAAGGTTTGTCATCACTGGCATAGGCTATATATACCAGGGGTAGGCAACCTTGGCTCTTTTATGACTCGTGCTGGCTCAGGAATTCTGGGAGTTGCCTACCCCTGGGCTATACTGAGCTCTAGGGACCAGTGATGTGCTTGGAATAAACTGCATGACATTTTTTTCTTGCTGTTAATGAAGTTTTAAATTACACTCACTTTTTCATTTAAGAAACTGCATTTGTTAACAGGAGAACGTGTTTAATAATAGCCTGCTCCTGGAACCACACGAATGCTTTAAACCAATTGGCACCCAGATTCTAAGTACATTAGGTGGCGACTGAAATATATCACACTTTCACACACAGTGCAGATAACGGAGCTATTAGTAGCATTATTGACTTTTGTTAGTTTTAATTGATTTAAATCTAAGTGGTGCTTGGACTGAGCACCAATGCAACTATATTTATATTCCAATCTTAAATACATTATTGAGACTACAGAAGTTTCATTATTGTCTACTAGAAGATAAAGTTACAGTTAGAAATGGATTCTATTTATTGGAGTACAGATAATAAAAGTTTAGAATGTGAATTTCAATCCTTTACTCCACATATTCTCTAATTAATCAAAAATTGTATCCATTTTTTTGCCCATTTAGTCATACAGCCTTTAAAACATTCCTCTTATATACTCATTTTCAAAAATAGATCTTAATGATAGCATGCTCAACATTGATACACAGATCTAATTCAACACAAGTATTCTCATTTGTAAAATCAAAATTTTTACATTTGTCCAATTTAAATCTATCAACTGAGCAAAAGCAAACTCTTGACCAGTAAGACCCTTCATTTCCAATTCTTCTCTTGTTTTTAATTTAGGTTCTCTTTCAGAAAAAAGTCAGTAGGTCCGTGTAAGTCAATGAGGTTTATGTAACTATCATTTATTTTCTATAAAAAGCTTCTTGACATAACAACCGTAGAGGAATTTGTTTTATACCTGTTCCAGACCTGCATCCATCTGCTTCAAAAGAATGTTAATGTGCATGGTTATCAATAAATTCTCATCTCTTCCTTGCCATTTCAAGATAGTTTATTTCAGGATTATAGCAGCATGAAACTGTTTTTGCAAAGCTGCCACAATTCCATTGAATAAAAACACAAATGTACTCCCACCTATGCCATCACAATCTGATTGTGATATTGCCATGTTATCCTTGACTACTAAATCAATGTGAATTGCATTCACAAGAGCATAATGAAAAAAGGAGTAGTGAAAGTAATAGTACAAACAATACTGCAAAAGCAAGCAAGATTTTTGTGCCACCTTTTATATTTTTTTAATTTTAATTTTTATTCCATTTATATCCCGCCCTTCTCCGAAAACTCAGGGCGGCTTACAAGCTTAGCAGTAGCCTTCATTCTATGTATATGCCTGCTTATTAGGGCTTTCACACACTCCCCCAAGCGGCATTATTACAAAGTCAGCTTAATTGCCCTCAACAATCTGGGTCCTCATTTTACCTACCTCGGAAGGATGGAAGGCTGAGTCAACCTTGAGCCTGGTGGGATGCGAACCTGCACTAATATGATAGATGTGGAGTAAATTTTAAAGGTAGAGCTTCACAATGCTTCGAGGATACTTGCCACTGAATTCAGACTTGATACTTAAATTGTAAGTTGCTGCCCCCAAACAATCATGGAACAGTAGAAATCATAGGATGGAAAATCTTTCAAAACAGGAGCTAAAATTGGTGGCAACTAAAATGGAAACAACATGGCTTCTCTGCTTTTCTCACCTTTGAATTTCCTCTCAGAGGCTTAAACCATCTCCACTTTTCTATGTTTTGGTAATTTTTTTCTTTATATCTTTCTCTTGGAACCTTTCTATATTGCTGCCTGAATACAAACACTGTGCGCAAGGATATAAAAACAAAATAAAACCAAAAACCTTTGGAACTTGTAATTGATTGCCCAAACCTTTAGTATTCCTAGTTCAGAGCAGGGCCTTGCAGAGATTTATACATATATCTTTGACTTCATAGAGTTGGAGTTATGACAATTTAAGCTGAAATTGGTTATTATGCTGGAGCATTATACAAGATATAGTCTGACAGCAGCCATAAAAAGGGGCATTTATTATTGCATTCTATGTTTTGTTTTGGCTAATGGCACATCCACAAATAGTTGCAAAACAAAAATACTAATATTTTAATACAGTGTCAACTAAAAATGATGCTCCTTTTACAAGAAAATATGATTCAGAGCATAAGCAGTAGAATTTCAATGAAAGATTTTATAGAGGAAACCAACATTCTTATCTATTTCTATACTACTAGCATTCTCATTGGGTTTATCTGTTTGTCACTTCAAGTTAGCCAAAACGGTGCATTATACCACAGCAATTTTTGAACCAAGAAATCTCAAAACTGCTACCTTAAATGCTTAAAAAATCTGGGACCCATTATTCCTGTGGAATTGTAATTTCATTGATGTTCAGGTCAGATTTGTTGACAATGTTGTGGCTGTTTCAGCATCTCTGTGGACATGTGATCAAGCTTTCTGATGTTTTCTGCCACTTTCCCAAAGCAAAGTCAATGGGGAAGCCATCAGGAAATCAGAAGTGACTCCTTCTCCCACTGCTTTTTTTTTTTGCCCTCTTGTAGTCTTTCTCGTTATCTTTTTACACATGTAAATATTGACCTATTATTGAATTTGGTTTGCCATTACAATTATTTTCCTATTTATGATATTTACACTTTTAGATGATCACAGGGCCAATCAGCACTGGGTTAAAAAAATATGGTCAGCCTAAAATTTATTGTTCATTCTGTATACAGAACACTGTGTTGTCTTTCTCTCAACAGATGACTTTACAGGCCATAAGACAAGTTACATAGTCCTGCTGGCACTTTTGTCTGAAATGATATAGGGCTTCCTCCCTGGGCAGGCGGTTGGACTAGAAAACCTCTAAGGTCCCTTCCAACTCTGTTATTCTTTTATTCTGTATTTATTAAATTTCTATGCTGCCCAGCTCCTGAAAATGTGCTACTTTTTTCTCTTCATCCTTTATTTGGCCAGTTATCATTATGGATAATTTTGCTACATTTTGTGATATGTTGATAAAAGGAAAGATTTCTCCTGTTTTTAAAAGAATCAGGGCAAATATGCTATCTTCCCCTTCTGCTATCATTCTCCTTGTCCTCTCCATGGAAAAGAGATCCTGGGATCTCTGAACTACCCCCTATCTCCAACATAACGCTTTGCTAGTGAATCTAGTGGGATCCATGTGCCAGCAGAATAGATTTTTTTCTGCCCACTGCCACTTATAGTTGCCCAAAAGGTTGAAGATTCTCCAGAGCAGTGTTTTCAATCTTGGCAATTTTGAGATTCAAGGACTTCAACTCTCAGAATTGCTGGCTGGGGAATTCTGGGAGTTAAAATCCATACATCTTAATGTTGTCAGGTACAAAGTACAATGCTATAGAGGATATTTAAGGGCCCATGGTAGTACAATGGGAGAGCATATCTCTTAAGCAGACTCCTTTAAGTTTTGTTTTCTTGTTCTGCTGCAATCTGAAGTTTAAGTGTGTTGGATTTTAGCTCCTGGACATCATCCAGCAAAAAATATGAGCTTTTGAGTTATCACTGGTTTCAATATGATGGACTTAGTCATGTGGGCCATACCATCATAAAATGCACTTTGCCTGGGTCCTCTATCCACAATCTCTGCCAAATTAAATATAAATTAGGTCTGGAACAATGGATGGACAGCTGCAAATGCAGAAAACTAAAATAAGAACAAGATAGAGTAGAATTAGGAGACACACTACTTGTTTTATGTTTTGCCTTGGGAAATGGTAGAATATACATTAAAAGCATAAATGTTCTTCTGTTGACTCCTCCAGGCAGTCTCTTTGGCTTTATTCCCTGAATAAAGTTATTCACATTTACATTCTCATACTAATATGTAACTCACACAAGCTTATAATATCAGCATTTAAGATTCCTCTGCTTCTGGCTTCAAAAGCAATGGCCATTTTATCACTGTTCCCAAGTAATCTCATCACAATAATTCCTTCAGTACTTGTCATGGTGGAATTTTCCAATCCATTTGTCACAGTATCACCTTCTCCTGCTCCACTGAGGCTCCTAATTGCTTACTATATTTAAAGAGCTTCTTGAGAATTTGCCCAGAAACAATGAATGAGAGATTTCTGACTTTTACATTAAAGGGTGGGGAGGGGGAGGAGAGAGAGAGAGAGAGAGAGAGATTGTGGAAGTACTTTGAATGGATTATTTTTAAGCTTTGCCAAAATGGCCAGTTGCCATGATATATATAGTTTTCCCTCTTTCTTCCAGCATAAAAAACTGACCTTTTAAAAGTTATCTTTTTCTGTGTTTACTCAAGAGAGAATCCTGCCAGTGATTTTATGGTTTAGCTTCCATCTCAGGTAAACATGACTATGTATGATTTTTTTTCTTCTTTGAGGGATGAATCAATTATGATCTGCGCATGAAGTGCTGGGAAATTTAGGAGATTTTCAAAGGAACAAGTTCCATTTGAAAACTTTATTCCTATGTGAAGTTGAAATTGCTGCAGTCTTTTAAATTTCTTTACTATCGAAAGGTTTCTCTTCCACTGTTAAGAAGAAATATTTCACTAAATATCAATGTTGTCCGCTGCCATGTGAAACTAAAAAATGAAATATTCATCCCGTTTGGTTATAGTGATTTTAAAAGACTGATACATTCTTGATGTAAAAATACTGGCTTTGTACAGCTGCAAATAAATCTACTAGAAGAATGACTGTATTGTTACAAAGGCATCTTTATAGGTAGACATCAATATGCTGTCGTCTATTCAGTTTATGTGATATTAGCTATGTAATAGAATATAGTTTGCTTGGTTATAGAAATAAATACTAAGAACTACGTTTGCAAGGAGTAAGTACTGCTTTATTCATTCCTCCATCATCTTGTGTTGTGTTTTTGTTTGGTTTGGTTTTATTTTTAGGGAGAAGAGAGATCCCACAACCCTGGTTTCTTTTCCAATGCTGGCAGATTATTCCTACAAATCACTCCACAATATTGTTAATTGCCCTAGTGTTGAGTAGTAGTATTAAAACAAATAATATACCTATGTCTAATCAGAACAAAATGGACAGGAGTAAGACTTTTGGCTGTTGCCACAACTACTAGTCAATATTAAAGTCTTTCACTTTTAGTTAGATATTTCACATGCATGAAACAGTAAGTATTGGATTTTTCTGGATGGGAATTAAATTCCATTTAGTTTAGCAGAAACCATGGTGCGTGAATGTGGATGTGTGTTAGAAAAAAATGTCAAGTTTTAGAATAGTTATTAATGTCTTGAGATAAGAGAAGGAGATAACACCTGATGAACACACATATGTGTAACTAGTAATCTGGTGGAAAGGATTCCAGTAGCCAAATATTGACTTCATCAACCAATACTAAACTACTGTAAGATAAGAAATCTAACACCTGCATAGATATCCAAGATAGTTTCAAAAATGTCAGCAGTATCACTATCACAGCTAAATAAATATCACATGAGTAACATATGGGCATAGGCTTAGTAAGAGCTCTATTTACAAAGATTAAAGGAGTGGGTATGAAACATTTGGATGGAAAAGTAGTTATCCAGTAGTTATTTGTATCCAAGATGCTATCTTTCCCCAGCTGGGGAAGTCAATACAAAACAGAAAAGAAATATGGGGAGTAGCAGGATGTTCTAAGGAATTATAAAAATAACTTGGAGAAGAACTCGGCCAATTTTTTACTAACTTTCCACTGCTGTGGCCTATTATTAAATCTGTTCAAGACGTGGGCTTTAGGTTTGTGCTAAACTGATTTTCCAAGATTTCTGTTAAAAACAAGGAGGGTCAAGTGAGCGTTTTTTTGTACATATGGAGGAAACGAGAAGGACTTTTCTAAGGTTAACTTAAGCAACCAGATCTCTTGTTATTGAAAACAGCACCACTTGCAGCACATTCTTTCAATTCTAAGTAAAAATAAATAAAAGGATGTTTGTTGATGCCTGAGATTTCCCTGTTTCAAAATTTTGCTATGTGGATGCCCTCAGAATTAGAAAGAATGCTACTAGTATACATTTTAAGTGAAACTTGTACCCAGCAAAGCAATAAGCATCTGTTCTCGGGGGGGGGGGGGACACCACATTTTCTTTCTTAACAAATGAGTGACAAAGGAAAATTCAAAATTCTCCCCTGGGTGCAGGAAACACCCAATAAATGTGTCTGAATGTGTTTAGTTTGGGCTAAAATGGGACTGGGGTGTTTGTGGTTCAGCGTGTTAAAGGAATTCAAATATTATCATAACATATTGAGTGAACTAGGCCATTATATTAAGCCCTAATATAGTTTATCTGAGGGTAGCACATTAGCATAACAATTGTGTTTTGTTATCCCAGGATGAGGGTTTAGCATATTCTATGAAACCAACCATTGTTTCCTTCTATCTGCTTTGCTTTACCATAGTGAAAAATCTTGGAGCTCAACTGCAACTCCAGGTTTTATACTTTAATTGAGAACCCAATTAGAATCCTGTAAGTACATGGGAGATAACAGGAAAGAATTACTTTGTGGCCATTTTAATCTGCAAACTTTAATGCTGTATGCCGAACTCGGCATGGATCAAATTTTGTTTTGTGTTTCTACTCAAGATCAACCAGGCAATTTGAAGCAGTAATACTTGAATTTTAGCCTTGGAGCAAAATTCCAACAGATGAGATCAAGTTTCAAAGAAAAAAATGCCAGGGGGGGGGGCAAGCACTGAGTCATAGCTGGCTGTTGAACCATGAGGCTTCTTCCCGATGCAGTGTTTTCCAATTCTCATGGAAAAGTGCTTTTAAACACCATTGAATTTTTCACTGAAAATACTTTGGTTGGTGACCATTATGTGTGATATTTCTCGTAAGGTAATATAAATTATAAATGAGTTAAAGCATGTTTCAAAGATATATTTTTGCTTTTCATGTTCTAATACTACTGTTATAGTTTGTCAGCTCTCTTGGATTATTGGTTACTATTGCTGAAGGAAAAGTCTTCATCAGGGCTCAGTCCAAGCTGGAAATAAACAACATGGCAACTGCTTTAAAAAGAAGGTTGTAGTTTATTGAACAGGAGAGCCAGATAGAAATATGACTCTGGAAGGAAAGAGAGAGAGCACATGTAGGGAGTGGGTTTTTATAGCCTCTGGGGCTCTTGAGGTTGTTTCTTGTTTCTGTTTGAGGCTTTGCATTTCCTGTGTCATGTACTTTGACCTGAGTCTGAGTATGACCCCTTGGCATCTGTGGGTAAATGCTATTATGTCTGTCTTAGAGTTTGGGTGGGGTATGTAGATCTTAGGTGTCTTTGTCTTTCTAAGCTCCTAGCTGAAGGACTCCAGCCTTCCTGAATGGATTATTACATCTGCATTTCTACAGAGCTGGTTTCTGCTTGGGGGAGGGAGACTTGGGGCTATTAAGAAAAACTGGGCACGCTTTTCTGCCTCTTTAAGATCCTTTGAGGAAATATAATATTCTACCCTTTTAATATTTCCTTCTCTGGTGGGGGCTGACTTCCCACACTATCTACATGGCCAAAATTTAAAATGCCTAATTAGTTAAAAATGCTTTATGGGAAATCAGAAAGGATCAAAATTTAGATCTGTAATCTGGAATATCTCTATCTCCGATGAAAATCTATGAACTGTTCTAAAGAATGAATCAGTTTTTCAAGTATTCTTCCAAACTAATAGTGTGGTAGTGTTTCAACTGAGCAAGTGTAATGGATGTTTACGAATTTATGTATGTTGTTACCACATAATAAACTAAATATGCTTATTTCAGAAATTTGCTGACTGAAAGTTCTGGTTCCATTTACTGAGCCGTGGTGGTGCAGTGGTTAGAATGCGGCATTGCAGGCTATTTCTGCTGACTGCCAGCTGCCAGATAGGAGGACCCAGATATAGTTGGAGGTAATACGCTGACTCTGTAAACCACTTAGAGAGTGCTATAACGGACTGTGAAGCAGTATATAAGTCTAAAAGCTATCGCTACTGCTACTAAATAAGACTATTTTGTTTTCATACAATGAGTCACTTATTTCCAAATGTTCTCATTGATAACTTCTTGGTTCACAATAAAAGCATACCAATTTATGTTCAAGACTAAGGTAGATTCTCCCTCCCTCCCTCCCTCCCTCCCTCCCTCCCTCTCTCTCTCTCTCTCTCTCTCTCTCTCTCTCTCTCTCTCTCTCTCTCTCTCTCTCTGCCAATTGCTTGGCATTTAGCAACATGGCTGGATATGCCTACAGGTCACATTTTACACAATTCTATGTCTATTTGGCTATATCGCAGCTGCCCCCTCATTCCTAATGAATGTAATGAAGGTGTAGGGGACAGTTTATTTCTGGTTCAAATACTATTCTTGTGGCTTCCTGATTGGAAGAGGAGATGCTTGCCCATCATCCCCTGTTCCCACATGTCAAGGAACCAAGGATTCTTCCAATTTTAAAGTGTGGATTGCAATTATCAATGTTAGTGTAAGAATCATGAGAATGTTGAAATTATAATTAATGATCACACGTACATAGATTACAAATCAGTTAAATAATAAAGTTTGCAAGAAAAAAAAATACTTATCAGCCCAGAATTAAGTGCAGTCAGTAGAGACTCTAGATTTTGTTGGTTTAAATACAGATGACTTTAAAGGTCTAGGTTTCTCTAATCTCTAGATATGGGAAGACAATAAAGAAGTAATCAAGTAATTATTTATTGGGAATCTCTCCCTAGCCAACTCTTTAGTTGACTGGGGCACATGAAGAGGATCTCAAGATTTTTATTTTTTTATTTTTTTTTATTTTAATTCCATTTATATCCCGCCCTTCTCCGAAGACTCAGGGCGGCTTACAAGCTTAGCAGTAGCCTTCACTCTATGTATATGCCTGCTTATTAGGGCTTTCACACACACCCCAAGCGGCATTATTACAAAGTCAGCTTAATTGCCCCCAACAATCTGGGTCCTCATTTTACCTTCCTCGGAAGGATGGAAGGCTGAGTCAACCTTGAGCCTGGTGGGACTTGAACCTGCACTAATTGCAGGCAGCTGGTGTTACTTAAGGAGGCATTAGCCCACTGCTCCACCAAGGCTCATTTTAATAAGTATATATAAATTATATATAAGTCTATGGAGATTCTCTGTCATCCAGGTCATCCAAGATCCTTCCATTCCCCACCATCCAGTCAGAGTTGAAGAAGTTTCTTGGATGAGAAGTGAAATGTCTTCAAACAGAAAAAAGAAAGTCCAGTTGCCTCGTGAAAAAGCACCTTTGGGACAATTATCTATAAGAAATTTAAGTTCACTTTAGAAAACACATAGGATTTAATGCTGACAAACAAGTATTGCCATAAATATGATCAAAGTGAAGTTAGCAATGTTCCAGTCAAATTTTGTATGAACCAACATGTTGAGACTCTTTTTAAAGCCCAATACAACACTATAACCTAATTCTGAAAATAGTAATGATTTTCCCATCTGTAGAACTGATGATAGTATAGCATAGAAAGATCTTGTGAGCACACTTGGTAATCAGATCCAGGCTTATGGATCGAATCCCGAGTGCCGCGTAGCAGAGTGAGTGCCTGTTACTTGTCCCAGCTTCTGCCAACCTAGCAGTTCAAAAGCACGTAAAAATGCAAGTAGAAAAACAGGGACCACTACGGTGGGAAGGTAACAGCGTTCCGTGCGCCTTTGGCGTCTAGTCATGCCGGCCACATGACCACGGAGACGTCCTCGGACAAGCGCTGGCTCTTCGGCTTTGAAACGGAGATGAGCACCGGCCCCTAGAGTCAGAAACGACTAGCACGCATGTGCGGGGGAACCTTTACCTTTACCTTTTATAGTATATGCTTCCTTGAAATCAGCAAATCAATTTTGGAAAATAAAAATGATACAACCAGTCACAAAAAGGTGATATTATGGAGATTTTATACAAGCTCTGGAGGAAAACCTGGACAGAACCACCCACAAATGTTTAATGTTATATATATTTTACACAGCTCATCCAACAGGAAACTTACAAAGTGAATAGAGTGCATCCAACATGAAAAAGACACCAGCCCAGCAGCTGTGCTGAGTGTTACAGCTACAAGGTTATAAAAATCCAGCTGATGAGTCTTACAGTCACTCTGTTCTATGAGCTCAGCTTGGCAGTTTTACTAACTGTAGCTTTTCAGTGTTGACTGAAGAATGACATAAGACTGATTTATTTTGCTGACGCCCCCTCCCAATTACTTAAAATCCAGCCTCTCTTTGGATATAATTATACCATGCCAAACAAGATTTTAAGAAAAAAAATCCTATCACAGTATGTGCTCCATTGAACTCAGTGGTTTTTTTTAAAAAATAAAATAATATAAAATTTCAGTGAAGGCTTTTTCCTGAATAAAGAAAATAACGTTATTCTCTAAAGCTAAAATTATATGGCTATCTCTTTATAATCATCTATATATTGTCTAGCTAATTTGACTGGGCTGGTTTAGTTTACTTTAATTTAATTTAGGTTTAGTCAAAAATAATCTAAATCTGGTAATATTTTGAAATTCCTGCGGCAGTCTAAAACTTAAAATAAATTAGTTCAGCTCTTTTAGTTGAATATTTTTCAACCTTAAATCTGCTAAGTAATTAATAAATAAATAATATATGTACATAATAAATTTAACAGTATCAAATTACATATCTAAATACCGGTACATGGTAGCTATTCTTTTTAAACCGGTCAAAATGTTTTATTTCTGAAGGTTTAGCTCCAGAGAGCATGTACTACTTTGAGATTACACATTTGTTCTGGCAAGCCTCAACAACACTGCTGGTTGCCACCTGTGTACACATTTCAGATCCTAGCCACGTATCTTTGCAGCCTTGGAGAATGGTCTTTGAGCAGAAACTTACGGGGTCAGAACTTCAAGTTTTTCCAGTAGATATATCTCCCTGTACAATTCACCCCTTTTCCCTTTCAGCTGAAGTCCACTGTTTCTGTATCCTTTTACAAATAAAGTAGGAATGTTCTGAAAGTTGCAAGTGGAAATTTTCCCACATACTTGTAAGGGCAGGAGAAACAGAAGGAACAGAGGGAAGCAGACCATCTTTTGCGACCTTCTGACAAGCTAAGTCAATGGGGAAGACAGATTCATTTTGCAACCAGATTACTAATTTACAATTGCAGAGATTCCCTTAACTAGCGTGGCAAGAAAGGTCGTAAAATGGGCAAAACTCACTTAACAACTGTCCTGCTTAACAACAGAAATTTTGGGCTTCTTTGTAGTCGTTAGTTGAGGACTAGCTGTACTACAGTTTTGCTGGACTTCTGCTCAATAATACTGGACAGCCATAAAAGGGGTTCCAAGGCTTTACTGTATCCAGCTTGCTAATGTCAAGTAATTAACAATTTCTGGTATTGAGGCAGCCATTTACAGAATTTCCTACGCAACACCAAAGAATACTTTATGAGAGCCATGGAAAACTGTCAATGGCCCACAAAGCCACAGAGCAGTTGCTAAATCCTGAACATTTCTACATGTTTGTATTTCTCTCATTTAAGACCAAAGACATGAAGGAAATGAAAATTTCATCTGGGATCTAGAAAAAAGCCTTTCAAGTTCAACCCTATTTGAAAAAGATAATAATAATAATAATAATAATAATAATAATAATAATAATAATAATAATAATAATAATAATAACAATAATTTTAAATATAATAGCATTGTATCATACAATAGTAAAGTAAAGGTAAAGGTTTCCTCGCACATGTGTGCTAGTTGTTTCCAACTCTAGGGGCTGGTGCTCATCTCCGTTTCAAAGCCGAAGAGCCAGCGCTTCTCCGAGGACGTCTCCGTGGTCATGTGGCCGGCATGACTAGACGCCAAAGGTGCACGGAACGTTGTTACCTTCCCACCGTAGTGGTCCCTATTTTTCTACTTGCATTTTTACGTGCTTTCGAACTGCTAGGTTGGCAGAAGCTGGGACGAGTAACAGGCGCTCACTGTGTTACGCAGCACTCGGGATCCGCCAAACTGCCAACCTTCTGATCGACAAGCTCAGCATCCTAACCCACTGAGCCACCGCATCCCTATCATACAATACAGTATAGTATAATTATATCATATATAAATATATAATATAAAAACTCTATATAATATAATATAAACACAAACAGACAAAGGTTTTTTGCTCTATCTCTAGGCTTTGTCCCCAGTATTACTGTGCTGACATTGATATTGGAACACTTGTTTTCCTTTCCGTTCTCTTTCACCCCCATATCCAGATCAGGTCTGGGGGGGTGCTAGATGTGGGAGCAGGAAGAGGGGAAGCAGAGAACATTTGCTGGGCTCCTAGAATCTAGCTCAGAAAGCACTGCCTACGGTTCTTGTTACAGTGACCCTAACTGGTTAAAATATGGGAAGCTGAGGTGAGATCACTCTTACTTCTTGTTCTAGGGCAGAATACCCCTGATCTGGTATGTCAAAGAAAGATATTTGGAAAGTATTCAGCTATTGGGTGGGAAGGGTTTGAAATGAATAATGGTTGCCAAACTCTGCATGTTTTGGCTGCATTTTTAAATCCATTGTTTTCAGAGAAGTTAACGTTATGATGTTTTCAATTAGTTTAAAAGCTTTTTTTATGGTCCATTTTCAGTCTGGTTGTTCAGTTACTTTGCAACTCCTATTTGGAAAAACTTGAAATGCCGTTGATAGTTTTAAAAATACTCTGTGTTCTTTTTAGGCTGTCAAAATGGCTGGATTCTTAAAGAGACTAAAATATGGGTGTATATATGTGCATGTGAGACACTCTCTCTCTCTCTCTCTCTCTCTCTCTCTCTCATCAATCATCTTCTATCTATCTATCTATCTATCTATTATCTATCTATCTATCTATCTATCTATCTATCTATCTATCTATCTATCTATCTATTATCATCATCATCAGTAATCATTTAGCAAAAATGGATCCACCAAATCTCATTGAAAATTTACTGAATGAATTATTTCTTAAAGTTGAATTTGAATGTTAATCTTAGAAGGAATTATTAATTATAAATCAGGAGTTCAATCCTGATCAGCTCAAAGTTGACTCAGCATTCCATCCTTCTAGGTTTGATAAAATGAGCACCCAGATTGTTGGGAGACAATATGCTGACATTGTAAACTATTTAGAGCAGGGGTGTCAAACTCAATTTCATTGAGGGCTGCATCAGCATTGCGGTTGCCCTCAAGGTGCCAGGTGGGTATGGCCAGGGTGGGCGTGGCCTACTGGGTGGGTGTGGCTAAAGTGCGTATGGCCTATTGGGTGGGCATGGCCAGCTCTACATCGTTCGCATCAAGGGTGCCTATGGGGGTCTGGGCAGGAGTGGGATAGATCTGAGGGTCTCTGGCAGGAGGAGGGTCTCTGGACCAGGGCCAAGGCAGTGGGGGCCGTTCCCTCACTGTTTCCAGGATGGCTTCGTGGGCCGCATGAAACCACTTTGTGGGCCGGATCTCGCCCCCGGGCCTTGTGTTTGACATGTCTGATTTAGACAGTGCTTTAAAGGACTATGAAGTGGTGTATAAATCTAAGTGCTATGTTATTCACCAATTTTACTACCTAACTTAATACCAGGCCTAATAGGATTTGGGCAATTACTTACCTTAAAGACGTATAGAACAGTTTAGTCATTGCCATACCCTCCCTCCATCTCCCTCCCTCCCTCCCTTTCTTCTCCCTTCCTCTTTCCCTTTCTTCTTTCCTCCTTCCTTCCTTTCCACTCTTCCCTCCCTTCTTCCTTCCTTCCCTGCCTCCTCCTTTCCCTCCCTCCCTCTGTCATTCTGTTATTATCATTTTCTTTCCTTCCTTCCCTCTCTAGAATTTCCCATTGCTTGTGGGAAGTTTGCAGGGAGAAATCACTCGGGAAGTGAAGTTGCAAGTTCCTGGCCAGCAGGCAGGTAAGGGGCTATTGCAAGTAGGGGAGCAAGAGAGGGAGTGCAGGGACAGAAATGGTACATAGGCGTGTGCTAGAAGTGCTAGGCAGATCGGGGGGGGGAGCACAGGTCAAGAAGCATGTGTGAAGAAGGTGCCAGGAAGCATGTGTGAAGAAGGTGCCAGGAGTTAGGAAAGGTGCCAGGGGAGTGTTTCAAAGTGCGCAAGAGGTTTTATACAGGTCAGAGATGGGGTGCAGGGGCGGCATGGGTCTGGGAGGGTGGCATAGATCTGGAAAGCATACAGGGGGGTGGGGGTGGGATAGGCCAGGAAGGGTGCATGGGAGTTCTTTCCTTCCTTCTCTTTCCTTCCCTTTCCTGAGCAGCGGCTGCTGATGCTGCCGGGGGAAGGAGGGAACAAGGGATTGTGAGTAGGCTGGGAAACTCTCATGGAATGTTGAAGGTGAAGATCATTGACTGCAGCAGCAGCCAGTAGCATTGAAGCAGCCCCCACTTTCCCAGTTTTCATTCCCTTTGGAGTCATGAGTCTAGGATTTTGGACATATTCTGTAAATTAGTCCATATGAGGTACTTGTTGTGATTCAGGGTCAGCCTGTGGGTTCGGCAGTTGGGTTGGACGACTCAGAGGAGGAGGAGGGGGGTGCTGAAGAACTTGTTGAGGGGGTTGAAGATCTTGCTGATGAGAGCCCTCAGCCAGGCCCCTCCCACTTGGTCACCACGGAGACCCAGCTGTGTGAGCCTGACAGCGTGGATGAAGATGACCCAGAGCTGGCCCTGTTCAAGGACGCCCGACGCAGGAGGCAGTCAATTAAGAGTAAACAGAGGAAGGCAATGGGGCTTCTCGGAAGGAGGCAGAGAGAAGCCACGCCCTGAACTCTATATAAGGGGAATGTCTGGGAGGGCTGGTTTGCTGAAGGCAACCGCTCGGATAGTTCATGTTTCTTAAAGCTCCTGTTTCTTGGTTTGTCTTGTTCCGTTTGTTTTTGTAGTAATAAATTTGGCAGGTGTAATTCCAGCCTCTTGCCTTCTTGTAAAAGGACTTGTCCCTGCCTTTTCTGCAGGGCCGGTAGCAGGCTGGTACAGAACAGTACTTTTGTTCAAAACCTGTTGCCCTGTGATCTACTAATTCACCCGTTTAAAGGTCATGACAATGGGAGCTTTAGCAGTCTATAGATGCTAGATCCTGATCCAGATGGGAAGTCAAATGTGGTTGGAAGAAGTTTTTTTTATCTCTGCCACTTTCTGTAATTCCAGTCGGATTTTGGCTCTTCCGCAGTCGGAATTTCCTTTGGCCAAAACTAAGTTAATAACCCTACATTACTGGCAATATAAATTCCAACTACAGATAATCCTCAACTTACAACCACAACTTAATTCAACATTTCTATTGGTAACTGAGACAGTTGTTAAGTGAGTTTTGCCCCACTTTACGATCTTTCTTACCCCACTTGCTAAGTGACCCACTTGCTGTGGTTAAGCTAGTAACACGGTTGTGATGTGAATCTGGCTTCCCCATTGACTTTGCTTGTCAGAAGGTCGCAAATGGTGATCACGTGATCCCGGGTCACAGCAAATGTCATAAATAGGAACCAGTTGCCAAGCAACTAAATTTTAAGCACGTAACCATGGGGGATGCTGTAACAGTCATGTGAAAAACAATCATGAGCCACATTTTCCAGCACCATTGTAACTATGAATGGGTCACTAAATGAATGGGTATAAGTCGAGGACAACCACATGAGGCTATACTGTAAACAGGGAGGAAAGAAATAGAGTTTTGTCCCACTGTCTTCCCATCTAGACCAGGGCTTTTCAACCAGTGGTGCGGGTACCACCTGTGGTACCTTGGCACCTGGCAGGTGGTACACGACCATCCTAGAAAAGTGGTAGCGGGGGAGGGGAATGAGCTGCACCAGTGGCAGCACCGCACAAGCCTGAGCGAGAGACGGCTGGAGCTACAGGGCTGTCAGGGCTCAGCGGAAGCGCCAGGATTAGCGCCAGGCTCCAGCTGGAGCTCGGCACTGATCCTGGCATTTCTGCTGAGCCCAGAAGCACCGATCAGCTGGAATGTTGCAGGATCTCCAGGGTCTTGTGATTTACATTCAGATGCTTGGCAACTGATTCATATTTATGATAGTCACAGTGTCCCAGGGTCATGTGAAGTGACCAAAACTTGCTGCAACCACCCAGCGGAGGGGGGGAAAATAAAAACCAAACACCCCCTCCCCACCCTCGCTGCCAATCCTCAACAGAAATGCTCACAACAATGAAAACCTCAGACAAGAGGAAGAGCGCTGCTGGGCAGGGAGGCAGGTGTCTTGCTCCGCTGTGGGTTGGGGGGGCACTTTTTTCAGTGCCAATGTAATTTCGAACAGTTACTAAGCGAACTGTTGTAAGTCGAGGACTATCTGTACTTCATCACTTTTCCCCCTTTTTTTGGTCATCAAGTTTTTGACACCTTGCTAGGCAACTGGTGGTACTCGGATGTTGCCATATCCTAAAAGTGGTACAATGGGTGAAAAGGTTGAAAAGCCCTGATCTAGACCTTGTCCTCAGATTTAAATTGAAGCAACTTTAAGCAGCCCTATACTTTTTTTGGAATCATACAGTTTTCTTCTGCAACAACTAAAGTTCCAAGAAAAGATACGGCTGCTTGAAAGAATTGCAGGTACAGTAGCTTTACAAAGACCTGTGCATTTCAAAGCACCTCTATTAGAAATGAACCAAAAGCACTGCACGGTACTAAGCCTTAATATATCAGACACTGTGTAGAACTTTAGCATAGTATATTTGCTATCTGCAAAGGTGGAGGCAGGATCAGGGCTGATGGGAAAAGAGATGGGAAGGAAGCCATACTTGTAACGTTGAGAACCATGAAACAAAATTAGCTGTATTTGCGAACAGAAACTCTTACCACATAAAATGTAAAAGAAGGGAAAAAAAATAACAAGAAATGTTTGTTTTAGCTTACTAAATAAATCCATCCATCCTCTAAAAAATGAAGGAAGCCTGAGAATACTTTTTAGGACAGTTATTATTGCTATCAATTAAGTCTGTCTTTTTGACAGACTTTCAAAAATACAGAACAGATATTAATAGTCCAATGATTGAGAAAAAGAGGGGGAAAGCCATACACATAACACTCATTCTTAAATTATCTAGTGTGGTTTTTCTTACCCCCAGAGAATAAAACACCCGCTTAAAGGGCAAAAAATTCTAAAGTGGGGCAGGGGAAGAAAAAGGAAAGGAAGGGGAAAGGAGAAAAACCATTAGAAGGGAAAGCCATAAGCCGTTAATTCATTTATAAATTATTAGCTGAAAGCAGCCTCTCAGCATTTGTATTTGATGGGCAAAAATTGATTTTTTTTTCAAGGGCATTAAAATCCTTTTGATGTTTCCATTTTTTCAGTCCACCATGAATCTGAATCCTTAACAAAATGATTATAGCATTATAGTAATCCTAAGGGCCAATACTAAAGGATTTGGAAAAGCTACAGAGATCAATAGTTTAAAAAAAAGAATGTTGTTTTGAGTCGACAGAGCTGTCTAGTCTGGTAGCAAAACTGGAAAAATAAGTGAGAACTAAAGTACACAAGCAATCGGGCGCTTGGACTACGATGAGGGGAGGAACCAAAGTGTTGAAAAAGCACGGAATTTGGACTATTTCCATTGGATTTAAACACAACTAAGCACAACCAAAAGATATTTCACCAACATTTCTTCCTCTTTTCTTTTCACGAATATTCAGAAGAGGAGGAGGGAGGCCAAACTTTTATATATTATTCTAAAGGTCGGGAAGGAAAGGGAAAGGGTTATCCAACAAGGTCAACATTTGTGTTTTAGTATAAAGGCTGAGATTATTTGAACTGGGATTTGAGGTAACATCATTGTCTTCCTTTTGAACTGCTTTGAAATCTCTTATCTGGGCCATATTCCAATCCAGAGATGAAAGTCCCAGGCTTTCACCAGTTGGAACAAATGCATCATGTGCTTACAGTTAAAAGAAAATGACAATTCATTACATCTCCAAAAATCAAAGAAGTGGCTAGACTTAATAAGCCATCAGTGAGGACTATAAAGTGGCTAATTTTGACTGCAGAGGGAAAGTATTGAGTTAATGTAAATATCCCTCCAGCAGTTTAAGGATTACCATAAAATTATGTTGTAGAGGCCAAAGTAACAACCATGCCATGTGGAGTATTGTTAAAGAAGGATCACTGCATTAAAGCAACAACAACAAAAAAAAAGATTTCTTCCTCACCTCCTCAAATATCTAAAGAGAAAACTAGGCTCCTGTAAAGTTTAGCAGACGGTTAACAATTCCTTAGTGTCCTAAACAACAGATTAACTTGGTAATATGCCAGTAAAAAATTCAGAGAACCTCATATGTAACATCTGGACAGCATCCAAAGCAATGCTGAATGACTAAGTAGTTTTTTTCTTTGGTAAGACATAGGATGATAATTTACAGTTTTTAACAAGGACAGAAAACTAACCATTGATTAATTTTAATCAGGAACCTTCTAAAAATTGCATGTAAGATAAATATGTAATTTTCAGAAAGCACATGTTTAGTGAGAACCATACAACAAGCACCCACACACACACCCTCCCCCACCCCCGGTTAGAGAAGATGTATATAGCCATAAAAATTTTTAAGGGCTTTAAAAGTCCTCATAATTCTCAGCGAAAGGACCAGGAAAAAGCACACACTGTACTCTTTAATCTATTGCAGATGATTTTCTTTCTGGCCCATATGCTAAATAAATTATATAAATAAATTATATTTTCACATCTGAAAGAATGGCACAGATTAAATGCACATGAAGACACCGTTTCTGAACACTGTGTTATAACAGACTTTACCTATTTATTTTGAGACTTTGCATGATAACGTGTGATCTTAGAACCTGACCTTACCTCAGGCTGTTTAAAATGTTTTGTAACACCTCTTGTCCAACTGAATAAAAAAGAAGATAAGCAGAGGCTTAAATAAATAATAGGTGCTTTTAAACCGGCAGAGAAATTGATAATTCTACAAATGGTAGCCATCTGTAGGAATAAGCCAAGGAAGAAGAAGTATTATTTTCAAGAAATGACTGGGAAATCAATGCTAAGGGGGAAAAGGGCTTTCCTTGTGCAATCACTAAAATACCACTTATGACCCCCCCCCCAAAAAAAACCTCTGAAAAGTAATATCATATAACTACAATATATCCTATATCTCTAAAATTTGTGGATTCTCTATTTCTACTTCTAATATTTCAAATCTATTTCTAAGGATTTTTAAAGAGAAAACATCCCAAATCAGGCCTAGGCACCAGGTTCATTCTCCCATCTGACTTTCTTTTTTTTTCTTATCTGGATAGGAGGAGGAGGAGGAGGAGGAGGAGATTGTCATGCTGCAAACTGTCAACCTTATAATATTTATACAGAATTTATTGATTTAATTATATGCTGCCTATCTCACTGTTACAGCAACTCTGGGCAGCTTAAAGGTAAAGGTAAAAGTTCCCCCGCACATGCATGCTAGTCGTTTCTGACTCTAGGGGCCGGTGCTCATCTCCGTTTCAAAGCCGAAGAGCCAGCGTTTGTCCGAGGACGTCTCTGTGGTCATGTGGCCAGCATGACTAGACACCAAAGGCGCACAGAACGCTGTTACCTTCCCACCGTAGTGGTCCCTATTTTTCTACTTGCATTTTTACGTGCTTTTGAACTGCTAGGTTGGCAGAAGCTGGGATGAGTAACAGGCACTCACTCTATTACGCGGCACTCGGGATTCGACCCACCAAACTGCCGACCTTCTGATCGACAAGCTCAGTGTCCTAACCCACTGAACCACCGTGTCCCTTCTGGGCAGCTAACAGCATAATAAAAAGATAATGCAAAACAACTAAAGAATAGAATAACAGAGTTGGAGGGGACCTTGTAGGTCATCTAGTCCAACACCCTACTCAAGCAGGAGACCCTATTCTATTTCTGATAAGTGGCTGTCCAGTCTCTTCTTGAAAGCCTCCAGTGATGAAACACCTACAACTTCTGAAGGCAAGCTGTTCCATTGGTTGACTGTTCTCACTGTCAGAAAATTTCTCCTTTTTTCTAGGTTGATCAGTTTCTCCTTGATCAGTTTCCATCCACTGTTCCTTGTCTGGCCTTTGGGTGTTTTGGAAAATAGATTGTCTCCCTCCTATCCGTGACAGCCCCCCCCCCAAATTAAAGTAAGAAAAATTAAAGTAAGAAAAAAATAACAAAAAGTGTCATGGAAATTCTCGGTCATCCAGGTCATAGTTATCCCAAAGGCACTTTTTCACGAGGCGACTGGACATGTTTTTTCTTTGAAGACATTTCGCTTCTCATCCAAGAAGAGCTGAAGAAGCTTCTTGGATGAGAAGTGAAACATCTTCAAAGAAAAAAACAAGAAAGTCCAGTTGCCTCATGAAAAAAACCCTTTGGGAAAATTAACAAAAAAATAAATTAAGAAAAATTAAGAAAGCTTAAATGTAGACTATCAGGCAATGCCAGAACTAAGGCAAAGCTCTTTAAGTGGGGAATGGCTGAGATCCCGCAATGTGATTGTGATGCACCAGAACAAACAATAACATACAGTTCAAGAATGTCTCCTCAAACATTTCAAGGCACCTGGGATGACCTCATTGCAGCCATAGCAGAAGCAGTTAGATGGTTAAGCTTCCTTAGATATTGAATTATAATATCTGAACCATTGCTATTCTATGGTGCCATACTATGGTGATTTTATTATGGTTTTATCTTAATTCAGTGTTTTATCTCATACATTGCAGTGTCCACATAGTTTTATGCTTTATGTTGCTTTATTTAAACTTAGATTTGTATATCAGTGATTACATGGCCTCTGTAATTCAATATTGCACCTTTCCAGCTATACTTTCTGCAATTGTTTGGCAGAGAGTCTATAAAGACACGCAGGGTGGCAATATTAAGGTTTGTGTTGTAAGCAAAAGGAAGCATAGCATTGGGAATAACTCTACTGTATGATCATTCATCTTTTCCATATAGGTTTTTGAATTGCCTTAAAAATGATAATTTTACTGATTTAGTAATTGTTTATTTTTATGCTTCTAACTGCAGCAATATTTATGTACATTTTTAGCTGTATCTTTTTTTCGGATTTTTGGTCAACTAGCTTGGCTGTCAGTATATAGCATATTTTCAATTCCTTTCATGGCCATTTGTAATAAATATTTGTAATTGCTATATTGTATTGATTTTTTTCACTGAGCTTTGTACCAGTGTCCTTAGATTTCTTTCAAGGTTAATAATTTCAACCCCTACTAATGTATCCTGGGCTAGGCTTTGTTTGTCTGTTTTGTTTTTCTTTTTCAATTCTAAGGTAAATCCCATTTTAAAAAAAGATCCTCTAAATTTAAACTTTATTGTTTTATCCCTGTTCTAATATTCCTCTTATAAGATTCTTGTGTTACTGAACATCTGTGGTTAAATATTGTTTGACATTTGGATTTCTGATATGTTCGGTTTGATTTTTCTAAAAATGAGCAATATTTTAAATATCTGTTTCCCTGGAATCCACCAGAGATACTTTTTTAGGAGATTTTGTTAGCAACTTTAAATTTTATATTTACACTTGGAGAAAAACATGTTTCTATTATATCTGAAAAATAATTCATATAGCAGTACATCCTGAAATCAAATACACTACAAAATACAAAAATTGTGCTCTCAGAAAGCAACTAATGATAGAAACATGCATGTAGTCTCTTTGATCTGGGCAAGCAGATTTTGGTTTTATTTTTATTGGGGGAAATCAGAAACCACAGCAATCAGAAGACCTCACAAGTTTTCCCTTTGAACAAACAGAGCATCTTATTTTCCTATATTTATAGTTATAGAACACTTCCTGCCAATCTCAACAAATAACGATACTTATCCATAATCACCAAACTGTAAATCAACAATTTACAGTTGACTCATCAGCAAGTTTAATGTTCATAATAACCTTTAAAAAAAGCCATGAAACTTAAAGAATAGAAATAGTGTTGCAGATCTTCTCTTTTAACATAGGGAGATTGGTTGGGTGAGGCCAGACACCATGTATTCCCATGCCTATTCTGTCATTACTTCCCCCTCCAAAATTCCACACAGTGAGACACATTCACCTTCTTATCTCTCTACAATTGTTCCTTGCAAAACAGAGACAACTGTACCATAATAACGAACATTTGGTAAGTTAATATACAGCACGGGTGTCAAACTCGCCGTGTCACGTGACATGTTGTGTTATGACGTAACATTACTTTTTTTTGCATTGCCGGAGCTCAGGTGGACGTGGCCTCCGTATGATGCAACCAGCCCACAGGCTGGCAGTTTGACACCCTTGATATACAGTAATGGGTATTTTTTTTACCCTAATATAAAAAAGGGAAGAACCACGAATCAAATTTGGCACGACCCAATTAGTTTGAGTATCCTTGTAAAATTGCTATACATTTTTGTGACACAAGTACGGGTAGTTCTCGGCTTACAACAGTTTACTTCGTGACTGTTTAAAGTTACATCACTGAGAAAAAAAATGACTTATGATCATTTTTCAGACTGATGAGCATTGCAGCATCTCCCTGGTCGCATGATCAAAATCCAGACAGTTGGCAACTGACTCATTATTTATGACGGTTGCGGTGCAAATCACCTTTTGTGACCTTCTGACATGCAAAGTCTAAGGGGAAGCTGGATTCACTTAACAACCATTTTACTAACTTAGCCACTGCAGTGATTCACTTAACAACAGTGGCAAGCAAGGTCGTAAAATGGAGCAAAACTCACTTAACAAATGTCTCGCTCAGGAACAGAAATTTTGAGCTGAATTGTAGCCATAAGTCAAGGACTACCTGCAACATTTTCCATTACTGTACCAGCTTTCAGAACTGGTATCTAGAGCTCACTTAGGAATACAAACATACGTCACTAAAATTAGGGATGGTTTTGAGGGAGCGGAGTTATTCCACACAGGATCTCTCTGTGACCCTGCAAATTGCAGACAATTGATGTAGCTCTGCTCTTACTTGAGAGCAAACATCTTTACATTACTTTAAGAAAGCTAGATTCTAAGTTGGGCTTTTTCATCTTCTCACAACCTTTAAAATCAAATCTTCAGTGTTGTAGTAGTTCCAATTCATACAGGAAGTGCTCCCAATTACATTAGGAAAATCCTCTGATTTTTATCCAGGAAACTAACTAGGGACTGGAAACTGTTCTACACTAGCTAGGTTTTTTTTTCTGTCCTTTCTGGAAAGGATGCAGAGGAAGAATTTTTTTGTGCTACATTAATATTCTCTTCCTGGCCAACTATAGGAACTGGAAACTGAAAGACTGATTCATTTCAAACCTCAAAGAAAACTGACCCACCTCAATCCACATCTTAGGAAATAAGAACTCTTGGATGCAAGTTTAGTCCGAAAGGAAAATGTTTACTAGGATGGAATCGATTGTGGCAATACAAGACGGAATCTAACAAAGTTACATTTCAATCCTATATAAAGCATTCCCATTTCAGCCCCTCCCCTCATCCATTTGGTCAGGCTCTCATCATTTGCTTAGATGTCAGGCCCTTTCATGGGAAAGGGAACTCTCCTTGGTTTTATGGTTATTGCTTTCCTTTTTAGTTGTAAATGAAGATGCAATCCAGATCTGTCTCTCCCCCTCCCTCCCCCAGTTCAAATGTTCCCTGTTGTTTGAAGATCGCCTAAAGTCTATCCTCTCCACCCCCCTTCGGAGAGATGGCAGAATCCCCAGAATAAGCACATTGTTCTACCTATACATTTATGAAATGTGATATAAATGGATTCTGACAGTTATATTTGTTTTCTTCCAGTTTTTGTTTCCTCTACGTTGCATTTGCTAAAACTGAAGTAGAAGTTATATATACAGGTATGTGCTTCCTGGAAAGAAAGATTATTTTCTGCTTTGATGCAACTCTTTTTCTAATTAGTTGCTTGTATTGATCAAGTTGAACCTTTCCCACACCTTAGTCTGTTCACCTGGGATCACTACCGCTTTCACTGCCACTCCAGCAACAGGGGGAAAATGGAAGAGAGCTGCTTTGAATGACCTTGGTCAAATCCAAGAAAAGGAAAAAATTAGTGAAACTTTTTGAAAATTCTGAAAACACAAATGCATTTATGGATGCGAGGGAGGCTTTCTGAGAGATTCCTTTTTTTAAACAAACGATTCAAATTAAATGTAGAGATGTAATAAGATAACCTAAGGAAAACGGAAGATTTTCAAATGCACTCAGTGAAAGCCATTTAATTTTGCTCTTATGAATTATCTCTTTAACAATATTTTAGATTTAGATGGTGTTGGAAAGCTTTCTTTCTTAGTGTCTACAGAGATTCTCAGTCATCCATGTCATGGTTGTCCCAAAGGTTTGTTTGTTTGTTTTTTCTCATGAGGCAACTGGACTTTCTTGGACATTCCCCAACTTCCGGTCAGAGCTGAAGAAGCTTCTTGGATGAGAAGCAAAACGTCCTCAAAGAAAAACAAGAAAGTCCAGTTGCCTCATGAAAAACAACACCTTTTGGACTTTTTTTGTTAGAAACTTGCTAAACCTGGTGCTGGGTACAATTTGTCTGTAAAAAGAAATCTTGTTTTTAGAGACAGTTGACTCTGAAAGTTAAAAAATAGTCCTTATTCAACAGTAAGCATTATTTTGTCCAATAATGTGATTATGATAAATCCCACTTGTGATATTAGAGATTTAGCCAATAAATCACAAAATCCTTTAACCTAGCTGAGCCTTCATTCTCAACTATCTGACTAGAATTAGAAATGTGGTGATTAATATTACCAGGGCAAATATTTTATATTTTAATTCCTGTTCTCCATCATATTCTAAGGTAGAATTAGAACTCACAGTCTCCCAATTTCTAGACAAGTGCCTTAACCCAACTAGCACTCAAGTTAATAAATTAACTGCCAGTGTCATAAGCTCCAGTATACCAAGGGCCCAAATGCCTGCAACTTAAGTGTATTTATTTACAATATCTCCCTTTCTCCCTTTTTGTGTGTGTCTCTCATCAAAACCATCCATTTAATTTTCTCCAGATTTGGTATTAATAGCATTAAAATTCACAAGAATAATTTGATCAATTAAAACCATCTGCGGTCTGATTTATAACTGCTGTGCCATATTTCAGGCTTAACATAAATTTGCCGTGGTCAAAAGTTTTCTCACTGACATCATGACAAACTATGGAGTCAATGCAATTAAAGAATTTCAATGGCTTCAGGAGGTGAAGCTTTTCAAGACTTTATTTTCTAAGCTCCTTGGAATTGCTCAGTTTTTAGAAAGAAGAGCATTTTTATTCTCTTATTTAGTCAAAGTAAATGCTAGCAACCAAACTGTGATCTTTGTGATTACTTTATCTGACAAAGGATGCAAAAGCACAAGATGCATGCTTGAGAAATACCTAATCTTAACACCACAAAACATCATGAAACCCAAGAAGCAGAATGTATTGACTTTTCCTTTAGTTGGCCATTACTTTATGGCACATTGTATACATCTACTCAAGATATATTAAGTCAATAATCCCAGGTATTTAGCTTGAGGCTGGCAAACAATGAAACTGACTTTAACAGCCTATATGATGTCACCTGTAAGATGTGAATGAGATTTATGAATGGTTGACTAGCGTGTTGTACTCCTGTTCCTAATTAAGTGGGGAAATGTATTTAAATAGATAACATCCAGCCTCTGGATTTCTCAAACCCCAAACCCCTCAAACCTCAACCTCCTAATTTAAATTCATCATTAGTTTATGCCAGTTGCCCGTAAATGTCAAATCGCAGAGCTGGGTACAAGTAACTTCTCATTTCCTCTTGTGTGCAGCGAACTCTGTAATTTATAGTAGTGCACAGATGCTACAGGATATGGATCACCATTCTGTTGCACATAACTTGCACCGTCTGTGGAGAATAAAAAGATAAGTGCAATCCATATTGCAAAAGCATCCCAGCATGATGAATTTGCAAGCTTTCTCCAGCTTATGAATCATTCCGTAGAATTTATATTGGTGTTACATTAATGTCTGGTGGTGTGCACCATGAATAACTTTGTGCTAATTACTGTTGGATTCTGAAGCTGTGGCAGTTGATGAAGACAGCATTACAGCACCCTTGATTATAATACTAAAATAAACACCTTAAGTGCAGAATCTGGTGAATGATTACAAAAACAAATGAAAGCATAAGAATAAAATGAGGCTATCACAAGAAGATGCATTCATAAAGCTTTCTCATCTGCTTTTCACACAACTCCTTTAAAGCAATATGTTCTCTTAGAAATATTTTTTAAAACCAACTGAGTTGAAAACCAATGTAATTTTTTTAAAAATAAAAATACAGCTACAAGGTTGGTTAAAGAAAAATGTACCCATGGAATGGCAAAGGTTGGAAAAAGCTACAAATCATTTGGACAGTAATAGATTGTGGTATTGAAATACCTAAGGAACAATCTTGTCCAAGTTGAGCAAACCCATCGTATTAGATCAAGAAAAAGCTACCATAAAATGAGGAAGTGTTGGGCCCAAAGGCAAAGCTTCTTTGCTGTGGCCCCAATTCTGTGGAAAAAGTAGACCTTGGAGATATGTTTGATCTTCATACCTAACTTTCACAAAACATCTTAAAATCATCTTTAAATGGACCTTTGATGTTCTTGCTGCCTAGACAAAAAGAATGATATGTCATGTAGTTTTTTTATTGTTCTATATTTAGTACTGTATATTGAGATTGGGTTTTGAGATTTTTGTACACTGCCCAGGATCATGAGATTGGGATCATGAAAGAGAGGAAGGAAGGAAGGAAGGAAGGAAGGAAGGAAGGAAGGAAGGAAGGAAGGAAGGAAGGAAGGAAAGAAGGAAGGAAGGAAGGAAGGAAGGAAGGAAGGAAGGAAGGAAGGAAGGAAGGAAGGAAGGAAGGAAGGAAATTGGATATACATTCATACTGGCTGTAATTTCTATTGAATGTAGGAGGGTAAATTTCTGAATAAATATTGATTGCATGTCAATATTTGTATGTGTTCTAAAGTTTTGTTGTTGGTTTTTATTTCTTTAATCAATAGTCTTCTTCTATTTTCCGATATGTTCTGAAATTTTCCCAAATAGCGATTGTATTGGTATTGTCATATTTTACAAAATTAATTGGTTTAATAAAGAACATTCTGCATGTTACTTCTGCCCTAGCAAATGTTTGGAATTTTATTTTTAGGCAAGTATTTGTATTCTGTATGAATATTTGCTGAACAGTTGAATCTGATGCATGTGTATTATGAATTAAATGATGTAACCAAAACAATGGCGTGCCAGCACACACTTCATGTAAACAATGTAAATAATGTAAAACAATTGTTGCTGCTGCTGCTGCTTTTATGACAAGCTGATGGTATTAAAAATATCCAGATGAGTTACAAGACCATTCAGAAGTCATCCATATCCAAATGTTTGCTTCTTTTAATGAAAAATGACAGACTATTCCTGAGACAGACAGAGACAGAGAGAATTTAACAATATCAGACTTGTTACCTCTTGTGACTGGACAGTATTCTGTGAATTTCTTTAATAAAGACATACAGATCTGGTGCCAGGACAGTAGACTTGGTGCAGATCATATCTACAGAGAGAATAGGTGGAAGGTGCCCCACGAAGTACTATCCTTAATATGGCATTCAGATGGAAAAACGCTTGGTGATCTCATGGAGATAATGATGAAATTATTTTGGCTACAGTTTGCATTTGCATTTTTTCTTGGATGTCCTTTCAACTTCTCAATCTATCCTGCAGCTCTGGGTTTTCCTGCTAATCTCCCATTCAAGTGTTAGCTAACTCTATCCTGGAGACCTTTTTCTGAGAAGATTCCTGCAGTAGATGCTACCTCATCTTATTTACTCTGTGGTGTTGAAAAATGTACAAGACACCATATTATGTTATTATTTTAATGAGCTCCTGTTGCATCTACAGGGGATAGATGTAGGTAATAGTTGGGAGAAAGTCATAATGCTTTGGTAGATATAATCAAGGATAATAATGCTGGTACTGTTTTTATATTCCAATGGAACTGAGATCAATACAGTGCTCTTTCAAACCATATGTTTCCAGTTTATGAGAAAAGATGATGGCAGTGATGAATCTGTAATGCAACTATCCATAGTGATATGAATGTATAAATGGTAGTTACTCTAATCATACCCAGTAATGGTTTAGTACAATAACAAAAAAGACTAGGAAAGTCTCAGTTCATGCACTCTCAGATTACATATGTTACATACTTGGATAAAATGCTCTTCTTGATCCCTCAGAAGCTTTCTATACCATTGACCATGGTATCCCTTTGGGCCGGCAGTGGGAGCTGGGGCTGGGTAGTACAGTCATGGGCTGGTTCAGCTCCTTTCTTCAAAGCTGGTCTCAATCAGTGCTGATAGGGAGTGAGAGGTCCAGGCCACAGTGCTCCTTTGGGTGTCCCACAAGGCTCAGTGATGTTTGTGTTCCTTTTTAACACCTGCATGAAACCACTAGATGAGATCATCTAATGTCATTGGATGAGGTATCATCAATATGCTGATGATACCCAATGTTACATTTCCATCCCTGGTTATCCAAATGATGCTGTAGCTGCCCTCTCACGGTGCCTTGGATGGGAGACAGCAGGCTTCAGCTGAAGTCTGGTAAGATGGTGTGGATTCAAGGGGCAATGGGATCTGGAGGTTTATCATCCTTAATTATGGATGGGGTTGTCCCATCCCATCCAGACCAGGTGCAAAATCTCGGAGTTCTCCCAGACTTGCAACTCCTGCTTGAGTAGCAGGTGGCAGTCATGACTAGGAGAGTCATTGCATAACTTCATGTTGTATGTCAGTTATGCCTGTTCCTGGATTGTCAGGCCCTGGGCACAGTCATTCATGCCCTGGTCATCTCCAAGTTGGATTACTACAATGCACTTCAAGGACTTGGCCATCATCTTTAAAGTCCTTTATGGCATGGGTCCAGGTATCAAAGGAGCCACCTCAATGGGACTAACCCATCCATTTGTTCCAATGGAAAGAGTCTACTTTGAATCCCATCTGCCAAACAATTTTGGCTGGCAGAGTCCACAAGAAGAGCTTTTTCTTCTGTGGCCTCTGCCTTCTGGAAATTCTCCCATCAGAGGTGAGATCTGCCTCCCCCCCACACACACACACTTCTGGCCTTCTGGGTGAGAGTAAAACTTGACTCTGTCACTTGGTCAGGGTCACCAAAAAGGGTGTTCTACATTGGGGGTGGGCAGCAGTGTAGAGAAGGTTGCCACTCCCAGGCTGCCCAACATCTTTCATCTAAACTTCTAATCTTTTTATTCTAATTTTGATTTTTTTAGGACTTTTAAACATGTTTATTATATTATAGGCCACCCATAGTTGCTGATCAGCAAGATGACCAGCATAGAAATTCAATAAATAAATAAAATAAAATAAATTCTCACTCCTGTGCATGCTTACTAAAGACTCAGTCACAATGAAACAGAGAGATTTGATTTCTAAGCAGCATAAAATCACACTGTTAGGGATCTTTTGACCCACATGAATGCATGATATTTTTTCAAAATGAATCTAAAAGCTGTGCTAGAGAATAAACAGCTCATTAGAAAAAGGCAATAAAACTAAGTGGTTAAGGCTTTTTAAAAAAGTACTTAAGAAGTACTTAAGCAGACTGACATAAAAGGAATATATATTTAAACAGGGCAAAATGAATAATTATAGGCCTAATACTGCAAAGCAGACAAGCACATCTGGCTAAGGATGACCTTCCCCCAGGCCTATCCTTTCCACAAAGCTCATAATTCTGGCCACCCACATCCTTCCACTTACACAGAAGAATAAATTGCATAAGGGCGGAGCTTATGTAATCACATGAGTCCATTAAGCCCCACCTTAAGACATCAAATCCCCCACCCAAATTCCAGCTTCTGGATTGGACTTAATTCTTCACCCTTGATTTAAAAACATACAAGAAAAGCCAGCAGAAAAAGTCTACACAACATCTCATAGGATATAGAGATAATACCCATGGACCTGTATCAACCCAAATCTATCATCTCGTTTTAAATTGGAATTCTGCTAATGGAACCAATATGCACTATTCAAAAGGTCTATACAAATGAAATGACACTTGTTGTGCTTTTAGAAACAATAGTATTAATTTATTTATATAAACAGTTCATGGTGGCAAACATATCTAACAGTCTTTCCTCTTCCTATTTTCCCCAGAACAACAATTCTGTGAAGTGGGTTGGGCTCAGAGAGAGTGACAGGCCTAAAGTCACACAGACGGATTTCATGCCTCAGGCAGGACTGCAATCAACAGTCTCTCTGTTTCTTGCCTGATGCCTTAACCATTAGACCAAATGATCATTCTATGAGCATCGTCCAAATCTGCAATTAAACAAATAAAGGATGGTAATTAATGACACCTAGCATCATGCACCCTCTTCTATCTTCCATTTACATTTTGACAATAATATATTCTGGTTTTTCACACTCAAAGAGTGGTGCAGGGTATGTGTTTTGCTTTATATATTGCTTGTAACCAAAACCATTGACAAGAATCTAATCAAATTGTACCTGATATAAAAACTGCATGGCAATCTAGGGTTTAATTCCTAGAGCACTGAGTTACATGTGTAAACATGTAAACATATGGCACAACATAGGAGAACAAACCCATCAGGACAAGATTCAGCAGTTTATCTGCATTTAAAAGACAAAGGCCACTCTTTTGAAGACAGCAAAGTCCACATTTTGGGCAGAGAGGACCACTGGTTTGAAAGAGAGGTCAAAGAGGCCATCTATGTCAAAACTGAACAGCTCTCTCAACAGGGGGAGGGATACGACATCATCTATCTTCAGTCTACAACACAGTTCTTTCAGCAGTTCCAAGAATGCTCCACACCCATTTCTACTACTCAGGTGACCCTGAAGACAGAGATAAGCCTCCAGGTGGCATCAACGACTCTCTAAAAGAATGCAAATGACCAGCTGTCTGCAAGGAGTATAAATCCTTCCATTCCCCACCATCCATTCAGAGCTGAAGAAGCTTTTTAGACGAAAAGTGAAAACGCCTTCAAAGAGAAAAAAGAAAGTCCAGTTGCCTCATGAAAAAGCACTTTTGGGACAACCATGATCTGGATGTCTGAGAATCTCCATAAACATGTGTAAACAGATTTCTTTAAAAAAATTGAACTTGAACTCTGTCAACTGTAACATTTTGTGCAAGATCATGACAGTTCTGAAGACATCCTAAGTAGTCAACAAAGACAGTTCTCTGTGTAAACCTTTTCATTAACCCTTAAGAATATCAACACCAACAAAGGCTGTCTTAACATAGACAACACTATTCTTAGGAAAGGACTTTATGAGACAGGTCCCGAGGCATAACAAACTAACAGGCCACTATATCATAGCTCCAGTGGTAGCTTGTCCTCAGTAGCTTCACCAAGCTGTGCAACATGATTTATTGTTGATCTAAATTTGATAGAATTTTGTCACCTGCATTTCCAAGTTTGTGTGTATTCATTATGGGCTCCAGATTGTAATACTTTGAATAATTAGTTAGTAGTCACATTTATGTTTCTTTCTGGATAGCCACTGGAAATGTCATATAAAGCATAGATATAATTATTTACTTGTTGGCTAGACCTGGACTTAAGGTAAGGAATATTTTCCTTCACTGGACAAAGCAACAGTCAATCTTTCAAAAAAAAAGTGGTTTTCAATTCTCTTCCGCATTTAAGTAAAGATATTCCTAAGAAAGAGAGAGAAAAAAAGGAAACAGAAGTAAGGAGGCCTGTTTATAACCATTTAAGCAAGAAGCCCAAGCAATCCCGGTACTCCCATGTTACACCTTTGCTCCGCGAGCTGCATTGGCTACCAGTTGTCTTCCGGGTGAGGTTCAAGGTTTTGGTAATGGTTTTTAAGGCCCTACATGGCATGGGTCCGGAGTACCTCGGGGATCACCTGCTGCCGGCGTCAACTTCCCTCCGCCCTGTGCGTTCCCACAGAGAGGGCCTCCTCAGGGTGCCACCGGTCAGAGAATGTCAGCTGGTGGCCCCCAGGGGGAGGGCCTTCTCTGTGGACACCACGGATTTATGGAATCAGCTGCCGGTTGAGCTCCGGATGGCACCTGACCTTCGCTCCTTCCGACGTGGTCTGAAGACCTACCTATTTGAGCATGCCGGCCTGGCCTGATGGGGGATGTGCTGGGGTTTTTATTGGGGATTTTTAATATTATTCTACTGTTTTTAGCTCGGGCTCTTATTTAATTCTTTTTTAATTTTTGTATTCTGTATTTTTTATGTGCCCTGTTCACCGCCCTGAGTCCTTCGGGAGAAGGGCGGTATACAAATATAATATAAAAAAATCTTTATCCAATAATATGCTCTGCAAATTTCAGGTGCTGAAATTTAGAATCATGCTCAGGGAGTTGATAAACAACTTGCTACCTAGGTTAAGCATATCGATTTTGTCTGAAAATCTCAGTGTTCTTGTTTTGTTTTCCCTTTTATATTTCCTTTCCTCCAATAAACTCCTTTTGAATAAATGTCTTTCAGCTACTCTTAGTTAATAAGAGACTTTCTCATTAAACTCTTCCCCCATATACAAGAATGTATGGTTAAACAGCTACCCCTTGTGTTTCACAAGTTGCAGAAGATTTATAGTAGTTAAATTATGTAAAGTTGGAGCTTTGGGTAGGAGGGCCCAAACCATTGTCTTTTACTGTTATAAAGGCTATGATGAAAGGAGAAGGCGTTGATAGAAAGGCTAAATATCCTTCAGGAGGCCAGAGAGTTCAGTTTGTTGCAGAATTCTTGAAATAATGTTTAATTGTATGTCTTCCTGGTTTGGTAACAATGAAATGGAGACAAGTCATTTGTCTATTTTAGCTATTTTCTCTTCAAGTCCATACCATAAGAGGGAAACGTCTGTAACAACAACAACAAAAAAGCCTGTGGTAAATGCTTCTCCATTCTCATTTCTGATCTAACAGCTGGCAAGTGCAGCTGGCAGAAAAAAATCAGTTCTGTCAGAGGCCTACAAAGTTGGAGCATGTCACTGCAGCTAGGATTATGCTACCCACATATTTCTCTAATTTGTGAAGTTTAATTGGTTTAACTTTTTACTGGCTCCTAGCTTTATCTCCTGAAGATACCTTATTAAATGATATTTCTGACTTTCTGTAACACTGTACTGCTTTTTTGCTGTATTTTTTATGTTTGGAGATCCTCTGGAAGAGATGTTAGAATCTGTGAAAAATGTTAATGGGAAAGAATTTGACCTTCATGAATATATATTTACTAGTGACTTTACAATTTTGGTAAGGACAATTTGCCATCAAGTTTCAAACTAAGAAGGATATTTGTAGCTGATCACTCTCCATGCTCCACATAATGCAAATATAAAGATATACTTTATTGAAAATTAAAACACATTCTACTCAGAATCTTTGTAGAAGGAATGTAGACTTTATCTGAATCCTACTTTGGATAAATATAAAACACAAAGTATTACAGATAGCGTTCTAATTTTTCTTCAGAAAATCCCATTGCTGGGACTATATATTTTATGAAGATTATGTTATGAACTCTACAATATCTTAAACATTGGTTATGTTGGATATTATGCTGCTGATATAACAAGCTGTCCTCTTTACCCCTTCCCAAATGAATTCTAAAGCCACTAAACTTCTTTTAAATGAGTAGGATTTAAAAAAAATACACTAGAGAAAGCCACGAGGAAGCCCTACAAAAAAAATGAAAATGTTTTCCTGGTGAAGAGATAAAGTAGGTTTTTGTAGATCCTTTTAATTAATTAATTAATTTTTAAAATTATATTTTAGATTTTTTTATCCCACCTTTATTGGATAAGCATAAACCAAATTGTCATATATGGAAATGCATACACACACAGATTCCTAAACCATAGAAAGCATATTTGCATATCTCCTAGACTTTGTATAGGATTCCAAAGTAAATATGTAATTGTTTAAATAGTGAAGAATCATGAAAACTAATAGAAAAGTCATGGTTGACTATTCTGACAACAGTACAAAGCAGAAGCATTTTATGTTACTGTATTTGGAGTCCAGATGCCTTAAAAGCTTACTAATGTTTGCAGTTCAGCATATTTACTATTGTACTTTGGATCATCAGAAGGGAAGGCTAGGCATTTTTAAAAACAAAAAGAGAAAAACTGGATGACCATCCAAAAGATCATCCAGGCAGTTGCTTTGTTCATTTTATGCATTGGGGGACAAAAAAAGGCTGACATACGAGATAAATGTGAGTTGCTTCCGTTTTTTTATTAGTAATAATCAAATATTAATCCATATCAAGCAATAATCAAGATGGAAAACCACTAATAATTCTTCCTTGCTTGCCAGCCATGAGCTATGACACATTTTGCCTTAGGATTTCTAAGCAATTATCAGATTAGGGTTTTTTTAAAAAAATGTTGCTTAATTTTTTCTTTGTGGAGTGTGAGATGCTTTCATTGACTGCCAATGTGGAATGACTAAAGAAGTGGGAGGAGCTGTATCTTCTCCTGTCCAGTAATTGGCAGCCTCTCTTACTTCATAGTCTTGGTGATATCCCAATGAAAGATAACTTGCCATTAGTAAATAAAATGAAAAGGGTTACCTCTTAAGTATTATGATTGAACTACAAAATCTTATTTGGGAAAGCACCATGATGACCATGCAAGAGTGGGATAACTGCACAGGCTATGTTTACTCAGAGCAACTGTCACCAAGTAGGTTTCAGGATCAAAATGTAGATTGATTAAAAATGCTTATTATATTGATTAATTCAGCTGAGGCTACTGGTTCAGTCCTAAATATTTTTCAAGGTCTTGTAATTTGTCCATTTATCAGAACAAATGAATATCCTTTGGACTATCGCAGTGAGGTATGACGAGTGAAATTAGGCATTTAATTCCTCCAATAGCATTATCACTTATTCATATATATATTATTACTTTGAAAGCTCACCTGCCAAGGGAAAACATTATATGAGGTGTTCAGGTGTATCGGTTATTGCAATTAACATGATTCTTAGGATTACGTCCACAGGGGGGAATCACATTTGAATAAAGTACAAACTTTGTCAGGAGTGTTTACAGCCATTTAAAGACTTCTGCCCAAGCGAGATGATTTTTGCATCCTCATCACTGCATATCCTCGAGGTTTCCACCCAAAACCTTCAGAAGGCATGAGATAACATGGGAAACTTTGTTAGTGTGGTCTATTTTACCAGTAGACGTAGCACTTTTGGACAGAACCGATATATCCCAGGATTGTCACATTTTTTCATAATTCTTTAAACAGCTACTTGGTTTCTAAGGAAGAGCTAGCAGGACTGGAAAAATCTAGGCACAAAAAAATAAGTTTTTAATTGTGAACAGAATCAAGAGACCAGATTCAGGCTACATACTGATAGCTGTATTTTTTTAAAGAAAGAAAATCTTCACATAATAAATACATCATATACACACCGACTTCAAATTTACCTCAGAAATCTATGTACAATATAAATTATTATAAATGGGAACAAATTTCAAGATATTAGCAACAAAGCTAAATTGAATTTCCTACATACATTCCAAAGGAAAACTTCAAATTACAAATGTAACTTGACAAGGGCATTAGAACCCACACATTGCGGGTCATTTGTGATGCTGTCAATTTTGTAATTTGGTCACACAGCCGTATCATCGCTTTTAGCTTCTGACGTATGTGGGGCTCCAGACTCAGATATTTTGAAGAGCTGGCATTAGTTTTCCCCTCTATTTCAATGCAGAAGGTATATGTGCTCCTTTACGTCTGCTCATAACACTCCTTTCTACTGAAATGAAAGGCACGTCTGTGCCTGCAAGAGCACTGGAGCACAAAAAGAACAGAGATTATTAATAGGACTTCTCTTTATTTCCAAATAAATAACCTCACATACTGATTCTAAACATGCTTATATGGAAATAATTCCCTTTAGAATTCATGGGTCCTGTGAGATCAATTAATTTAGAAAGAGACTGTCTGCATTTCAGTAAAAAAGCAAACATAAATGATACCATGGGAAAAGAGAGTGCTCTTAAGTACAGAAATACAATTTAGGCCTTAAAAAAATCTTTAATAGCCTTTAGGGAAAAATAAGAAAGTGTCAATACTTAACATAAAAGAACTGTGCATAATTTCTTTTTTTTTGTAATAACATAAAACACTGTTCGTTTATAATCAGCTTACATATTTGGGTTTGAGAACATTTTTTTTCATTTGAAAACTAAGCTACATGCATTAAAAATAAATAATAGTTTCTTTTTTTAAATAGATTAAATGACTACAATAATAAATGAACACATTTGCCTTTACTGTTTGAAAAAAAGAAGTTAGTGAATAGAGCTGAAAACTTTATTAGCCAAATCCTGTCAAAAGTGAAGGCTATTGATTTCAACAGCTAGAGTCTACCTAATTTGGAGAGGAGCAGATTCTTTGGTTTGTAGTGGACATAGAGTGGAACTTTACTACCTTCTGCTTTCCTCTGCAGCCTCTCTACACCACCAAGACACCACCAAGTCCATTCCAAAAATTTAGAGGATCTTATAAAATAGAATGGAAATAGAAAGCAAACTGCAGAAGGAAGAATGATACCACCAACTTTAGATCTACATTGCTTATCTATAAGCCAGCTTTCCTCAACAGAGTTTCCTCCCCCCACATAGGCTGGACTACAATGACCAAAACTCAGTCAAGATCAGAATTTAGGAGATTATAATGGGAGAACAAGTCTAGGACAACAGGTGGGAGAAAAGCCCATCTATAGATCCAGTGTTGCTCTTTGCAGTCATGAAGTAGCAAAAGTGTAAAAATGCACCATCTTTCTACAATGAGTTATATTTCTCCCATCTGAAAGTCCAACTTGGTGCACAAAACTTCTAAGTTTACGAAATGCAGGAGCTGCAATTTATTTTATTTGAAGAAAAGCATTGCAATATAACATAGGGAAATGGACTGAAATATGGGAAGAACTGCATTCAGATGCAATTGGCAGTTCAAAATCCACAGGAAAACTGAGTTTTCAATGCCTTGTTTCAAATTCAAACTTGAGAGATAGAGGTCAGTGTGAGGGTCAAAGGGGCCACATATCAATCAAATACAGCAAGGATCCAAAATTCAAATATTTATTTTGATTTGCCCTAACATCCCAGATGGAGAAAGTATCATGTTCATGGTTATCCTGTAAAATGTAAGTGCTCCAAAATGGTATCCAATGTTAAAACCAATCAAGAGGGATGAAAACTTAGTGCCTACTTTTAGACAATACACAAAAGGCCATACCAGATGTTTAAAAAATACAAAGGAAAAACAAAGCGAGCAGAGCCAACCAAGCATTTCTACACAAAACCAGTTGATTCAAGATTCCTGCATTTTGCAAGAATGCTTGGCAGCTGCATATAATCTGCATTTAGAATGTAGCACAAAAAACTATCTACCGTATGTCAGATTAATGCTTGGTAATGGTCACAATCTGGGAAAGATATTATCTGAACACATCATTGTGAAGAGATCTAGCTGAGTTTTAAGCATGGAAGTTTTTCTGAACAACAAGAAAAGCATTTCAGGCCTGATGAAGATCTGATAATATGCTCCTGAACCTTGAAAACTTTTGTTGGAATTCTTAGTCTCTGCTTTCATTTTTATAAATTCTTATATTGAAATCCAAAATATTTCTACTTGGAAGTACTAGATTGAGTGTACTTTACTATCTAGTTGTACATGCAGAGTGGTTATATATTAGCAACTCACTACACAGAATGCTGTAGCATAATTGCTTGCCTAGTAGTTATTTATGCAAGCTGAGTAAGAAGGTTGCAACCTATAGTTGTACTATACTGAATACGTTTTGTTTCATAATGTGGAATGTGACAATCTGGATATAATTTGTCAGTATCTTCTATTTAAGAAATTAGTGATGGGCCTTATTTTAAAATGTATGCCACATAGTAAATCCATAGGCTGTTCTGCAGAATGTTGTTTTTCACTGTATACGTGAAAAACATGCTAAGTAACATATTTACGATGGTGTCATTTTTAATCTTAGTGAAATCTCAATCTTTATTAAATATAAATAGATTGAATAAACCAAGAGCTATTGGCTTACTGATTCACAATTATTTGTTTATTCATTTGGTAACTGTTTCTCATCTTTGCTATATATTCCTGCATTGACTAGAGTGGCAGACCTAACAGCCTACAATGGCCCCTATAATTTTTCAAAAATTGGTAAAAGTGCAGAAAAAGTAGCTGAGGCTATTATTCTATTCTTGGGTGATGCTCCTTCTCTGAATGAGTACTTTATTGATTCCTAGTTATCAGTTGTTGTGCTTGAAATCCAAGAGCTATGGTGTAGATCAGCAGCTCCCAACCTTTTCTATACAGTACCTTGTACCCCTAGAACACTGATATATTCTCGCACCCCCTACAGAAGTTTGAAATAATGGCAACAAATTATGCACATACACTATAATTTTAAAACCCCAAGTTTTTGCACCCCCTGGAATATCATCTCGGTTGGGAACCCCTGATGTAGATCTTAAAAACAAAGCATTTTACATCACTCCCAACAGTCTGTGATTAGACCTAGAAGGCATTTGTACTGAGGCTGAGTACTACATATTGCATTAAGCTTCTATGTAAAAATTCATCATTTTTCTTATTATGGGCAGATAGGTGGGAAATGAAGCACAAATATTTACTTATGTCAGTAAAAATGAAATACTGCACAATTTTTATTTTGCTAAATTATATCAGATTTTTTTTAAAAAAAAATATGTTTGGGAGTATCCAGTATTTTTTCAAGGTACTTTTACTGTTTTGAGACGAACTTCTAGGGATTTACACATGCACACTTCTAAATTAAGTTCAGAAGGAAAGCTTTTAAATAATCTACCTGAAATAAATAGGCTTAATGTTGGCTGCATCATAGCCACTATTTGCAATACTAACCCTGTATGTCTATTTGTTCTTAACCATGGAACGAACATTCCCTGGCAATAGGTTTTCTCTGCTCTCTTCCCATGATATCTTAATTCTTTGCCCAGCCCATGTGTAAGATCTTTTCTTAGCTAATGATGTATATTATAGTAAGTTCTACAATACACTCATCCCATTGTTACTGTATACCACAGTAATAGCACTGGAAACAGGCTTTATATAACTCCAGTAATGCCAAGAAACTTCTATAAGTCAGCAGAGGGTTAATGACCTTGTTCTCAGCTATACTAATATTAAAGAAACATTTCCCTTTTTAAAGCCTCAATTCACTAGGCTTTATCTTGGAACTTGAATTGTAATCACTGTGCTTGGAAACAAAGGAAGAAAGGCTAGGGATTAGCAACGGGGACAATAAGTGTCATGTCAGTATGTTTTTCTGACAACTCAAAGATGGCCTTTGCTTGGTGGGGAAAAACCACAAGCAGTACCATTGGTCTTAGATCTAACTTTCTGTCCAAAACACTATTAAAACTGTAAATATTTATACTTTTCTTTATCCGCCTGGCTACTTAATTTTATGCTGCTCTGAACCCACATGCCTATCAACTCCTTCCACAGATCTCATTTCACTGTGTAATTAAAGTAATGATTCCATCTGAACACTTTTTGTAGCGTCTTTTTGATTTCGGTAAGACCAACTTCCAAATTTGTGATTTCAAATGAAAGCTATAATGCCAGCCATCTTCCAACAGTTTCACTGATTACAGCTCGTCTTGCTTTTAAACATCTGTTTCTGCACCTAGAAGTGTTTTTCTGCCAACACTGAAATTTAGGAAAAACAGATTGGAAGAATTCCGTTTTTCACTTCCACATACAAACTTCAAGTTGAAGACTTCTGATGAGGTTGAATGCAACAGTCTTCATAAATAATCTTCCTCAAAAGCATAGGAATCTGTTCCTGGCCTTAATATCAAAAGTGTTGAGAACTCAATGGTACTGTAGTTCAGCAACACCTGGAGATTCACAGGCCTGTATTTCCTCCATCACTGTGGAAAATTGCATTAAGTCTTTCCTACGCATTACATCCAATTTAATGGATCAATGCCTTTTGCATAACGGAGCAGAATGCTGCAATTTAAAATACTAAGAGAATGTGACAGCCCTGAAACAAAAGACTATTGTAATAGAAATACCTGAGTTCCCTATGTAATTGAGGAGCTATAACACATTTATTCAATTACAATATATATTCTGGTTGATTTCAATAAATTTATGTCTAGTGATCTCATGGCTACATCACAAAAGTAAAACTACCAGTAACCTTTTAGGCAATCCTGGATTTCAGTTCCAATAAACTCAGCCAGCTCGTCTGTTGCGGAAGGACATTCAGTCCAACATCTGGTTTCCCATGTCTATACCATTTATACTGTTACATCCTGTGAAATATGTAGCCAAATATAACTGAACAGGTTCTCATGGAATCTACCCATATTCAGCCCCTAGTCCTACTTCATATTACTTTGGAGCAAGCACTACTGAATGAATGAATGAACTTGCTCTTCAGAAACATACTGGGCATCCAACTTGCAATTCTTGGTCTTCATCAAAATCAGTCTGAACCAATTTTCTGTGACCTTTGGGTGTATTTTCAGATCGTTTTGAAACATACCAGCTCCTGAGTATTACAGATGGTCCTCGACTTCTAACAGTTCATTTAGTGGCTGTTCAAAGTTAGAATGGCACGCAAACAACTGACTTATGACCCTTTTTCACACTTATGACCATTGCAGCATCCCCAAGATCACATGATCAACATTCAGATGCCTGGCAACTGATTCAGATTTATGACGGTCACAGTGTCCCGGGGTCATGTGATCACCTTTTGGAACTTTCTGACAAGCAAAGTCAATGGGGAAGTCAGCTTCACTTAACAACCATGTCACTAACTTAACAACTGCAGTGATTCGCTTAACAGCTGTGGCAAGGAAGGTCGTAAAATGGGGAAAATTCACTTAACAACCATCTCACTTAGCAAAATAAATTTTGGGGTCAATTTTGGTTATAAGTCGAGGAGTGCCTGTATTTTGTTAGCTTTTTCTCCACTTTTGCTATGTTCTGATTTTTTCATAACAAGTTGCTCAAGGAAATCTTATCTGGATTTTTAACCGTTTTCACCTATCAACCAACTTCTTCCTTAGGACTTTCCTAGTTTAACCAACAAATAGAACATCAGATATGATCACCTTTCAAAAGTGCTCTTTCCTCCAAACCTATGCCGTTATCTCACTTCCAAAGTACCCACTCTCTCCTGATGTTGTTTCTCTCTTAAAATATGGCCCCTACAGACAGTATTCTTGACAACCAAAGTCTGTTGTACAGCATACAAATCTTTAAATTCAGCACTTCTATATTTCCATATTAACAGCATAACTTTTAATTAGCAATCTTTGTAGCCAACAGGGAACTGTTAAGGAATGTTAAGTAACTGAAAATGCTTTGCATTCTGCTTTGTGTGTGTATATATATGTATGTATGTATGTCTCTATGTATTTTTCTGAATGTGTGTGAGTTTATACACACAAACACACACGCACGCACGCACACACACTCAGTGCATAGGTGTCTTGCTTTATTAAGGCCTGAGAGACACCAGTAACTTATATAGATTTTTCCTTAACTAGTTCATCATGCATGTCCATGCGAGCAAAATGGCTAATTTTGCATAGCAAGAGTGCTCCCAACTTAGATCTCCTTCACAATGTGGTGCTAGCTTTATGGTTTGATTTTATTTTCTTTGCCTTAACCTTGAGACCAATGCATTTGAAACAGTAATTGGGATAAGCCAACACTCAACACTACAAGAACTCTTTTAGTGCATTGTAGCGGATCAAATGTTGGTTGCAACAAGAACTTTAAAAGGTATGCGTCTGTGGTTATTACTGCAAAGATACTTTTCCTAGGACAATCTTTAAAAAGGGGTGGGGTGGGGTGGAGTGGAGTGGGGGTTGAGAAGAGAAAAAGGCCCATCAGCTCCCATTGGTTATTATAACAGTTGTCCCCTTGTGTCCCTGTGCTGGATCTTGCTGCATCCGTAGGTGAGAAGTCACATCAAAGTGTGATCCATTGCAACCCAAAGAATAATTCCTAATCGTTTCACTGTCATAAAGGTGCTCCAGAGCAAATCCTGTTAAGGTGTAGGCATGCTTATCAAAGTATTGCCTATGGGAAGTGTAATAATTTGGAGAACCTGTGGGATGATGGTCCCCTGGAGTCTGATGGGGGGACACATTTGAATGAAAATAGTCTTTAGCCAAGAGCAAGCCTGATTTAGACATTCGATCAGACCCAGGACTGTTTATTCTAGATAGTGTTGTGGGGCTGTTGTCATAGTCGTTCTCCTGGGGGCTCATCAGTTTCCCATCCCGTTGTTGCTGTGTGTGTTCACAAGGAGGTGTAGTGGTGATGCTGGGGACTCGGCAGGCTTCTCTCAGCTGTTGCTGCTGATGGTAGTTTGTAAAACAAACAGAGTGCTTTTTCCCAGCTCCATTAATGGAAATCAGCTGATCAGGGCTGGATTTCTGTTGCTGTAGCCTGTTCTCTTCTTCTTTAATCATTTGCTGAGTCGCTCTAATTAGAGTTTCGATTTTGCTGGGCTCGTGTGGACTGCCCTGATATTGCTCAGAGTGGTATCGGTCCCCTGACTCACTAGCCGAACCAGGATCTGGGGAACTAACCACACTTTCTTCATCCCAGTGCCCTCTTCCTAAAAAAAAATGAGCAAAACAAAGAGTATAAATAATGAACAATGGATTTTGCACCAAATCCAGGAGATCATTCAGAACGGATGACCTCCTAAAACAAAATAACAGTGTTAAGAATTTTAAGCCATTTACAACCACATCAAAATTCCAACATATAATATACCTTGGCCCTCATTGACTTACTCCCAGTATAATAATATTGTATCTATATTAGCAGGATTCTCTTGTCAAACTCAGGTTCAGCTGAGGAACCTCTTATCTCCTGACTTTCAGCCTTCTCACTTTGGATGTCTGAATTCACAGAAATCATCAAAGCTTCACTCCTTCCCTGTTTACGCTCGGGGATGTCTTTATACATATCATTGTATGTACATATCAATCCTACTTTGTATACAAACTATAATGCTTACAGAGAAAACCCTATGTTGCTTGAGAAAGGAGAATGCATAGATGTTAATATATTTTATAAATATTTTTTTAAAAAAATATATGTACAGAAACTAAAACAAAAGTGACATGTGTAACTCCATATCGGGTATCATGCTGTAACTGGTTCTAATTCTCCCTTATTGCTTTCTGGTCCTCTATCAACGGTGGACTTTCCGCTCATTTTCCCTTACATTTGCAATGGCTGGAATTCCAAGTCTTTTCTTCTCCTTTGGGTAACAAAGGACTATCAGACCATCTCCCTGACACAACCAATCCATATCAAAACATCATCTTCAAATCACAACACAGGACAACATGTTAATAGTAAACGTAGTGAAGAATCTTCATTAGCATATATTCCATTGAATTTAGTCTACGTATCTATCAGGGTAGTTCACTATGGTACAAAGAAAAAGGTGTTCTTTATTGCTATATTATAATTTCAAGTTGTTGGGAGCAATACGTATACTGACTCTGTAAACTGCTTAGAGAGGGCAGTAAAGCTCTATGAAGTGGTACCATATATTAGTCTAGGGCAGGGGTGTCAAACTCAATTTCATTGAGGGCCGCATCAGCATTGCGGTTGCCCTCAGGGGACCGGGTGGGTATGGCCAGGGTGGATGTGGCCTACTGGGTGGGCGTGGCTAGAGTGTGTATGGCCTACTGGGTGGGCGTGGCCAGCTCTACATCGTACGCATCGAGGGTGCCTATGGGGGCCTAGGCAGGAGTGGGACAGATCTGAGGGTCTCTGGCAGAAGGAGGGTCTCTGGGCCAGGGCCAAGGCAGGGGGGGGGGCGTTCCCTCACTGTTTCCAGGATGGCTTCGTGGGCCGCATGAAATCACTTTGCGGGCCGCATCTGGCCCCCGGGCCTTGTGTTTGACATGTCTGGTCTAGGGTGCTATTGCTATTATAATTTCTCTGGTTTACTAGAAAAAGAGAATGGTTCAACTTATAGGGAAATTTGGTTTTGCAAACTTTCATCCCCTCTTAGCTCCTAACTGGTTCATAGTTAGCAAAGTCCAGCGGAGCCTGTGAACTCTCTGCAGCTGATTTCCTGCAGCAGAAAGCATAGGAAGAACTATCCCAAAGGGAATCTGCATATTGCATATTGCAACATGCACAAATGCTTCTAGATTTTTCCCCGCATTAGCATGCAGACATTCAAATAAATATCAGAGTGCTATTATCCCTGACCATCAACTAATAAGCTTCCTAGTACAAATTCTCCAGAAGATATCCCCAATTCAAAAAAAAAAGAAAAGAAAATATTTTTTAAAAAATCTGGAACCATCCCAATTTTTCATATGATGTTAGCAATCCCACACACAATCTCATGAGATCTCACGTGAGAATATGAAAATATCAGCCTATTTCAGGTTGTTTCAGTAGAATCTTATGACCTTATGTCATCTCTTGACATTTCAGCTTTTTCCCCCTAACGGCTGGGTAACTGCAAAACCGTGTGCTGATATATAGGGACAAAAAAGATTGCTGTCTCCTGTGCTAATAACATAGGCCTGCATAGTGCACAAAGCATAAATGTGAATATACTATAAAGAAGAGAATGTATTCACTTCAAAAAGCACCTAAAAATTTAAAAATTCGAATCATGTGATGCCACTTAGTTTTGTTTCAAATGCTTCTTTGTAAGACAGGCAGAAATGCAATATATCTTGTCAACATATATTAGCATTTGTATTCGGAATCAAATGACTTAAGTTTGTCTAGTCACGTTCAGTGTCTTATGAACTGCACAATCAATTGTTGGCTGAGGAACATTTGAATTGCCCAATACCTCTTAACAATGAAATTCATTTTTAACTTAAATTACTTCCACCCCAATTAATGTTTATAGACTGATGATACAAAACTCAATGACTCTTAAGGGGAAAAAACCTCTGCTTAAATTGAATCCATTCACTGTTCATAATAAAATTGGCAGTTTAGGCTTTCTAAGATCACCTGAAGCTGGTTTTGCAGCCATACAACAAAATTGCTGAATCAGAAATTATAGTGTTATACAGTAATAGTACAGTGATCACAATATTTTTCCTGACCACTGGTTTTCTGTATATATCTCAATATATCTAATGAGACGGACACTAAGTATTGAAAGGTTTTCTATTTTAAAGATATTTAATGCTGCACTTGTAAGCAAGGAACTCAGCAAAAGACATTGAACAGTGTGTGAAAAGGAGCAAATTCTATCCTGTAGTAAATAGCACAACACTATTAATATAATATACAAGAAGTCTTTTTATAAACAAAAGTATTTAGCACAACCTAACAACCCTCTGGATATGATAAGACCCTGATTTTTCTAAGAATGTCAACTAGAGTCAACGTTCAAAGATTACACCTATTTAAGTTGTGATTCTATTACCTCTTTCAAGAGACTGGATGCTCAGCTTTCCAAATTAAGCTGTGTTTCTACAGTTTTGCAAGTCTGTTATACCAAAAGCTTGGACCTGATGTTTTCAACTGTTCTGAGGGCTCCTCAAAGCTTGCTAGGAACCTCAGTTCTGATGCTGGCCTAGCATTAATCAATGCATCCAAGCTCTTTCTTAATGGGGAGCAATGATGGCAATTGCCCACGGTCCATGCATTGACTGAACATCATCAGAACCAGGGTTCAGTCTTTCGGATTTCTCCATGCACTCTATTGACTTTAATGAACAAAAAATAATAATAATTGACATTGGATCCAGTAAAAAAAGAAGGGAAGGGTTCAACTGAACATTCTTGGCATGGTGTTTTGAAAAACTCCTGAAAGCACCATATGTACAGGAAAAATTAACAGCAAGAGGGCTATAATAGAGAGGTCCCCAACCTTTTGGGCACCAGGGACCGGTTCTGTGGAGAGAGGTTTTTCCGCGGACTGGAGGGTGTGTGGTTTTCTGGGCTGCCTGCATCTTGTCAATGGGGCTTTACTTGTTTGTGCAGACCGGTTGCTGGCATGCTGTGGCCTGGTACTGGTCCACAGACCAGGGGTTGGGGACCCCTGCTATAATACTTCTGTTCTATTCCATTTTTCTCCATGTTTTTTAATTCATTCAATTCCCTCTTCTCTACTATGTTGCATTCAATTGTTAAGCCATTCTATTCATTTTGGGCTTTCATTTTATTCAGTTATATAGCACATATATCTTGCTTTTTAATTATACACGTTCACCCAGTCTCTGTAGCATAACCCACATATCCATAACCCAGGTAATTGTTTCTGATGTGGAGACATGGGTTATCATTTCACAAAGAATCACTCCCTTTTTCCCCCCAATTTCCTGAATTTTTGGTAGGTCTCTGTATGAAATACTTCCTAAAGTTTGGTCTTCTGCCTTTACAATTTTGTTGTTTTCAATATTAAGTGTCTAAACTATTTTTTGTTCCCTCCTCAACAGTTCTAACCTTTCTTGGATCTGATCAATAAATGTGTTAGATTTAACATTTCTTAGCTGAGTATTTGCATAAATAATCCAATAAATGAAGATATGTTTTGAAAAGAGGCTTTCCTATTCTTCCTATCCCATCCTATCCCATCCTATCCCATCCTATCCCATCCCATCCCATCCCATCCCATCCCATCCCATCCCATCTCATCCCATCCCATCCCATCCCATCCCACCCCACCCCATCCCATCCCATCCCATCCTACCCTACCCTACCCTACCCTACCCTACCATATCCTAATCAAGAAGGCCAGCAGAACATTTCTTACCTGGTTGAGAGGCAATGTGTAGAGAGCATCTAATCTGCAGGTAATCCCTACAACTACATTTTAAAGCATCAAGAACATATTAACTCTTAGCTGATACCTAGTGCACATAAAATCAATTTTAATAGACTGAAAAAGAGGACTAGTGCTAACTTTTATCTAACTTTTAAAGAGTTTTTGGCAGTCATGAAAAAAGAGAAAATATACTGTATCTCTAACAATATGAGGCCTAGAAGCTACCGCAGTCGTAGAACAAATATCCCTCAATGGCATGTAAACTGAGAAGAAATGCAAACACATTTTTAATCTCTGGCTCAAGGTTGCTTACACAAGCCATAGTTCAGGTTGTTTTACAACTTACCATGAATCCTGTGAATGGAGGTTATGTGTGGCATGTTGCTTTCATAGGCTTCTCGGCTCTCAGGAGAAGATTTGGTTAGTGGAAGGCCAGATCGAGAACCCCACCATGCTTCCCTTCCAGGCTGCGGTGTGCCAAGAAAGTACCGACCAGCCTCACACCTGCCCCCTTCACAGGCTTGAGTATGGAAGTGTCTATCCTCAGTTAACTTAGAATGGTCAAGTGCAAAACCATAGCAGAGGGCACCACGATCCGAATATTGTCTATAGGCACAGGAAACATCATGATGCTGAGAGTTTGGTCTTTCAGTGGGATCCATTAATTGTGGAGATGCAGTGTCAGTCAGTGGACTTCCACCCCACTGGCTTTCATGATCAGATTCAGATCTTTCTGTATGAAACCCAGAATACTGCTGGATAAAAGAAAAGGGGGGAGAGGAGAAGAAATTAAGGGTAGATAAGTGCTGATCATTAATTTGATTTTCAAGGTGTTTAAGACCAGGTACAAATCAGTGTTCCTGAATAAAAAAAAAATCTACATGCAGTTATGTGTAATATCACACAACCAGCTTGTGAATCAGGAGGGGTTTTTATTGTTTGTTCAGTGCATATCCACTTCTATTTCATTCTTCCTGCAAATACTCATTATGGAAATCAAATGGAGCTACATTCTCTTTTCAGTTGTTACCCCACTGGAAAAAAAAATCTTTGAAAGCCATCTCCAGCCTCTCTTCTGTATTTTGCAAAAACTTTTCATTACAAAGCTACAATTTAACTTGTGAGGCTTCCATTATGCATACAAGCATGTATTCCCTTCTGCTGCAGCAAGTAGACTTCTTTAAGCAGCTTAGTAAAGGTAAAGGTAAAGGTTCCCACCACACATGCGTGCTAGTCGTTTCCGACTCTAGGGGCCGGTGCTCATCTCCGTTTCAAAGCCGAAGAGCCAGCGCTTGTCCGAGGACGTCTCCGTGGTCATGTGGCCGGCATGACTAGACGCAAAGGCGCACGGAACGCTGTTACCTTCCCACCGTAGCGGTCCCTATTTTTCTACTTGCATTTTTACGTGCTTTCGAACTGCTAGGTTGGCAGAAGCAGCTTACTGAGTCATTAAAGCATTTCGTTTTACCTTCCCTCAACTGAATGCTCTTAAGATTTGCTGGTCTGCCTTTGCCATTATTCTCATTCATGGGAATTTTAGACCAACACACCTCAGGACACTGAGCTGATGAAGGCATCATCTCTGAAATTATATCCGCTGAAAAATGTCCTGCTTGGTTTAATCTCCTTTAGTAGGGAAGAACAGATTGGTCTACACAATCGTCAAACCATTCCATCCATTTTATTTATAACTGAAAGCAACTTACAGATATTTGTGTGTGTGTGTTTCTAGCATAATTTTTTTGAAAGATGCATCCTTTATCATACTTTACCCTAATGTGTGCAGTTCATATTTTATTCGTTTGATTTACTTACATGTCCATCTATCTTATGTGTCATAACTACGGGCAGTTCACTCCAACAGTGATAAAAACATTAAAGAAACAATATCCACGCACCTCAGCCTCCAAAACACAACTCTCTTACCCTAAAACAATCCTTCCCAATACATAAACAGTCTGAATCACTGGCATTCAGTCTCATCCTATCCAACAATTGGGGCAAAACTGTCTTTTTAAGGCCTTCAGGAAGACTAGGGCATGGGGAATTTGCTGGATTTTGGCAGACAGGGCAGAAGCCATAGAAAATTGCAGGTCCAAGATGGACATAATCTGTCTGCGGCAAGGAATTAAATGTTAACATTCCCCAAACCCAAAGCACAATATTACTGCACTGAGACAACCCCTCACCCT